>NC_142202.1:97070090-97745090 GCF_049639895.1 Pseudopodoces humilis
CAATCATTTCCTAGAAAGGAAGAAAAAGTAAGGGCAAATGTGTTGTCTTCCAAGAGCAACCTAAATATTGCTGGTGTCCTAGACACAGCAGTCCAAAGGAACACTGACTGAAGAGATGTGTATCTTTTAATTGTCTAAAGCAGTTTATGTGCAGTTTAATAAGATCAGTATTAGCAGCATTAGCACTGATACTTAAATGGGAGCTCTGATCCAGCCTTAAGCTCTGTGAGTCCTGAAGACAATACTTATTACAGCAACACAAGTGTCATCTTCAGTGCCATTAAAATTAAAAACAAGTATACATCTATTTCAGTGTAAGGAGACATATTGTAAAGATCAACAATAATTCTAGCTGCAGATCTCTCTGGAAGCCTGTAAAGCTCGAACGAACACCACGGTATGAACTATACAGAATTTAGAGCTGTTGGATTAGTACTTACAGACATAGAATGCTGTTATTTTGTCTTTTATAGATCATTCCTGCAATTTAGCAATTTTTTATAATGGAGCGAATCTTGTCATTGTACACAAATGAGAATACTTGAATAGTTTTTAACATTCTTATTTGTGAACCCAGGTACCTCAGATTCCTCTGTGTCATATGAATATTTTCAAATCAGTTGTGAAATTGTGCAGTCTGTGAATACTGAAAAATTCTGAACTCGTGTAGGTGAACTGAAATGTTAACATGAATAAAGAGTGAGATTAACTGTCAAGTCCTGACTAATTTTTGCCACTCCAGTGGTGCAAAGAAACAGTAAGTCTGTGCTATCTGTTGTGCTGTGACTGGTCAATAACTGCTTTATGACTTTAGGCTAAGTCAAAAAGATGAAGAGTGTTCATTAATTTGTCTGAAACATTCAAAATTACTCTTTCTTGCCTCCATCAGGCTTTGAAGAAAATATATTAACTACATCCAGAATATAATAAAGCTAACAGAGTTGCCAGTGCTGAAACAATAATTCTTTTAATAAAAGGTCTGGCAATAGTTCTTACCTAAAAGTCATACTCAAAGTTGGCACTTAGGCTCATTAAGGGACTAATGCTGTGGGAGAATGAGTTGCTGCAAGTCAGCTGGTTTCCAGGAGGTGCCTGTGCTCTGTTTTATTGTAAACACTTCAGAATCTCAGCCCCCAAATCTTTCATACAAAAGTTACCATTGTTCAGGGCCTTCCAGGCATTGTTCCTGCAATCCTTCCTACAGGGCCTCCAGCAGAGGTTCATTGCCATCAGAGGATTTCTGGATGAGCCCATCATTCTACCCTCCTTCTCTCCTTAAGAACAGCATTCCTTCTTCTGCTGAGGAGCGCAAACAGATAGAGCTGTCCCTGACAGCATTTAGAGATTCCTTTCCCTAATTTTATGCTCTTTTGCATCAACTCTTTTATCTGTTGATCTTTAGATGTAAGATTAATTCCCAAGCAGGTTATGTTTGCACAGGGTCGCTAATATGGCAGTACTTCAGCTTTTGCAGGTGGGACTCCTAAGAAAGGAACACCTTGACCGAGTGAAATGGACTTTAACTATATGTACTTCTTAAGAGCATCAGTAGCAAGCCTCAATAGGCTATAGTAATGAAGGAAAGTTAAACCTGTGGGTTAAGAAAGTCTTGGGAAGACCTGGGGATACTAGTAAGGATCTTAGCGAATTTAGGGATGATGTTACTGGATGGGATGCCAGAGATTTGAAACAGGAGAGCAGTGGTTTTGACTGGGGTGCTTGTTATTTTAGAGTGGACCCATAAGGTGAGGCATAGCAGGTCTGGCATGGGGAAGGTTTTGGAAGATGAGATAATAATTAAGGAGGTCTTTGAAAGAAAAATGAAACATTTAGTGCAGAGACTTCATAGAAGCAAAGGTAGAGTCTGGGGACACTATGAGAGGACCAGAGAGCTTAGTTCTGGTTAAGTCACCTAGCTCTAGCTATGTGACTTTATTTTTCAGGCAACCTATGGACAGGAAACAGAAAGGTTCTGGATTACCAAGAGCTTGCCATCAGCATGTTGTGAGTAATGTATCAGTTTAAAGCTGGAGACATACTCATTGACTGTTCTCCTTTTCCAGTTAAGTGATTTGCTACACTCCCACCACAGTGTAATCCAGTAATTCAGCTCAGAAAGCAAAAAACACAACACAAAGGTCTTTGATATTTCTTCCAAGGCTGTGTTTAGATGAGGAAGGACCCCTAATATGGTCAGGGTTGTCCAGATTATCAGATTTGTCATTGTTCATTGAGGAACTGAAAAGGAATAGGTTGCAAACCCAGTAGTAATTCAGAACAGCTTTGCCCACAAGTGCTCCTTAATACTGGCTGAACTGTTTGCTTTGACATAGATATGTTTTTTTAAGTATCTTTTGTTTATTTGTCCTTCAGCTATTAGTAATATAGCTGAAGGTCATAATAGTAACAGTATGAATAGTAACAGTATTACTATATATAATATAGTATTACATATATATAACATATATATAACTAATGAGAAGACAGGAAAAACACCTCAAAGGCCCTGGGTTAGCTGGAAAACTGAAGATGGAAGGTTCTTCTGTTATGTGTCTTATCCACTTCATTGTGCTGTAATAGGAGTAGCTTGGCATTTTGTCATGGCCAAGACAGGACAGCACTAACACCGTGTCAGGAGCTCTCTGCAGGTGCTTTCTGCAGACAAAAATATCACTTCTACCACCAGCCTGGATTCCCAGAGGATTCAGAGTACTTATCATGTATGATGTGAGAAAAAATGGCAAATCCCTTCTCAAGGAGAGTCCATTAACCTGAGTGAAATAGTTATTTTCATGGATAGCCTCCTATCATATTAGAAGTGGTGATTAGGGAATTAATTTTTTACACATGCAAATATGAAAAATGTTTGCAAGGTCAGTATGTAAATAAGAGCATTTCTTTATCTCTTTTCCATCAACCCATTAATCCAGCCTTCTTATATATTAATAAAGCATCAATGCATGTATTACCAAAGAGGAAAACCCCATTGTTTTTTAATGCAGTAGCATTATTGCACTGAGGATCACTGAAATAATTTCTTGGGCAACAGTCTCCAAACTACCCCACAAATCTACATCCTTCTGGAGTTCTAATGGGTAAATGTTTATTCATCCATTTCTAATGTTACACAGAGTGTAACTCCAGTTACTGTAATGTCATGTCATGGGAAACGACAAAAGCTCTTTCTAAAGACCTGGAAGCAGATTTCCCTAAACATATCTCACAGCAGCTAAGCAAATTAAATTCATAATATTCATGCTGATACTAGTTGAAATGAAAAGTATTTTACTACATTCTAGAGGTAGATATTTAACTTTTGCTGCAGAAGTTAGTTTTTTACCAAAAGTGTATGTGGCACTGATGAGAGGTTTAACAAGGCTCGTGAATGAGGAGTGCAAGTTGCATTCTGTAGAGGGTTTTACTCATCAGAGAGGTTTGACATCTCTGCTGATGTCAGCTGCCATGATAGACCCTTGTCATTTGTGCAGAAAAACAACACCTCATTACGAAGGGTATAATTTTTTCCATTCTCTTTTAATCTCCCTTCACACTCACAGTCTAACTGAGTGGCACTTTTTTCAAAACATGCTGAATTTTTCTGATTCGGGATCATACATCAGTGCAACTAGAACAAGGTTGAAACTAACAGCTAAAATATTTTCATACATAATCAGAGAAGTAACATGACATCAGGAAAAGGACCTTCTGAACAGGAAAGGATGGCTACTACCTCTTTTACAGTGAGTGAAATGGCATTGACATAATATAATATGTGTGTCCAGTTTATATATTTTTAAATCCTTTGAATGTAGAACTCTGCAAAGCAGGGGCTTTTCTTTATTTGGCTTAGTAAAACCAATATTTGTTTCTCTTACAGCATTGTACATTGGGAACATAGAAGACAAAAGTTAACATTAGTGAAGATTACTGCAGAAACTAAGAGAATTTTGCCAAGTTTATTGAGTTTGCAGAGTTGTCAACCTGCAAATGGACGATAACTCACTTCTAATGGTGTTCCTTAAAATCTTTTCCGGTCTGGGGTAAGGTTGGTTTCCTTAACAGAAATTCTGTGACCATGATTCTGCATACTCTGCATGAAGATTTTCAGTAAAGTACTAGTCACACTGTGAAACTAGACATTTCAGAAAATCATTCGGGTTGTTAACATTGAAGGATGGAAATAAGTATTTTTCCTGTTTGAGGAAAATTTATAATGCACAAGAAAACATTAAAAGGAAATCCAGCTGTTAGAGCCCCCTAAGCAATTTCATTCTACTGCAAATCAGGAACTCTAGAGCCATGGTCACCCAGTCATGGAGCAGCAGAACAGGTGTTTGTGCATGTTGCAATGCTGTTGAGCTGAGCTCACAGCAAGGGGACAGGACAGGGACAGCACCTTTAGGATAATGGCTACATGAGAAGATGAGATGTACTTCCCAAATGATATATTAAGATTAAAAAAGATAATTATATTTTCCTTCATAATGGATGACAGGTTTTAGTGATCCAGTTGCAGCTTTAAACAAGGAAAAGAGCTGGTGTTTGAACTGAAAGTATCTTCAGTATAATCTTGTCCTTCCTAAGTATTCCCCTGTATGCACAGTTGTCCTAGCTGATCCCATTCCCCCTCCCAGCCATCCCTTAAGTAGATGGGGCAGTTAAAGCAATTATGCAAGCAGAATAATTTGTATTGTGATCCAAACCATGAGCATTCACAATTTAACAGCTCTGGGTATCCCCTGGTTAGTGCTTGCATTTGGCTCATAGACAAACCTCACACTATATATCTGCACACTGGGAAATAGCAGAGAAAGTTAAAGGTTATAGAGAGAGAGAAGAAAAAACATATCTGAAGGAGAAGCAAGAATAGAAGTAAAAATATTGAATAGGGCTAAACTGTGGTAAAGGGTACACAGTAAATATTTGAGGCAGAA
This sequence comes from Pseudopodoces humilis, assembly GCF_049639895.1. Classification (NCBI taxonomy): domain Eukaryota; kingdom Metazoa; phylum Chordata; class Aves; order Passeriformes; family Paridae; genus Pseudopodoces; species Pseudopodoces humilis. The sequence continues at coordinate 97,075,025 of NC_142202.1, forward strand.
CAGGGAGATGTAAATATAGGTAGATGTTTTTCTGCTGCTCTCCCTGGATGCTGACAGCAGCACAAGATGATTTCAGCCATCCACACAAACCTCTCACAACCATTCCATTAATCACTTGCTGCTACTGCTGTGTGTGAAGCATGGAGTGAGAAGGGTGCTCTTGTTAGCATGTAACTGTCCTTCATTTCAGTTCACAATGCCAGTCACATCAGTCTGAACCAGACTCTAAACCTCAAGGAAAAAGCATGAGTCAGAAAAAAGAAACAAAAAAGGTTTCTGAGGATAGCAGAGGAAGATAATAGCTGACATATTGCTTGCAGAAAGGACATAAAACAGGAAAAAAACCTCAAATTTTCCTCCAAAATGGGACAATCTATTCAAACACTTTCTGCTGAAGTCATGCTTAAAATTAGTCAAGATGAGAGTTCTCTTTTTTTTTTTTTTTGACCAAATTTGAGCATTACTGAAAGACACAATAAGGCCTAAGAGCTCACTCTTTGTGGGACACTGTCTTTTCATACAGGGGGCTGAGTCTTGCAGTTATCAACAACAGAGATGTGGCTGTGTTTCCTGTATGAAGGGGAGAAGTCCAATACTTGAATATTAAGCGTTGTAAAGAAGAGAAGTAGATGTGGCAGCTTAGGAGTACAAAGGTCCTGCACTCTTCCACTAATCAATTCTTATTGTCTTAATGTCACCTGCATTAAAATTTGTAAAACTACTGTGCTGTGTATGGCATGGACAGCTGTGTATATTGTACTGACATAAACAAATGTCAGCTGGTTGGTGCCCTCTCTTGTAGTTGTAACAATTTTTGCCATTATGGTTGGTGTCTCTGTTATGAAAGAAAAAATAGCAACCAAAAAACTGGAATAGGTTTCCAGTGGGGAAAAAATTTTACTGTTTTAAAAAATAGGTTAAATATTAAATGGCCATTTTATTTTTCCGGCATATAATATATGAACCTATGAGTACCTTTTCTGCATATAATTTTTTTGTTGTTCATATCCTTCAGGTCCATTTAATTTGTTCTGCACTTGACTCTTAACTAAGTGGTATATAAAGCTGATTGACTGAACTGAATCACACACCTCTAAAACCCCAAAATATCTTTGCTTTTTCCCTTGACTGTGAAATTTGTACACTACTAACACATATGCCTCTGAGTTGAAGCATGCTAAAGAAGTTTGAGAAATTGAAGGTAGTTAAATTTTCTTTTTCAGTTAAAATAAAATAGAAAACTTTAAAAAATTGCTTCTTCTAATAGCCTGAATTCCTTTTTCAATGGGAATGCTTTACAGAATTCTGGCAGTGTAGAGTTGTTTTATGTTGAATTCAATTTATGTCTACTTAAGCACCACTCTGCTTAAATGAGGATGAGAATCTTACCCAATACATGTGTGTATTTTGAATTATGAACTTATAATGAATCTGGTGAGAAGCACCAAGACTCAGATGGTCATGCCTCAATGATTTCATAGTTCCTCTTTACGTTTGATTATTTCTGTATCTGAACTACAGACACTGGTCATCTACCAATATACCACCAAGCAAAGTGATGCTAAACCACAGAATAAAAAGAATTGAAACTATCACAAAGACCTTCCACAATAGTTGAACACAAAGTCCTAAAAGGAAAACTCCTAATTTCACTCTAGTTTTTATGAAAACTGTAACATATCCAAGATCCCCTTGAATCCAAGGGAGCTTCTGCTTTTGTTTCAACTCTTTCAAGCAACCCTTTATGATTGTCATGTTTTGCTCAAAAAGGGTGTCTTGCCCTTTAAGTCTAGTTTAATGGTCTTCGTTCAATGATGTATTAGTAGAAGTTCAAATTTTTTGTTCTTTCTACCATCTAGTTAAGAAAAGACTAAGTAGTTTACCAATAGATAAATATTCTAATTGATTTCAGAGGGATTTGTGGGTTCACAATTAGATAGTGAAGTTCATGTTTTAAATTCTAACAAGCTCCAAAACTGACCAAAATTAAGATTTTTATTTTTTGTTTTTTTGTGGTTTTTTTTTCTTGCACCAGCTAATGATAGAGTCATGGTGTGGGGTAGAAAACTAGCAATAAAATGAGGTTTGTGTTTACATGACTCAGTGTGACAATATTTATGTTTACAATACAGCAAAGTTGAGAAAATACCTCTCCTGACCCTGACACAACACATTGGCAGTTTTAGTATAAAATGTGCATTCTTGAGCCTGCAGGTGATTCCCACTGTGGAAGACCCTGTATTCACAACTACCAAGTAAAACCTGAGAATTGTTAAAATGGAGGATAAAATATAACTTCAGAAGAATATTCAAAGGAAGCCACTCTAAAGTCAAAATCCTCAAACTAAATTTAAGTTTTTGAAGTGAGGCAATTCACCTCAAATAGGAGCAAATAAAAGATACTTTAAAAGCATAGGATTAAAAAGTAGACATAAAAGAACAGTGATACTCTCTTTTCAAGTAATAGAACAAACTATATTATGAGCAGCATTTTGAAGTGTACATCAAACCGATTTTCCCCTCTTTATCCTTTTTAATCTCCACCAGATGCAGTTTCTTTAAATTCAAGTTTTACATTCCTAGCCATAACTTGTCTGAACACACGGAGAGAACATTGAGAGACATAAGTGGCATTCTTTTTTCTCTTTCTTTCTCTGTCATTCTATTTGTTACAGCTGCTGAAGGCTTATCTTCTTAAGTCGCTCAGTTTTATAGACTTGGTTTGCTTTATTTTCATCTATGTTTTTAGGCTCCAAACAATTCCATGCCATTCTTCCACTGAATTTTTGCAGTGAAAAAGATGCACAGACACACAGAGACACATACTTATATAAAAGTGTATGTAAATAAATATGTGTATGTATATATATGCATGTATATAAATGATCTCAAAGAAAATTTGACATGATTGTTACTGGTATGGTAGAAAAAAGCTTTACAATTATATTTTAAAGCTTAATTGACAGAACATAGCATGATTGAAATCTCAGAATGGAAATGCTGCAGGATGAAAGAGGGGTTTTCGTTAAGACACACCAATACTCAGTAGCACTTTTTCTCAGTTGATCCCTCAGGGTCATAATTTTCTCAGGAACGATGAAATACAGTTTCCTTTCCCACAAACATTTTAATCTTTTTTGCTTTCTTAACAGATTGTCAGTAATGAGTTTCTTTTTTTATTCTTTCCCTCTTCTCTCTTACATCTCAATTAATTGTGGATCAGGATGGATTTACCATTTTCACTTTTCTTCTAATGAGAACTACACATATGTGAAACAAACTGATGTTACTAGGTGTTTATGTTTTTTTTTCCTGTACAGGAAATAACCATGACTAACATCCTGCAGTTGCTGAGTCTCTAGAATAGTTTTTATTCATTAAGGCAGCATGATATATTTTAATGATGTTTAACAGGATCTGCACAATTTCAGCAAGTCTGTCTGCTGACCTTGTGCTGTAAACATAGGTTATATTACAAAGGTTAGAAAAGGCAGCAAAAGAATATTTTATTTTTCTTTCTAGAGGTAAAAAACCTGACTGCCTGTTATTTATTTTGGACATGTTCAGCTGGATGGACAAGAATAATTGCATTTTTAGACATTGTTAAATCCACAAAACATCAAAGGTGCAATGCATATAATGCTGGAAACAACTCTCAGTGAGGAAACTCTAGGATAAATGGTACAAAATAAACCCCTCATACATTTGGTTAATCAACTCTATTCCCCTTTTCCCCCTCATCTTTCAAATTCACAGGCAAATGACATTTGCCTTTCCCCAGCATGCACCTCTCCTTTAAACCAGGGACTTTGCCTGGGGCCATACCTATATATCTGATCCATGCATAATGAAGCATGAAGCTGCCAATTGTAGGGAGCGTCTGCTGTGTCAGAGACTGATAGGCATTTCATTTGCTGAACTCCCAAGGGCCCTCACGCTTCTCAGGTTTCATGTAGTATTTATTTTAGGCACTCACATTTCTCATCTGTGAACTTCACACCATATGTAGAATGAGTAACACAAGCTCCGCGTGAAAAAGCTCTCCAGGTAGTTTTAAATGTAACTGGGTGGACTGGGGACATTATGGCCTTGAAAAATAGGCTTGCATGGGAAATGAAGGAGTATTAAGCTTTGTTCATACAACAGCTGTCTGAGTCTTTCACTGAATAAGAATGGTCTTATTCGAGTAAAATCACTGCTCTACACTTCTACCACACAAATTGTTTTGTAGTGTGCGCTGTGCAGATCTACATTTCTCACAAATTATTGCTACTCTGCCTTACCGTCTACAAGGAAATGTTCATTCATTTGCTGTTTCTAAAATGCAGTTTTGTTAGGTCTGAGGCTCACAGTCAGTCTGAGCTGATGGATAGCAAGCCCATATGCCACGCAGCTTTGAAATCTGAAACCTGAATAAAAATTCTGAAAAGATTGTTTTAGTTCTCAAAATCTGACCACACAGAATTTCTGAGGCAAATGTATGTCTCTGTTTATTTTTGCTGGTAGGGATCTAGAAAATATTTCATATGAAATGCTCTCTTTTAGCATAACAATGACGGAGAATAATAGAGAGGGATAAAAGAAATGCTTATTCTCCATTGGTGTCTTTTCTGAATAGGTGTTTCTAAGCATAACAAAACCTTTGGCATTTGCTTCTCAGTTTGTAGGTGAGTTTATTATGACAACCTTATGAAAAATTCTCACGTAAGCGTTCATAGGGGACACACTCTCTGGACTTGCAGCCAAATGATGTAGACTAGACAGTAAAACTGACATTCAGAAAACAAATGTGTTTGGAAGTTAAAGCTTGTTTCTGGGAGGAGACAAATACTGTGTTCTTGGTCAGAAATATTGGAATACATGTGCAGTATGAAGCATTTCACCACTTCACTGGTTCCAATAGCAGATAACTCTGGTAGTATTCAATGTGCTCACAGGCACATGCTGTGCTGAGGGAGCAGACCCTCTGCCAGTCCCAAGTGCTGTAATGGAGCAATCTCAATTTAAAACAGAAGCATTGTTATCCTGCACTTCCATATTTATCTGTTTGCAGCACTCTGCTTTCAGGATTGCTCAGTGTCCAAACTTCCTTTGGCAATCAGCTTTCTCTATTTTGTCCTTTATTGAAGGTAATTCTGGGGGTTTTATCACAAAAAAAAAAAAAAAAAAAAAACCCAAGAAAAAAAACCCAAACAACTTCAAAGCCCTTTTCTGTGAGCTTTATATGTCATGTACGATCTGTAATAGGCAATGCTGTGAATGACACAGTTCACTACTATTAAGCTAATGAAATACAAAGTGGAAGTGGTTTCATTTTGCCAGCAGCAATTCTTTCTTATATTTCATTGCAATACTTATTCCATAGCATGCTTTACAGTAGGAAATTCTATTGAAAATTTTTTCTTCTTATTGAATTTGAGCTGTAAAAAGACATTGCAGAATTCTACTTCACGTATATATAATTTTCAAAACAAAGTGAATGAAAAGAGTTGCCTGCATGGAATTAGGGTATTACAATAATGAATGCAATCATGTTGTGAAAGGCTTTTTATATTGTTCAGATGCACATGAGAGTGCAAAAAGATTTGTTTGGCAAGTAGCATTTTGTATTCTCTGGCTTTCAAATTCCTAATCACAATTTTACCTGAATGTTAAGGTTTTATTTTTAATACATTATTTGCTATGCCTATATACATGTGCCAAGTGTGTTTCATTGGGTTTTTTTAAAATGTGTACAGTTAATTAACATGGCTGAAACCAAGTGGATGTTATTGACAGGAAAAAAATTCTGCAATGGCAAATTCAGCTCCAGATGCTGCAGCAAAGCTGTTCTTAAGTTGCTTTACATGACATAACTACATGTTTGTGCAGGTACCCTCGTTTGTGTGCATGTATGGTATATGGATAAAAGCAGCTTCTGCATGTATGTTTGGAATTAGCCTGTGCCCATGTATGCTTCATTTCTCTATCTGCTAAGTTCAAAAAGGAGCGTAAGGCGCGAGGAGGAAGGGCGCAGACATCTCCTGATTCATGTGTCATCTCCGACGCAGCTCACTGCATTGCAGGTCTTCTGCTGCCAGTGGAACTGAACCATGATGAGGAGGGACCACCCTCTAATGGAGAAAAATAGTATTTCGGTTTCAGGCCTCATTTGAATATTGGCTTTCAGCTCTGCCTTTGTAGCATGGCTGCAGCGTGGCGCAGTGAAGCAGAGACCACACAGCACCTCAGCACAGAAGGGGCAATTTACAGACAGCTGGCCAAAACGTGTCAGCTGCTTTCCATTCAGATTCCTCCCATTACTTCAGTCCTGTGGCAGAGAACCTCATCTCTGAGCTTAGTTTTCAGTCAGTTTGTGTTTTTGTCAACAAACATTTTAGGTGTGTAAATCCTACTAGCATAAATGAACATTTCCCCTCTGAATCTCACCAAGAAAAGCAGTGTTCTTGGTAGAGAGAATTCCGAGCTCAGCAGAGGTAGGTGAGCAGTCTATTTATTTTTGAAGCCTACATGCATTTGAGATTAGTTTTGCAGATTAAAAGAAAGACAATTTATGCTTCTTGAAAGCTGACTTAAGCATCATATATGGAAAAGCTCTAGCTCCACAAATACATACCCCCAAATTAAAAAAATATTTCCTTCAAGAATTCAAAAAGTTAATTTCCACAAGTAATCTGTTTGTTCACTGGTTTGGGGTTTTCGTGCAGTATTGTTGGTTTTTTTCAGTTGATATATTAATTTAGAAATATCTGTTCATGCAGTTCAGAAGGATATACAACAGGAAATACCTAAATGATCTGTCAGAGAAGTCACATGAATGTTACGCTGTATGCACATATGACCTCCTGAATTTTTGCTACTATTAGGTTCTCCTTTAATAAACGTTGAAAGTACTTAGCCAATAGAACTAACTCACTTAGACTCAAACCCCTGCAAGTTATAAGTTTATGTGTACTATCTTTTTAGTTAAGATTAACTTCAAAAGGTTACAAGCTACACTTTCCAGTCAGTGGGAAAACTCAAAATTCATACCTGCAAGAGTTGTAGAGCTGTTGTAATGAAAGATAATAGTCAAATGAAATTAATGAAAGCATTGTTAAACAGTTTGTAAGAGGTAATTACATTTCACCTCTTTAAAATTTGCTGATTGCTTCAAGAGCAAATGAAAACTGTCGTCCTAAACTGCTCTTACTATAACACATTGATAGCAGAGCTTGTGGAAAATGCTCTAGTATTTTGTTTTTCATTTAACTTTAAATGATGAAAGTAAGCACATCTATATGTACATATACACATACACACACATATATAAACAGACATATATGTGACCTCCTTGAGGATTTTTATGAGTGGGTTACCTGGGAAGTTATACCAGTACACAGCAAAGAATATTGTTTATGCACTCCCCTGTGCAGGAAGCACTCACTTGATGTCAGATAAAGCAGCACACAATATTTCCTCTTTCTTACCACTTCTTTGTCCAGGTGGTATTTGTGTGTAATATCCTTTGCAGTCATAAGATTGCACGGATTGTAACTGGGAGAAGGGATGCCTGGGGGGAAAGCCTGGCCCTGCATGTGTAGAGAAAAGCCAGCTGCAATCCAGTTCAGAATTTCTGTTTTCTGTTCATAAATTTGTGAAATAGTCTAGGATAATAAAAACACTATGTAAGTGAAATATATTTAAATTCTCATCTAAATGTCTCAAACATATAGCAGTAATTGAGAACATAAAGAAAAAACAGTCTGAGCAATACACTTTCACAAATCAAGAGCTGCAATAAATAATATATAATATTTGATTCATTCATCTGAATCAATCTCTGAAACATGCCTACTTTTTTTTTTTCCATTGCTTAGAAAGTTGGTAAAAATGGTCACCTCACAGAAGTGAGATTTTAGAGTTTACCAACTCAGGCCCGTGCAGCTTTGCATTTCAGCTGTTACTTTTCTGCTTAATAACTTGCATGGCTTTTATCCAGAACTAATTTTGTGTGGCTGGAGGTGCCAGTACCTGTCCTAATACATATTCAGGTTGTAACACACTGGTCTATAGTGTTCTGCAGTCAGTCTTCCTACTGCCACTACTTGATCTGAAAACAACTCTGGTATTTATAAAATATAATTCCTAGAGCTCCTAAGGCATTGGACTTTTGCATTATTTTTTCCCATTTTGCCAGGAAAGCAGCAAGTGTTGTGCATTGCAATCCCAGTGTATTAGAAATCAGTGACCAAAATGCAGCATGAAGATTTACATCATGAGATCCATTTCCAAATTTAGGAGAGGGACATCATAAAGATATTGACTAATGAGTTTTTGGATGATGTCTGCCTCCATTATATCAACTCCAAATGGAAGCTGGTTTTCTAAAGCTCCACCTCTAGTTACAGTAATTTTTTTTATCTCCTGGTGGCAATTCACCCTACAAGTCTCAGATACCTGATGCCCATCTTTAGATGGTGGAATCATGCCTTTGAAAGCATGTCTCTCTTCCTTTACCACAGTGGGAACATGAATAACAAATTTGTCTTAAATACCTAATTTTCTGGTGTCTAAAGTAGGATGAGACCCACATTACACAACTAATTGTTTAGATCCAGATTAACCACACAGAAAGCTAGGTACAAAGCAGAGCCATTGGGGAGCACCATGCTAAAACTTTTATGTATGGGTAAGAGCCTTAACTTCATGTGTCTTTATGCAGGTTTAAAACAATGTTAAAAAAATAGCAATCTCAGGGAGCTATTGTATGTCTTGACAGACCTGTCATAAAAAATGGCACTGAGAGGTTATAGGTAAAGAGTTTGTAGAAATGTAAATGAAAATTCCTTGAATGGTAGTGTGTTGCTCACTTTACAGCCCGTGTCCCGCTTGTTTTGTCAATTTCTTTCTTTTTTAAAATAATTTTGAATTGGAAAAATATGAAGAAGTTACAAAGAGAGTGAGAAAGAGAGGAAAAGGAAGAAGAGAAAGAGGGAGGGAGGGAGCGAGGGAGGGAGGAAAAATATTTTATCTGGACCACAACCTTCACACATTTTCACACACAACCATTTTCCCAGCCTTTTCCAAGTCCAGGTATCCTTTTCTTCCTTTGAAATGTCGCTGCCAGCGGTCCTATGGGGTATAAAGCTACTTAGCTCTCTTGGGTCCTTCGGAGTCTTGTGGCTTTACTTCATCTGAGATATTTAGCCATTGTCAGAAAAACTCCATTTGATTTACATACAGTGGGTTAAATCTGGTGGCAGTAACATCACACAGTCCTCCTGGCTTCCAAACAGCTACAAGTGTATAACTGTCAGCAGAGACTATTCCGTTTTGTTTTAGCAGAGCACAGCTCATTTAATCCTTTTAAGATTTGGAATCAGTTATCCATGTTCTTATTTACTTGAACTATCATACTAAAGCACTAAAGCTGCTTTATCACCTGTTTAATTAGGAAGAAAAGCAGAAGCAAGTTGTCTAATCAATTCTACATTCTTCTTTTTCATCTGTCAATAATGGGCTACCCAGCTCCACATTTTGAACCAGCACAACACCAACTTCTTACAGGAGAAAAGATTAATCTGGGAGAAATATTGCACATGTTCACTGGGAAAACTTCCACAGATAGACTACAGGTAATTCTCTTATCTTCTTTTAAAGGATTTTGGGGCACATAGGACTTTGCATATGACAGGGTCTGGGACACAGTAGTCGGTTAGAATATCCCAGCAATGCAAATGAAAAAGTTTAGAATCTGCTGTTCTGAAAGAACCATTCTTCCAGGGAAAAAAAATTCCAGGGCTCATTAACAAAGTTGGATTTCCTGGTTTACCCCAACTTCCTTGACACAGCATCAGCATTTGCTACCTCTCTGTACTGTTCTTACCCTCTCAGTTGGTGGGACATGCAGCTGGATGTCACTTCTCATCAAAAGCTGGTGTTTGTCTCTGCTCCCTTGCTCAAGGAAGGCTGTTATTACTCAGCCATAATGATTTTATTTAAGACCAGATCTAGCTTTATCCAGCAGTTCTCAGTATTGTGTGTATACACACAAACCATTATGGTATGCAAACCATAAGTTTCTCTATTCACTTTTAACTTACATTCTCCTTCCCCTGTCCAGCCTTGAGCTGTATAACCATGGGTTTATTTTTACTTCTATTTTCAGAAATCAATGTGAAAGACTGGAAAATATTGTAAAAAACAGACTTTCTTCTCATTTATACAGTGTTTAGAGGCAGATATTCCCACAGGCCCTAGAGCCAACAATTCTAGCTCCATCACCAAAAGGAAAAAATAACTTGAATGTGGTGTGGTGGTCAATAATGTCATATTACTCTGCTTTTCTCCATGTGACTCACTAATAAACCAACATATAAAAAGTAAAACAGTGTCAGGATCCCAGAAACTCTTGTAGTTTCTAACTACGGGCATATTTTTCATACTTTACCCCCCAGCATAAATCTGGGAGTAAAAGGCCAAAAATGCCTTCCTATTTCATTGCTGCACTAAAATGCCACAAAGTTTCTACTCTTAAAAGTCTGTCAGGTATGAATGAGGGTCAGAGGAATACAAAACTCCTACACATGAGGTCAGGAGAAGTAGATCCTTTGGCAGGAGAAATGTTGCAGCACAGACTGTTCCACACCAAATAGAGGAAAACCACAGCCAGGGAGTGATGGTCATGCAGCTGTACTAAAGGCTTCTATGAGTGGTGGTGCCAGCAATGAAATCTGTAGTGGAAGTAAAGGACAAAAATAAAAAAGGAATAATAGGTCTGTCCCATGAAAAATCATGATGGTTGCTTGTCTGTTGACAGGAGGACAGACAGACCTTTAGAAAACAATTTTTGGTGAACAGTGGCCTTTATAGAAACATAATTTGGGAAGAATTTGCCTTTAACCAAACTACCTTTATAAAACATAAAATTAAAGGATTTAAATACAAGGGGAAGAAGGGTTTAAAAAAATGGGCAAATGTTCTTGGGCTGCGCTTTGCCCTCAAAACTCTGTTTTAGTTTTGTTTGTATCCTGAAATGAGGCAGCACTTTCCAGCAACTTGTGCTTTATTCAGAGATCAAATTTTTGAGTTAATTTTGAAGCAGTAACTCAAAAAAAGTCACTTTTTAATGTGCAAGCCATGAGTATGTTGAAATACCTAGCTTAACAGATTTTTAGGCAAAAGTTCTGCAGTTTATATTATATACAGTATTTGTGCTGTCCTTTTATTTTCAAGAACATGTACTTTTCAGCATTTGTACCCAAACAATTACATGGATGTAGATGTTTTATAAAGCAAAAGTTGCATACCTAAAAACAAAAAAAGCAATTTTTGGGAGCCTAAAACATTTGACCAATTTTAGACAAAATCTCAAAAGTAATTATTTGTTCTTTTGTCTATGTACATGCTTACACAGCTCCAGGCTCCACCCCTTCACAGCTGCTGTAAAAAAATTAATGCTGTTCTTGCTGAAACTAGACATCAATGTATATGGGGGAAAAAAGTAATGTAGCATTGATTTGGAGTGATTTAGTGTCCTCTCAAATAAGCCATATGACAGACAGAATGAGTTGATATTCTTTTCAAAAGCAGCCATAAGGTAAAAAAACCCAGCTACAAAATAAACAGAAAACTCATCTTGGAAGAAGTAATAATAATAAAATGAAAAACTCATTTTAAGGTTGTGAGAAGTGTGTATGGCTGACTGTGTATTGAAGGCCTATCTATCTATTTCCAGCCTTGAATAAAAAGACTTAAAATTAAATCAGAAAAAACCCAATAATGTTCATCCTTTGCTGTTGCAGTGTCCCTGAAGTCTTAGAAAATCCATATCACTTTAAAATATTTTTAAAAATTATTTTTAAAAGCAGATATACAAAATTACGATAACATTTGGTTTCTAACTTTTTTCTTCAAATACTATACACCTTATTACTGTTTTACCTGATTAATACAAATATAGTGTTCTAAGTGACCACAAATGAGAAAACTGGGCTTTTGTAAATCAGTGCACACCATTCCCAGATAAGGGTGACATCCTAATGCCAGTATTTCCTTCTAGATGCTCTGGGAATTGGCTATTTCAAGCACATTTGTATTGTTACCATTTGTTACCTATCCAGTGAAGTCCATACTTGCTTTTGTTGTCATCTTGTTCTGTCCCCTTCACAGATTGGGAGCCACCAGTCACTCTGAAGTCTTCCAGGTTTGCTTACTCACTCCTCTCTCCTTATGCTCTGCTGCCTTTTGTTCTCTCTCCCCCTCTCTCAAACCTGTCTAGTCATCATTTATCTTATGCCATCACTTACGTGGCTGCTTCTTAATTTTAAGGGCTACTCTGTCATTCAGGGGGATTTTATGTCATTTACAGCAGGGTAAATAGTGATCCAAGCTGAAGATCATCAGAATCTAATTTGCCCTACTACACAGGTATTGAGAATGTTAAACTAAACTGTGCAGCACTCAGGAGTTAACATGTCCCCTCCATTTCATTCCTTTCACTTTTTACTTTTTCTTCTTTCTTTCTTTCTTTCACCTTCCTAACTGTTTAATAATTTAATTTTTTTTGCTAAAAAGGAACATTTTGTAGCAGTTCTTATTTTGACTTGGCCATTCAAATAATATATTTGGAATATGTCACCAAAAAAAATAGAATCTTTAAGAAAACCGTGAAACCAACAGCAAAGACACAACAGCATTTTCATCTTATATACAGCTCCCTCCTCCACTGTGTGGAGTCATCTGGGCAATGAAAACTGTAGATCAGGATCTGCTTCTGTTATCAGAACAGTGGGGGTGTGATGGGTTTTGTGTTCATAAACCTGTAGGATTAAATACATTAGAATAATTCTACTTCTATAGGATATTCATATATTGTCATGATACAATTCTAATTTCCATATGAAAATTAAGAGTTAAATTAGGCTAAAGTAAGCTACAAGATCATTTCTCTTCAAGAACATTTTATCCTTAGAATCAAATATCCTTGTGGGATAGTAAGAGGTGAAATGTAATCTTCAAAAACAAAAGATGATGTCTAATGTGTTTGGGTTTGGGGTTTGTCTTTTGGAAACTGGTCTTTTTATCTGCAAGAGGCTTTACATGGTCTGTCATGGTCTTCCTGGTTTCCTTTGGTGCATTCCAGACACATTCCCTGCTCAGCCTTCCTTTAGTTTTCAATAAAGCAGAGTTAGGCTACTTGCTACCCTTTCTCTCCTCCAAATCAAATTTTTTGTACTTCTCTGGACAAATTCTATCATTAATAAAGAACTTGAAAAAAACGTTGACCTCCCTACAAATAAATTGACTGTATTATCAACATTTAGCTATCAATCCTTCTGGGCTTGTTCTTTTGATCTCTTTTTATAAATAGCCAAAAAAGAATGCATTTGAAGTCTTATTCAGTCTGAATGTGTTGCCATAATCAACCTTACACTCTATTATTACTTGGAAAGTTTTGACTGATCTAAGTGTGTAATCAACTATTGATTCATGTTTAATAACAGCTATATCAGGACAGCAGTCAAAGCTTTATTATTTTGCATTTTTTACCCTTAAATCACTTGCATTAATCATGTTTGATGACTGAATATTCAATACTCATGACTTGACTTTCCTTTTTCCTCTCCACCTCCTTCATTTCCCACTTCTATAGCTTCTTTGATCTTCTATTGTCAAGTCTAGACCCAGACCAAAAATCAAATAATTCTTGTTTTGCCTTTTTCATTTAAATGTCAAAGGATTAAACTGTCAGTATCTGCTGCAGAGTCCCTAACACAGGCAAAATAACAGATATTTCTGGGATGGATGCTGTACAAAGACAAGGGAAAGAAGAGGAACAATCACTCCTGTATCAGTGGAATGCTATATCTCTGCTTTCTATTCAATCTCACTATTCCATCAAAATCTATTGGTTAAATTGAATATACAAGTAAATTGAATCCTAAGTCTTCAGATTTAAATTAAGTCTAGGGCACAAGATTTGAAAAAATAATGTTCAAAAGCCCACATCTCTGGATGTGTGATACTTCTCTGTGTGACTACTAGTTCCTTTTTCATCCAAAGATGAAAAATGAAAAAGATGTCTATTTGCTTTTTCACAGGATACAAACTTGGATGAAAATATCACAAGAGTTTTTTCATGTTCCTTGCTACTCTTAGTGCTTCCAATATTGCATTTACAATAGTAAGAACCAAACTTTTCTAAAATAGAAAGTTTTGCCTCTGTCTTCATTCTAAAGACAGAGAACATGGGGGTTAATTCTTACAGTCACAGCAGAGCTCCAGGGAGGAATCTGCGCATTTTCAGAATTAGACATTGAGACTACAGAAAAGAGACTTCTAGGCCTGAAACTATTCTTCTGTCCCTAGGTTCTGCCTTTATATTAAAAGTAAGTGTTTTCTTCCCTTTAATTTGAATGACAATAGTTTCAGGGGTCCTGCCAACCTCATGTTTGGTTCCCTTACTCTGTACTGGTGCCGAGCTGGGGAGTTTCATCACTGTTGTGGATTCAGCAGTGTCAGAACTCTCCTTTTCTTGGGTGAGTCATACCTACAACAACATTTTGCACTGCTCCCTGAACCTGTTCTACTAGGTGCTGACCACTCCTCTCGATGAAAGTCATCAAAATTGTCTAAAGCAGTAAGCTGTCTTACAAATTCAACACATCCAATCCAGTGGTAAGCACTGGGAAACCTCCAATGTTTAACATTAATAAATAACAGTGGAATCAGGTAAATACTCTTTAAAATATTTAATCCACTACACATTTTGTTTAAGGAATGTAGGAAGTTCAATATTAATTCACCAAATATTAATATCACTATGTTATACAAAATTACAAGAGCCTGAGATGGCAACTCATTTCATGGGGGGCCTTTTAAAGGAACATTTCTCCCAGTAAAACTCCTATTCCAGCTGCCTTCTCAATATATCTTAAAGATTTGAAGACAGTTGATTATGAGAAAAATGAAGATTGCATGAAGGAAGATGACTTTAATATACTATAAAAAGTTAATATTTTCATTCTTTGCTCTCCTGAAATTCCAGCACTTGAGAGCAATGATTATTTCAGTGAAATCAGGAAAGATAATATTTTATTTTTTAATAGTTACAGTCAGTATTTATTGTGGAATATAAACAGTGAAGGCAAATGACCTGTTTTAGAAACCTTGTGGTTCTTTTTCCCCTCTTAGGCTGACCTCTCTAATTGGAAAGGTAAAAAAATGCAGTCCTATATGGAAATTAGCCAGTTGATGAGGCTGGAGATGGAAAGAGACACCTTGCACTACAGAATCTCTGCAAAGGATGAACTTGTCTGTGCATAGACATATTAGAAATAGGTGCACAGGTGTATATACTCAGCTCTATATTGATAACACCCTTGTTACAGACGGGACAGGTCAACAATCTATTACATCATCTACGAGAACTAGAAATCCAGCTATGACTGGATCTTTAGTTCAGTCAGAATAAAGATGCACTTGAGTGTTCTTTAACCTAAAAGAAGAATCTTCTGTTGCCAAGATTCATAAAGGCAAAAGAAAACCAAAATGCACACTTGGAGAAGAAAATCATTAGCAATATTAGAGTTATCTCAGCAAAGGGGAAGTTACCAAGCTCCATTAATCATTGGTGTTATTTTGCTATATTTGAAATGAATATACATAAATGAGATAAGGTTATAAAGTAACACATAATGATACCATGGGATCTAATATATTTTACAAGAAATTGTTGGAAGTGTGACAATAATGGAAATGCTTTCCTCCTTTGATTCCCCTGTGAGTATGGCATGACCCCTGCTGTCCCTGCTGCAAGATGAGCACTAATTAGTTTAAAATTTTACCATGGCCCCCAAAGTCCTTTTGGAATCTGTGCAGTCTCACAGAGACAGATGCCCTCCTGTCCTTTCAAGCATACCCCTCCTAGTACTACCTACATAAGTCTGTGTTTGGGTACATCACAATGCACTTTACTTGTTTCCAGGTCTCTGAGTGATTTAGTTTATTCCAAACTGGTCACCTGCCCTCAGTCAGTGCATCACAGTAATACTAAATGTCTTCCATGTTTCCTTCCAAACCAATAAATTTAGCAGATCAACAAATCCCAATAGCTTCCAATTACAATTGCAGCAACACAGTGGTGATTTTTTGCTTATAGTTTCATCCATTTAGTACATGTTATATTCCCATTAGTTTACTATTAGATAAAATATGTGTAATTATATATGTCTACAATATCTGTTCCCTAAAGAACTTTCCTGCACTTAGTTAGAAATTCTGACTTTTCTTCAGTTATTACGCATTCTGTTTAGTAATAGTAGTAGTAGTAGTAATAGTAGTATTAGTAGTAGGTGTTAAGTTTTCATCTTTTACTCTTCTGGTCATATATATTTCTTAAGTGCTGTAACTTTATCAGTTGGATTGCATTACTTTCTCCTGCTGTCTTAGTTTTATTTCTGTTCTTTACCAAAATTTTATAAGCAGTGAAGTTGTAATTATATACTTATCTATCAAAATGCTCTTGATGTTTCCTTCCTAATTATGAAACTTATTTTTTTTCTATTGTATTGCCTCTTTCATCTGGCTTTAGCCACTTTATCCCCACTTACTTGAAGCAGCTCTTTATAGATAGATGTCTTCTATGTATTAGTGGATGGAGAGCTTCTGACTCCCTGAAGAGTGACACATAAGCTTCAACCTCTGAGCTGAATCCTCATCTTATTCTTAAACTTCCTATCTGCCAGGACTTGCAGCTGTGGCTCTGAAGTGGGATTTTTTACATGGTTGTAATATGATTATCCTCCTGAGTTCAGCATACCCTCAAAACCAGTTCCCAAAAGGATTTTATTTCCAAGTTCTGAGTCTGATTACATGTCCTTTAAGGCTCATAATACAGAACTGATGAGTCCACCACCTGGACGATGATACAGTGGCAACCTTCAAGATCAGACCTTTTCCTATCTCAGAATCCTTTGCAAAAATATACCAATGCACTGAGTTCCTACATTTCCTTATTTCCCACTCATAATACAAATGACAACTCTGTCTGCAAATCTGAGAGCATGTCAACCATCTGTAGGAGAAGATGAGTGGCTTGACAGACCCTCATCTTCTAAATCCCTACAAGTACTCTTTGAGCTTCAAGAACAAAAAGCCTTTTTGAAGTGATAGTTCTCTCAATACAACCTGAGACAAAGCTGAGCTCAGTAGATGGGTTGGGTGAGATGACAGACTGTGACTTTTGTGACTCAAGCAAAGTAACCTTAAAACTACAAGGCACCAGCTTTCCCTGGAATTTTGACTTCTTCCTAACTTCACAGCTAAGCATTACACAAGCAAATTGAACTCATGAAATGAAATTCATCATGAAGTTCAACCCACTTCTTATTTCAGTCTGATGAGAGTACAACAGCTTGAATGATTTAAGGTTAGGATAAAGGATCTTAATTCTAACCACAGTTAGTTAGGATCTTCTGATAACCTTAAAGTGACTTGTTGACTATCCTTAAGAGGTGAACAGAGGGATCCTAACCCCTAAATCACTCTCAGAATCATCCTAAACATCACCAAATCTTACCTTCAGCTACAGATATCACCGCTGCCAGCACTCCTCTCCAGCCTGAATAGCAGACTGTCATCATCACCACTACTTTGACCATCAGTATGAGCCCTGATGATGGTCTCTGGCAGAACTAGAGCTGTAAAAGAACTGTCATCATGATCTTTCTCAGTGTGCTTTCTCCATTACTGAGAGCATCCAGACTGAATTCCAGCACTGGCCTCACCTAAACCCTAAGTCCATGGTGAAGGTATCCAAAGTCTTAAAGAAAGTTGAGACCATGGTGGTGAACACTAACTCCATTTTTCACTCTGCAAATTCTGACAGATATGTTGGTTGAGTGGACCAGTGAAGTTTGTAATTCTCAAACACTACAAGCTTGTGCAGGGCCCTCAATAAAGGGCCATGAGGATAAGTCTCATAAAGAAACCAGCTTCCTAATCTATTGAAGTCTACAGTACATGTCAAAATAAAAACTCCCAAATGAATCAGAGAATCAAGACCCTTAACCACTCTCACAGTCCAAATAGATGCCCATGTCAATGAAGAAACCGACTTCTTACATGACTGCAGTCCTCACAAGTCTCACTAGTAAGCTGGAAAACATAGATTTTTCAAGCCCTTTTTTTCCTAACCCTATCCTTACTTTAATGGTAATTAGAGCCATGAAATAAATCCCTGTGATAAATAGGATCCCATTATTTCTATCCTATTAACACCATGGACTCTTCCTAGCTCTGTAGGCACTTTTGAATCCAGGAGCAATCATGGCTCTGAATGTGTGCATTCTCAAATTATAACCCTAACAACACCCCTGAATTCTAACCCTAATTAAATTTAACTTTAATTATTGAAGTACCAATTGTATCTTAAAAGAGAACATGAGAAATTGGACCTTTACCTAGTTCTATGGGCCCTTCAGTGACTGTAAATGAAATGGAATTTTGAAAGTTTATTCCCAAGTCATTCCCCAAACTCACACTCTACTCCACCCTCTATTTACAGCCTACTGTTAATGAAATATATGGTACTCTCTTCTGTGCACAGCATTCCCTTTTCTTAACTTCTGACTCTGCAGTAATGAGCTGAACTTTTGAAACTCTATATTCCAAAATTCTACACAAAATTGCAGCCCAAGCTCTAAAGTTAATTGTAGCAGTGACCAGTTCTTATTAGTTTTACTAAACCATAACACCAAATCTAATCCAAATATTAAGATGGATTGGTAGCTACATATATATATTTTAAAAAAAAGGGAGGGGAGATAGAAAAAAAAACCCAAAAAACAAGAAAACAAAGCAGAAGGAAAATTAAAAAAGCAGAAACAAAAGACAGCTTTGATCCTCATCAACTGTCAGTCACTCCCTTTCTCCAAGGCCTGTGAAAATTAACAATAGATTACAGGAAACCAGAAGATTTTAGAAGTTTTCAATACCTATTTCTGTCTGGTTCTTGGGCCTTAGAGCACCCAGTAATGAATTTGATAATTAGTGGTTGTATTCCCAAACTCTAATCTGACCTGGAAACTTTTTATTATAGTAACTAATCTCTGCACAAAAAGAAAATCTGATGAATTTTTAGCACCATCTCCCTGTCTAACTCCTTGAATCTCACAAAATCCAGCTATAGATTTGCTCTCAAATCAGTAGACACCAGACCCTTAATCCCCAGCTTTAGTTATTACTAAAAGACCAATCTATGCAATAAAGAATAATGAAAAGACATTGGTCTAACCCAAGGAAAGAATCAAGTATTAAGGTAGCCTCTTAGTATTTCCCTAGATGTAATCTTGATTTGAAATATTCCTTCGCTAAATGTGATTAGAAGTAGAGCTGAGACACATTCTGATGTTAGATACAAATACAGAGGACTAGAGATGCTGATGACATCACTTTCCACTTTTTCTGTCTTTGCAACACGAAACAACCAGCATATGTGACATTGTTCAGTTTATAGCATGAGAGTCTTTGGAAATTTTTGATAGTGAAATGGTTCTAGAAGACTGTGTAGGGTGAGGGGATCTAAAACAAGTATGGTATTTTCTATACTGGGTAATGATGTAATCAGTCTAGTTCAAAATATTTTCAGAAATACTAATTTGGGATTTTTTTTTTAGAAGGAAGTAGACTGTTCATTACAATATTGGAGATAAAAATAAACTAAGCTTTGCTTAATGTGGGCAAGTGGAGAACTAAAACCTGGGAGTAATTTCCACTGTTAAATTCTAACAGCATTATGAAATATGTTTGTATGGTACATCCAAGGTGAGAGATCTCCCTCCTTTCCTTGGCCCCTAGCAGTCTAATTGCAGTGTTAATTTTAAGATGTAATGCACTGTTCACAAGAAGGTAGAAGGAATATATAGAAGGTATATTTACCATGATTTTATACTCTTTCCCTAAGTATCTATTCCTGACCACTTCATAAAACAGACTTAATAATCCCTGGCATCTAAGGCAGAAAAACCCAGTGCAATAACCCAAGGCCAGACCCTCAGCTACTGCTAATCTGCAGATCCACTAAAGTCAGTTCACAACCTGAGGCTATGGATTCTCAGTGTTTTCAGTGCACACTGAGAATTGCAGGATCTAGTCTATTATTGTACGGGTTTTGAAGATTTCCTGATTGTTTTAAAAATAATTCACAAATCCTTATCCCTGCACATGAATTGATGCACAAACTCAGAGGATCATTTGCCTCATACTGTACCTGACACATAATTTCTCAAACAGAGATTACTATTAGTCATCTCTTTGCTGTGCTTTGCACAGGTCACCAAAGTAGCATCAATCTATACTAAAATAAATTTTAATCTGATCACAGCTACAGTGGTGTAAATGCTTGAGTTCAGTGGAAAATCATCTGTAAAATAGATTTACTGAGCTCTTCCTTTTTCTTTGTCCTTTTTTTTTTATTTGCAGAAAAAAAATAGAGCAATCTACTTTTGAAATAAAAGACAAGAGTTCATAAAAATAATATGCATTGTAACTTGGTTGTTGAAGGATTGTAATTAAGGAGATGCAATGAAAAAAGCAGTGTCACATTTCTGAATATTTAAAAATCTCAGAGCATTTTACACACTTTAAATTAAACCTCATGACACATTAACAGTAATATGTTAAAAATATATATTTAGGTTGTATTTTAGCAGTGTATAATCTGAGTCATATACACACCCTCCACACTGTAGGAGAGAATATTTGCAAATGTCAGCAGTACATCTGTGGGATCCAGGAAACAGGACTCAGTTCCTCATGCAGTTGATGATTTCTTGAAGAAATTTAGAATTACATTATCAAAACAACTCTTTTTTCACCACAACAAGGTTGTTTGTTTTCAGGATTATCCGAAGTCCAATGTTTTTTCTCTTTCTTGTGATATTTACTTTCTTGTGATATTTACTGATGATCTTGGAGAGGGCTATACATTCTGTAAGCTTAGCTCTGTAAAAGTAATTTATTTTGATGCACTAGTTGATTTTCAAAACATGTCAGTCACTCATCTCACACTTCCTTATTAGTTAGAAGGAGGTATTACTGCTTCCCTCACTTTTCACAGCAATCTCTTTCAGAAATAACTGTTTATTGCTTTGTGCAGTGTATCAGCCAGAGCACAATCTACATCTGCACTTGCAGGTGTAACCTACCTGGCAGCTCAATATCAGCTTGCTGGTGCTGCCATACACTCCCTTTCTGCTGCCCTCCAGAAGACAGTAACACCATGCAGGCTGCCATCAGGAAACAATTCCCAACTGCACAACTGAATTACCTGGGAGAATACTAGGTGGCTTCACTCCAAACACAGGGGATGACTGCTTTACCACCTCAACACCTCCATCACAGACCAGGAATAATGAACGGGCCCAGGAAACTCCTTGGTCCATTGTACATGTGTAGAGAATCATGAGACATGTAAAACAGGCTCTGTTGACATTGCTACTGGTAATGACCTTGTGCTGGTTTTGGCTGGCATAGAGGTAATATACCTCACGGTAGCTGATATAGGGCTGTGTCTTGGATTTGTGCTGAAAACAGTATTGGTAATTCGGGGGTGTTTTTGTTATTGCTGAGCAGCGCTTGCACGGTCAAGACCTTTTCTACATACAGCCCTCCCAGCAAAGAGGCTGGGGGTGCACAAGGAGCTGGGTGGGCATACAGCCAGGAGAGACCACAAGTGACCCAAGGGATATTCCATACAGTGTGATGTCATGCTGAACATATAAAACCAGCTGAACATCTGCCTGCCATGGAAAGGGATGAAATTTCACGTTTTGCTTTTGCTTGTGCATTCAGCTTTTTGCTTTACCTATTAAACTGTCTTTATCTCAACCAACAGGTTCCCTCATCTCAGTGGTAGCTGTATCCAAAATGCTGTGTTCAGTTCTGGTCTAAACAGAGACAGAAGAATAAAAGATAATACAGGGAAGGGCAGCAAGGATGATTGAACCTGTGCAAAGAAACTCACAGCATGCATAAAAACAAAGAGACAGTTTCTTTTAGCAAGGAATGAGTAGAAGGGAGTATAAAAATTATGTATCATTTTTATTAGTGGCATTTGTGATTATATTAATCATACTAATACTAATAATAATAATAATGATATGACATTTTGTGTATCTCATGAGACAATAAGACAGTGTGGTCTCCTTGCTGAATGATACTGAAACCCAGACACACTTCAGTCAAAGAGTAAGTGATCTTAATGGTAAGAATATCCTGCATTTTGACATGAAATTTCATGCCAAAGTTGGTATCAGACATGAAATTTGTGCCTTTTGTGGGCCTGGGCAGCACTCTGGCACTAGGTGATCCCTGACTGCCTGCTCCTTTTCTGAGCTCTGCAGCCATAAATCAATGCCATGTAAAAGTGTTGGATATACAAGGGGAAACTCCTCTCAGGTTATCTTCCAATAGAAACATCTGTTGCCCTGGAAAAACAGGGGGGAAAAATAGGGAGAATGTAGCATAAGCATAAGTCTGCTGTGAAATTTCTAGTACCAATTAAAGATTGCAGAAGTTACCATAACATTGCAGTTGTGATGTTTCTTCAGAGAGTTCCATGAGTAGAACACATTGTTTGTCCCCTTCAGAATTAAAAATCTAATTTTTTAATTCTTTTTTTCATAAAAGGGAAAATAATCTCCTTAACTGAACTTTTCTTCATCTTTGGAATTGATCTGCAACCTGTTTCTAAAATCTTCATTCTTATAATGCCTCAGTCCTAATAAACTAATTTCTCTACGTTTCCTATTCTATTCCCAGCTATAGTTTCCTTTTTAGAAGGTCTCCTCCTTTTTCCCCTAGTTCTCAACAAGTATTCCCAAATTCTTACTTATAAACGTTGTCTCTGATTTCTTTTTTTTCATGCATAAATATCTTGCACCCTTATTTTCCTCATACATCTCAAGTGTTGTTTCCTCTGTTGCGACGTCTGTCCGCCACAGTTATTTTTATGGCATCTATCCTAGATGTATATCACCTTCTTTTTTCCATTGTTTCCCCTGCACAATTCTGCAGCTCTGTGCAGAGAAGCTCCAGCCTCTGGGAAGATGAGGGAAATCAATAGTGGCAATTGACAGATGGCCTCTTTTTCTATCTGATAATGATGCTAAAATAGCAATGAAATCTTACAATTGTTATTAAAAATTACCACTTTCCAAGAGCATGAAAATTAAATCTCAAGCAGGTTTAACTAAACACTAAATTAAGTCTGTCCGAATAACTCTACAAACAAGAAACAAAATAAAAAAAGATGCTAAAGAACTGACTCCAACTTTTGGTTTGGCCTGGAAAATGTTCAGGATAGGAAAAAGAGGCAGCTACGAAGTAGCACAGATTGTGAACTATGGGCTGTAGACAGAGCTTGACAGATGTCCAGTGTTTGACAGGCCTATAGCATTCAAATTACTCTCAGATTAGCCAGCACATCTCCAGTAATAAAAGAGAGTAATGATTTCAGCTCTCTTATTTATTCATTTTACACTGAGTCTGAAAGCCATAAAACACTGCACTGATGGAAGTAAATTGTCTCAGACAATTAGCTCCTATTGTGCAAAAGCAAATTTGAAGTCTCTCCAGTTTAATAAGCAAGATGCCTTGGATTGCATTTCAAATATTAGGGAAGTAAACAAAAAGAGAAAAAAAAAAAAAAGGCTAATAGTGGGCAGACAGATGTGTAATGTCCAGAGTGTGACTAGAAAGAACTCTTAGGAATATAAATCTGCAATATAAATCCACTTCAGTTGCTCAAATGCATATTTGCCAATCCTTTTGTTCCTTTTGTGTATTATTGAGTAATAATCTGTTCTTAATGTTATTAACATTTTTTCTATTCTCTTTACAGCATTTCTTGGTTTGACTGCAAGGTCTAGACAGAGTCACGATGTTTACCATTCCTTCACCAAACAGTTACTCAGAGTCTTCAGCTCAGGAAACCTCTCTGCAGTGTCTGACAGATTTTTCAGTAAAAAAACTCTCCCAAAAGGCTTCTACCAATGATCAGTCAGCAAAGTCATTCAAAACAGTTCAGAAAATTTTCCTCTTACGGTGCCAAAGACAAGGCAGTCTAGACACTTTCAACCTGTATTGTGGTATTTCCCAAGGTCTATTTTTTGCAGCTTTAAGATTTCTTGGGGATGCACCATGGATTTGAAGCAAAGGAATGCACTGTAGACTTGAACCAAAATTTCAAGGCCTAGCAAAGTGTATGTGAAGTCTTACACGTAACTGATTATTCATTCCATCCTTGTCTTGCTAAAATTTGTTTCTCTTGTTTTTCCTGATAGATTTGAGATAGAATTTGGAGGAGCATTTAACCCTGGTCATTCAGAAAGATCTTTTAAAGAAGTATGGTAAGTGATGGCTTAATCAGCTTCAGATTTAAGATATCCTTTATCCTTATGGACATTAAAAAATCATGGTTGCATTTGTATAAATGAAAGCCATGACAGATACAGAGCAAATGTAAGGAATCCCATAAGCATCAGAATTATCACCCTTTTGCTGGACTTGTGCAGCATCTGGCACAGTGTCCCAGCATGCCAGAATGATGCTGTTGAAGCATCTAGCACAATCCCCTGTGCTGCACATCCAATCACAGCAGCTCAACAGATCCTCCTTCAGTTGCTTCCAGAGCTGTCTGTCTTTACCTGTTTTAGTTTTGAAGTTATGTCAAAGGGCTCCTGTAAAGTCGACATTAAAGCTGAAACAATAGCAAAGGCTGAAACTGGATGGTCTGTCCTGGTTTCTACAAGTCAGATGGGAAAGGTAGTTGGGATCTACCCATCACCACTTCACAGCACTGATAACTAGTCTTTCTCACTCCACCTCTGTGTTATGTCATTTCACCTCATTGGTCCCAAACCAGCAAGTAAATTTTTCAGTGCTGTGAGCAAAGAAAACATTCTAAATGTGAGATTAAAATAAATAATATGCTTACTATATCACAAATAAGCAATAGGAAAGAAAGAAAATCATTTCAGGATATCTTTTGGTGACCCTGGCCTTTGATACCTAGAGCATACTTCATCAGTAAAAGAGGGCTTCAAGGGATACCAAGGAGTTATTACAAAGAGACAGCAGTACCTGAAGAAAAATACCTGGTTTTCCTTTAGCTTCAGGCTTTTTCCACTGCACTAACAGTGCAAATGAGCTTACATAGTGTGTGAAAATTGCATTTGCAGTTGTAGAACATCAAAATGCGCTACTGTAAATATGTCAGTTGGATTCTCTCTCTCTGTTTCCTGCTTCCCAATAAACCTGCTCTTAAGAGGAGAAAGGTTCTGAAGGACACACTTTGTCTATTAACAGCACAGGTGTGGTCAGCTTTTTCCATAATGGTTGTTTCAGCTTGAGGTTGGGTCCAAAACAATAGCTATCTAAAACGAGGCTTCTCTGGAGTTTCATTCTTGGAGGTCAATATAATTAAATAAATGCTTTGCTCAGCCAGTCAAAACTAAGAACAATGTCTAAGATTTTGTACACACAAGTACAAATTGTGTGTTTAGACTGCACTTATTTAAAACCCTATTCTTCCTCAAACTTTTAACTGTGTATAAACAATCTATAGTCCTAATAAGCTTTCTCTGGTAAACCAAATAGTAACAGCATTTATTTCTTATGTATAAATTTAAATTTTTATCCAGAGCACATGGTATCTTCCTGCCTTTAGCAAATCTTCTTGAAACAGTCCTTGAGACAAGTCCCAAGAGGAACTGTTGAGCATCTCTATAAAATATAGACTCCAGCTTTGTAGTCTTATCTGTTGTCTTTTCTCCTTTCATCTATGGCTGGTCAATATCACATTCTTGTTCAGAAAAGCAGGTTCAGCAATTACAAGTTTGTTTAAGAAAAGGTTACATTTTTTTTTTCTTGTGTTCTTTACCCTATGCTTTTAATTATTGGGTTTTTCAACATTCAGCATAAGCTTTACATGACTTTACATGACTCTTCTTTCTGAAGAATAATCCAAATCATATTTCTTATTTTTTAAGAGGAAACAAATGATAAAATGTTTAAGCAGACCTGATGTGTTGTCTTTTTTTTCCTCTCTGTTCTGCTTTTATTTTATAGATCTCAAGATCATTTTAAGACATTTTAATTTCATTTGCAAAATGCATGTCAGCTTGATCATCTCCATCAAGTTTTGGCAACCTATATTATTACAATATTACCTAAACTTTAATGTACAATTTTCATTACTGATTATTATCTTTCTTCATTTCCTGTAGGCACTCTGCTTGCTCCAAATATCTTCTTTAATGTGCTATTAATTGAGGATGAGATTACATAATTTTCATGTCTGTGCAAAGTGGTTTTGAAATCTGAGAATTTAACACATTTCTTTAAAGCCAATATTATAGTTTAGCAAATATGGGTATCTATCAGCATATCTGCACAATCCATACCAGTTGGTGTCAAAGTAGTAATTAAATACAGCGCAAAAGCAAATCAGGTCCTCCAAATGTTAATCTCATTATCACCTTCTCAGCCCCGCTTGCCAGAAAGTTAACAGCCGTTAAAGCTCTGCTGCTCATCCAATCAGAATATTAAATTAATCAGTATGGCCTGACACAAATATTGCCAGTGGTGTTAATCCTTTGCTTTGTACATAGCAAATGGAGAAATAAGTGTCAGTCTACGGAGCTTGATGAATTCCTATTAATATTTCAAATCTGCAACATGCTTTGGAATGTATTATGTCGTGGTGTGCAATGAAAAGTTTCTCAGGGACTGGAAAATGCACCTCATGTCTGGTTCCCAGGCTCTTTGCTTCATCTGTGCTCCCCTAACACTGCTCATAGATAGCTTCCTCTCTCTTCCCTCTCTCTGTGTGATCATATGACTTCCTGGCAAATTTTTAAGAATGTGCCAACAGTGTCTGTAATCAGATATGATTAGATAGATGTACCCAGACAGGCTCCAGCATTCAACAGGCATGTGCTGTAGAGAGACATCTGAACCACACTGTGACATTGTTCCTTTGAATATATTTTGGCTATCACAAAAGCTATATAGTAAATCTTTCTTTTTTTTTTTTCCCCCCATAAGCAGATGAACGTGAAAACAGCAGCTGAAAGAACCTCCTGTGTTGTAAATTTTGGCTAATGAAAGTCATCATGTTCTCAAAACCTTGGATACTGCTCGGCCGAGGCCTTTGCCCTGCCTTTGTTATGATAGTTGCATCTAAGCCATGATCCTGTCAGAATTAATCATAGATAATAAAAAAATATTAAATGCACATAATTCCACCTTTCATGTAGATGCTTCCATTTATAAATAATGCACATCTATAAAGAGCATGTTTACAACCTTCCAGAATTACAGCTGTTGGTGCACATCCCTGTGTATGGATGGATGTATATACACAAGAATGCACATATATGGGGGAACCTCTGTACATGTGTATCCATGTGTAGAGAGCTACTTCAATATTTTTATATGTGCATATTTATATAAACACAAAATATACATACATGCATGTACTCATGCTGCAAGAGGAATAAATATTCATTGCTTATTTTAATAATTCATCATAATAAATATTTATATAACATACACAGTGATGTGTTGTGGTATAAATGTTTTAGTGGCATGAGTTGGGGCTGAATACATTATTTATGAGTGACAAAGCCACAACTAAGTCATGCAGGTCAGCAATAAAATCTTTCCAACGCACTCTCATAGAATTCTTACATACTATCAAAAGAAGAACTATTTAT
The DNA here is from genome assembly GCF_049639895.1 of Pseudopodoces humilis. Taxonomy (NCBI): domain Eukaryota; kingdom Metazoa; phylum Chordata; class Aves; order Passeriformes; family Paridae; genus Pseudopodoces; species Pseudopodoces humilis. The sequence continues at coordinate 97,102,789 of NC_142202.1, forward strand.
CAAATGTTCAGAACTGTTAAAACTTTGTTATTGCTGTTTCTTTTCCTCTATTAATGCTCCTCTTTCTGACCAGAAATAATCCAAAAAAGACTGCAAATATGTACATAAAATCAACATTTTCTACTTTTATTTTGGTAAATATGAAGCCAGCTTCATTCATTAAGAGGGAGTAAAGACATCATTGAAACAAAGGCTTTATTACACTGCAATTACCTATAAGTTTTGAAAGTAAACCTGAGATTCTGATAAGAACGGGAAAGAACAAGGCAAAATAAAATTCAAAGACAGCAACTTCTACAAGATTCAAAGTTGCACGTTTTGGGGTTTTGTCAGGTGTAAGGCCGGAAGCTCACAGGGAACAATCTTATCTGTGGTAGTATGATTTTCTTTTTTCTTACTTAACAGACATTTGTCTAAAGCTGTGTAGAGATGTGGAATAGTCAAGCCTCCTCCTTAGTAGCTTAGTGGCTTAGTAGCAGGAAAAAGATGAGACAGACAGAGGTAATTGATAAATTGAAGAAGCACGAGATAAATTTTATTTATATCATGTTTTGGCAATTTATCATACAACTCTACAATTTATCCCATTGCTGTTGCCATTACTTGTGCAGTAATGTGCATTTATTTGCATGTTTTCACCTCTGTCTTTTCACCAGTTTAGGCACACAGTGCATTTGTTCACGTCTGTAAGATAATATAAAAAAACATATAATGTATCTTTTCCTATAACATATAATGCTGCAGTGTTGACAGGAAATGGCTGGTGTAAATACAGATAATTCTGGCTAAAAATGCATACACACCAAAAAGTTCTCAACCTAGGCAAAATAGGCAAGTAGGATTTTGAAAAATCTGAGTGTATGGGGATAGCTTGAATAGAGATCTTGTGATGGCCTGGAAAAAAGTTACTTTAGATTGGAATAGTATGGACTAAAAGCTTCTCTGTGATTCTGTATACTTTCATTCTCATATACATATATGTATACATGTATATTTTTTTAAAAAAATATTTTTTATACATGATCTCTTACATTTCTTGTTTGGAAAAAAATGAAAGAGGTTGTACCAGGCAAAATAATATTTTTCCTCTACCACATTAGTACACAAGTGCTGATACCAGTACCTTGCACCCCCCTGCAACATGATACCAATATCTCTTCTTCCAAGCCCCTAAGCTTAACTGTGCATATTTTCATTAATTATAATTTGGAGGAGATGGAGAGTTTCTTTGAGGTGACAGACAAACAGCAGGATATCATGAATATGTATTGCATGTCTGAGAAAATAAATTAACAGAGGCCATCCACTCTGGTGACCCACTTAGGCTGTCATTGATGAGTGTGACAGGAAGGTTCTGTAAGAACTGAATTTGCATGACAGACTTTTCTCCTGATCAACTAATTTACCCTATGCATTTAGATTATTTTAAGCACTACACAGCAGTCAGATAATTAATCACTAAATCACCAACAGTGACATTAAAGTACAAGCTATACATTATTGCTGATTACCACTTAAAACTCAGTCTTGTAGGGCTTCAGCTCAAAAACTGGTATAATCTTTCACTGAGTAATAAAATATATGATTTGATATGTTCATATGGTTAGGTGTTTGGGGAAAGAGGTTGATACTCTCTAAATAAATGTGTTTTGTTTTCTTTATGACAAATATGAAAAAAATTATTTAAATTCTCACAGAAGTACCTAGTTGCCAGCAGTTACTACGTTATTCTATTAAACACAGTTTCTATTAAAATTAAATCTCTTAAAATAGTTAGTGTGAAAATGCTTGTGTGCATGTACATATATCTGCATACATATAAGCACATAAATATATGAATACAACATCATTTTCTGTGGCTCAGATATCTTCATACAAAATCAATCTAACCCTTAAAAGAATATAAACACATATGGAATAGATAGATAGATAGATAGATAGATAGATAGATAGATAGATAGATAGATAGATAGATAGATGGAATAGTAGAATGGGTCTCTAAAATTATAACAAAATTATTACAATGTATGTGTTGCATCAGAAACACACATGGAACTTCTCCCTCTGCTGCACATTTTTACTGATTCATATTAACTTGAGTCAATGCCTGTAGCAACATATGAGTTTTCTGATTCTTTCCTATTGGTTGAGTTTGGCCCTAAAGTTATATCATGAAGGGCAGATATAAACTATCATGTCTTTCAACAAATTCCTCAATGAAGGCATGCAAAAAGTAAAGCAAAAAAGGCCACCTAGTTTCTTAACAAATTGAAAATTAAGAATAGAATTTTTAATTATTTTCTAGCAGACATACAGAAAGTTCTCAACTCTAAAAACTGATCAGGCATCCGCAATCCTATTAATTACATATGGAAAACCAACAGCCTATAAAACTTTGTTTTGAAAATTGGGACAAAGCTTGCGGTGTTTGCCTGGTTTTCACTGACTTTAGACTACAAGTTTTTAATAACAGCAGAAAGCTCCAGCACCAAATTCTTTAGTCCAAGAGGCCTTTGACACTTTTGGAAACTTAAGCTTCTTAGTTGGAGGATAACTAATCAGTGTTTGAGACCTGCTGTCTTTAATTTTCTATGCTTACTTGCAATCAAAGAAACAAGTCAGGTCTGGAAGGCTTTTTTATCCTGAGGTGCACCTGGCAAATCACTTGTTTTCAGCTCCCTTGCAATGACCAGGATTTCATCTGACTGTGCATGTGCCTTGGGTGCCTTTTGGAGAAATCCACCTGTTGGGCTGTAATAGACTGGAAAAAGCATAATCCATTTGGTAGCCAAGGTAATTCTCTCTACGTATAATTAATTAGTTTTCTTTCCCAATCAAAAGCTACTTCTGACTCTTTTTGGGCTTTTATTTCTATGCTTACAGAAGAGTTTTCAACAGCACTGAGAATTCTCCTGAAGCAAAGTTCTGCAGCTAATATCTTTTATAAATCCACCTTGACTCCTATCACTCTGCAATTTCTTTGTAAGCTGAGCTGCAATTGTATCTTAAAGGCTTATTTCAGTTCCCAACCAGCAGCTGAGTTTAAGTGACTAGAGGAGCACAGCAAGAGATGAGGCCATTCAAGTCATCAACTGAAGTACTCTGGAAACTTAGAAAATGTGTAGGGCTGTTTTGTTCAGAAACACGGTGAGGACAGCTATTCAGCACACTCTGCAGGCAACAGCACTTTTCCCAGAGGTCTCCTAAAGTCTGTGTTTAATAAATAAGGCAATAGCTTTCTTGTGCCACCAGCAGTGAACTGGGAATGCTAATGTCCTAGGAAACTGAGCCAGGCGCCTCGGGCTCTCCACAGTGCAAAGTCCACACCTTGGGCTATGGAGGTGGGAACTCAAGCAGTAACCTTAGTAACTGCTGATCTGATTCTCTGTACCTGCCTTTGGAAACTGGGTTACCTCAATGTGTGCCAGCAAGACAAATCTGTACATATTTAGAGGATGAGTCCCCATTTCCTAAACCCCAAACTACACCTACTGTCTTGTCCTTGGACATCTCATCTGAAGCTCAGATCAAAGTTATGCTTCGTAGCTGTGATTATCAGAAATTGAAAGTTTTGCAGGCAATACTAAAGCTGATAAGAAGATAAAATATCCTTAGCCCAATCTGACCAAATATATTTTAGATCAGAAGCAACCCAAAATCTGTCTTTGGATAAACTGAAGTTTTTGGTCTTGGAAAATATTTGTTCACATCGCATATGTTACCGTGGCAACAGAAAAAAGTGATTGAAACTGAGACATCTTGTAGAATAGAGTCCAAGACTGATTTTGATAGAAAAGAGGGGAAAAAAATGTGAAAACAGAAGTCTGAAATCACAGACTCATATGTAAGTGCTTCAAGGGAGGTGCTGGTTTTATCCTCCATCCCAAGTCCTTTATGTTCAGCGTGTATATTAAATATAAAGAGAACACATCAATAAGCCTTTACTGGGAGGGAGAATCCAGGGTTCGTGTCCCACCTCTGGGTTTGTGAACACAGCTCCGTGTTGAAGCTCATGGTCTCTCCCCAAACCTTTACAGCAGGAATGAAGTGTTTGGTTCTGTGCCAGCTGCTCCCCCTTGCACTGCTCGCAGACAGTGGAGGCTGCAGAGCAGCGATGGCAAATTCAGTCCCCCTCAAAACAGGTAGAATAACATCAGCTGTCATTGAGAGCATCTCTCTGCTGACTACAAGTTTTCCCAGCAATAATGCCATACAAATTCTCACTAGTTTGGTGCTCCAATATCTGTCAGTCTATCAGCAGAAAGGGAGGAATTGCACATTTCCTGGAAAGCAGGAAATAAAAAGGAAATCCCTTACAACCTTATTTACTTAGATAAAATGGTGTTATTGACATTCACTGAAGGTTTGGAATGCTACCATAAATCCTCCTATTTTAGTGGCATTAGTGGGCAGAGTTGTCATGTACTTCAAGAAATTTAATACATACAATTAACCAGATTTCAAAGTGAGAAGATGGGTTGTGAATCATTTTCAGAGAAGAGTGGTTAGCGAGCAGAGATGTAAGGAAATGAGCATGTAGCACGAGATATAAAAGCTAGGAAGTCCTTTCATCATTTTAATTTCCTTTTTTTCTCTTTACATTACATGATGCCTCAAAAAAGTCATCTGTTCCTGGAAGAATATTAATTTTCACCAAGTAGTTTTGAACAATGTCAAATTGATAGAACATATTTTTTATTATTGTGTTCAAATATATATTTCTTAATTTATATATTTACTTGAGGGTTTTCTGGATTTTCAAGACCCATCTAGACAGAACAGGGCTACAACCAGCAAGCAACTTAATTAAATTCTTCCTGCAGTTATTTTTGTGGGGACAAAGGCCCTTTGTCACCACTGTTTTTCATATCTGGTGTTTAAAAAAACCCACTCACACACAAAAAAATGGGCTGTTTTCTCCTCGTAAGTCAATATCTTTTACTTACATTCAGTGGAAACAGTGAATTTTTTAGCCCAAAGGTTTCAAGAAGAAAAGGAGCTCTTCCATTTTTCAAACATTAGTAACATACAAACTGCAAGTGAAAAGACTTATTTGCATGCTTAACTTAATCATGTGAATAGGTCTGTTCAGTATGTGCATGCCTGTTTGCAGAATGGAAGCCCAAAAGACCAATCTTAGTCCCAGTGGAATTAGGAAAGGCTTTACCAATTATTTCAGTAGAAGCAGGATCATGACATTACATATGAATGAGAATTGATGGTTTAGAGACACGATTGTTTTCAGAGCAACTGTTTTGTACACTGCCAATTTGTCCAGCTCCCTAAGGTCTGTTAGTGAGCCCCTCAATTCTCTATCTTCTCTGAGAAAGATACATACCTCTCCAGGCTTAACAACAACAAGCTGTGAAATTACACATTTAGTCTGGGAAGTAAAAAACTATTTCATAATTCTTAGCAGAAGAATTTTGCTTAATAATTGCTTAAATTGCTTAATAATAACAACTCAATATTAAACAAGAATATAACAAGGAATGAAGTGAGATTGCCTAACATCTGACAACTAAAATGCTGTGAAAAAGTAGATAATTACATAGTCTGCAGGGCAACTCCCTCCCCAAATAATTATTTAATATTTTGTAGGCAATTATATTTAAAGGACAATTTATGGGTGTAAGAAGAGATAGCATTTACAAAATGCAGCTGTCCATTTATTTGAACTCTTAATTTTTTCATAATAAAGAGTTAGAAATAAATTTAATTTAAAACCATAATGAGAAATACTCTGGTCAAACCTCCAAGTTTACAAACACTCACTAATTCCTTTACTTAGCTTATTCTTCACCCTCGATTTCTCACCTCTTCTTTCTGGGTCCTTTTCCCTGAAGTCAAGAAAAAAATAAAAAAAAAATAAAAAAATTTTAAAATGAGAGAGACTGCAAAAAAGAATAACCATGTAATTTGATATGCATACTAGTTGGACCAAGACTTCAGACAAAAAATACAGACTCCAAGCATTCCTTTCGCCAAAGTAAGACAGGTTTTTTCAGGTGTTCATAGGCTTCTTAGCATCTAGGATCCATTTATTTGCTCCACCAAATCCTTTGACATCTGTATTATCAAAGCATTAACAGATGATAAGTTACTGATCATGAATTCAGAAGAAATCACTCATTTTCTTTGGAAAAGGCTGTGAAGTTGCTTGGAAAAGATTGGAGGACAACCTGTTAGCTTTCCTTAGTATGGCCCATTAAGGGCAAATCTATCTGAGGTTTTCCATCCTTATAAAATATTCAGTAGATGTGTTCTTAATGAAACTTGGAGACACAGATGACATCTGCAGGTGCAAAACCAGCCATCAGCCTCATGACACTCTTTACTTCTTTATGCAGTTATGGCAGGGAAATACTTTGAAATATTCACCTTCATGTAAGTCTTCACTTTGTTCCCCCCTTTCCTTTCCCCTGCAGCAACCATAATGGAAGTTTCTACTTTTTTTTTTTTTTCTTATCTGGATTTTCCTTCTGCTTCTAAATGTATCTCTATTCCTCCACCTCTGCAGTCTGTGTTGCCTCAGTCTCCTTTTCTTGGTGCTGCCAGTGTTCTCCACCATCCACCCTGCTTGCTGTCCTTTTCACGCACCTGCAGCACATTCCTTCCCTTGGTAGCAGCCCTGGATCCCTCTCAAGGCATTTAGCAGCAAGGCACTGCCACCTGCAGAGAGCAGCTTCCACAGTGACAACTGCACAGGAAATGGGAAACAGCACAATCTGTCTGCTAGATTTTTGAGGGGTTTATCTTGGATTAGGAATCAGTTCTCCTAAATTTTCTTAAATCCACTTTTATTTTTACTGCAATGTAAATGAAATCGTATCTGCTTCAATAGTTCAAGAGGATAGCAATAGTGGGATGTCCCTTGTGATAAAAGCTCATATTTTTATATCAAAATTACAAAGTCAAAGTCTGACCAGGTTTCAATAGATATTTAATTAACCATCTGATATGAACACAGGTTTATCACCTTGTGTGCTGTTGTCTATTGTAAATGGCAGTGCTACCTATGTTTGTGTGACTTACTATCTAACCTTCTTCAGAGACACTGGAAACAGATCCAAGCAAGCCTGTGTCCTGGTTTTAGGTTCTGTCTTAAAGTGAAAATTTGTATTAAGATGTATGCAGAGGTGTATCACTCTGTTGCTCGCAAGAAACAGGAAGAAGCACTGCTGTTTTGAAGAAATTTTCCTCCCTCCTTTTGGGGACCATTGGCAACTGCAGGAGCATGGAAATCTGTATTGATAAATTAAATATGCTCTCTGGACCTGAAGCCAGCTGCCTGGTATGTCCTATGCTGACTACTGAACATTTTTGGCCTTCAGAGTAAAATGGTTGTGTTCATGTCTCACATTGAGCAGATCCCTGATGAGTGTGGGCTCCTGAACTGAACACAAGCATTTTTTCCAGAAGTGTTCATTATCCTGAGCCAAGTCTGTGACAAAGTTTTTTCTAAAAAAATAAGTTTAGACAATGGAGTTGTAGTGTTGGAAGGATACTTTGATGATTTTTACTGAACTTGAATATACTGAACAGTTATTTATCATTTGGATAGAAAGGGAGTGAAATCTGGATGCCTTAGAAGTGTTTGTTTCAGACTGATTTATTTCCACTCTGGTGCTAGAAGACTCTTCTCAGGACCAGCTTGTTCTGTTCAAATGTGCAGACAGCTGTGCATCTCCTTCTCCACTGTGGCTCCCCTCTACCAACACCTCAGTTTTCACTCTGAGACAGAAAGCACGTTCCCTGCCAATAGCTCCCAAAGAATAATTACCACTGCCTCCCCTTCCATCCTGCACTTCTCCAGATTCAATGCATCACAGATGCCAGCTACTGCAGCCGCAGAGTTTGCTTAAGGTGGACAACACATCATCAGTACTGCAAACAGCTCCTTTGCCATGCCATGGCCTAAACCTGGACTTGTGGCTGGCTTTCCATCAGTCATGTCTCCAGGAACCGATTAGGCACGTCTGGGTATGGAAGTGTTGGATGAGGAGGTAGGAGACCAGATATCATCAGTGATGGACTATTAATGAATAGGGTAAGGGTCAGTGACAGCACTGAAGAAACAGCCAGCTGTGTCTACTCTTTTCCAAACAGTGGATATCATGGTATAACAGCTGTGGAGGGAAAAGACGACTTGTGGTGACTAAAACCACAAACTTCAACAAGTAGGCTTATAGAAATTTCACAGCAGACTTTGAGAAGATGAAAATGCCTTGATATCTGAGATATTTATGAAACACCACTTTTTGTCTTAATCTACAGTTTTCTTTCACTGCGTTTGGTTTGCTAAGAAATATTTAAAACTAATGTATGTAGCTTAATTATTGCTCTCAATTCACTCTAATTTGCATCTATATCTTTCTTATGAAATGTAGAGAAATCCCCAGGTTAAAATTATTCTTGCTTTTATTTACCTTAATCCTGTCAGATTTAGTAACAGAAGCAGTAAAATTCCTAAAACTTAAGCACGTGCAACTATGAAACTGATACTTCTTTCTTAATGGGCTGAAATAAGTCACTCCAGCCAACAAATTAGTCCTCTATGTGTCTGAGAGATGATTTAATCTCCTGCAGAGTCCTCTGGAACTTCAGGAAACATGGAGATAGTCATGCAGTTATAAAGGAAAAAGAAAATTATTAGAAAATAACCTTTTATCAGAAAATTTTAAAAGGAGAAACCTAAAAATGTTCAGACTATTGAACTGTATAAACTGACTATAGAAGGAGATGGGGTGGAAAATCTCTATTTCCAATGCAAAACTGGCCTATAAGCATAGTTATACATATACATAGCATTTGCACTGTCCTGTGGGAACTCTGCTATATTGCATATGCATAACACTTTTTTCTTATTCTTGTTCTCCAGATAAGCCAAGGCTGAAGCAGCACATAATGCATACCTGGCAGGAGGCCAGGTCCCTGTGTTCTGGAAGAAAGGTGTCGTGTAATGTCTGATCAAGAATTATGCAGTTGCTGAAGATAAGAATATTTTCCCCTTAAAAAATCCTGGGAAATTTCTACAGCACCGGAAGCAGGGAGACCTCATCTGTCCATCAGTGAAGAGGCAGATCCCAATCTGCCATTCTGCCATTTCTCTTGCTGCTGCTTCACCCCATCCCACTCCTACTGCTCCAGGCATTGTGGCTCAGCTCTCACTCACCCAAGCAACCCGGCTCATCCAAGCAGACCTTTGACATGATGTGCTCCTTTACAGGTGCACTGCTATAAATCAAGAGCAGGTCCACAGAGGTTGGAGGCTTAGTATCAATATATAAGTGACATAAGAAAAGCAGGCTCAAACAAGAGTAAAAACTTTGTCCAATTTTTTAGTTTTATACTGAATGACAGATTTATGGAGCACATTATAAACTATTCAATGCAGACTATCATTTTTTTCTCCAGTATTCCACATACTGAGACTGGAGCCTCCAGAGTATGAATAATTATATGTCTATTATAAGGAACATTTTTATTTTTAAACATGAAAAGCAGCATTGTCAGCAAAGCATAAATATATATTTTGAGAAAGACGGCTTGCCTGTCTACGATCTTTAGTAATGACAGAGGGAAAAAGGTCATCTAGAACTATACTCAAAACGTATCCCCAAACCTACTGTGTCTAGTATAACACTGACGTAGAATGATTGCACTTTCTTCCACTCTTTTTGCAGTGTTTCTAGTGCTTTTAGGGCTTTTCATCCCAGTGTTTCACTGTTATCTCTGTGTGTCTGTGGATGGTACAGGGACTTTCCATATGCTCAGCATGACTTAAATAAACTCTTCAGCCATTTGAAATGTGGGTGTTACTGTTTAAGGGGGAAAAAAGTAGATGGAGGGGAAATGACAGATGTTTTTACTCAGCAGTGCACTCCCATGATTTTAATAAAGATTTTTGATATATAAATAGTGCTTGCAAGGCTAAATATTTTTCATGTGGTATTCAGCTGTAGCTTTTAAATTTTTCTCAGAGTAAAATTCAGCTGGAAAAGAAAAATATGATACATTATTAATATAGATGTATATGTGTCTTTATGGTCCTATCAAAGTACATGGTTCTTTAAAATTAAAATAAAACCAGAGTAGGAATTAAGGAACATTAAAATATTAGGAACTTGACCTACCCTAGTGTGTAAGCAACCATATTTGCAAATATCCTCACAGACTCCATATGGTTTCAGCATCTGGATCACCCCACCCAGTTTGAGACAGAAAAATTAAATTCTACACTGTACATATTTAACCATAATGTCAGTCCTACTCGAGCCCCACGTAATCACGTATACATATATACAAATGTGTATCCTCAGAAAGATTATTTTGTACCAGACTGAACATAGTCACAAAATTTGGGGTAAATTCACAGTATATGAAGTTTACAGGCAATGTGTCATTTTCCTAAGCTCTAAATATATACTCAAAAATGGATCCAAGTGCTGGAGAACTGAGCTGTTTTGAATGAGACTCACACAAATCAACAGACATTTTCTCCCTTTATTAATTGCTTGAACTTTATATCAAGGCTGAAATTCTTGATTTAGGATAGCAAATGACCCCCTGAGACCATCCTCCTGCAGCAAAACATTTTAATTTAAACACATATCAAAAGTGCTTTTCCTAAGTGAATTTTCCTTCATTTTCAACTATCTATGGAGAAGTTGTCATGACATCTCCCAAAAGGCAGGTATACAAGACAGAATGAAGACTGTTGAGAGCAGAGACCTGGCCTAAAATGGAGAAGATAAGTTTTCATCTTCAGGCTCTACGTCTTGCTCTAAAAGAAGTCTTTTCTACTCCTGGGCAAGCTGGTAGGGGCCAGTAGAGTGCTACACCAATGCCAATATATTGTGCATGGTGTCCCTTTTTTATACCTCATTAAATTGGTGCTATCAGGAAAAGTAGCTCAGCCCTACACACCTTGCTATGGCTGCAAGTCCCCTTTACTTGCCCAGCACCAGTGTAAGGAAACATGTAATTGCACAGCAAGATGAAAAAGGGATTTGGCCTGATTGAAAACTGATACTTTTTCTTCACTGTGCACATTTTAAGCTGGGTAACATCTCTGTGTTTTTTTCATACAGCTGAGTTAAATTCAGGCCAGGCAAAAGGGAATTGTTAAGAACACACAGGCAGAAAAGGGGGAGGTTTGAACCATCCTTTCAGCCCCATCCTGTGCTGTGAAGTCAGCCTCCAGACTTTCAGCCCAGTATGTTAGCTCTGGTGCAGCATGTGGCTAGAACTGTCTGGATTAAAAATTTAGATGCAGACGCCTACACTGGTGTCTTTTCCCATCATATTTCCAATTCCAATACTACCAACATGGGAAGACCAAGCTCAGTTCGGCCTGTACCTGCTAATGTACACCTACACAGAGCTTCTGTGCATCTGCTCTTTGTCTGGTAACTTGGGGAAAACTGCATTACCTTAAATGACAGGGAAACATATTCCAAGCAAAAATGCTTTCACAGCTTGTGAGCCTTACAAGCACTGAAGTAAGATGTGCCAGTCAAACATCTTGGGCTACTACACCAAAAATATGCATACAGTTCCCAATTAAAAATTTATTAAGATATTGAGAAGGAAATATTTGTATTTCACTATTTTGCTCCGCTCAAAAGCTGTGCATGTGTCTTTCTCTTATTTTCATACAGTGAACTGTTTTAATCCTTCATCAAAGTATACTGTACAATTATTGAATACGCAAATAGCAAGCATGGCTTAGGGAAATTACTGATATTTCAACAATTTTGTTTAGTAACTGATTTAATATGTGTTTATTTTAAGCTTGATGATGCAATACATGTTGTGAAATAAAAACTGATAAGTAATCCTCGTCTGAATAAGACTCAATTGCTGAAGAAACACTACAACTACTAGTATTTGCTCAGTTTGGGGACTGTAGCAGCCCATACAGTGCCAATGGTTCTGTTTCATGCTGAGAATGTTGAACAGACCTTTTATTCTGAATTCTTATTACCCTTTTTAAAAAATATTTACTTAAATAATTTAATTTTAGATGGAAGTTTATATATCTTGAACACTCTGTTACTAAAACAGCACATTCAATAAAGGGATCAAATGTCATTTTTTTCATTTACAAATGCGATATTGTTTCTGTTTAGAAAGGAAAACACATTGAAGTCATTATTGGAACCAGATTTCCCAAGTGCTTTTTAAATAAACTGTATGAGAGACTTTGATCTAGTTAGCTGACTGGTATCATAGTTCCATGCATATGTCCTTCCCAATTCTATTGAAAACTCAATGTCATTTCAGATCATGTGTTGAAGTGCCAATGGATTAGGTTGCTAAAAGTTAAGGCCTATAGTAAAATGTCTACAAGCTAAAAGATATATCTATTTAACATTAACTGAAGTATTTTACACAAATTACCCAAGAGGAATTATTTTCCTTCCCTTTATTTTTCTAGGCACTGTATAGAACTATGGAATTGTGGAAGTGGGGTCAGTCAAGTCATCATCCTTTAAACATAAAAACATTTTGGGTCCAAGCTTCTGCAATATATACTGTGTTTCCAACCCTCAAATTGCTGGTTTTGTCTGTGACTGAGAGGCTATCTCTGGCTGACATGTGTGTTACCTCTCTGTGCACAGCACAGTGGTGCAACATTTAGCACAGTGATTTATCACTTGTGCACAGTATCATGTCATGAAACACTTACCAAGCTCCTGAAGACAGTCAGAACAATATCTACCATAATAAAGTGCAGTTCCAGTAGGCTCCAAATTAAATCTTAGATATTTTGTTACTTTTCCTTTATCAAGCAAATGTAAAATTGTAGTGGGGTTACTGAGAGACTCTATAATTCAGCTGTCTGCTGCTTTATCACAGCTCTCAGTAGGTCTCTAATGAATATTTCTGTATGCATGTTTCTGACTGATAATCAAACTAAGAACAAGTCCTAATTGGGTTTTCCAGTGCACAGAAAAGTGCCTATCTGCATTGGCAGATATCCCAACCAGTGTTAAATTAAAACTGCAAACATAACAGAATTTCTTTTACAATTTTTTTAAGATTCAAATGTGCATAGAGTACAGAGGCTTGATGCATAAAGCTAAATCGTGCCCTAGAATAAAAAAGAAAAAAATGCAATGAAGGGGTTTGCTGCATCCAGTGAAAGTATATAGGTCAGTGAGTATGTGTCTGTTTCTTCAAAGAATCACACCAAAGCACTGAAATGAATGACACTGAAACGTCAATAAAGTGGTGGTGATCAGATGAAGACTTAGAACTTTATCAGACAAATAGTGGAATATTTACTAGTATTTTGCAGGCAGATCTCCACACTAATCCTCTTCAGGTAATTTTAAGCCATTTAGGATTTAGATCTGACTTGCAACACACCTCTTTTTTAAGTATACACAGCACTGGAGTCAATGGAAGTTACACCAACACCCAAATATCAAACCCATTTAACCAATTTCTCCATATGATTTATGCAACTCCCTTTAGCTCACAGTGGAGGATTAGGTGAGTGACACAAGAAGAATCCAGCCTTGTCTCACAGAATCACAGAATATACTGGGTTGGAAGGGTCCCACAAGGATCATCAAGTCCAACTCCTGGCCTTGCACAGGACACTCCGGGAGCCACACCATGTGCCTGAGAGTAGTGTCCAAATACTTCTTAAACTCTGTCAGGCTAGTGCTGTGACCACTGCCCTGGGAAACCTTTTCAAGGGCCCAGCCACCCTCTGAGTGAAGAACCTTTTTCTAATATCCAACTTAAACCTCCCCTGGCACATTTTATAGATTACTCTGAATAAGATATCAGTATTCAAGGAGGCAAATTATGGTTACGTATAGCCAGACAGGATACCTGTCCTTAACCAGTACAAGAGATGTGACCAAGATATGTCTGTGGTATGCAGTGACATATATAGAGCAGGTAATAATTAGCTTACATACCTTATATATCTTAGTCCAGAACTTGGTCTACACTACATAAATTGCATCTGGACTACTGTATATGGCTTCATTTGCTTTAATTTGAATTTCTACCTGTATAACAACTTACAACCCAATAGGTTTCAGTTATTAGGATCACCATTGAAATATTTTTTTACTTGTTAGAATTACTTTTCAGTACTTCGTGGAGTCAAGTTTTCTCTGAATTAAAATATATATGGGGAAAAAATGTTTATCTAAAATAGGCTGAATAAGGATCCAGTGATATAAACAATTGGACAGTGTTTTTTCATAGGTATGGTTAGAATGATTGGTAAGAAGAGAATTCAACCAGCTATGCAAGCTTAGAGTGCTAAATTATCTATAGCCATAGACAGAAGATAGCTGAGTGTCACAAAGAACAGGATTAGGTAATGTTATACAGAGTACAGTTATAGTAAAACTGGTAGGCAACGTAGCAAAACACAGCACAGAAAAAATCATTTAACACTGCAAATGGGTCTTCAAAAGGATTCATTTCTTCCTTCCAACAATTCCAATGCACAGACCCCTTCCAATTCCAATACTTTCATTTTTTTTTAGAAAGAATATTCCATAATTTCAGAACCTTATTCCTCACTTTCCTAAAAATCTCCGCATAATGCTTAGACATAAAACTGGGAAGAATAAGAAGTTACAAAAGTGGGAGATATCCACAGATACTAGCAATATTAAAATACCAAGAAGCTTCATGTAAAAAGGTAAAGTGCAGAAGCAGAATAGATACAGTCTCTTTAAAGACACAATTTTGAGCATCTCACTACCTTCCCCCTACCACATTGTCAGTGAGTCATTCTAGTGGGGGCAGAGAGAGGTAATATCAGCTGCATGATTCATGTGCATGCTGCTGGCCCCTGTGAGCCTTAAAATGCTTAGTCTGTTTGAGCTTAAGTGAACTCCTGACCTTCTTCAAAGGGAGACCCAGAAATTTCTCATTATATCTTTCCATTCTGAACAAGGTGGAATTAAGACACTGAGACAATGAACTAAAAAAGCTGCTTTTCAAGGCTAAATCATGCCTCCAGCAAAATGCAACAAGAAATAGATACAGAATGAAGAACAGGTTCTGTCTTTCACTCAGAGCAGAGCTGAAAGTTTCATTTAGTTCTTAAGACATATTTCCTCTTCCTGTGAATTATCTTTACCGGCCATGACTAGAGGCAAGATAGTGAATAAGGTGGAGTATTCATTTCATACATTTGAGCATTCTTAATTTTATATGCCTGAACACAGATGAAAGTGTTTTCTTAGAGAGATTGTTTTCTAAACTTCCTATACCTGGATTAAGTTTCAAGCATATTAAAAGTCAGAATGAGTCAGAATGATTATGAAAAGGAAGAGGAATTAATAAATTTATTAAAGATATTGTGGGTAGTAGAAATGCTGAAGTACCTTACCGCATGCATATTCCTAAGTGCATTTTAGATACTAAAACTCTAAGTTAGGGAAAGATGCTGTACTTTAGACTGTTACACATACTAGACAATCTGTGTTGTTCAAAACCTGCCTAGCCAGCCCGGAGGAGATTTATAACTTTGATTGGCAGAGGCCAAAACTCCTCCAATCTGTTTTATAAAAGTACTTCTTGAAGACCAGATATCTAATTATTGTCAAATCCACTATGCAAGTTTAGAGTATCTGATTTTATGATTACAGACAGGTGCACTTAGAATACAGAAAATGTTTCTAATTCAATTTCACTGATGAGATAATCAGGACCGACTTTCTACGAAAGCCATGTACTCTGAAGCCTTGAGCTTCATTTTCCGTGCCATTAATGGCCAGCCCTATTGTGTTTTGTAAAGCAAACTTTAGTCAGTACTGGAAGAGAAAGTATGTCACCATTATGTTCAGGAAAAGCAGACCAAGTGGAAAAAGCAAATAAATAATTATACCTTATTAGTTAGAAGTGTGTCGTGATAGGAAACTGAAGAACTCCAAAGCTAGCTCATCCTTGTAAAATGAAAACCAGGCCTGATATCTAACATTCAGCCATATACATCTAAGGTCTAGAAGGTAATTATTTATTTACAGTCTTGTACAGCAAATACAGTCTGACTGACATAGTTTGTCTATAAAAAAATTTAGAAAAGAGTCAACCACAGACAACCTCATGGGACAATGACTTAAGGAAACTTTAATCTGTACTGCACACTAAAATTATTCACTTCTTTGAAATGATGTTGTTGCTATTTAAAACAGATGTAGAGTCCACAGTGGATCTGGGTTTTTAATCAAAAGCTTCAAGTAAGATTAACCTCCCAAATAGTGAAAGCACTGGAGCAGTTATTAATTATAAAGATAATAAAATCTTCTTATGTTGCAATGAATTACACTGAAGTTTGATATGAGCCTATTTGTGTAAAATGCAGCTGAAAACTCCTCATGCAGTTGATGAATTAGTCAATTGTTATGGATCTAGGGATCACAACGCAGAAAAAAATAGCACAGTTACTACAAATTTTATTTAAATTTGTAATATTTTAAAATTTTATTACAAATTTATTATAAATTTTATTATAAATAAATATCTCTTACTGCAAATATTTATCTGAATCTAGTTCTAAGAGGATCCAAATGAGACAAGGTTGTTGCTCTTGTTACAGGACACTTGTGAGCCCACTGCTCTCTCCATAGGATACAACCATTGTTACTCTACTGAAACAATCTATACACGTGTGTACTTCTGTAATGTAAAATAAATTACTAGTTTATAAAATGCATGGCTATCCTTTTCTTATGCAGCAATGTGAGTATGAAGGAATCACATCTAACAAAAGCTTAGTAGAAAATATTCCTAATCATTCTGAACACTGTGAAGCCACAAGAACAGCCAAGTTTTTATTTATTCATTCAAAGCATTCCCATTACCTGAAGGTCATCACCCTCTCTCTCAGTGCAGATTCCTGCAATCACAGATCACCCCACCCTCTGTTGTGTTTGTAACCCAGACTCTTCTACTGCCATCTCTGTTGTTGTTCTTTCCTGCCTGGGATAACCATGTGGCTGACAATTTAAATTTGCTGTTGCTAGGGCAGGATTTTAGAGCAAGCTGAACCACCCCTCCTGGAGGGCGTCCTTGGAATAATGGATTAATTTATATCCCTGAAAAAACAGGAATGGATAACTCATAGGTTCAGTCCAAGGTAATGTAAGACTTCTTGAACAGGTTTGGAAATTTTTCCCTCTCTTTAATAGAAGAATTTTTGTCAAGCATGCAAGCAGGAAAATGGCATTTAGACACATGAGAATTCAGGAAAGTGAAAAGAACCAGAGGGAAGATGGAAAATGAGCATGCAGCAGAGTCTTGAGACATCATTTTGCTCTAAATATTATACCAGCAAGTGCTGTCATTGCTCTTTCACCCTCTTCCTTGCCTGTAGAATCAAAAAGTGCCTCAAAACCCTGCTGCTTTTGCTGAAGTGAAATTTTAGCAAAATTGAAATCCATGCTGACCTGTAGTAGGAAATAGGAAGCCCCGAGGAAGAGGACAGTCTGTTTTATTGCAGGTTACACAATCTCAGCCTTGAGGCTTCAATTCTCAAATGAACTCAGTTAATCTGAGAAATTTCTCTAATTTCACAGTTTGTTGCCAGGCTGTGGCACCTTTGCTATAGATGGTTCCTCCTACACAATCTGACTTCAACAAACATGTGCCTTTTGGTAACATGGCTGTAAAATGATCACATTTTGCTAGATGTTTTCTTGACTTCTGAGATGTTATAGCTTCTCATTATATAATGCTATCTTGCCATACATTGTAGATTATAACAGCAGAAATAATTTTAGCTATTAATAAAGAAACCATACAGTGCTCTTAGCCAGGAGCATTTCTCTATGTATTTTATTTTTATTTAAAAATTAATCATAGAGAAGTAATCTGACTTTGCATAGATTCCAGGCAGCTCCTTTTCAACTCTTTGTCACTAGTGTTGAAAGTACTTCAAAGTGCAACAAAATTATCAGAGCTCAAATGCACCATAACTTATTTTTGAAGCATGACTCAGAGATGCTTAAGTATCAATACTAAGTTGAAACTTAATGCAGCTGATGTATTAAGTACAGGTGCTAGATAATATCAAAATTGCTTATTTTTATGAGAAAAAACATTTACAGGCAAAACTGGCTCTCGCAGGGGATTTCCACTAAAATGCATTCCTAATTTCTTTGTAAAAATTAGAAAAAAGTTTGACAGGACATGCATGACATAGCATATAATATGCAAAGACATCTTCCATTTATAGGCAGATTATGCCACCTTTACCTTTATTGATTTGAACAAGACTACTCAAGCATCAAGAACAATACTTGATATAGATAAGGCCAGTCAATAGGTCAAAGATAACTATATTAGATGTCTCAGTGAAGCAAGGGAAAATGTTTTAAATATTAACAAGGGACTGAGGTCGAACTACTGTATTACTTAAGCTGAGATGGAAAGAGGGAGTTTAACCTAGCATTGCATGATTATGTGTAAACTGTGCAGAGACCCACTGAAAGCTCTGTACTTACATTTTTTGTTAGCTTGACATAACTTTAACCCTACATCTGCACATGTACTGTGAGAAAGTGCTTTTTTAGCAAGCAAAGGAATCTTCATCCATCAGCATACCAGGGACAATAGTGGTTTTCATGTTGCACAGTTTCAGACACCAACTAAATTAGGGTTTTAATCTACATCAAATTTTCCTGCAGTCAGTGGAGAGGGAGAGATGGATTTGGTCTCTGCTTTGTATTGCCCCACAAAAGTACCCAGCATTCTTTTTTGGCTAAGGAGGAAAATCAGTATAAAAATTAATGCTATGAAATGCTCCCAGGAAGGCATTAGAAATGGGCAACTGAAATAAGAAATATTAGCAAATATTGAGGTATATATATATATATATATATATATATATATATATATATATACATACATAGGTTTTGCTTTATAATTATATATTTTCTGCAATTTTTATTGATATTTTATGTATATATATATATACACCATATAATAACTCCAGTAAAACATCAGACTAGCACTCATCAGTGGCCAAATGAACTCTAACTAAATGTTAAAAATTATTAGGATAAAAATAATGAAACAGAGAATAAGACTAGCATATGACCATAGATGCATGTCCTTTTTTAACAGCAGGTTCCTTTCACTTAAAAAAGTGAATGGATTGACTTGAATATATACACAAAAAAAAAAAAAGAGAAAGAAAGTCAAAATTATGCACATCTGTATAAGCAAAGAATAAAGGGAATAAGACCTATAAAGAAAAGACTGAAAGTGCTGAAATAGAAATATGACTAAAGAAATATAAAGTCATGAGTGTCTTGAAGCATTCAATATTCAATACAGAATTGTTTCTATCTCTTTTTCTCAAAGGAAAAAAAGGTTTGGAAAAAAACTTGCATAAAGGAAGCAATGGCTACTGGAACTTGTTAAATGCAAAGACAATAATTTTTCCTCAGGAGGCCCCTTAGCACTAAATCACTGCAAAAGCATTGCTACAGCTTTGCCCTGTTCTTAATCTCTTCCTTTGCTTTTGGCCACTCTCCAAGGCAGGATTTGAGGACATTTACTCTGACCTAACAGGGCTTTTCTGAATCTAATACTTCAGAATTGCTTAGGGGGAAAGGAATAATTTATCTTAAATTGTTACCATGGATTTCTCTTGAAATGATACCAAGGGCATTCTTAAAACCCAGGCAGGTGCTTTTGTACTATTTCTCTGAATATTATCAAATAGATAATTTTAGGAGGCTTTATTCTCCTGCAGATGTCAATAGCTCCTGTTAAATTCAGTCTTGCTGGAGAAAACTCATTGTGAATTATATTGCTATTCCTTTTCATTTCATGGTATCACATACTTGGAGCTGTTTGGGTTTCCTGCCAGTTTAACAATGTGATTTTCAGTGATTTTCTTTTTCCTTCTTTGTTTTGCAGCCTTGCTTAACTGTGAGACTAATGGATATATTTAACATTGGAATAAATTATAATTTATGATCCTAGCTGGCAAGAGAACAATGAGCTTGCATGAGGCAAAGACATTTAAAACCAGAGATTCGGTTCTTTGCTGAAGTTCCAGAGACATTGAGCTCCAGATGCAGCATGAAGTGATACTTGGCTCAAACGATGATGGGACCAAGAAACCTCTATAACTGGGAATTTCTGTGGGAAATAACCACGACTCAGGCATCAAGACAGGCACCTTCCAATGGATTTCTGTTTCTAACACTAGACCTGTAGAGAGATGGAGAGCTATTTTTCTTTGTGTATGGATATAAACCAAAATATTCACTTTTAATGGAAAATTTACCAATGACTTAAACAGGATTTTGAGTATGGACAGTAAAGGTGAGAGTCACATCCCTAACCATGGTTGCTCAAAATATACCCAGTAAAACATGAATCAGTTATGTGAAGCTGCTGAAGCAGTAAATGGAGACTGAGTCAATATAATAAATGGATCCCAAATCATGGTACAAGCTTCCCCAAGATATCTACATTTGATTAATTGAACATGGTCCAAATCTATTGACTGTAAAAGAATCTTCAGGTGACTGACTGCCTCTGGTGTATGCTCCTACATTATAAACATAAGATGACCATAAATCACCTTTATTTAAGGTTAAAGAGACTCACCTTAAGGTGTTAAGAGAAACATGGTATCCATCTCTAACCAGGGTAGAAAGGAATTACCTGGGAACTGCTAACCTGTCAGTTTCACCTCTGTTCCTGGGACGATCATGGGAGAGATCCTCCTAGAAACATCTAGAGTAGTGGCCAATGGCTCAGAGTCCCGATGGACATCAGGGACAAGTGTTGTCCCTTAGGGGTCTGTATTGGGACCAGTGTTATTTAATATCTGAATTAATGACATAGAGAAAGGAATTTTGTGCACCATCAACAAATTTGCAGATGACACCAAGCTGTGGTGCAGAGACACTCCTGAAGGACAGGATGCCGTCCAGAGGGACCTGGACAAGCTTGAGGAGTGGCCCATGGGAATCTCATGAGGTTTCACAAGACCAAGGGCAAGGTGCTGCACCTGGGTCAGGGCAAACCCCGGTACCAGCACAGGCTGGGGATGAACAGAGCCAGAGCAGCCCTGCTGAGAAGGACCTGGGGGTGCAGGGGGGTGAGAGGCTGGACAAGACCCAGCCACGTGCCCTTGCAGCCTGGAGAGCCAAATGTGCCCTGGGCTGCACCCAAAGCAGCGTGGGCAGCAGGTGAGGGAGGGGATTCTGCCCCTCTGCTCTGCCCTGGTGAGACCCCACCTGCAGTGCTGCATCCAGCCCTGGGGTCCCAGCACAGGAAGGACATGGACCTGCTGGAGTGAGTCCAGAGAAGGCCACCAAGATGATTAGAGGGATGGAGCAGCTCTGAGGAAAGGCTGAGGGAGTTGAGATTGTTCAGCCTAAAAAATAGAAGGCTTCAGTTACCTAATGAGGCCTTCCAGTACCTGACTGGAGCCTAAAGGAAAGATGGAAAGAAATAATTTACTAGGACATGTAGTGACAGGACAAAGGGGAATGGCTTCAAACTAAGAGTATGTTTAGATTAGATGTTAGGGAAAATTTATTTACTGTGGAGTGGTGAGGCACTGGAACAGGTTGCCCAGAGAAGCGGTGGATGCCCCATCCCTGGGAGTGGTCAAGGCTGGGTTGGATGGGGTGTGGAGCACCTGGTCTAGTGGAAAATGTCCCTGTCCACGTCAGGGAGTTGGAACCAGATGATCTTTAAGGTCCTTTCTAACCTAAGCCGTTCTATGATTCTAAATTCTGCCTTAGGTTTCCAAGTTTGCTTATTGTAATTACTGAATCAATTACTGGTATAGGGATATCTTTGTTGAAATCAGATGTGTCATTTAAACTGTCAAACCCACCAGGTTTTAAACGTGCCTAAAGTCGTGTGACACCTACTTGGGTATAATTTATTTATATTTCTCAGAAATAATTCCAAGGTACTTCTTTCATTACAGCAATTAGTTATACATTCTAGAACACAGTAAAATTTCTTTAAAATTCTGTTGTAGATATATTTGAATTTCATTTAAAAAATGTGAAAAATGATTGTCCAAATTCCCAATTACTATGACTAGCAATTCATCCATTTCATAGGGATATACTTAAATTACACCAGTGACTGTGAAGGAAAACATCTCAGGGATGTCTTAGTCTCACATTCATAAAGGTTGCTACACTAATCTGAAAATTTTTAAATTAAATTACACTGTTTCTGTTTGTACATAGCTTATATCAACACAAATATTTCAAAATCTTTCCAGTGACTGAGTCATAACAATATCTTACTTGTAGATAGCTCAAAATAATTTACCCTGTGACCTCACATCTGTTCAGAACTGGCACACAGATTCTTTATGTAAAAGAATCATTTAAAAAAATTTCTTATTAGCACCTTTTAAATTTAAGTAGGCACAACTGAATAGTAAATTTTTTAAACTCTTGCACTTTCAGCATCTTTATGGTAACATTACAAATTTTCAATGGAAAAATTAATTTTCAAATTGTTTCTTTGAGTACATTTTTATCATCTCACGGTCAGAAATAAGTGGTCTAGACACAGAAAGGTTGAAACATGATTCTTCCTTGAGTAGCTGTAGAACCTCTGTTCCCTAAAATGTACAGGTGTGACTGCATTTCAGTCATGATCTCAGAAGAAATAATAGACCATTTCTGTACTGTTTTGTTTTGAGTTTCATAACCATTTTACCAATTCGAGGCAAAATGAAGGTAGGTCGGTGTTGGGAGGGTTTTTTTGCAAATAATTAATTTTGTGTCAGTTATTCTTATTTTTTATTTCTCAGAGCTGTCATTTAAAACTGCCCCCACTGCAGTAATCTAATGTTTTTGGTGATTTTATGGTATGATTCAGTGAAATGCTAATACTAAAAGATTTATCTGTTCATTTAGTGAAATACAGCTTGTGACGAATTAGTGTCTATAATCTATTTTCTTTTCCACTCATATTAAAATGATAAAAACCTTGTGTTAAAAGTCTTTATGAATTTCAGTGCTTCCTATGAATGGAAGAAAAGGGGAAGTCCATTCACTACTCAGGACCTGCTACCTTGCAACTTTTCTCCATGCTTGTCATGCAGGATTTAGACCTTTAATTCTCCACTTTTGCTCATTCAATAGTAAATCCACTCACAGCGTCCCCTAATGGGGAAGTAAAATGTAATAAAAGGCTTTAAACACAAAGGTAAATCAGGAAAGAGATGAGGGCAAGCCTTTGAAACATGAATTAGGTCTTTTGCATATCTTCAGTAGCTGAAACAGGTGTCCTTGAGCCATCTGAGAATTAACATGAGAAAGGAGAATTCACCAAACACTTGAGAGAGGATGCTACCAATTGCTCATTATTTTTCTGTTCAAAGTAGTTTTAAATTTACCATTTGACCAAAGCTTAAGTTGAAATTTTGTTCCCTCCAGCACTGACATCTTAATAACATCTGCAATACATGTAGGTATTGATGTAAAATATTTCTTTAAGTAGATATCTTACCTGGTCATTAACTTTCTTTCAATTCTGAATAGTTATGACCATTCTACTGGCCAATAGAAAGTAGTTTGTCTCAGAGAATAATCGTTACCTGTATTTGCAAAAAAAAATGAGAACTTTTTCTTGGCTTTATCTGGGATAAATTTCAGGATAAATTGGAATTGTGATGATACTCGTTCAAATCAAACAAATAATTAATGATGGAAGAGGGTAGAACTGCAGCAGTCAGATGACAGAATTCAGGTCAGCCTCAATCTTAATTCAACTCTGGGATTAAATTTTGCTGAATTCACCCATTGTGTGACTAAAACCAACAGTTAACTGTCAAAATATCTCCCTTGTGTGACTATACACAAACACTGCCAGGACCACCATATTTTTACAGCAGGACATCCAGACATTGAGGAAAAAAAAGTATTTTGCATTTAAATGCAGACTGCAATAGATTGTAGATAGTGACATTCCCTCTGGCCAGTGAGTTCTCTGTGTAGATGAGGGCTTTAGTACTAAAACATAAATACACTGCATTTCATCTGCCATAACCAAATACAGATATTTGAATCGAATGCAAAAAAAAGTTAACATAAAATATTAATTGATGTCCTTGATAATCTCATCATTTCCTTAAACAACTCCCCACGGTTTTGGATACAATTTTGAAATGTATAGGCACTGAAAGTTTTGTCTCCCTACGGTACTACGATGCTCCTATGAGATTTGAACATTCAGGGTGGCAACATTTTAATATACATGATAATCTCAGATAGAAGAGGAAGAAATTTGGTCTCTCATTAGACCATCTGGCACAGCTGAGAGAAGATCCAAGTACTGACTGGCAGGGGAGGGGAGGGTGGTCGCTGTTGTTGTATTTCCATTCCTACCTATTTGGAGAAGTGAAATTGATACAACACCATGATAGCATCAAATATGATGAAGGGCCCATGACTTCCTAACTATTTCTTTAGTGCTTGTGAAGTACAAAAAGGGTGGGGGGGAAACATCTTTAATGAGTCCACCTTGAAAGCTAATATTTCTCTCACCTTAAATGGACTGCAAATATGCACAGGTGTGTAACACATGAATAGAGTTGACTGAGCTAGTGAAGGGTGTGATGGGAGTACTGTAATCATGTTACTGTTAGCCCAGGCTAAGGAATGTCAACAGTATACAAGATATTGCAGAGGCTGCAAGTTAATAAAGAGCCACAAAGTGCCCTTCTATAAAAAAAATAAAAAGCAGGCTGCCTTTTTCTTTTTTTTTTTGTGTTCATTGCTGCAGCGTGGTTATGCATTTGTATATTGCCTGTACAAACAACTACTAAATTGTCTATTGATTTATCTATCTATTTATTGTCAAAGAGAGGGACTGCTTCTCAGAGGTTTTCTTGACAATATTTTTAAATAAATGAGCTCTTTTTCATCATAACAAGAAATATCTATTGAAATGGATGAAGAGTCTTAAAAATTAGCTGTGTGACCCAGCCCAAAATAAGGATTAGCAGGATTAAGCTCCAGCATAATGATATGTGATTTTACACATGAATAGTGCCAAATGGAATGGTTCTCATCTGTAAAGTTATTCACCTGTTTAATGTTGAAAACATCTTTTCATTTTAAATCTGACTTTTGCCTTTGTGAAGATTTCAACTTCTGTTCTGCCCAAAACTGAAGTTGTGATACAGTCAATGGAGAACTTCCTTGATACATCTAAAATTGTTGCAAAGCACATTTTCAAAAGTTTGATTGCAAAGTGGAATGAATGATAATTATTTAACAATGTGTTGGCATTTTTCACAATACTTTTCAAATTTATTTTTCTTTCAGTATTTCAATGAAACAAAGAGCACAGTTATTATTTGTAGGTAAGGAAGGGATTTCTGATCCAGTTTTTATCTGATATAGGAAACTGCATCCAAAGCCACCTTGTAAGTTTACATTTTAGAACAATTGTTCAAAATTACATTTAGAACAATTTAGAACAAATCAGTAAATTATTTTTCTTAAAATCATTTTATATATCCCTTGATGAGATATGAGCCACAGTCCATGCAAGTAAATGCAAATACTCACTTCTCTTTAAAGGTCTTGCATTGTTCAGTCTTTATTTGACCTGCTTGTCCTTCAAAATATGAGAAGTGATTGTATGATTAGGATGCCTTCAAGGAACCTGGAAGAAATGCATTTCTTTTCCTGTTTTGCTCATGTTGCTTGTGTTACCACAGATGTTTCCTTTATTCCTATTGTGCAACAAGTCTTTGCCTGAAAAACCCAAACAGAAGGTGCTCTCTCACCCCCTCATATGTGTCTTTTTCTGCTTACCTGGAACATAAATATTTTCTGAGGAAGGGTAAAGTGGCTGCTCACAGTGTACACTGTGAATTTGGTAGTCCACAGAAAAACAAAAATAAAGCTATAAGGGATCATTCACTGTGTACATCACTGATTTCAGATTGCTGAGAATTTAGCAGCTCTAATTATGGTTTTGACTGACTGAGCTGAATTCTAAGCATACTTGAGAAGAAAGGTTGTTCTGCCATTCTCAAAAGAAACAACCTCTGCACTAAAGGATAAGCAAAGTAAAAGCTTTTTCTTTCCCCACAGACAAACAATAAAAGCTATAATATAATAGGATAACAACTTGGTTTTATTTTATTTATTAATTTAATGAATAAAGAGAACATTCAGTAAGTCAATCAGATCTTTGCAGCACTAATACTAAGCAGTAAGAGCTCATTAAGCCCCTTTTCCACTGTTGATTTCAGCCTGAGGAAATTATTTGATTATTAGCAAAAAGTTATCACAAAGCTTGAATTAATAGTTACAAAAACAAACAAATTTTAAAAAAATTCTTTTTTGTTGTCTGAACACTGCACTCAATTGCCAACACTGCTAACAACCAGAGATTAAAATTTTTTTCCATTCTCTCATTGCCTTCAGGGCATTAACTGACAAGACACACAGCAGCTCATAACAGAAGCTTAAATTTGAACTCTAGATAGGGGCCTCTAGACACCCTTATAATATAAGTAACAAAATATATAGTAATTAGGAATACTACTGGGGCTTTCTGTGCTTAAATTTTCCCTTTCCTTCTCTTTTTCAGTGTTTGGTAAAAGCCTGTTTTTTAGTTTTCATTTGTGACATCTTGCTCTAATTTTGTGTGCCCAGATCCTGTTATCTCTGGTCATGTTTAGCCTACTTCAACTTTTTTATTTTATGAAGAGATTTCCTTTATTCTGGATAGTTGAAAATGCTTTGTCTTTTGGATGGAAATCTCTGGTTGGCTGCTAGTATCTTAAGGGGAAAATATCCATTTGTCCTAGCACTTACAGAGGGCCTAGTTTAAAGCTAGAATGAAAGTAATCCACTTTTTTTTTATTTTTTTAATCAGAATCAGAAATTTAGCTGACAAAGAATCTTCACTCAATTTCTAAACTATCCTGCGCTTGTGTTTCCAAATTGGCTGCTGATGAAATAGGAGGCCACTCCCTCTGATGGGACACCACCATTCCCGGTTGTGCATTCCCTCTCACCTCAGTAAGTTACGTTTTTGCTACTGCTGTAGCACACATGGTGTGAATAAACCTTAAGCATACATCAGACCAGACTATAAGTGCTGCACTTGAAGGTCACAACCTGAATTATGCAGGAAGTGTAATTTGGTGCAGAATGCTGTCAAGGCGTGGCACGTGCTGGTTGCATTTCTGTTGATTGCTCCATACTGGTTACTGGGATAGAGTTTGAGGCATTTCCCTGGTGCCTACAAGAACACATTATGCTGGCTTGTGAGTGAACCTATAGAGGAACAAAGAGGTGCTCGACACCCCAAATCACCTGGAAATAAAGCAGTGTAAGCCCTTTGGAGAGAGCTTTGACTCTTACCCAGATGAGATTAGGCAGGGTGCTATGATTCCAGTTTCTAACACAGGGTAAATAACCCTAAGCTAATAAACAGAATTGGATTTCATCAGACATTAGGTTCACTCTTAGGTTTATCTTAATGTGCTGTGTTCAGAAACAGAGCTGGTACTGTTCTGGGAGGAAAAATTCTCCAGTTAAGAATCTAACAGCTGGGTTAAACTGGTTGTTATGAGCAAAGCATCTTGTAAGTTCCCCTCTGAACAAAGGTTTAAAGTAAACTGTCTTTTGGGTTGAACATCCCGATAAAACATTCTTGAAGTAAATAATAAATAAACAAAATCTTGACTTCAAAAAGCTGAAAGTAAGGGTTAATAGAGAACAGATAAATACTGCCTTTGTAGATATGATGCCTCCCCTTTATACGCTGCTGTGACAACTGACAACTGTGATGGGGTTTGAGAGTCTTTCTCCCTTTTTTTTTTTTTTTTTAAGGAAGAAAAGATTTGAGTTGGCTCTTATCCCATTGCCCACAAGGTGGCTGGAGCCTGGCCATCTGTCACAGCTGCTGCTCACCATCGCTGCCACTCTAATTGACAATGAGCCCAGCATGCTGCAGTAATTGGGGCTGCTCTGTGACTCGGGCAGGTAATGCACCCTTTTAACATCCAGCAGTCCCCATCTGTGCAGCAGCCCTGGCCATGGGAGCACAGTGACCCCACTGCTGGTTTCCCAGGTGGGCAGCAGGGATGGCCTCACCTGGGAAGCATTAGGAAGGCCCAAGGAAAACCATGCCCAGGTCGAAATTGAAAACCTCCCCAAACTCACTGGAAGGTTTTAATACTGCTGCCAAGATGCACACACACATCTGCCATTCAGCTCTGGCTTTTGTATTAAAATAAAAATTAAAAAAATCTTCCGGTATTGAGCAGTTCATGGACTGCCCCAGTCAAGGTTTCTTTATTAAATTACCTCTCAAAAATATTTTATATTGAGTGGTCTGTTTTTTCTTTCCATCACAAGCACTACAGACACCAAACCTTTAATTCAGTCACTGAGAAGACAGCTGTGCAGTAAGGCTTTCCTCAATGTTTAGATATTTTGGGGAGACAGAGCCAAACCTTCACCATATTATTGACTGCAATGTGTTGGAAAACTCAGCATTTCCCTTATGCCATAAGCGTAACCTTGAAATTCCAGAATATTCCATGCAGCATTTCTCTGTCCCCTTCGGTCACTGGTCTGCTTGTTATGAATTGCAAGTTACTGTTATTTGACCATATTTTGGGAACTGCTGCTTTCTTGAGTGGAAGTAACTCAGGTTTCCATGGCAGGTGCATGTATGGAGAAAAATAAAGGTCTACTCTTAAAAAGTACAGTCCTTTGGGACTCTTCCAGAACATAATGAAGTTGATAGAATTAAGTCATTTTACTCCAGAGGGATTCAGTCTCAACAGGTAGTTTAGGGCTTAAGGCTAAATTTTGAGGCTAAATCTCTGTTCTTTCTGCAATTCCTTCACAATTCTGTATAAATTAGGATACATGTAGATGTATCAGAATTAGGCTCAGTGATTCTGAGAAGCCTAGAAGGACTGGGGACATTGATTGCTTCATAAAGTCACTCTTGTTTTAAAAAGTACTATTTCAAGCTCTAGTGATTTGTACTTACAGGTAAATGCTTCCAGAGGAGACCACCAGGCCAGTGGGCCTGGCAGCTGCTTTCCAATGGGAGCACTTTCTTGTGCTGCAAGGCAGCCCCTGTCACCTGCACAACTTCAGATCTTCCCAAACCTTGCTTTAGCATGATTTGGATGCTACAAGGGCCTTTACTTCTTTCTAAAATTATTATCAATTCAAATGTGACATTTTCAGTTTCATTACCTTACTTTTTTTTCCCTTTACTTCCCAAAACAGAAGCTCAAAAGTCTTTCAGTTCCCTTTGCAAAGTAAAGCTTTCTAGAGAATTCTAGAAATGACCTGTTTAATTTTTAATACTGTTGTTAGGTTTGTATTGGAAAAGTCTGTCTGAGCTAGTACAGAACTGGTTTACCAGCTCTTGTCTCCAGAAATGGGATTTTTCCTTCACTTTTTGGGGTGTGGAGTGATATTGTACTAACAGTAAGTAAATTACTCCAACAGCAGCTTGTAGTGGAGAAATACAGTGTAGTATTTTCCAATGTTTTCAATCCTTTACCCACACATCAGCAAAACTTCACCTGAAAAATTAATGAAACTGTGAGCTGAGTGGTGGGAATTGTTAAAAAGAGAAACACATTACACATGAGTTGTTAAGCAGTTGAAAATACAGTTCCTGTGCATTTGTTCCTTAAATGCAAGAAAAGACATTTCGGACATGGTTTACAAGTAAAGACAGGAAATATTTCCAATAAAAAAAGGAAAAGTCAAAATTCACATGACTAGAAAATTATGCTGATGTGTTATTTTTTTCCCCACAAAAATAAATGATCATGGAGAGGAACTTGGGACATACATTTCCACACACATGCACAAGAAGGGCCAGAAGGATGTTTCTGATCCTGACACGAAGAACTTCAAACATTTTGTTAGATCTCTGTCTAGACAGTTCCCTACAGCATAATTTTTGACCTGCAGATATCAGTTGACTTATACATCATAGATATTTCTCAAAAAACTAGTTGCAAGGTGGTAGATTCTGAAACAATTTAAGGAAATCTGTTGCTTGTTATGAAATAATCTGGCAACAAAATTATGTCTCTAAAACTTCTGTTCCCAGTACATGATTCAGTCTCATTTTAATCTAGGTTACTTTATTAACCTGGTTTACAGTATGGTTTCAAAAGCACAGAACTGAACTGATTTGTGAAAAGTGTGACTTGTCACCTCTCAGCAGAGAGAATGAATGAATAAATGAAATGTGCAATCACCTGCAGTGACTAACAAGGTTGTCTAAAGCTCTACATGGTTTAGACATTTCTAAATGTGATACATTTCTTAATTTCATTTATGTATGCTTAAAACCAAGACACATGAAAAGGGAAGAGCAGAGGGACGCTGCCTCTTTTTGAGAAGTGGGAGCAGCCTCACATTCCAGACAGGCTGCAAACTGCAGAGCCTGTGCAGGCACATCTCCTCCTCAGCTGCTTGCGTAGGACACACAGATATAATTCCTTAAAGTTATGGGCTATACTTTAAGTTAATATAATGTAGACTTCAGTTGTCCAGCATTTCCCAAACTTTAGAGCTGTGTTTTCTAATGCACCTTCTAAGGATTGCTTGTGAATACAATCCAAACATTGGAGACAGTTATTCAAAGTAAAAAGATTGGCCATGGTCCAGCATCTAAAAAGAGAGAGATTGAGGCAGAACTCATCTCAGATTCCAAAGGTGTTACTCCAGATTTATATGAGTGTAACTGAAAGCAGAAGGAAGTTCATTGTCTATTATGTTAAAGACATAACATTGTCTATTATGTCAAAGACATAAGATCTTTCAGATAATGGGCCATAGATACCAAGCAAAATGCACTCATATGTTTTTCATCCTATTCATTGAAATCCTTTGCTTAGAAAACTTCATAATTTTAAATGCTATGCTCACATACTGTGAGGAAAGCTTGGAATATCTAAGAAAGAATATGTGGAAAAGCTTTATATCAATTTTCACACAAAAATCTGTCCAGAGATTGAGATAAGCAATCCACAGACACAGGCAGGACTTTTCACTATTCCTAGACCAACTTTAAATATCAAATAAAGCAGTTTCACTGTTCTCTTTATATATATTCTATGTGCAAAAGGAAGCATATCTCTTCTAGCTGGAGTGACAATTTCATGCATCTTAACAAGTTGTCCTATAACAAAAGATGAACACCTCTGTATTCATGGTAAGAAACTTTATGTGTTGCTTTGAGATATATGACATTTTATAGCTGACAATATGCATTCTTTGAGGGTGAAGCATAGCCTCTGCAAAGTTTTTATGTCTTGATATATTGTGTCTTTTGAATATCAGATTTTTCAAGATAGATTGTTGGGGTTTTGCAGTCCTTTCAATATTTCTTTGATTTCAACATTCTTTTTAGGTTAGGTATTTAAGTTTTGGATTTTTAAGAAAGAAAGAAGTGCGTGTGTGTGTGTGTGCATGCTTGTGTATACCCTGAGACACTTGGGTTACTGTATTTTTCTGATCTGGCTTACTACTGAAGAGGCAATTATTCAGCTCATAGGATTTACAGAAAAATATCTTTCACAATGAAACCTGAAGTTTCATTAGCATATTATTATTTCTTCCACGTCATTATTAAAGATAAACAATATCACTCTATCTAACACAGTCATGTCATATCATCATAGTAAATAAATCCTGGTTGATTAACAAGCATTGCTACATTTCTTTTTCACATCTTCCAAGCTGCATAACTTGTTCACACGTCAGTTACACAGATTTCAGTAGAACTGTGAAAAGAAAGAAAATAGAACCAAGAGACCAAAGTGGGTGCCATGCACAGCAAGACCTTCAGCCAGTGCCAAGGGCTTGTACATCTTCTGCACAGTGGCTGAAGAGAATTGTTAGGAGCAAGAAGAGGAAACTATTGCATGACCCATGTGTTCCAGTCTTCAGAAGTAATTTCTCACAAGGACCATCTTCAAGAATCATTAGGGCAAAATATCCAAGACTTACTTGGTTATTTAGCAATGCAAGCCTTATTAAAGTCTGCAGAACCTTTACTCTTGATAAACAGTAAACACTTGTAAAATCTCTGTCATTTGAATGTTGAGCAGATTGAACTCTGTCACAATATTTTCCTCCCTGAGACATACTTTTTACTACTGATAAATGTCAAGATGGCAATATTAATTCTTTGTAAAGAAATTGTAAAGTTAGCTGCCTCAGGAAAGCTCCTTCTGCTGAAGTCACAGATCTTTGAAGAACTGTCTGCAAAGCATCTTTAAGGTACTCAGCCACTGCAGCTTGCAAACCTGTTCTGCCTGAAGTGAAAAAACACACACTCTTCTAGGAAATACAAAAATTGCCTTCAGAACTAATCAAAAGCTTCTTAAAATTTCTCTGTCAACAGTAAAAAGGACTAAGTTGCTTCTAATTTGGGAGTGAGGGAGGTACATGGGAGAGGACTATATTAAGTGAGGCCCCAGGCAAAAGTAATAAATCCTTCAGTCAGGTTTATTGTTTTGGTTGAAGAGGTGACCCTAGTGTGGGATGGGAGCCTTTCAACTCTGAGATTCAGCAGTGCTCTGGCTTGATAACAGTGTCCACCACCTGCTGCACTTCGACTTTCAGCTCAGTGGCAGCTGCAGGCATCAATTCAGACCAGAAAACTGAGGGAACACACACTTTTACGATGTTGAAAGGTAGCTGAAAGGAAACAAGAAGCATACAATGGTATTAAAGGGAAAAAATTACCATAGAAACATATATTATTCTATTTGGAAGGGACACACAAGAATTATGGAGTCCAATTCTTGGCCCTTCACAGAACAAGAGTGTGCCTGAGAGAATTGTCCAAACACTTCTTGAGCTGTGTCAGGCTGGTGCTGTGCCCTGGGGAGCCTGTTCCAGTGCCCAACCACCCTCTGGGGGAAGAACCCTTTTTCTAATATCAGCCTACACCTCCCTGACACAGCTTCCTACTGTAAGCTCAGGTCCTGTACAATGATACGGTTCTTCTGACTGATACAGACTCAGACAACTCCTGGGGTCACACTGCACCACACAAATGTCACTGAGCACTCCAAGTTCAACTCTTAATACTGTTGCAGATACTCACCCAGCTGAATAAGACACCTTTCTGGTCGATGCCCATTTAGGAAATTTATAATAAGAATTGGTTTTTGGTTGATATGCATCTGTACTAAACTCCCTGTACATGAAGCGAGGTGAACTGTGCTTCTTAGAGTTCAGCTAGTCCACTGAAGAAATGCTAAAAAAAGTTGATGCCTGGACCCACCTCACTATGGTTAGGTGGCAGCTAAGTAGGGTTGTGATAGTTAAGGACTATTTTGCAGTTCTTAAGTTAGAACTTGTGAAGAAAAAGTAATGATTAGGTTGTTAAACGTCTTTGTTCTTCAAGCTCCTTCTTTAAAGTCTTCAGACTGACTCCTGAAGTCTGTGTTTTGTCTAGTAAGTATTTACACTGTAAAATAAATGGGGACTGTTTAACATTCCCTTCTAAAAATGCCTGTGTGCATGTTCAGCTCCATTAACAATAGAGGTGTACACAGGACAGGAGAGACCCTGACCCCAGGACATTATTGCCTAGCTGCTGTAATGGCAATTGCTTATCTCTTATTTAAATAATCGAGTTAAATACTAAACAAATCTTTTAAACTCTGTTTTTTGTTAAGCTCAAAGAAATCACAGGGAGAATGAAACACAAATCCTGCACAAGAATGATTACAAAAAGTCTCCCAAACCTTCCTTCTATATCCTGCTGGTAAGCTATATAAAGATTAATATATTTTAAAAATGCCAAACTAATTGTAAATATGAGATGTCCCTATCCTCCAAATGCCAGCTGAAAGGCTAGATTGCTATCTACGTAAGATTAGCAGGAAATTTAAAGTATTATTTATTGTGGGCAAGAAATTAATTTAGGATAAAAACACTTCCATTTTGAAACAGCAGGGTGAAGTCAGAATTTGTGTGTTAATTAACCACCAGACTCTCATAGCAAAGATTTTACTGTCTTCTTAGTTTACGCTTTCTCATAACTAAATTGGATTTTTCTGCATCTGAAGGACTGTGTAATATAGCATATTACTGGTGTACCTCCAGATTTCATTCACTAATGAATTTAACACATTCCTTATCACATGATAGACTAAGAACCCCCCAAACTATAAATTATATAATAATATTTCATGTTATTTGGCTTCTAAGACAAATAAAACAGCTTTACAGTGCTAGGTAGCACTAATAGCATCAGTAAAATCAGCTGTTTGTACAGGTTTTCCTTTTTATTAAAATAGTCATAGGATAAAATCAGTATATACAATAACCATGTGTTGTGAGATACCGATCAAACGACAATAAAATTCTTACAGCAGGGTAATTAGGGCTTTGAATTTGATCTGAATGGGGTAAGTCGACACCAACTTACATTCCAATGGTCAAAGAGATGTGATTGTATCTCTTTTACAAAGAATTAAATAACACTCCAAAGTTTATCTGTCCATCTGAAAGAAGTCCCATAAAGGGAAATAAACACTTTTAAATCCTTGACACCTTGAGACTCTTTTTTCACTCAGCTGCAAGAACTCTAATTTTCCCCTCAGTACAGTTATTTTATAATGATATTGCTAATACATTTTGAAAACATAAAATCAGTTTTCCAGTCAAAACTGGAGCAACACAGTATGGAGCAACAAAGTGTAGGATTTTTTAGTGGCTGCCGTATGATCTTTAATCTCCAGAGTTCTTGAACTTTTTCTTAATCAGTTATATATTTCTTCTCATATGCAGTCCAGATTGGAGTTTTTAGCTTATAGCTATTTGTCTAGCTCTCAGGAGCATCAGTGGGAAGAAGTCTGTAGAATCCCAGCTTTAGTGTTTGGCTTTAGGGTTAGGATATATGCCTGCAGATAAAAAATGCTGTTGCAATTTTTTCTAATGATCAGAGTGTGAGAAATAACATTGCTGCAGGAGGCATCTAACAAAATAGGAAAAACAAATGGAGGCTTAGAGGTAAGATAAGTATTTAAACAAAGCAGTAATAGTTATTATGAAAGACCCACATAGATTGATCTACTATCTCTAGCTCTCATTTACACTGGGAACAAAACAGCTGACAAAAATCCCAGACAATAATCCATACAGCCTGGTGTTCATGGCTACTCAGTACTTGAAACTAACCCCACTTGAAACTCATGATGTTGCCTACACATGTGGCCTAAAACTAATAAAGAAATAGGAAATGGATTCAAAAAGGAAAAAGAGATAAATTTATATGTTGTGTTGGTAGCATGTATATTAATTTTGATGAGATCTATATAAATGGGGACAAAGAACTGAGAGAATTAGGAGATAATCTGAAATTAAGAACTTTTCAACAAAAGCCGCCAGAAAATTAGGAAAAGCAGTGGAGGTAGATGAAAATAAAATGCTGAGATTTTATCATGAATACTCCAATTTCAGTAAAGGCTGAGATAGTTATGTGACAATATTGAGAAGCCAGGAAGGGTTTGTGGATGTTAAGCAATATATGAGAACCACTAGTATGAATGATGTAAAAACTCAGTGTCTGTAAGGAACCAGTATAATCAAAAGGGTAAGCCAGTATTACCACAGGAGTAGTGGTAATGTGGTAATTGAGGGAAGAGTGAAGAAGGTTCTGTAAACGGGATCTTAAGCAGGAAAAAAGAGAAAAGGTATTTACTCCACAAAGAACTAGTTAAGAGGAGCTGGGAAGTGAACTCAGGAGAGGGATTGGAGATAATCATAATGAAAAAGTCTGTTTTACAGGTAGATAATATGGAACTTCTTACCTTTGTACAGGCAAATTCTATATAACATGTAGATTAGAATCAAGGTTAGGTGAGAGTGAGTCAGGGAGCATCATGTGTGTCCTCAGGCAGAGAGAGCCCATTCACAGGGAAGACAGAGAGAGGACAGTGAACAAGGTGAGATGGGTGAGATGCAGCAATGACAAAGGGCTCAACAAGGTATAGTCAAGGGAGGAGGAATGTGCAGATAAAGCAAGTGGTTGATAATGTGACAGGATGGAGGCAAAAAAGAAGGAAGCTTGAATTGAGAACAAAGTAGGTGATGTTGAGCTGAGCCATTTGGGGATGGGAATGGGAATGGATGTGGTAAAGAGAAAAGGTAATAAAGAGAAGTGAATAAAATAGGCACAGATAGGCTGTGCATGAGCCTGTCAGTGTTACTTTTTGGAATGTCAGAAAGATCAAAGACGAAGCAAAGAAAACTGAAGGTTGTACAGAGCTTTAAAAAAAAAGTTTGGAGGGGACAAAAATTAAACCTGAAGACCCACTGTGAATGCCAGAAGAGAAGACATTATAAAAGTTGTATTCATAAGTAGTATTACTCATAAGAGTACAGGAACTTTCTCCAGAACAGATGAAGAGTAGAAATAAGTGGTGCCCACAAAGCTAGGAAAGAGAGCAAGGGAAGGAATAGCAAGGTGGATCAAAAGGCCCATATGGTCAGATGAAGAGTGGGGGAGAGCTCTAGACAGTGGCACTTCTGGTCCAGTGGACCTGGAGTACTGGGTGGGCAGGAGTTAAGTTTAGAACAGATTAGAGTCAAAATGATTGACAGACTGAAAAATGAGTTTGGCAAGTGAATAGAGAGGCAGGACATGGACAAGCAGGATTAGGACAGGGTAAGGGAAACTATGATGGAAAAAACAGAGTGCATAAGAAATAAGGTCTTAATATGGGTCAGGAAGTGGGCAAACTAAAAAACACCTGTATTTTCAGGGAGGCAAATTTTGTAAAATATGGTTTAATTTTGAGGACTGCATTTAAACTAAGCAGTTCTGCAGCATGGAGAATTCCTCACCTGTCTGCATGCTTCTCAGACTTCTCAGAAATCTTTTCTTCTTTTAGGAGAGATGACTGCTGTCCCAGATACCTTTAACGTATGTAATCACCCTGTGGTGCCTTTCGTCTAATTTGGCATAATGCACATTTGAAAAACCGTCACAAATGGGCCAGTTTGAAATGATGCTGTAATGCACAAAAATTAGTTCTCCTGCCCTTTGGCTGCTGAACAAGAAAATTGATTTTTGTACATTATACAATGAATTTAAATGGTATATTTTAGACAGCTTTGTAAACATAGGACTTTGCAAACAGAGACACTGGAGGGATTCAAACATAACCACAGGCAATAGGAACTGTTCTGGCAACCTATTAAATAATTTTTTACTGACTCTTGCCCATCAGGCCGTTGGAGTAATGAGCAGACTTGTCTTTGTAGTTTATGTGCTCGTTAGAAACTCTGGTTCCAAATGCAACTGGTCACTGCTACAGCCTCCATTACCCGCGATGCTTTTAAAAGGTTCTTCTGGTTACAGTACTTAGGTTGTGTATATATAGCGAGTGCTTTTGAAAAGGCAAATTCCTGTGCTGTCATCCAAGCAATCAAAACACTCTTTGTTTGCGGAGCGGGGGAGGATGGAGGCAAGGGCAGAGGAGAGGGGGAGATGTTTGGAGAACCAGCAGTTGGCACTCACTGGTGTGGCCGCTGCCTTCCGCTCCCTTCCCGACTGCCCCTCCAAGCTGTGTTAAAACCAGCGTTCAAGGCGAGGTGACAGCCCCAGGAATGCGGACCCAGCCCTGGCTCTAATGCTTTCCCGGCCGGCACAGCTCACCGCCGGGGCTTGGGGACAACACGCGCTGGTGCCGCACCACCGGGGACGACAAACGAAACACTAATGTGTTTGCTGGAGGCTTAGTTGCTGGGCTGGGGTGGCAGATAGAGTAACCCCTCTGCTCTGTGACCTTTGCTTCCTTCCTACAGACGGGTGCAGAGAGCTTAGAGAACAAACACTCTGCTTTTGATCAGCAGTGCGACGCCGTGCTCCAGCCCAGACACCTGATGGGGAGAGAAAACTGTTCGAGCTCTCTCCTCTCTCCATGGCAATATTCTGAATGCTTCTGCAGCACAAGCACTACTTTTTAAAAAGGGATTAAGAGCCTCTACCATCAGGAGCAGCCTCTTCGCACTGCGTGTTTCTATGCCTCACAAAAATCTGTCTATCTGAAGTCAAAATAATTTTTCCTCTGAAAATAAGCAAGAAATTATGTATTTATTAGCAATTTCTCCAACTGAATTATTCTCCTAGAAGCCCTAGCTTCTCTCTCACCAAGCAAAGCAAATAAGCTATTAATTCTCTGTTTTTCCTCAGGGTATGTGCACTAACAGCAGTTGTAGAAGCTCATCAAGCTGCTGTTTGTTCCTGACAGAACCAGAATCCCTGATGAATGTTTCATTATTCTCATCCAAAAGGGGGAAAAAAAGATAATTTCTGGGACAGTTTACACCCTTTTAAAAGCCACTGTTAAAACCCTCCTGCTGCAGGTTTGTCTAGGTCTCATATCCTCCCTTCTCCATTATAACCTTTCTGAAATCTGGTACCAAGAGCCATGGAGAAGGCAGCGAGGTGACTGGCATGGAGCCTAATGTTCCCACTTTACACAACCATTTAGAGCACTAGAGTGAAGTGTGCCAAAGGCCTCAGCTAGAACAACAAATTGCTTCCCACACAAGACAGGTCTCCATTACCCAGAACAGATCAATTGCTCTCAGTGTGACTGATGAAGCTGAGGTGAAAGTACAAAAAACAGAATGATGCTAGCTCAATATTTTATATTTGGTAATGAAAGTGATCTATTGCTGTTTAACTAGTAATTCCAAGAACATCAACACAGAAGACAGGGTAAAAAATGTTGGCTACAACATTGTTTATGTAGCCAGATTTCAAGATGAAACTAGCTGCATGTAGTTCACAAAACACTGGCATTTCATCATCTTTTATTTATGGAATTCATTAAAATGTGAGACTCTAATATACCAAGCACTAAAAAGAAAACCTATAAACTATTCCCCATATCATCAAACCCATCACCCATACTGCAGTAGATGGCTTGGAGAACACCCCGTATTCCAGTGATGAGCCCCTTGATCCCTTGTGGATGGTGCATCTACCTCTGCAATTGTTTTTCAGAGAAGGACCATTTGTTTCAGTTGCACATCAGGACAAGCCAAGAAGAGCTGCAAGTGACAGAGAGAGAATTCACCACCTGCATTTTGGCTGTTACATTTTAGATGTAGTATTTATTTTTATAAGCCCCTGGGGGAACAACTCTCCCAGATGCACAGTATCTGCATAATCACCCAATTTTAGATAGATTAAATATTCATATCAGGCTTCTTGAGTTGTGGTAATGTCCCTCTGGGGTTCTGAGGATCCAGGAAGAGCTTTGCCACAGCATAATGATTGGTGCCTGTTGTTCAGACTGTCAGGGTTAGTCTCTCCCCATCACAGCCTGTTTAGAGGCAAGTTCTTGTGAACTCTTGAGAATGGTGGGTTTTGCCCCATATAATGGGGCAAGATATGGTTCTTATAATACAAGGTAGTTCAAAGATAAACAGACCTGCATAAAGACTTTTGCTACACCTGTACACTGAGATTTATTATCTGTCTGTTTAATTTGGACCCATCTAGCAACATAACTGGCTCAGATGAGGTTGACGTGAATAACAGGTCAAGATCATGGATATAATTACATTAAATAGAAATATCTGTGGAAAGAGTGGGAAGAATTTTCTATGAGGTATGGATGGGCTTGGTAACATCTTCCTAAAATTCATTCTAGAACTACCCTTTTCCATTTTGTCTGCTTGTTTGTTTATTGTAAGAGTACAGTAGTGAATGAAAATATATCTTTTTTTTTTGCAATTAAATTGGTGATAAATAAATTCAATCAAAAAGAGAGAGAAAAAAAAAAATCCCAGTCTGTCCTAATTTTAAGTCCTAGAAGTTCTTTGGATTAGTTAACTGATTACATTATACAATAGGTCTAAACATTGTTCTTGCTCTCTTGTCGTTGGCAAATTACATTAATGTTTTCAGTCCATGAGAGCAGCATGGCTTAATGAAACTGTGAGCAAAACTTGCTGAAAAACTCCCAACATCTTTCTTTGTATTTGTAGCTATGACCCATTCTAACTTTCCAAAACATAAACATTTTAAAGGGCACACGATTGTTTTTCCATTTGTCATCGCTGTTGGCAACAACAGAGGGTTTAACAAGTATCACCTTGCTTCCAGACAGGATGTGCTTATCCAAACTCAGATGCTTGAAAAATGCATGTATATCTGAGCTACTTGCTTACAAGCACACCAGAGATAATAAAGAGGAGCCAGGATTATTCAGAATAATTCCTTTTACATTAAACCAAGCATCTAAGATAGGTAAGTTGAATTCTTCTCCTAAAATGTTTTCCTCAAATTACATGTGAGGGGGTGTAAGGCAACTACTTCAGATATTGGCATCTGCATTATCAACATTTATATTTAAGTCAAATAAATTGCATCTTATATGTTGAAGAAAGACTATTTTTTCAAGAAATGTGAATGATTTAGTGTCTCCTTTTCTTCTTTATGAAATTAAAACAGAGATGGAGGGGGAAAGAGGCATCCTAGAGTGCCCATTTATAAACTAATCTTGTCTGTGTACAGATAGGCATCACATCCAATTGATATTCAGACATTCAAGTTTTATAAGCTTCATCTAAAGAGAATACCTCTATCACTCAAATGTCTGCATAATGAGGATATTGCACACTGTCAAAAGAGTGGATTTTTTTAGCACTAAAGAATAAGTTTGCAAAATTTTTAAAAATAATATTTGAAATTGGTTAATCATATACATTGCAGTGCAAAAGAAAATTATGCGCATAGTTCTGGACAGTCAGCAGTCAACAAATTAGTTAAATAAATAATGGTATTTCATTGAAATGCTAATATGTTTGAAAATTCACTAAAATACTTTTTATAACTGATAGAAAAAGCTGCAGTTTCTAAGATTTGGATGCCTAAAGCTAAATAACTAATTACTGTCTCAAATTAAAGTGTGTTTTGGTTTTATTTTTTTTGTTTGGGTTTTAGGGTTTTTTTTAAGATGCTGACTATAATCAAGGAGCGCAAAACCTTTTAAGCATGCTTTTGAAAACCAAACCAATTCATTTTGTTCCTGTGTAAGATACTTTAGTTAAAAAATGTGGGGAAACTTAAAAGAAATGCCATGCTAAATTTTAGTAAACTTACATACTAGCAGCTTACAATGTTGTTTAAATATCTTTGTGTTTTGCTATTTATTAACAGAGTACAGCAGGTTATGATACAAAATAGGAAATATCTGCTTTCTTGTTAGGTAATATTTTGCCAGTTCCACATGATGAGATTCTGCTTGTCTTGCCCGTTCAACACAAAAGGAAACCAGCAGATGGAGGCAACGAAAAGCAGAATCTTTACTGCACTCATTGGCAGCTACTGCAATGTACTGACTTTCCAACAGTATAATATGCATTTCTACATCTTCCATTCCTCCCATGCTGATAGATGTTGGATGGAGTGTCCTTCATTTCAGGACACTGAGGAAAGAAGTAAAAACACTTAAGTGGGCAACTGAAAATAGGACATCCTTATTCTATTTCTACAAGTCAAAATCAAATGTCTCAGCTCCCATACTTTATATGTAATTAAACCTAGTATAATTACAAACTACTATGATTGCTACTTGCTCTGAGTATGCACAAACAAAACCTTCTTTGGGAGGAACCAGCTTAATTCCATTGAAGTGAAAGGACTTGAGTTCCTGGCTCACTCTTAAATATTGAGCTGGCTTGGCAGGCCTTTTTCTGCTAAACTATTCCTGTTGTTTAAGCCTCACCTCATTGTTTTATTTTTTTTTAAATTAACATGAGTCAGTAAGACAGACAAATGCAGTGGATAAATATATGAATACAGATTTGGTGAAATCTGGTTTTTAAAGAAATCTACTGAGAGATTTATAAAATAGAAACTAAGGAGTTTTTATAATACACTTGTTAAGACTTTTAGCTCTGAGACAGATTATCAGATACAAATGAGCCTATTTTCAATAGCTGTGAAACTGTAGATTTTAATAATATATTAAGTGAGAAATCGAGAAAGAAGAGAAATAGAAAGTTTACTCTCAATTTTTTAAGGGCAGCAGGCTAGTTGAACAGAAGACTGACTATTTCAATATTATACTCTATTTTCAGTCTCAATGTAACTAAAATCTTCAGTGTGAATGCTCAGTTATGGCATCTATATTTTACTAGTAGCAAGTAAAACTGTTCAGGAGGAGTTTAACAAATGTTTGAAATTTATTTGAAATTCATTACCACATTTCCACCAGCTGGGATGCAGCCATGTCTGCTTTCAGTCTCACACCAAAATCATGTTACATTGCTCTGACTTTTCTATGGGAAGTCGAATTTATAATAATTTGGAACATATCAAAGATTGGAAAGTATTCAAGACACCGTGACAGTGAGATGAGACTTCATGCACTGGCTTCATTTAGAGGGGAATGGGAGAAACTGAGCAATGGGTTTGTTATGCTCTGGATCTCTTCTTTCTACTTCTTCTTCTCTGGATCTACTTCTTTCATACTCTGGTGTACCTCATTTCCACAAAAGCCTTGTGATCACTCTCCCTAACCACTATCCTTCACCACAAGCTAAAACAAGCTGTATATTACAGCCCTGTTTATTTTTAGAAAGATTCAGAGTCCTGACTATTCTGGTTTCATTTTCTTTAACTTTCACACTCCAATAAACTTAACCCACTTTCAACACACTAAGATAATTTAACCTGTCCCTGTAATGCAGGGACTTGCTGTATTATAATATAATGTACTTTTGTACTTCTGTTTTCAAAAGGCTTGTGTGTTGTAAACCAACTTTGATTTCTTGGTCTTTAGCAAATTCCACAAACACAACAGGACACAGGACAACAGAAAAACATCAAGCATTGGGGTTTTTTCCTGAAAATGGATATTAATGTCTAATATAATTTTGTAATTTACAGAACGTAAAGTGGACACTTTTTCAATAGTCTTCTCAAGATTAACACATTTCAAAAGTCTTCTGAAGAGTTCTACATTCAGATAACTTCCCTGAAGTAAGCTTTGGGGTTTTTTGTTTGTTTGTTTGTTTTTGCTGCTGTAACCAGGTTGCTAACTTTAAAAAAAAATAAAAATAAAATAAAAAAGCAAGAATCACGTTTAAATAATTCGTACAAAAGACTACTGAAACACAATTGACCCCTTAGCAAAGCTACAGGACTGTGCATCTATACAGTGGTATGTTTGGAATGTGAGGACAGTGGATGAGGGAATAGATCAGGAAGTAGGAGGGAATTACCAGCATGCATTTCACAGAGGAAAGCGATGGTGCTCACAGGGGAAGTCATGGTGTTCCAGACTTGTCTTTTCCAAGTACCACTATTTCTCTTTTAATACCTGTGTCTTCCCACCAGTATTGTGTGATATCAGATTAGTCCTTACCAGACACTTCTTATCAAGGACATTCCAATCCCCTATGTTTCTGACTCCTATTTTCATCCCACTGTGCCTCCCCTGTCAGCCCATGGCTGCCAATACTGTAGGACACTCCCAGCTGTTTATTCAGCATTGCCCAGTTTGGGAATGGGAAAATGACCCCTCTCTATATATTTTTATTACACTTTTTTTCTCTCCCTTCCTCTATCCCCAAGATTTCTCTAGGGAATGTTTTGAATGTCAAGTAGCAGACTAAAAATGTTTATCAGCAAATTAATCAAATCATTGATAGTTTGTATTTGCAAGTAGTTATAAAGATGTTTCCACAGAGTTTAATAATAAGGAATATATAAAACCTTTAAAAAATCTATTCCAATTTTGAAGAAAGTTTTAACTTTTCCCAGAAAATTATTTGCCATGGTTAATAGCAAGGCAACACAATTTACTGGAAATCTGGTTTGTTCTGGGGCAGCTGGCAAGTACAGTGGACGTGAGCAGCTAAAATGTTTCTATCACTCTCAAATTCTGTCCCAGATATTCCCTTTAAAAACGAGGCATCAAGAATGTACTGATTTCAGATGTATGTGTTTGGGTTACTTGAATAAGGAAAGTAAAAGAAAACCATAATTAAAGCATGTTATGCACCAACAAGAGCAAGGAGATGTGACCACATGGTATATCCCAGAGGTGGCTGTCAGGAGAACTACGGTTGAGCTTACAAGCACTGGGCCTATAACAAAACAATGGTAATGTTTTATTTTAATTA
The DNA here is from genome assembly GCF_049639895.1 of Pseudopodoces humilis. Taxonomy (NCBI): domain Eukaryota; kingdom Metazoa; phylum Chordata; class Aves; order Passeriformes; family Paridae; genus Pseudopodoces; species Pseudopodoces humilis. The sequence goes on from NC_142202.1 coordinate 97,146,966, forward strand.
TGGGTATGAATGTGTTTCATTTATTCTTTCAGTGGCTTCAGTCTCATATTGGCCACTAGGGCCATAAAATCTGTACTTTGGTTTCTAATCCCAGGGCTCTTTGTTGCTTTTGGACTAAACAGAAGGCTGCTCATGCAGTGCATTGTGCAAATAGGCCTGGAAATCTTCCCCTCACATGAGCAACTGCTGGTTAAAATACATTGTGTTTTGTGCTGCTGTGCTACTGTGATGCCTCATGCAGACAAGGCTAAATTCCAAAGCAAACACTCCAGCAGAAGCAGTATGTACTGTGATGTCAGCTGATAGAGCACTCTAGCCCTTGGCACCAAGAGAGCACAGCCCGCAGGAGACCATCCAGCCCGAAGACTTTAGAGACCTAAGTCAGGTACAGCAATACTTGAAACATAGTTCCCTCAGCCCAACAGGACTGCCAAAATTGTCTAAATTTTACAAGCTCCAAATCCAAAAAACTTACAGTAATAGTTGTAAAAGCAATTTGATCTGTTACTGAAGTGGTTATTAAAAATCAGCTCCAGGAAACTGGTTTGCTGGTCTTCTCTTGGGATCCTGCAGTTCTCCATTGGAAAGGCTTTCGTCTAGAGCTGCTTGGTACTGGTTTTACAGCATGTCCCTAAAGTAGATTTCACAATATGGTACTCTGGGATATGGTGAGGGTTATGAGCCCTTGGAGTATTTTCCTTGCAAAGAAACAGAAACCCTCACGTGACTCAAGTGAAGCCAGGGCACGTCTTGTACTGGACAAATACATAACCACTGGGCTCCAGACCTGTGGTTCTCCTTCTTATTCATAGCATCATGTAGGCTGGAAAAGATCTCCTAGACAATCAGGTCCACGTGGCCCTCTGCTCCCTTTCCTAGCTATGTGAGAGTCACTATCTTTAATCGGCAGCAAGGGTACATTGCATCTAAATCAAAGGGCTAAGAGTAACTTCTCTACAGTAATCGTAGCTGGGGTTTGCCACTCTTAAAGAACTGAGCTTAAATATTACACAAATGTTCAGAGGAAAGCTACCTTCTCAAAAGTATAAAAAAACCTGCCCCCACACAAAAGGGGAGCTTTTGCTGATCTCCTAAAACAATGTGTGAATGGTGATGCTTATCATGGAGACTGAAACCTGCTCAGACAGAGCCCTCCTCCTTGAGGTCTCTGTTGGTTGGCTCCCACAGGGTCTCTCAGAATTCCTGAGTGGCCAGGAGTAAGAAACTAAGATTCTTGCAAGTAATGCAAGAAAATTTACTGCTTTCCATAGCTGTTCTGCATCACTGCTGCTTCCTTGACATGGATTTGTAGTTGTGTCTGCAAGCCTGTGGAGTGGATGGCCTAAGTGCTGGAAAAATAATGTGTTTGCTTATACACTAAAGGGATTTGCTACATATCTTTTTTCTTTAATTTGAAGAAACAATTACTATTGGATATATTGCAAGGTTTTACTGCTTGTTGTTAAAGCCACAAATGTTGAGCAAGCCACATCTCAGAGTGACAGTTCCATGAAAAAGTTTGTAAATCTCGGTAGTCTGCTCAGTGCTCTATAGTGATTCAGATTCTGTGTGTCTGCTCCTGTATATTACCATTTTAATTGCTGTACATGAGACTATATAATATATTCAGTAAGGCATGATGCAGAATAATGAAACATTTCATTACAGAAGCATAAGCCTCTTCATTATATTGTCACGGGAATAGATTTGTCCCATTATAATTGTTTTTATATTTACTAAAAAAAAAATCTCAAATATATTAAGCTTTAGTACACTAATTAGATTGTATTTTACAGTACCTGTATGTGTGATTTTCTTTCTGTTCACAGCTGGCAGATGGTGTGGAGCACACAGTTCTGCTACTAAGAGCTGAGGAAGTTTAAAGAAGTGAACACAATGTGTATTGTTTTTTGTTGCCTTTTCTTTATGTCTGCAACATTGGCCTGTCTTCTTTCTCATTTTTAACTTTATTTAGCTGCTTTTGCACTTTAGATCCACTGTACTTCCAGTAAGTGAGCAGAAACTATCTCAACCATTGCGTTAAGTTTTGTGTGTTTAAATACAGCGGGATTCCATCCATGTTTGATTTCATTAGCTTCAGTGGACTGCAGGCACATATAACCATGCTGTTAAACATTCTTTTGAAAAAGCCTATGAATGCATGAAAAGTCACAAAAGGGCAGATGGCATTATGCATTCAATTGTCATCCAGTTAGTACTGTATGATCATATGCATATTCTCTTTATTCAATAAACTTCTTATCTTAGTAATCAGCCATTTAATAAAGAACTGGATCACATGGACCACAAAAGTGACTCTCAAACAAATGAAAGGAACAATTTTGGATAGTCTTAACTTTGAATAAAATACAAAGAATGTATGTTTCCATATACAACTTTCTGTGTAAGAGTGATAATTATCAGATAATTGGAATATACTGTTTCTCCATAAATGAAGCAAAATAACAATGCAATAGAAAATATAAGACTTCTGAAGTTTTATAGATACTCTTTATAAAATGTATACCAATGTAAATGTGTAATTGCAATATTCCCATTATTTCATGAGAATTGATTCTATGTTGGAAATTATAATCATATCCATAATCAAAATTATTATCAATTATTAATTATTACTGGTAAACATGTTACCAACAAAATCCCTTACAATTATTAACAAAACTGATTACATGTAGATCATACTTTGAAAAGCAAGGATAATAAAAGATCAATTTCACATTTTTAGCGTGCAGAGTTTTATGTATGTCTTGATTAGATTACTAAAATTAAAGACTAGCTCCTGAAACTGATAGCTCTCCCTACTGATGATCCTAATGAAGAAAACCAAATGGTTGTAGTGCACTAAGTACTAGCTTCTAAATTCTTCAAGAATAATCCAAGTCCAAGAAACAGTGTCTAAGAGTAGGAGGTTCAAACCTGTATTTTTAGTGGTAGAAGGTTAAATTAAATACTCTAATGAATTAAGAATGTCAACAAGGAAGACCAGGGCACCTATTTTAGAGAATCTCAATGTAGAGAAAAAAACCTCTCCAGAAATGAGCCCAAATCCTTAACTCATCTTCTTCACAGCTGTGCAGAGAGCCCAAGTTCTATGGGGTGAGAACTGCAGTGGGTGAGCTTATGCACTTTAAGTACCTTGGAAATGTTGAAGTTTAAAATGGAAAGCCCTTGACGTTTTTGAGTGTCACACCTTTACTGGCAGAAATGAATGAATGAATGAATGACTGATCCTTATCCATGTGAGCATTCATGGTGACAGGGTGTTTTACTGACGCCATGGCACATGATTTAATGCACAAACCTTAAATGCAAAAATGACAGGCCCAGCTAACTACTTTCCCTGAAGAACAGACAACCCCCCCCTACAATGCAGTCTGCAAACATCCTGAGATTTGTAAAAGACTGTGGTCATTCATGGAAAACTCCTGTTCCAGCAGGCACTGGAAATACCATTAAGTCCTAAGAAAAATTATACTGTTGGCCATTTTCAGGGGGGCATTGAGAGGAGGAAAGATGCATAGGAAAATATCTGTCTGTATTTTTTTTGATGAGGCTGAGTAGATGACAAATATACAGTGTATTTTCTCTACTTAACTACCCCTAAATTCTTACACCCAGAAGGAACTCTCAGCCATAACCCACAACTGCAATCCTTGCGATGCACTTGAAAGATTTTCAGAACTTGAAAGGACAGGAAAAAAATTAATTGGCATAGATGTTTATTTGATTTATTTGAATATTTTCTTAATCATTAGTCAGTGGATAAAACATTCCAGGTGTTTGCTCTGCTGTTCTGTGCCTCCCTCAGTTTTGAATTTACAAGATTCTGTCATAAGCTTAGTACTTTCCTAAGAAAAAAAACTAATTTATTTTTTTAAATGTTCCAAATAAATCAATAGAGCACTTTCAGGTAGCAGGAAATACAACAAAAATAAAAAAAGGAAAAGAGATATAGAATAATTTTTACTTTAACAACAAAAAGTCTTACTCTATAAAACTACAAAATCAACCTCCATTCAAAATATCCTAAATAACAGCATAAACAACAATAAACATTTTCTGCAAAGAACTGACTCGAGTGCATATTATTTCCTCTCTTGATGAATTGAACTGGCACTTTGATTAATTTGTTTTTGATTGTACTTTAATTATACACATCAAATAAGTTAGTACTGTGCAGTGATACACCAATGCATATAGAGGACTTTATAATTTAATATCAATAATTATATCCTAAATCACACAAAGCATTGAAACATTCACCTTTCATTGAAACATTCCCTTCATCAATTTTGAGAATTGTGGTTCTGATTAAGGTTATGGAAGCACCCTTGCAAAAGAACTTTCACGGTTTTTGACTGCATTGCAAGACAGGCTCCTTGGAGCTCTATCTGTAGATTTTGACTTTTGTTACAAAACAACATTTCTCCTTAAAAAAAGTAGAATGTTTATCTTTGTCAAGGGGCTTTACAATCTGGAATGAGTAACAATACTAAAAATAATGATAATGAAGAGCATCTTGCAGGTCTATTTTGGTTCTTTCAGTTTCACAAGCATTGGAAATGAGATCAGTCATTGACTTGGGAAAGTGAGAAAGCATTTAAACATGAGGGGCATTTTGTAATAAACAATGATGGGTTTATATCTATTGGTTATTTTTGTTATTATCTATGTACAATCAGCTAGCATAAACACATGCACTAAGTTTAAAAAGTGCAAGCAGATACGACTTTGAAAACCACATTTTAGTTCAGTTTTGTCAGATTTGGGCATTCCTTTTCACACTGTTAGAAATATTCTAGCTTCTACTAGAATACTGCACAACGTAAATTTCTCATCTAGCTCACACAAGAATGGTACAAATATGTATTTATCTAAATGAAATTAAATGAAAAACTGAAGTCCGAGAGAGGGATGAAGAGCAAATATATTTGCAGTGTGAGAAAGATAAGGAAGTTTAAGGGCTCAAATAAACTGGGAAGTGCCTTTGTTAAAGCCTGGGGAAAAATCAGTAATATTCTGCAACATTCTCAAAGCCCTTCCAGCACAGGTAAAGAGTTGTCTGTAGTACATTTAAACTCAGGGAAGCAAAACCTCTAATATATCATGAGTGACACATAGAAGTCTCATAGATAGAAGTGTTACTTTGTAATGAATAAGTAAATAAATAATATTTTAAGGCTTTTATGCTGTCTTAAGCAGAAGTGAAGAGAAGAAAAAGTTCCCTATTACAAAGTAAGTCAGGTTTTTAAACAAGATGCAAAAAAAGATAAAGGAATACAGAATAGCACTCACAGCTAACAATAAATATAATTTTTAAAAGACTCATTAATGAGCAGATACATGGTGCATTGATAAAATTAGCCTAGTCAGACTAACTTGGGGTCCCTTTCTGGACCTGATAAGGAGGTTTGTCCATATCTAGCGAGAAGCAGCAAAAAATCAAGAGGCAGAAGGAAGAAGGACACAGTGCATAGAAGGATGTAGGGAGATACCAGGAATGCCAGAGCTCAGCTGGGCTTGAGACTTCATTGCTGCACTAAAAGAGTCTGTACATTACTAGCAAAAGACTGAACAAGGAATATGTCAAATTGTTGCTGAATGAAAATGATGATTAGTGCCAAGTGAGACAGATTAGGCCAAGGATCTCAGTGTCACCTTTCCCTCAGTCTTCTCCAACTACTGAAGAGGACTTCATTTTTTTATGTCCATGGGAACCAAGATTATATTTGTATTTCCATGAGTAAAATTGCAGTTTTGATGATAAGAAACTCTTTCCCAATGTGTTAACACCCCCCGCCCCCCAATAATCACATTTCTTGATGTACTTCACTATATTTCCTTTACTCCAAATTTCTGTCTGAATAGTTATTTGCATTTGTGATGCATACAGTTAAAAGCTGTTTGGCAAATATAATCAGGAGACTTGAGTTCCCTATCAGTTTCTTGTCTGTTCCACAGGAAATTAGTGAATTTGTCTCCATATTTTTGATGGGCAAAATCATTCATATCTGAAGCTGTAAGCTATCAACCAGGGATGTCAGAACAAGAGGTCATGAGCACATCCGGGGCTGATTTTGGCAGCGCCTTGTCCCAGGAGTAGTTGAAGAGCCCCAGTGAGGAAACCACAGGGCTCATGAAAGTCAGTGAGGAAGCACTTTCCCAGTGGATGGGCATTTCATTAACACCTCTATTTGAAGGGCAAAATGACATCCTGCCTACAGTATGCTGAGGTCTTGACCCTCCTCAAGAAACCATCTAATTACTATCCTCTGTCAAACCTCCCTTTTTGGAGAACATGATTAAGGAGGCAGTTGCTAAGCAACTTCAGGAGCACCTGGACGAAGTGGGATTTTTAGCCTTCTTCCAGTCTTCAAGTAATCATTTCCAGACAAGTATTCGTAACAGTCTTAGCTTTATATTTCCTAATACTGCTCTTGGGACACTAATGAAATATTGTTTTATATCAACTCTGTTAATGTTTTTCACATATATTACAGTTATTGATGATTCAGGTCATCTTATGTTGAGTAACAGAAGGATCATGTTATTACCAGAATTTTATAAAGAACATATGCATTTAAAATCAAATGTTTTTTACTTTTATTCATGAGAAGCAAAGCTCACCTTGAAGAACAGATAATGATTTTATTCATATTCATCTCCATGTTTCTTCTTAAATCCCACATATCAAATATGCAAATCCCCCAGCTTCAGTCAAAGAAAAAGAAAAACTGAAATTGTATCACCATCAGGACTTCAAATAATGAAGCCATGAATAAAAAGATCTGTGATAAATGAGTTTCTAATAACAACGGGGTTTCTAATAACAGCAGGAATCAGATTATGAGAACATAAAGGGGAATTTCATGTATGAATGAAAGACTGCAACCTTAATGTTTCTTTATCGCTTAAAATGAGGAATGATGCAGACTGTGGCAGTCAGAAGTTCTTCTGTGGACCTGCCAAGCCTCCTGCTTTCACAGATCCTGCGGCTCAGCTGTGAAATTGTGGCTAAGAAATTAATCAAGTGCCACAAAAATCAATCAAACAAACAAACAATCTGGTAAAGAAGCTTTTCTCAGAAAACCTGCCCAAGCTGGAAACACTCTGAAATATGAAATATCTAGGTTTGCTTAAATAAAATGTTTATAATGAAATTCTGCCTGATGGGAAAGAAATGGTAATTTTTCATATAATTAACTGAAGAAAAGATATAAAAACCTTTTTGTTGCAAAAGGATGATGTTTCTAGACAATTTTTCTGCTTGGATCCAGAAAGACAGAGGGAAGAACGGTCAATCTGGTGTTGCTGCAAGTATCAGGCAAGCCCTTTTCTTGAATCCGGACAAGTTGTCTGTGAGAAGCACTTAAAGTGAACTAAGAAAGGGTTAATTACTTATGCCAGTGTGTAATTTCAGCTCTAGTGCCCTCCTGTATTGACTTTCTCTGTTATCAAGTTTCTATTACATAACCAGATTTATGCCACAGCTCCAAGCATCACAAGCATAAATCAATGAGTGGGAGCAGCCGGCAGAGTCAGACAGGGAAATTGTTTTTAAGTCCCACAGACATTTGGTTCTGAGTCTGAAACCCTAGCAGTGCTCATGAACTTGTGACCGTGGAAAGTGGTGTTGGTGGGGGAGCTCAGCTCTTTTCCTGCATTCTGCCAAGCTCTCCACTGCTTAAGCTGCTGCTGAAGTTGCAGAGAACATGCAGGAGGATGGAGCAGAGCAGAGGGAAAGAGAAGGCAGCCAAGGCACAAAAGCACCATGGAACAACTCTCTTCTATCACAGCTTCCATCATGGAGGATGAAGTACTTGAATTATCCTCTGGGGAGACTGGCAAAGTGATCCTTTTGACTGTTTTAAGCCCTTTTTACCAATGGATTACCCATATTGAGAAGGAAACAAGCTGCAGAAAAACAGTTTCTTCTTTCTGACTGAACACAGAAAATAAGGCAATTTAGATAGTTTCTTCAATACCAAGACTACCATCAGTACAGACTTCTTTCTGCTTGTTTTTCTGTTTGTCTTCAGAGGCATTTGATTCAGGCAAGTGGGACACTTGAAAAATATCAGTTTTTTGGTAGAAGTGTAAAAATGAAGAAGAGCTATATGTTTATCTGAGTTAAATGTGCAATTTTTATGTGTCTGTTTGTTAACAGTAGAGCACTATCCACTTGTGATTACCATACCTTCTGCAACTGTCAGAATAACTCACAGCCAGCAGGGTGTTAGGCAGATCGATGGTCTTTCCATTCTGAAGTGCTAAAGTCCATGGACTGTTGCAGAGCATTCATGCCTGTCTGTCAGGACAGGTCCCCTGTCCAGCATGTCCCACCTGCCTGGAGGCCCAGCTGTAGCAATACAGAGATCCACTAGAATGCAGCATGGCTGCACATTGCAACACAAATAGGAACTTCTGCTGCAGTGGTCTCAGAACAGCCTCGGGTACATACCCAAGTCTTTAACTACCATGGACTCTAGCACCAGGAAAAATGTAAGGCCTTAGAAGGACTCCTCACAGTCTTGAAAGGAGTGAGAGTAAGAGAGAGATACTAGTAGAAAAGCATTTTAACAGACTTCACAAAAGACATTTTCCTTGGACACTTGCAATTTCTCTGTCCTCAGGTGTTTTAAGCTCTTCCTACAGTTGTACATGACCAGTTTCCTAATATGTTATATCTCTTATCCACCATTATCATGAGGCTACTTTCTGTCTGTCTATGAATTAATTCTAATTTGACAGCACTGATTTCTTGGAAAAAAAAATAAAATAAAATCACTGCTTTGGGGATGTTGCAGTTTGATGTTTCTTTTTACAGTCAGATCAGTTATGTAAGCTGAAATTACCCAGATATTTTTTGGGGGTTAAAACACCTTCTGGCAGTCCCTGAACACAGCTGCAACATGGCAGTTTCTGTTTGTATTTTGCAGAGGAAGCTGTAATATTTGCCATAACCAGGCAGTTGCCTATTTTCTACCTGCAACTAATTCTAATGGTAGCTGACTACTGAAGGGAGGGAGGTAAGGACTGTGCAGTTAGAAACAATTCCCTTTAAACAGAATAATTTTGAACGGTACCTATGGTAACTCATCCGCTTTCAAGTTCAACTCGTTCCTATGATCCTTTCTCACTTGCCAGATGGATATTCCAGCTGATGGCTATTGTACAGTGCCATCACTTTTAAACAGTCTTTCCAAATAAAAAGACTATCAAAACCTCTCAAATTCCTAGAAGTTTGTCTTCAATTCATTGTGTTTCCTCACAATGAATATTTGCAAACATCCCTTATTTCTTGTGACTTACTTGGGTAGGAATTCTAGAGTCATTGTACTTTGAGGTTTGTTTTTTTTGATTAAAAGCAACAATACAACATTTGTTTTTGGGACTCTTGCAATATTTTAATATTTAAATCCAGAAAATTAAAAACTAAAAGTATTAAATATATGGCCTTACATTTGTAATACTTGTTCTGGAAATGACATTTTGTTCTTATTGCCATTTAACATCAGCTTGAAAACAATTCTTAAAAATTAATGGCCTATGTTAAATAGATACTGAAGGATCAGTGTCTAATTTTAGCTAGACTATATTATAATAAGCAATTACTTTCTCTCATGTCATGTTTATATAGCATGACCAACTTTAAATACCTGATTTAGTAAGGCCCTGAAATTAATAATATAGTTTCTCAAAGGAAGACTAAAAAACCTTGTGTTACTCACTGAAAACTCACAGAGAAATTTCGTTCAGTTTATTCAGCTGATGAGATGATAACTGCACTATTACAAGGGGGAAATATAAAAGAAAGTTATGCTTTTTTAATAGCTTTTTGTACTGTTATACCTTAAAACAAATCCCTCTCTTTCCTGAGAAACTTTAAAGGCCCTTTCCCTGTTGTCTGGTTTGCTGTGTGGTCAGTAAGACAAGCAGGTGTTCTCCAGTGTCTTAGAGGGGAAGGGATGCTCACAAAGGCACTGACAGCCCCTGCAGATCAGGACCCAGTTCCACTTCTCTTTCTAGATGAGTTCACTAGACAGGAGCGCTGCCAGCAGCAAGATCTCATTTCCAACAGAAGAAATGAGATCAGGTGTAAAATCCAGTACTGTTTAACAGCACTGAAGGGTTCAGTATCTGTCCCTCAGACTTTTTGAAAGATGTCTTAACACTAGATTCTCCTTCCTTCTAAAGCGGTGGTTCTTTAAAGCTGTTCTTGCTGTGGTAGCTCCCAGATAAAATGCTAAAGAGCTGGGCATGGTTGTCTGAGCCTGTATCAATAACCATTCCTTGGCAAGAAATCTAGAGCATTCAGAATGCCATTTTTGATCTTGTTAGCTTCAAAGTGCCTTGTAACATTACTATTTTTATGTACCAGTGCACAGAGATCTTAACACAGAGCACAGCTCTATTCAAATATAGGACAAAAAGGTGACTTCTGCCCCAAGGAGATCACATCTGAATATGACAAAGAAGTGACTTAGAACTATAAATAGAGACAAAATAAAGTATTTGTGATCCTAGAAGGCTGTATTCATATAGCATTAGCAGCTTGATCACTGTTTTTGGAGGAGAGGAGAAATGTAGTTAATGCTACTATTGTTTTTGCATCTTTTCTTCATATTCCGTGTACATGTAATCCCATTCATAAGACATGCATACCTTGTACAATAAACTTTCTCACTGGCATGATTATATTTTTCTCATTTATTTTTATTCTTTAGCAAGAAAAAAATCAGGAACCGTAGCAGAACTGATGCAAAACTCAGTGAAGATTAGCATATCACTGTATGTATGTATAAACATATTCAGCATCAATGATGTTTCATACTCACTGCAAGTGCAGTTGTTGCTTCCTGAACAGCTTCCACAAGCAGTTTCATTGGATTTCCACTACAATATCAGCCAGTCCAGGCAAGTGGCATTATCAGTCTCACAGTAATGTGTATGGGATTACATGTGATACTGTCAAACAGCAAATGTTGAGGTACCAAATTCAATCAGGTAAAACTTGATTTTGAGAAAAACTACATTTGAATCAAAATGTATCACTAGACAAACAGCCAAAAGTCTTTTTTTCTTTGATTGTTTTTTTAAATTTTTTTAAATCATTTCAGAATAGATTAAACATGCACTAATTACAGTGTTTATGTGAAATCCAGATTTGAAACTGAGTGATATTGATGACCATGTCTTGTTCTTTACATTCTGGTTGATGCACATGTATTGATGGCATAAACACTGTCATATGATTTCTGACAAAATAATGTTATATATGATTTATTTTTGATTGCTTGAAAAAATTGGCAATAGTTGCAATGCTTTTGAAAAATTCTGATTTTCAGAAAAATTCTGGTGAGCTAATACTTTTAAGTCAGAAGTCCAACCAGTAGTAGAAGTAAAAGAGCAAGAGAAAAATTTATTGGTCAGAGGAAACAAATACCGTCAAAATGCTTCAAGGGGAAAATTGTACCTTGTTATCTTGATCAGTGTGAGAGAATAAAGTTATTCATAGGATTCACTTCCTTTCCTGAGCTCATCCGTAGTGACCAGTAATGATGAATTCAAATGAAGGCATAACATTTGTCTCAACCTATCATTCACAAAGAAAACCTTCCTATATATCACATGACATTCATCACAGAGGAACACAAAAGTTTGTTGGGTTTTTTTTTCATTCTCTGGGATGCTGGGACAAGTGCAAAGACCAGTAAAAGTTGAAATATTTTCAAAGGAGATCTATAACACTGAAAAGTTTCAATTCCTTATTTTCAGGAAAAGTCAAATTAAATAATATGGACTTAAAATTCTACACAGAGAAATAAGGCAAAATGTAATTTGTACTTGAAACTGAATTATATTAATTTTCTCTTAATTAAAAAAAAATTATCAATTAAACTATTTGTATTAAACACAACAAAAATCACAAAGTCTTGCTTCAGTACAAACTCCAGCTTACATTTAACTAGAATTATTGGTGGCACTTACATATCAGAGAAAACTGGACACCAAAAATCTCTGTCCATCCTTATGGCCCAGTGTTATTCTCAAATGGTAAATACTGTAAGTGAAAGGAAAAGCAGAACAAGGACAGGAAAGTCATAAACCCTAAATGAATTGAGATTGCTATTAGCACTGTTTGTCCCCCATCCCCAGAAGTGGGAACACTTTTTAATCCTTTTTAAGGATGAACTCATGCAGATCTAATGATGCTGATTCACAGACACACTGAGGTAATACACTTCAGATGAGAAGGACATTGCATCATTTCAGCAATTCTCAAAACATAAGTACTAAAGGGGATTTTATGATGGCATCAGCTTTTACTGTAATCAAAGACTCCAAGGTATGATTACAGCAATGCAGGTCACACAGTGGGATAGACTCACTGAGGCAGTAAGATGGTCCCAATCTAAAGAACATAAGGCTCCTGCCTTATGACACAAGCCAATTCTCTTATTGTATAATAGCACATAATGTTATATTATGTCTTTAAAAAATCAATTTAAGTCATGTTCCACCCAACTGCTTCTGGTTAAGGGGAAAAAAACTGACATGAGGACTGCACATATTTATATCAAAGTTAAACACTGTGGAAAGAGGCTGCAAAATGAGATTTTTCCTTGCAGGACAGGATAAGTATCAATTAACTGAAGTGTGGAAACAAAGTGCATGGTTTTAAAACCTCTGCATTTTTATGTGATATGTTTCATATTTGGAAGGAAACAAGAAATCCCATGGTTCCAACATTTACTTTTAAGAAATGGACTCAGGAAGAGAATCTGACTTATAAACATATGCCTCTTTACTGGGGAGAGCAAAGGTAGCTCCTGGAGTCATTATGTGCTTATCTTTTTTATAGAGTCCTGACCCGGAGCTGTCACAAGCTGCTTCCACTAAGGTCTGTGGTTCCTCCCCTCTCCCAGGGGATAACAGGGTGTAAAATGGAGAGTAGGGTACACAGTTATTGTGAAATATAAATAATACTCTGCCTAAAAGTCAGGAAAAGCACCTTAAAACTGAAGTTAGTAAGATCTGAGTCATCCCTTCCCCCCTGCGGACACATCTCTGGGCCAGGCTCACAGACTCTGTGCTCCAGCATCCCTGCACTCCACCTATTGCAGTCAGTGACAGTCACATCCCCACCACCCAGGCAGAGGCACCACTGGTGGGACAAGACACAGGCAACTTGTTTGCAAGAGAGGTTAGCATGATATTTCTCAAACCACTCTCTCTCCTTTTATGGATCTTTTAAAATCGCCTTTACTATGTAAAAAACATAAAATACTCCAACACCTGATGCTTCTTCACTTAAGGAAAGCTCCATAAAATTTGACTGACCTGCTGGCTAGAGAAGTAAGATTATTGCTTGAGTGCTTGAGTGCTTGCTTTTTTTTTTTTTTTTTTTTTTTGCCAAGTGCTTGTTTTCCCCTGGAGATGAATGCTGGATAAATCTTAAGGAATTACAGCCAGGACTTCATAAGCTGTAGTATCTTACTTTTGTTGAAAAGTCCTAAAACTGCCATAGATTTTTGAAACAATGGCTGAGCACACACTCCTCTCTATCCATTTGAACATCGTAGCCCACATGCTCACAATGCTCAAGCACTGTGGTCCTGCAGCAACTCTGAGACATTTTCAGCAGTGTTGGGCTTGCTCTGAAGGTTTGTAAAACACCAAGTTGTATTTCATAGCCCTGCTGAGGGGACTATCTATTTGTCTGGATTACCATGTCTTCAAAACCAGCATGTCAAAAGGCTTTAAACAGGACACCAATAGAAATTCCAACCTGTTCAAATGTTTCTAACAGTGTTAGAAAGTTTCTAACAGTGTTAGGCTGCTCTGAACAGACTTTTTGTGCATTATTTATACAGACATGAGTGAAATCTGAATCTAGTTTTCTTCAGTTGTTGGTTTCACTGCCATGAGTCCTACACATACTATCCCATCAGTTTTATGGGCCAGCCCTTGCATTAACTTATGTATGTCTGCTGTTGTGATTTGAGTGATCAGACCTTGTGTTTCCTCTTTACTAGTTAGCCCACATAGTGCAGAATATTCCCAGAATATTGGATAAGAGGTTTTGTTTACACCCTCTTTTGGCACTCTTTCCTAGATGATCTAGAGTTTTGTTTTGTGTAAGTTACTCTACCACAAATAGAGAATTGCCCATCACCCAACACTTGCCTCGATAAAGAGCTCAGACAGTTTCTGAGCACTGCAAAACCAGATTTGCTCCTTCTTGCTACAAAAGTTCATCTCTACTACTAGTTCTGTAACTAGGCCAATGGATAATTTATTTTTGCCTGTTCCTAGATGAAATCCTTATCTATTTAGCTAGAGCTAAAACCAGCACAGGAAAGAAAACACTTGATATGTTTATATCCAAGATAAATTTTCATTTATTTTACTCAGAAAATGAAAAATCAGGTCTCGCAGCTCTTCCAACAAACCTTCTTTTTTTTATTTCCTCAAGAAAAGCTCTGTGTATCTGTTTTCAAACTTTATCTTCATGACAGTTGTCTATAAGAAGAAACTGGCCTGCTCATTTAAGCTCTGTCATTGTATACAAACTGAAAGCTTTTATTGTATCACATTACATATATGGTGAGGTAGGAGTTAGAGTGTATAAAAGAAGTCCAGTATCTACATTTGTTCATTCATTGCATCATGGTATTTAGTTGCCTATTCACATGAAACAACAACGCTTTTGTATAAATCTGATGTTTAAAATCTAGTCTACTATACAATACTTATTCTACAGTCTACTTTAATTTTCCTAATGCTTTCTTTACACTTTGCAGAGATATGAAAACACTTTTGCTTGACATCTGTTTTGGAGGGGGAAGAAGGGCTAAAAATGTGTGAAAAGAACTGTGTATGGGTGCCACTCACCCAGCACCAGTAGAAGTGACGTGTTTAATATGATTCCACTTTATTTGTTATTAGTGTTCCAAGGGGTCTCTTTTGTACACACTGAACTTCTCTGTGTCAATGTATTTATCTAAGTGGCTTGTATGGCCCAGAATTACACAATGGTAGGTACTGGTGCTAAAAGTGGATAGAATCTGTGTCTGTGCCTAGCTAGAAGTCATTTTGAAAGTTTCTCCTTTTTTCATTGGAAGAAAATTTACTTAAAAATAAAAGTCTTGACAATAACTGAAATAACTCTATAACATAAGGAGAGTTTCTAAATGAAAAACTGCAATGAAATAATGATGCATTTCATATTCCTAATGCTAAATTATGAACTTAAATTAAAAAGTATCTTTCCTTATAAAGCATTTGCCTCAGACTGTCCCCAGGCCTGTCCTGCCTGCCTTCCTCTTATAAGTTTGAAGCAAAAGAATAACACCACCTCAGAGAGGGCTGCAGAGTCCAGAAAGTTAATCTGGCAGAGACTGTCCTCAGGGACACATATTCCAGTTTTTAAAGCTATTTCCAGATTAAATGACCATCACAAGCTGCCTCTTCTCTGCAGCATTACTGAAGTTTCAGCTACCCCAATTAGCATCATTGAATCTGCAGCAGGTTGTCTGACATCTGAATTGCCTTGTGTAGTTTGGTATCAGAAAACTGTGCCACAAATTGACTCACAAAGAAATCACTTTTTGCTTTTTTTTTTTTTTTTAATCAGAGCTTCCTCTGGTCTCTGGATGTTGCCTGCTACACTGCAAACCCTCTAGCTCCTCTCTGGCATCTTTCCTCTGAAAATCATCTTTTGGCCTGATGGATCAGAAGCTGAGTGAGTGTAAATCAGTGGCAGTGGCTGGAGCTGAGCCAGCAGTATTAGGCAGGACACCTCGTGGAGGAAGAGGCACTCACCCATGAGACAAGCCCAGAGCTCAGCCAGCAGAACACCAAGGAACAGCTTCTCCTTCTTTCTGTTTCCTTCCTTGTCCACTTGCTTTTATTGGAGCACCTCAATGTATATGTAACTATGTGTGTTTGCACCTCAAGCACATGAATGACTTAAAAGAAGAGCAAAACTCTCAAATGTTTATACAAAACACAGGCTTGAGTATTCACAGAGGGAAAAAAGTGTCCAAAAGAGCATTAATATATATTAGTGAGATGTGCATGCACACATCTGTGTGCACGATTCACAAATTGATAAATGATGCCTCTGTACAGTTTCATGTGTCTCAATATGCCAAAATATGATATAGTAACATGATATATGCAGCATAAAACTTCATATAGATATTAAAGGATTCTGTTAAACTAGAAAAAAAAGGCTTTCTGTTAGTGCTGAGCTGAGGGACACAGCAGAGCTGAGGAGCAGATGCTGCTGGGGCACAGACTGACAGACCTGAGGTTTGCTGAAATGGGCTCCAGACCCGTGGGCAAGGTAAGGGGAGTCTGGCTGGGGCCAATTACACTTATTGGCACCTTCAGAACCCGGAGCGTATGCAGTGTTGAGCAAATATCCAAGCAAAACATAATAGGAGAGACTCTTAGCTGTGGTTTGAGTGATACCAAGAAATACTTAGCTTTTAAATCACCTTTAAAAAGGCAGGTTGAGGGTGGGCTTTTCAGGTGACCGAACTAAACATTTTACACACATGCATGCATGAAAGAAGACAATTTTAATTATATTTTTTGTGTAGTCCTGCTGTCAGAGTAATCATAAACTCGGATGTTTCTCATCAGCTGTGCTCTGTTAGAAATGAAACATCTCAGTGTGACAGCAAAAAGATTTCATGAGTGCACCCGTCAGATCCTGGAAGTGAGAAAGCTGGTACAGAGGATTATAAAAGTGTTCTCACTACACAAGCATTCAGTTCTTGCGATTAAATGAATTTCACAGTGAAGGGAAGCATATCTTCTGGCTCCACTGCTTGTGACTAGGTGGGTGAATTAAAGCAAACCAGGGGGGTTTCCATACTCAGAGGTAGGGGCTCTAAGTAAGCATGCAATTACTGGAACACCAACTGTCATGGCCCCTCAGAAATGGAAAAATCATTTTGCTCAGAACCTGAAATTCCAAGACTACCTGTATCCTACACAGCTCTTCATCTCTTGCTCCAAAATTAATGAAACGTAGCTTTTCCCCCCACGTTTCCCCAAAAAAGCCTTCAAAGTTAAGGATTTTGCGTTATATTTTTGAGTCCCTACAAAGTTAAGAGCTGGGCTGTGGCTGCATTGAAACGGGCAGGAGACAAATGAGAGGTGAGTCCTTTCCTCTGCCTCCTTGTGCAGAGTGAACACCCGAGGTTCAGAGGAAGATCAGAGAGTGCAGAGGTGATCTCCAGCCCAGCCAGGTCCCAGCCTGCAGCCCTGGGGCCACACTACAGCAGCAGAGAGATGGTGAAATGGCTGCAAAATCCTTCCCAGTATACATTTATTTGGGCTTTCTTGCCCCTGCAAGAAAGCGTATGAATAACATGAGGGAAAAAAAACCCGAAAGTACTAACTCAAATTTTTACAGTTCTGTTTCCATTTTGGAAGTTGCAAGAGAAAAAGATCAGTAGTCTGCAAACCACAAAATAGTAATTTTTAAGTTGTTTTATGAAGGAAATGGATAATCCTTGATTATTGGGGGTGGGGGGGAAGGATGGATGATTCCTTGATTAAAAAGGTCAAGAGATAATATTTTAAATCCACAGGGTTCAAGTATTCAAGGAAATGCTTATAGCTTATTTCCAGTTACAGAGTTGTTAGCAAAGCCTGACACAACTTAGTGTAAAAGCAGAGCAACAACAGCTCAGAAGTATTTGCTTCATATTCTCTCGTTAATGAGAATGTTATGTTTCAGAAACTCTAATATTTTGATATTCACATTCTGCTCTGGAAGCATAAATTATATTAAGGAAAAAAATTACTCCTGATAATAATTTTACTGAGATCAACAGAAACATGTCCTAAAAAAATTCTACTTAGCCTAAATAAAGGTTGGAAAAATAGACTCTAATTTAGTCCTTTCCTTGCTGATAATATTTGAATCAGTATTAAACACACCTCCTTTTTCTTGAGGTCATAAATCAAGTACTGGGCCCAAGTATTTATTCTTAGTCTAATGTAATTTTCTTTACCATCTTGTTAAACTGCTTTTGAAGTTAGCCTGCCCTATAAAAAATTGATTTCTTAAAACACACTGAAAATATTAAAAAATCTCCTTTTTTGTGGAATATTTTTAAACAGAAGGAAGCACTTGATTCCCTGTGCCCACGTTATTAAGCTTTTATTCTTTATTTTTTGGCTCTAGATTTTAATTTAAAGCATGTACTAGTATTTTTCTTGGCTCATTCTTCTACAGACCCAACTGTAACATCATTTTCCAAAATGGCTGCACAGTGAAATTTACTCAGCCATAAAAGATTTAATTTAAGTAAAGTAAAGTTGATCCTAACATCAGATTTAAGGGTTTGGTTTAAATTAATAAACACAAGAAGATTCCAGGCACTGTAAATTAAAGATTAAAAAAGATCATTCATTCTTTAATTGAGAAAGATTATAGTGATATCTGCCTATTTATTCCATCAATTCCTAGCTCTGAATTTTCTTCCTTACTCCCAGACAAGCAGTCACTGTGCTGTCAAAGATGCTTTTGTATGAATTAATAATTTTTTTGTGAATTTTTGGGTTTGGGTGTTTTTTTTAGGAAAAAACAGTAATTGAATTCAAGAAATTCTGAAAGTTTCCTGATATACTTTAGTAAGCAAACACTGATTGCAATCTGTCACTGTCAGTGTGCTTTAAAGATAAATTTACTGACAAGACGGTAACAAATCATAAATTACAAACCTCCAAAAGGAGGGCATGATCAACTTCCTTGGCAGCTCTGGCTGGAAGAGGACTTTGAGAGCCAGGCTCCCAAGTGGGTGAAGTCTCTTGTGCCCAGGCTTTCCTGGGAGGTTTCAGCTCACAAATCATTTGTGTATAGGCTGCAAAGCCTCCCAGGGAGCTACTGCAATCTCATGGGTCAACACAGACCAGCGGGGGCTCTTTCTGAAGTAAAAAGTTGCACAGAAAATGAGGGACTGTTTTTACTAACACATCCAGATAGACAGACAGATAGCTGGATGGTAGAGTGTGATTCCCCGAGGCTCCTGGATAACCTGCATATTAACTCATTTTAGAAGCTAACTGGAAATATTCATGTCCTGCATGCACATTGAAAATTAAATCTCATAACATATGCATGCTATATGCTTCATACATCAAAACACAAACACAGACAGTTTGGCAGAAAGAAAAGTAGTGATAATGAAGCAGTTACATCTATAATAAAGAATTTCTTTGAAATGTTATTGTCATACCAGGTTTTATTCTGGGAAAATGTTGCATGCTTTGAAATCACAGGTCTGGTGAATCTGTAATGGTGAGGCTGACAGACACATTTGCAGCCCCCTGTGCAGAAACCATGGTGATGGTCACCTTACACATATGAATAAGTAAATAAGCTATATGGCATAGCAATATCTAGACTTCCAAAATATACGGGTGGCATGGAATAATTGCTTAATCAGTATTTTGGAAAAGTAAGCACTTTTTAATAGGTATGTTAATGAAGAACCAGAAGCTTTGAAACTTTAAAGGTTTTGAAGATTTGAGGGGTAGAAAACTAAGTGGAAGAAAATAATGGTGTTGCGCTTGTAATAATTAAAAATAAAGAGAAGAACAACTGAGTAATTCTATGTCAATCAGCTTCCTTTTGCTGAGGAACGTAATACTCGGGTGCTTACACTAAAGAAATTTAACCTTTATAAGAGTGTATTATGGGCCAATTCTTCTAGAAATGGCTGCAGTTTTACTACAAGTTAATTTAAAAGAAAAAAAAAAGAAGTTAATGAGTTCATGGCATTTTCTTTAGCTTTTTCTCAGAATAGGGAGTGAAATTTCAGTTCCAAGCTAGAAAATAATCCTGGCACATACAAGTCTATAATGGTTGCTAATTTTTTTATATCTATTTGGTTTGATTTTCTGGCATTAAACCTTTTTCATCTGTGACCTTAGCAAAGCTGGTGTTCTCTCTCAGACAGAACACAGTATGGCAGCCCAAAACCTGGGTGCCTTTGCTGTGTACGTGTAACACGTCACACCGTGACTGCAAGGCAGTGGAGGAGAGGTAGAGAGGATTAAATCCCCAGGAGCGATTTCCCACAACAACGTTGCCTGTCTTTCTGTGCAGGGTGTTGTGAGGATGGCCAAGCATGGCTCCCCCGGCGCTGCCTCCCTCGGATGAAGGATGAGAGAGCGGAGCCAGATTCGGTCACACTGCCAATGTGCCCGGCCGCATTCTCAGCCTCCGTGCCATGCTCCATGACAACAAGGTGAGACGGCAGAGGTTACCCGAACAGCTGCTTCCTAAGCCACAAATTCCAGGCATTGAAAACCATCTGTCTATACATTCACAAATGTATATAAGGGCAATCTATCAGGCTGCGGCACTGCAGCTGCCACTCCATCAGGCCTGCTTCCTTTCTCCAGGCTGAACAATAAGAGCTAGTTCTTCACTTTGTGTCACACAGAATGGCTGATTTGATTAAGTCCCCAACTCTCATTATGCTAGGTAGGGGTGTAGAATTTCAATGATAATCCATAATGCATGACCAGTTTGTCGCCATGGTAACATAAATTCAAGGTTACTAGCTCAGACGCATAATTGGGTGTGCATTGAGTGCTGAAGAAGGGCTGTTAAAATTCTTGTCATAGAAGAGTAGCATCCATCATACTGTCTGAAATTGCAAAGTACTCATAATCAGAAAGAAAAAAACCTTGGAGAAAAATGTTAATAAAATAATGATTACATCTAATATAATTGTTTAAGTTTAAAAAAACCAAAGTGGTTAAAGCATTTTAGTTAATAAGGATGGAAAAGGCAACTGATTAACTACAGAAGACTTAGTTTGAACATTCCCCACCCCCCAATATTTGCATTGTAAGATGGACCCAAAGCAGTTCAGCTCTGAAACTGACTGATTAGCTCAGAATCTAATCCATATGATACAGTAAAAGATGACGCCTCGCACGCAGACGGCACAGCCTTTATAGGCATCGTTTGCCCAGTTTGATCTTTTGTGGGTAAACATATCTTCAAAATTAGCTCCACTAAGGATGAGAGGACTATTGCATGCTGATTTTTTAAATTTTTTAGATGTTGCCCTGAATTATTGCAATATACAGCAGCCATTTTAACTATCCAAGATGAAATAGGTAAGGTCAAATGGAACAGATGGAAACAAGACATTTAAAATCAGACTGAAAAGAGCTCTAACATCTATATAGTAATAGTGATCTTACTCCAGCAGATGGATGGAAAAGATGACCTAGAAAGGCTTATCTTTTTTTTTTTTTTTTTTCTCTCTGTCTCATTTCTATGCATTTGTGACTGCAACATACCTGAAACCTGGCATTCAGTATATTAATGTAGTATGGGGAGGGGATTGGGTTTTCTTTTTTAAAAATATTCATGTGTACATCTCTCCTGTATTCCTTTAATGTTAGCAAGATTGATGTGATGTTTGCATTATTTTTTCCTCAACAAGCCTTATTTTGATGACCATCTTTGATAGCAAGGAAGAATAGGTAAATCAGATTTTACATGAGCACTTCCAATATGTCAGGAGCTTAAACCTAGCATGTCACTACAGGAAGAAAGATCATTACTAAATGAATATTTTCCTCAGCTCCAACCCCATTTTCCTTGATTTTGTCTGACTTGTATGGATGTGTTTTATAGCCTTGGCAAATTCTAGCTGAGATGCTTCAGCATATGGTTTTATTTATTAAGATTTCTAGTAGAATCTGATGTTATTTCAATGTATGTTTCTGTAACAATTTTAGAAGAGTTTCTTCAAAGGAATAGAACCTCAGTTTATGCCTTTTGAGTCAAATCTGTCCCTTGTTTCTGGGACTGAGCTTTTATCTAATTCTGTTGGAGATGCTTATGATTTGTTGGGTGAACTGCTTAAAAATAACAGTAGAAAATTCCAATTTCATGGAACTGGAAAGGTTCAGTAAGGAAAAGATTATTCAACCATGAATCTTCTGCAAAGGTTAAACTAAATTAAACTATTTGGGCTTTCCAGATTTCAGATTGCACTGTTTTCTAATCTATTCTGCATTTACATTTTGAGAACATAAATTGTAGGCAACTTAACATAAACATAATTCAAACTGTTAAACTACAGTGAATTTTAAAAGAATTTTGTGAAATGCATTTGGTATTAGTTACTCTTTATACTTTTCATGTTTATTTCTGAGAAGATTTTATTTTGAGAACTGGAAGTTTTCATTACAAAATTGGATTCATTTTATAAGGTTAGAAAATATGGGCACTAATCTGTAATTTTTAAAAATAAATTTTTTCAGTGAACTATGAAGGTTCTTTTCTGAACAAGTGAGTCCAAGCCATGCTCTCTTGCCACCATTTTAAAATTGTTCAGATCTGCAAGTAATTTCCATTACAGAAAAATGTGCTGGATCATAAGCCTATATGCACCTCGTAGGCAGGAGGATTTTTCACATGAGTGAGAAACGGCAAGATCAGATGCTACAGTAATGGAGGCTGTGGTTGTAGCACACTGAATTTATTTTTCTCTGTGTGTAAGACCTGTTTTTGTACATAAAAACATATATTACCATTCAATATCAAGATAGGACTGTGTGTTCAATGTTGTGTTTTATTTCAACACAGCCTAGCTTAATATGAAGCTTGCAAATATTGCATCTGGAGGTGTATTCTCTTCTTGATGTGCACATGTAATTCCAATTAACATTAAGAATGTTAATGAGAATATGTCCCTCTAGGGGCTAGAGAGGGGGAGGTGAGGGAGCAGGTTTGTAGTTCTGATTTAAATAACAAGTGACTTTTGTGGAGAATACCAGCATGTGGTCTCATGCACTTATATTGTGGAAATGCAGTGGCTCTGAATGAGAGTGCAGGATTTAAACATTGATGCTCAGTGATGCTTAGCCAAGTGAACCCGTTGTTGGGGGCAAATATTAAATCCCAATGTGCCTTCTCCAGGAAGGAATATTTGTAAAAATGCTTACTTCTGTATTTGTCCACAGGCATAAAAGACTTCACTGCAAGAGACTGGGCTGTGGTTTGGTGATTTTTTTTTTAAAGACTAGCTTAGTTTGAAGAAAGAAACCATTTAATTACTTCTTGTTTCTCAAGTATTCAGAATGTATAGAAGGGCTTTCAAAGCCTTAAGCAGCAATGTGCTTCTATGCTTTGATTAATTTACGTGTTGTTCTTTTTGTGTTACAAGAAGAAAGTGCATTTACTATCAGATTTCAAAATAACAACAATATCTATATTAAAATAGATATTAAATCACTATTTTGTCTTTGAAAGTGTGATGTCACCAGTGATATTTTGAGAAATCCTATGTAAGCAAAGAGTAAGAATAACTGTAGCACTTCCATTTCTGAAAGTGGACGATAACAGATTGTGAAATGATTTTAAGGCAAGAAGGTATGCAATATATGTCTTATAATTGCAAGAAAATGTCCTTAATAGCTTAAATGGAATTATCATTTCATTTTAATAGATGAAAACAGAGACAGTGTTTATGTGTAGAATATACTTTCCTGTGTTTTTTGCCAGAAGACAAAACCACAGTACAACAAACAAGTATAACATGCAAAATAGTTAAGAAGAAAAAATAGAAATAAGAACAACAAAATTTTTACTGTCCCAAGAAATTATTTCTCTTTTTTTTCTCATAATGCTTATTGCAAGACATAAAAATGACCAAGAGACAAACAGATGTATTCCTGTTTAATGTGCCATCTAACTTTTGTTATCAGTGACAGAAAAAAATTCCTCAAACAATATAATTTATCTGTTTTGTCAATTCTTGCTGCATAAACTTTCTGCATGCCTGTTCAATTTACACACAGAGAAGTGGTGTTCATTTCATTGATCTGACACATCACATTTCATTGTGTTGATTTCAATGCAAGTGTGATTGCAGGATGGGCAACGCGCAGCCAGCAGGATACATTAAAAATGTAAAGTGAAAATGTGTGTTCTGTAGATGTCTTTTACTGTGACATTTTTTAGGTCAAGCAGTTGAAAAGCTGTTATTTGAATATTTGTATTGTACATTTTATGTGTTGAGTTTAGTACTTGTAAAATTTATATTTTGTAAATACACAGTGGTATATTTGAAATTATGAAATATCATGTACCCTCATTTTTTAACTTGTTCAGGGCCTGATCATATTGTCTTGTAACCCAAGGCTTTTAATAATACTATTAGAGACAATAAGAATTGTCCTTCTGTTTAGGAAGCAATTGTCTAAGGCTTAGATTTGTCCTTCTCCTACATCCATCAGTAGTCCTGTATGAAATTTTAAGGGTTTTATAAAAAAATTATTTTGCACAGAGTGGTGTTAATGCATGCTCAGTCCCATCTCTCAGTGTGAAAAGACTACACATATGCAAGCAGAGGTGAGAATTGTAAGAAAGCATGATGGGAAAACCAGAACTATTACTAGCAGTTGTAGGTGAGTGAATCTGTTTAGGAAAAACAAAGCTAGAACAATTTTTTAATTGGAGATTTTCACCCCCCCATTAATCAATTTCTTCAGGTTTGAAAAAGAGGACAGTGTTCAGCTGCCATACCTCCATGTATTTATTTCATTCTTCACTTTGAAGAAAATAATCAGTCATTAAATCAGAATAGAGACATCAAAAGAAGATTAAACAGATTAAAGGGGGTATGACACATGGATGACATGGTGACCAAAACACCAAATCTAAGAGCTGATTAAATGTTTGTCCACCCCACATTGAGAGGGCACACACTTGAGTAGCAAGAACCAGGGAACAGGCTGCTCCCAGTTCTCATGCTGCAAATCCAAGGAAATTTCATTAGACTCTATAGAGTAATTACACAAAAGATCAGAATTTGTCTGTCTGGTTCTATCACTCACATTAACTTGATTTCGTTAGACATTAAGATTACTAATACCATATCTTCCAGAAAAACAAGAGCATTCTCAGAAAAGCATCACTTGTGAAGTGTTTAAAATATCAAGACAAATGACAAGTTTTCTGTAAAATTTTGAGCAGTTCTTTCTTCCACTGCCAATTTCTGATAATACACACATAAATTAGTCTCTCACCACACTGCAGAGGCTAAAAAAATGATTAAGATATTAGGGAAGTAAATATGGAGACACAGAAAATAGTAAGTTAGCATTTCCTGAAATTCAAAAACAAAACCCTGAAGAAAACAGATTTTGTATTGATCAGCTGCAGTCAGAATCTGAAAAAAAAAAAAACAAACCACCAAAAAAAACCCCAAAAGGAAAATGTTGTGGCACATTTACAAATTGCATGGCCTCTTGGACTGCATATAAGAAAACAGACCTACAGATGTGATGGAGCTTTTGCTGTTGGCTTGCCTCAGACCTGGCTGTTGGGATATCGCTTTTCTGGTACTCTGTCGATGTTTCACAATGCTCTCTAATGAAGAAGAAACTGCTGAATGAGAAAAGTACCTGACAGGGATGAAATTCTCTGACCTGTGGTGTGCAGAAGGTCATGCTGTCTGGTCATAATCTATCAAAACTGTAAATATTATACACATTCTTTAGGTGTTTCAAGGATCAGCAGCAATGTGATTTCCAAAAATTTACAGTGGTACCTTGTGTTCTGAGAAATGATCATAACCCCTCATAATATTGAACTTGTCTTGAGGTGACTGAAATGGGTCAGTAAGTTAAATACTACATCCATAGAAGCTCTGGGAAACAGAAAAAAAAAAGAGAATAATTGTTTCTGCTCTAAAGGCAGCACTAGTAGCCTATCTTTGCTGTTTGGATGGTCAGGAAGAGAGGAAAGTATCTTCTTGTTTTGGTTAAACCTTCTCAAAGTGTGATCTAAGTTTAAAATCAGTGAGGTATCCACCAGGATTGCTAATGGCATTGACATACTCCTGTGTTTGATCCCTTCTATGGTCCTTCGCTGCTGCTAGTGGTGGCATTCAGGGAAAAAAAAGCTGAGCCTAAAATAGCTTTCCTATCAAAACTGCTTCCCTAACAACTGCTTCAGTTAAGAATGTGATTTATCTCTACACATTATGCACAGGCCATTTGAACCTTTGGTACAGGTAGAATCATACCATTTTATACATGTTAATACCAGTATAGCTTGTTCATTTCCCTTTCTGCACTGGAATCAACTACCTTGCTGTAATCACTTTATATCAATATATATAGCTGGGCTTGAAAAGGGGAAGATGGGATGTGACTTGCAGTTTTACTACTTTAAATGAACCTGAATATTTAAAGCAATACAAACTCTACGTTTAGACAGGGCTTCAGGCCTTGGAGAATTATGAATATGAGTCATTGACTTTCTTTTGCACAAATTGTTCCAAGAACAAACCCCAGCCCTTGCCCAAACTCCTAATTAATGAAAACCAGCTAACCCTGATTATCATGTAGGGCACAGTAAGTGTGTTGAAGGGATTCTACTCAGATTTTAGCTGATGCGACTGAGCACCTATAACCTTGTTTTCCCCTTGCCAAGCTCAAGCAAAGGTGTTTCATCATAATGGGAATTATTCCCAAGTCAATTTTCACAGGTTTTTTGCTCTGTCTCCTTTCAATCCATATGATCACAGTTAGCTTTAACAATGAGGAAGAAAAGAGACTTTGGTTTACTGTAAGTACATTTTTTTATCTTCTGATTCGGAAGTGACTGAAAACATTTTACCCTGCCTTTACAAAAATCAAGTGCTGTTCTACAGAGGACATGCAAGGAACTGTTAGATGGGAAAGATAAAATATTTAAAAGTTCTGCACATAACAGAATGCAATTAAAATGAAATAAAAATAATAACACAGCATTTAAATAACAATACATATCCCAAAGCACTTCACAGGTAGTAAATGTCATGATAAGCATTTGATCGCTGCTTATTTTAGTGGGAGTGGTTTAAGAATGAACAATATTGAGCCCACTCTCCCTTTCTTTGTGGCAGTTCTACAAAATTGACAGTTTCTATAGAACATCCTGATGCTGAATACCCAGACAGGAAAAGCCTGGACAATGCTGAATTGCATCTCCAGGTGCACGGAAATATAAATGCTATTTTCAGTTTGGTTTATGTTAGTTTTTAGGGTATTTTTTAATAATGTAAACATTAGAAACCAAAATAAAATGCAGATTGGTTACCAGCATGCAGCTTATTTTTGTCATTAAGTCATTTCAAGATCTAGGTGCAGCATTCATGTGTCCTTGAAGCTGCGAGAAGTGGGGATGGGAGGGGTGGATATGTGCAGTCTGCAGGACTGAAGCATTAATCTAAGGAATCATACAGGGAAAAGAAAGCCAGTTTTTCATACCGCCATCAGTATTCCTATCTTACCAAGAGCTTTCATTAGATGATATTTAACTCAGATAATTACCTTTCTAGCTGACATTATCCATTGGAAATCACAATTTCACTATGCCAAAAAGAAGCTAAATGGCTAACTCTATGGCACTTCATACCTTTCAACTGATTTTTCAACTGATAATTTAAGGCAAAATATTCTCCCCAGTCTCCATACAAGTGTGTATTCCTGTGTGGATGAAATCCTTCTTCTGTTTTCATTTGATTCTCCTGGAAATGGATAAAATTATATCCTTGAACAAGCTATTTAACAGCAAATCTTTTACTTTTATGCATTCCCTAGGTCTCAAATGGATTAAATTCATAGAACTCATCTTCACCTTGGAATTACACCTTATGAAGTATTTGTTTCACTCATATCCCTCTGAAAAGAAAATTCCCTAGCTGGGACCAACTCTTCCCTCTCTGCTTGAGAACCAGAATATTTTTGGGGGTGCAGGTGTTCCACTCTGACGTGCAGATATTGCAACATATGGCAATGTGGGGATAACAGTCCTTCTCCTCTGCCAACCTCTTCCTCAGTATTTGGGCTCCACAACCTCCATTTTTTCTATATCCCCAGGTTTTTTCCCAATTCAGTCCTGTCTGTCCTCCCCTCCAGCACTTCAGCTCCAAGGTTCTCAAGCACAGAATATAATTCCTAGGTGTTCTCAGAACATGAAGGAGAAGAAGCTTTGTCTTTATGAAGACTGGCACTAGCACAGTGGAGCTGCTCTGTCTCTAGACAGCTCTTTGGGGCAGGAATCAGAATTCTTGCATTGCAGTTATCCGATGTGGAACCCTTGCCATTGCAGAACATCAAAATTCTATTAAAAACTAAGAACATTGTTTGTGCCTGTGTGTTCCTGTGACTAAGCTTAGAGCACTTAGCCATTGGATTTTCAAATATTGTTTTTTCATGCTCTAACATTTGTTCTTCCAGAAATATCATCCCATAACTGTAACCAGGCAGATCCCATGTGTAGACCAGATTAGGTGTGTCTCTCCTCTTTCCTGGTTGTTACAATGCTGCTTGGGTCTAGAGCATGTTTTAGTGCCACCAGCAAAGAACATTTCACTTTTCTTCAGGTTTGAGCAGAAGGTCTCCAAGGGAGCTGCTGGTTTGATGTGTAATGAACATAAGTGGATTAGTTTGGCATACATCTGATGTGCTTGCTACTGAAGCAGTGTTCATGCTAACAACTGGAATAATCCAGGGTTAAGAGCCCGAGGTATAAACTTTCCTCTGTTTGTCCTTTTCACTTTACATCATCCATTACCTATCACAATTCTAAAAACATCCTGTTCAAAAAACTAAGTACAGTATAAAGCAGAAAATCTGACTTATGTCTGCTTTTAGCCATTAAAAAATGCACAAGGAATTTTGAAAACCATAAGAGCCATGATGATATGTCCCAAGAAACCTAAAATAGTATAAGAACATATATTCAATGAAAGAACATTATAATAGGTACTTACCAGATTAAAACCTGTATACCATTTACTTTCAATTGCATGTCTTGATCTGAAAAGAGTATTGATCCAGCTGACTAGAGGCCCCTTCCAGTTCAGATTTTTCTGTGATTCTATAAATAGGCTAGAAATCGTGAAGAGGCAGGGGTTATTTTGGGAAGAAATTCCAAGAAAAGCAGAAATCATTGTTTTAATCTCCAGGTCTGTGTTTTACCTCATTCAATTTAACATGCTTAAAAGTAGTTTCCTTGCCCATGCTGGTGTTCTTTAGATCATTAGAGAGGAAGAACCATCTCCAGAATTACTTTTTGTCACCTTATATACCTAATATGACCTGAAACAGGCACCTGTTTCTTTCCAGTAGCAATATGAGAACTGCATGTAACCAATTTTCTAATGCCTGAGCCGAGAAAAAGGAATCTTACCTTATCAGAATTACCTATTTTGCATAAAAACACACCCCTCAATGAGTTATACTTTTCTGGTGTTAGCTTCTCACCTTCAAGCTGACTTCATCTTCCTCCAAGATTTGAAAGGAACAAATCAAACATTTGAATTGAGTTGTAGTGGAGACATTCTAGCAAGACATAAAACCAAGTATCAAAAATGACAAACCATATTCTTCTGTGTTAACTTTTTTCACTGACAAAACTGGAGGGGATAAAAAAAAAGGCATTAAAACTTGTGAGTAACAAGCCCCAAAGCCTCTTTATGAAAATGGAAATGTTATTTTGTATTACAAGTCAATAACACTGTATTGTTGACAGATCTCTCCCTGTCAGGCACCTAGTTGCATTTATTATGTTTTACAAATGCTGAACAAACCGTGCAAGATCATAGTAGGACTTAGTGCACAAGGTTACCATTAATAGCAGGGAATTAACAATGTGATAAGACATTACAAAACTGCTGAAATCAACTTGTGACCTGTGTGCACTCTGGGTTCAATTAGAACATTAAATTCTTCATGCACTTAATAGCCACATGCTATTAATAACAAGAAATCATGTCTGAAGAAACTGTTTGTTTAAGAGGTTTATTTGGCACTAGCATGTGGGGAAATCATCACTGAAGTCTTCTACATACACTTGCAGGGCACAGGATAGCTCTGAGCAGAAAATAGCTCTCTATTCTATATTTGTAATATTAAATATTACAAAGTCTGGCCCAACAACTACTCTCTCACTCCAGTAACTGTCATATCAAAGGATGCACTCAGGGTCTTTGGTTTTAGTATTTCAAACAACTGTCATTGAGATTTTTTGGTTTTGTTGGGTTTTTTTTCTCTTAAGCATAGAACCACAGAATCACTAAAAGTGGAAAAGACCTTCTAAATCATCAAGTCCAACCTTTGAGCTAATTCCACCTTGCCAACTATACCAGTGCTAAGCAGTGCACTCACTAAATCATAGAGTAGTTCAGACTGGAAGGGACCCATGGGGGATCTCTAGCAGGGTCTGTTGGGGCAGATGGGCTAGGACCATCCCCAGTCTCATTTTGAGTGATTCCAAGAATGGAGACACCACATCTCTGGGCAACTTGGCTCTGTGTTCAGGAGGATTACAATCAAATAAAAATATGCTAATCTTTGCTTCAAATAGAAATTTATCCAACATAACCTGAGTTTCGGTTTGAATCATGAAGTGTAAAAGATACCTAACATGTCCTCCCTGAAGCTCAAACTCACTTTGCAAATCATTTATTCAGGATAATTAGTCAATAGATTTGAAGAAATGACATGTTGATTTCCCCTGTTTTTATTTAGTCATTTCTGTTAGCCACCAAAATTAATTAAATAAGGCATAGCTCTGAGAGCTTACGTACTAATCAGAAATAGCAGGTGCTTTCTCTCAAAAAGCTGTCAGGAGCCCAGGTCCTGTGCCCTCCATGGTCAGGGAAAGTGACTGTGCAACTTGGGCTCTCAGAGGAGACACATGTTGCTTGGGAAATATCTGTGCTGCCTGGGAGGCTGGACAGCACCAGCAGAAGAGATGGGGGAAGCCCTCACCATATCTTGGGAGTTGCATCAGGCCCTGATGTGCACCTGGCAGGTCAAAGGCACCTTGAACCAACAGATGTTGGTGTACGTCATGGAGCAGCATCAGCTGCTAACACCTCCCTTCAGCCCACCCTGCAAGACAGAAGGCTGTGCCTCTCCTCCAAGGCCACCACAAATCCCAGGGATCCCCAAGCTTCTTGTCAATTGGAAACAAACAGATTCACAAGGTTGGTGGATTCTGATCCCATATTTGTTTGGTTGGGGGCTTTTTCCAGCTGAAGCTCTTTAAATGAATTTATGTCAAATGACAATTGAGATAAGTAATTTCCAGCTGAAAGTTTCAAATAATTCACTGTTTCCTAGAAAAAGCCAACAGAAGACCCAAACCAAAACAGAGCAAAATTCAAAAACAAAGAAAAACCCCCAAAGAACAAAGAAACCAACCCAAGACACACCAATAAAAGTCAGGCTCTAGTTAAAATTTATAGCAACAAGTTGATTCAACTGAGATTATTTTATTTTTTCTATTTTCTCAAAAACTTCAGAGAAACTCTCTAGATCTTGAAAATATAAAAATAAGTTTATTCAGAATGCTGAAATATGCAACTAACTTTAAAATTGCCTGCGTTAGCAAGAATGTTTGGCCTCCACATAATATTCGTATCATCTGTAAACTTCTTGTTATGGGGTTTTCAGTTTTGTTTTTTTTTCATTTCGTCAGCATCTATAGACCTATCTGAATTATGCAAGTTAATAATAATCAGCAATGATGAACTATATCTGTAATTTATGGACAGGCATGTGAGTGTCAACTGGCAAGTTGTTGAGTTGATTCTCTTTGAATTATACCAATATAATGAGGAAAGTAAATTTAGCTTGTTAACACTAAGGGGTCCTTATACTCATTTTTTAAGGTGAACTTCTCTTTTCCTGAAGTGAATCCCCTAAAAAAAAAGTAGTGGATGACTTAAGAGATTAAAAATTAGTAATAATTAAAACAGTGTAAAAGAAAAAAGAATTTTCAAGGCCAGCAATACTGGATAATTAATAATTATGTGAGGCATCAAGGTAATGCACATAGCATTCTTCATCCCCTGATCATTTTTTTAAACATGCTTGATGTACAAATACCAGTTGTACAAGCTGACTTCCATGGAATTTGTCTCCAATAATAGTCTTGCCTCACAAAAAAATGTGTTTGGGAGGGAAAATATAAAGGCTGCATTCAAACATTCCTTTTCACAGTACAAACCTGGGAGCTGATGATTCCCTTAAGCTCTTCACCTGCCTCACACAACAGAGCACCAATTACTGCCCAAATTCTCTTCTTGTTCTCAATCAACAAAGCAACAAAAGAAGTCAGTTTTAGCCCCACTAACTCAATGGAAGGCTTCCCACTGGTATCAGTGAAACCAAATTTTCACTGAAATCTACTCTTCAGACAAGTGTTCCATTTGTGTATCTGAAAGTGTTTCATAGTGGTGACTATGTTTCCCAGTACTTTTGAAATGTAGGTAAATATTATTTAGGATTTTCAGAGCTTGTTAAAACTCCTGGGTCATGAGTCCACAGCAGAACCAGCAACATTTCCAAACAACTGGATTCCATATTCTCTCATTAAAAGTAAATACGAACTCTTACATATGTAACAATATTGCCTTTGATTTATTAAGCCTAGCTTCCCACTCTTTTTTTATTTTTTTCTTTTTTTCTACCCAGTTCTTCACAGAACTTTTCCTTACCAGGTACCACACTGAGGTAGGCTGGAATTGATGAGATTAACAGTTGTCTCTAATTTAGGCTCCTCCTGAGAAGCCCCAGTAATTTTTGAGACAAAAATACAAGTGTACATCACCACCAGAATTTAAAGGCATATGTGCATATACTTAGAAATCTGACCTATTTGGAGAGATAACTTCCCCAAGTATGATGGAGTGGGTGTACCTATGTGTTAGAGTGAGAAGCACAGCAAAGGTGTGAGAAGGAAAGATTCAGGCAAAACTTGGACCAGTCTAGGCTATGACTGAAACAGAGAAGGGGAGAGAGATTCTTCTTCAGATGGCAGAAAGAAATTCCTGTGCTGCACTGAAGCCTCACATCCTACCAGGGAGACGGGATTCTGCACTCCTTGTGAGCACTGCTTGTGAGAAAATACCAGGGCAGCAAAAAGGACCTGGGATCTTTGCTAGGAGCACAATATGAGAGATATAATGCACAAATTATCCTCACAACCCAGACTGATGCTCCTACCTCACAAAATAAATTTTGAAAGTGTTTGAAACATTCAAATATCCTATTTTTTACAATCATGCTCCACTGAAAAACTTACTGGAAGTCAATTAGGTTTTGTTTAGTTTTTCAAAATGTCATCACCGCTACAATCAAAATATCTTTAAAAACATTAATTTTAACAACTATATAACCTGATAAATGCCCTAAAACAAGGGCCTTACTAAACACGAAGTAAAACTTCATAAGGCTTAACTGATCTATTTTGTTTCTACAACTAAATTCCTAAAATTACACTTTTCCACATTTACCTGCTGGAGTCTCAGATCCTGCTTCACATCAGAAATAATTGTCACCGCTTTTGCTGTAGCTGGGGAAAACATGAGGATTCTTTGTATATCTTTTTATTACATTGTCAATATATTAATATAAGTTATATGGACAAACCTAAAGAGACAAAGAGCTATTTGTTATGTTATTATCCAGAGGTAAAAGCGCAAATCTTAGGAAAAAAATCCAGTAGGGATCGCAGCTGAACAAAAGGTCTGAGCAAGGCAGGCTTTGACACCTGATTATATGCAAACCCAGCAGTGCAGCCGTGCAGGGATTCCCTTCTTCTGTTTGCAGACAAGGATTGAATGAGAAGTGCTGAGATAACAAGGAAGCGTGCAAGCCTAATGATATGCCTATTTTTTCTATCAGTTGCTAATCTGTAGCTCTGGTGATGATTACTATTTCATCTCCAGAGAGACGCTATTCAGAAACATCAGAAATGGCATACAATCGAACGCCTTGTGTTTCTGTAAGCTTAGGGCCAGATTGTCAGGGCTGTCAGCCCCAGAAGGGAGAAAGCGCTCCTGTTTCACGGCGCTCTGTTCCCCGCCCCGAGCGGTGCCGCGCAGCAATTGGCGAGCGGAGAGCGCAGCCGCTCACCTGCCGGGGACAGGGAGGCAGGAGCGGGACAGCCGGGCTCCGGCATCGCGGGAGGGACAGCCCCGCATCACCGCCCTGCCGGCTCCTCGGCGCAGAAGAGCAGCAGGAAAACTGAAAACCTTGCCTTGTTAAGCCTTGCCCTATTTTCTACTTTGTTCTTGCAGGGAAGCGGCACGGAGGTGCCACCCACATACATCAGCTTTCAGGGATGCCAGGGCACTTTCCACTCTCACCAGGAGCCAGGCTGCTGCTCCTTCCGGACCCGCTGAAGTGAATTCACGCCCTGCTCGCTGTACAAACTGCAGCATCCACTGGTAATCACACTCTTACTGCCATGGCTGCAGCTTAAGAACTGGTCTCCAGCCTGTAAACATGCAGCTGGCTGTCCTAGACAAGTAGGATCCTTTTTCAACTACCGCTACTCTGGATCTAGCTAGTTTGCCTCCAGATTCTGAATGTTTCCATGAGCAGCAATCGCATGTCTTCAGAGCACAGAGCCCAGTGTCTCCTCAGTTGTCACATCAGGCTCTCCATGTGCTGAAGCTCTGCCTTGGGTACCAGTCACAGGAATTACCAAAACTTCCAGAAAACGTCTGATTTAGAGAAAATTTAGAATAATTTCATTCTGGTGTGGAACAATTTATATAGATGATCCAATAAGGTCTGCAAATTCAAAATACTTTTTTTCAAGAAGATAGAAATTAACACAGATCTGTATATTTTGTGGGGGTTCCTGGTAGAGCCATGGATCCTTCTTGCTGACAAATAAGTGTTTGTGCCAAAGACATTTTGGAAATCAAGTCTGATGTCAGTTCCTTCTTTGTGAAAGTGCTTTATAACTCGGGCATGTTAATATTTTTTGTGTAGATGTCACTTCTTTGGGGCAGGAACTCTTCCCAGTTCTGAAGAACAACACATCCCATGTTTAAGTGACATCACATACATATGTGCACTTTCATACAAGATGTTCTAAATTCATTCTGGTACCTCTTCATTGCATGACTTGGGGGACAGAATGCCAGAGTAGATCCAAAAGATTTTCCCCTACACATGAACACTTTGCACAATCACTGCACGTGGAGGCAGAGCGAGCTGAAAGACTTTTAGTGGTGAGGACGAAACAGGCAATGCTTTAATAGTATATACAGGAAAACTATTTATTCTCTGTACTAATAAAAAAATGAGTTATCAAGTGGTACAGGAATCACCACTAATTTTCCTGGGCTAAAGCTTGGTAAACTGCATGAAGACCTCATGCCTCCCTCTGAGACTATTTCTTGACGATGCAGAGGTCTGTGTCACTGCAGCTGGGCAAACCAAAACGCCTTTAAAGCTCAGTGTTACATCAATTCTTCTTTTGGTGCCTGCTAGTACAGAATCGGTGGTGTGTGACTACGGTGTGAATTGCATATGAAGCATGAATGCTATTTGTGTGTTGATAACTGTGTGGCCTTCTGCTTTCCTTATATATTTTTTTTCTTTGTCCAGATGCGAGCAGGTAAAGTGACCCACACTCTCCTCTGACACATCACACGTGGCATGGGCCAAGCTCAAAGTGTGCAATCAATTTTTCCCTGCTGCATAACAAACACAAACACACAGACAACCTTAATCACAGTGGCTGGTGCAGGAGCAGCCCCCTCCCCTCCATCCTGGCCGCCTGGCAGATGGCACAGCAGCAGCACGGCTCCACAGCTCCAGGACCAAAGGAACAGATGCTGGATTACCACACACTTTCTAGAGCTTTAATCTTTGAAGAAATTCTGGATCTTACCTGGTTTCTCCTCTCCTGTCATTTACAGAGGCAGCAGAAACCTTTGAAAACAAGATTATGCAGGCCCTTAGCGCAGCCTGAAGCCACAATGTCAGCAGGGATATCAACACTGCGGTTAATAATGGCTGAAATACGTGTAAGGGTGCAATCCTTCAGAATGAGGATTTTTGAAGATAATTACAGGGGATAGAAAATTGGGTTAAGAAAGATTTTAACAGCAAAAATATTTAAGTTTCTTAAAATGTTACCTTGAAAAATGTTACAGTGTAATTTGGTCATATCTTATGTGGAAACTAAAAATGCAGAGAGATATTTGAAAGATAATTAGATAACTGTATAGAATGAAGCATGTTAAAACCTAAGGATCATTTCTTCTCCTTCTTCTTCCCTATAGGTGACTGCCACTTTTGAAGCTGATTTGCCATTAGATTAACTGGTTGTGGACAAAGAGAATTTTTTAACAAACCACAGATCCAGAATAAAATTTCAGTGGATGGACATGGTAGAGCAGCAGCTACAATCAAATCCACAGCTGAGACTTGTTTCATTTTGTTTCTAAGTCATATTTTAGTTATGTTGAGGCCACACTGTCATGAGTGGTGTAGTCACAACATTATATTATCAATTGAATTTACATTATCAATGGACTTTATGATTAGAAATCTTGATCTCATTTGGTCTGAAATAAATTCATAGTAGCTTAAAGGAGTTTGAGCAAAATATTCCAACACTTCATTTTAGCAGATGTACTCATGGTCATTTAAACTAAAATGTTTTAACAAAGGACAGATTAAATAAATACAATACAAAAGAAATTATTCGTTTGGAAGCTGGTAATATTTTGTTCAATGAGATCCAAACAAGATCTAGTTGCATAAATATTTCTAACTTTATTATTTATTATCCAAACCCCCCCAAAAAAGAAAAAGCAATCTACTTATTTGATTCACATTTCACTTTTCTGCTGCACACTTCTTAATTGAAAGGGCAATGTTAAACTTTCTTTTCAGTTACAAATTACTTTAAATGATTATTGAGTTGTAGTTTAAATGAATTATTCAAAGTTTAATATTAAAGGTTTCATCCTAATATTGAGAGATTGATTTTTTTTTCTGATGTGTACAAGTATACTACAAAAACATGCTACTTTCAATCATTTGGTCTTATGGATTACTTTTGTAGGGGCTGAACTTCAACAAATGCATCCTTTCTTCTCCTGTCTTTTTACAGCTAGTGATAGAGACCTGAATGCCAAGAAACTTCTAAAGCAGTCAAAAAGAATATGGTAAAGGTCCAGCCACACAGTCTGCATCATGGTTTCACCCATCTACTGAGAGTCACATTTAACCCATCTCTCTAAGTATTTTAACATATGAGAAGCCCTGAGAGTACTGCAGGCAGATGCGATGCCTGTCCCTGTTTCCCCAAATTGGTGGAGGTTGCTAACGGGAAAATTTCATTTCCTTTTCATTACACAGCTGCTGGCTGTCTGAGCTGGCTGACACAGGGAGGATATGGGCAGGGATGCCTTTGTGAGTTCTGGGGAAAGTGCTAATAGGATTTATACATTATCAGAAGACCACTGAAGTTCAAGAATGAGGGAGGGACACTTACACATTTGACAATATAGGTGTTGTCATTGGTATCAAAGGCAACTGGCCATGTCTGTAGTTAGGTCTTGAGTTATTTCACTCAGTTTTCTTATTTGAAAATAGAGACATAACTATTACTAGACATAGATGAAGACTGGACAATTTTTTTTGTGAAAAAAAATCTTCCCATTTGAAATAATAAGCTTCTTGAACTTGCAGGATGCTTTAATTGTGATGTGCATTTTCCCTCTTCTTGAAAGTTCCATGTCTTGTTGGCATGTACAGTTGTGATATTCTGTGATGAAGCTTTGTGTTCATTCTGGAGAAAGTGACTGCACACTTTATTTAGAAATTCTGCTCTCTGCTACATTTGGAAATTGTTGGAAGGATAGTTGGAGATGTTTTGCCTTAGTTTTCTTTGCTTCCCCAACAAACGTCTTCTGCAACTTGTGTGACACTCGAATCACAAGTTTCCTCTTGGTGTTGTCCATGCCTCCTTCACTGTCAGAAGAATTTCCCTTGCAAAATAGCTTTGTAGTTTTTCTTAATGTATTTTTCAACAGAAAGCATCCCCATTTGAAAGCATGGTTCAGGTATCTTCTCTGAAAGAAAAGAAAAAAGCAGTTGATAGAAACATAGATCTGGTGGGAATAGCTTAAATCATTGATCTGGATGCTTACAAACATAGAAGCTATACAATAAATGTTTAATACCAAGAGCACAGTTCACTCACAGTATGCACAGAATACTTTCCAGCACTCCAGAAACAGAATAAAGGTTGTATAAAGCTCCAAAGTTAGAAGCAATGTTCAAATACAAACCTACAACTTCTAGCCCTTGCTTTACCCCATTTTCTAAGTATCAGTCCTACCACAACCCTCTAAAGCAAACGTTAGATAAGTTAGATAAGCCTCTATTTCACCTTTCAATGACAAGGTTGTTCCCAAAGTTAAATCCCTGTCATTTCTTTGCAGTTTTTGTCAAGGATACCTGAGAAAGGAATAATACAAAATCATCTTAGTTTGGAGCTCACAGAGAGGTCACTGGGAACTATGGACATATTATTGTTGGCCTGATGCCAATGCTGCTGAAGTAATGCTTTTCACATTTCTTTGTGGAAGCTGAGACCTTGCAGCATGGTCACTTTCCTTAAAGGAACTGTCTAACTTATCTCCATGGGAGGAAATAGAGCTCAGAATTTTTATCTTCCAAGAACTTCCCCAGAGAAAAGGTGGGAAATATAAAGATGAGGAAAGACAAGATTTACACAGTAGTCAGAAAAAGACAAGAATGTTATACCTCAGTTATACCTCACAGCTGTTGGAGTAAGAAGCGTGCAAGTAATATAATGCAATTGTCTGTACGTGACCACCAACCCAGGACTGCAGCGGGAAGAGCAGAGGAGCAGGAGGCCATGGGATGTCTTTCAATGATGCAGAAATACTTTGCAGGCTGCAAAGCTGAGAGGCAAGAGTAGTGTAATCATGGAAGAACAATGCAGTGACCATGTAAGCCTCACACAGCTGGAATCAGTTGGTGTGACACACAAAGTCAGAGCTTTACTGAGAAGCGCTACCAGCCTTCCAGCTACCCTTACCCTTGAACTACACTCAGGTCCCTACCTTCAGTATATTGTAAAATAGCACTGTGAGTATTCCTCCAAATCCAAGCAGCTTCTTAAAATGAGTTGTAACCTCAGAAGTAACTTCCACCTTGATGAGGAATTCCAATTGCTCAGATTTAATTGAGTCTGCAGATTCCATGCTTCCTTTTCTTGAAAACTTGACATTGTTGTCTGGGGATGGGAGACCCCAGAAGAGTTAATTTTTTTGTTTTGGTTTGGTTTTGGTTTTGTGGGTTTTTTTTTATTTGAGCATGCTGAGAATTGCAATGCTGAGACCTCAGCAATTAA
The DNA here is from genome assembly GCF_049639895.1 of Pseudopodoces humilis. Lineage (NCBI taxonomy): Eukaryota > Metazoa > Chordata > Aves > Passeriformes > Paridae > Pseudopodoces > Pseudopodoces humilis. The sequence continues at coordinate 97,186,246 of NC_142202.1, forward strand.
AGTTATCAATTTAGAGTTTTTTTAATAGTGGGTGAATTATGAGGGTGTGTGTATCAAGACAAATTAGCACTCAGTAGTGTATACAGGGATCTGCATTAAGTGTTGGATAAATACTTCTCCCATGTAGGAGGAGGAAGGCAATGTGCTCACTGCAAACACATGGCTTTCAAAGTGGAACTGATCATTTTTCCTTTGCTTCACAGTACAAGCTCACCTAGGAGTTAGTGCTCAGTTCCTTAGTTACTATAGATCCATACAGTATTTAGTGTTTTAGGCTGCTCCTTTGGGACACGGTGACTTCCAGCCACTCCAGCCACTCCAGCCATTTATTCTTGACTCCTAACTGCATTTTGCCACAATCCCCCTTATTTGCTGATGTAACTTATGAAATGCTTTTCATTTGTAAACCAAATAAGTAAATTTATTCAACTCAATCTTCAAATAGAAAGTAGTAATGTTTTTTTTTAAGTGGGGTTTGCTGAAAAGCAGGTTTTTTCCCCCTGGTTTTTGCCCTGGGAACAGGACAAGCCCTGGAAAGGTGTAATTCAGCATCAGGCAAGGGTAACACCATGCCCTTAATATACCATTCTAGTTAATAAATTAATCAATTGAAAATATAATGAAAATTAGGTCTAATCCTAAGTAAATAAAACACCTGACTACTTGAACTGTCTCCAGTATATTTTGACCTTCTTTGTGCTTTTCTTTTAATTGCTTAGACCCCCCTATAATATCCTAGAAACCATGGGTGCATCAAGGATACTAGCCAGGCATCTAGAGCAAAGATCAGATTAGTCCAACATCTTTCAAGAATAGTTTAGAAATAATTGGTTCTCCTTCGGGACTGGGGAATGGAAAAGAAGCCCTCTCAAGCTTTCTTTGATCATGTTATCTTGTTTATTGTATTATCTTGTAGTCAGTTCAGATGTAGCACAAAAGAAAGCAGACTCTGTCACATATTACTTCTTTTGCTGCTCTCTGAACTTACACTGAGATAAAAGCAGCTAAGACTACAGTTCTTTGATTTTACTCTAGAAGAGAGATTCTTTAGGGCAACTAAGAATCAGAGATTCTTGTTGTTAAGTATTAGGTTTGGGATTCATAGCCCATATTTCACAGTCATAGCCTGCTGGTAGCCAAAATGACCAGGTGACTCAATGTGAGAGCTTGTTGGCTCTTCTTTACCGCTAGGCTCAATATGGGAATTTTCCCTTTTCCCCATCTAGTGTTTTTCTCCAGGTCAGCCCAACCCATAAATGGAGGAGAGTTCCTGAATTATGCTGTGTTCAAAAAGGAGTCTGAAGAAGAGGTCTGCAGGGTGAGAGAAATAGCTCAGTTATGCAAATGAATAGAGATATAAATGGATGCTGATGAATGTCTCTTCTTGCCCTAAAAACAAGAACTGCTTGAGGAAAGGATACAGCAAAACCTGTGCAGACACTACTCTGTTCCTGACAAAATATGGAGAATTGAAGAGGGAGGGTCAGGTTAAGTGTTCTGAAAGGAAGGATAAAAATATTATCATTATGGTTTTAGGGAGGTTTTATAGTACTTTTGTCATTGTTGTTCTCATTGCTGATACATTGTTCATGGAAGGAAACATGAGTGAGTTTTCAGCCTGTGCTCCAGGGGACAGATATGGCAATGGAAGAAGTGGGAAGTTCAAAAGGTGTCTGTAGAGGAATTCAAGCCCCAAAACTGCTTGTTGCTGCCATGGTAACTACATTTAGAATAAAATGAAAATATGAGATAACATTTCCTCTGCTTTTGACATATTTGCTTTTCCTATGGCATGGCTCATCTCAGCAAGGTCAGACTTGCCTGTGAGCACCTCAGCCCAGATGCTTTGCTCTCTCTGCATTCTCTCTCTCTCTTCTTGAGTGCCTGCCCTCCAGCCCAGATATCTCCTCAGGGAATTCTCTCGGCCGTCTGGAAGCATTTCCACCTGTGTAGTTTAATTATGCTGCAATGAAATCATCACACTATGACATGCCCCTTCTTGGCATGGATATTTCTTGGCAATGTTTCCACTAAGACTGTCCTTTCCTTTCAAACAGGCCAGGTTTAGAGTTTTAAAAAGCTGAAAGGAGGAAAGGAAGAGATTTTAAGTCTTTAGATTTTTGCTTTTGTTTTTCTGAATGTTTATGTGCAGGTACTTAGCTGAATCCAAAGACACCAAGAGTTCACTTTTGCTTAGAGATGTTGAGGTACATCTTTGCCATCAGGCCTTCAAGTGTTTCTGCCTATGCTGAGTGCAGGAATGGGGGAGGTTAGGTGAGAGTCAGCAGCAGAGAGAACAGAGAAGCAGCATAGGTGTCCAGAGGTGAGGGTGAGTATATATCCACACACTCTTTTATTTTGTTTTTTTTCAGCTTAAAAATGGGAGCCTTGATGGGAAATGGGGGTTGTTGTGTGATGCAACACAAGGATGTGACCCACAGTGAGGGAAGGAAGCAATGTTATTCCTTAATCATCAGAGCTGTGTGCCAGCAATAGCTGCACAACATCTCAGCATCGCTGACTGGTCCTGGCACAGACAAAGGCCACCAGGAGTGAAGGACATGGGGCAGGACAGACCTTCCTTCCCCTGAGCCTTGCTGTGGGGAGCTCTAAGGCTGTTCTCAAACCTGCCTGCCCTTCCTGCTCTGTTCCCCAAATTTTGACACCAGCTGCAATTAATCTTCTTTTGCGCACCACTTTGATCTAGCAATTGATCTTGCAGGCTACAGAAGACTAAAGCAACTCGTTTACAATTAAAATATCACTGAAAATCAGTGTGATTACTGTCTGTGGGCTGGCCTCTCATCTCATTTGGACCTCACAACCTCAGTTTTTACCTAGCAGGCTATTTTCTGTTAAGATTGGTTGGGGTTTTTTGCTTGTTTTTCCTTTTTTATTTTTAGTATTTTTTGAAATCTATATGTGAAGCTCACTTTTCATTTCCAAGCTGGTGCAAGGGGTTATTTGTTCATAGCAAGCAGGACAGCCCTGTTTCCTCAATCTAGGTATTTTCCTAATCAGTTTAACAATTTAACCAAATCAAATAAAGGTAGTTAGTTAACTTGCGCCTTGATCAATTTTACTCCATGAGATAAAGGTGCAGAGAAGAGAAAAATATTGTCTCTCAATTTACCAACCTTTACATTTAATAGTCAGAAACATGTCTAAAAAATACAATGAGAGAAACTATACTGGCATTCAATAAAAGACTTGCTCAAAATTGGAGTAAAATGAATTTATTGCATAGTTTTCTGAAAGTGCTGAAACTTAATTCTGATAACTTTTTAAATAAAATATTTATTTTTTAAAGCTGACTGATATCTTTTATTGGAGGAGCAGGGATGATTTCTCCTAGCTCTAAGTAAAAATTGAAGGAAAATTCTCAGGCACAATTTTAAACTAGGCAATGTTATCAGAGAGCTCAAATGCTTGCAAGTGCAAATTCAAGCTACAAATACAGCAACAAACAAAAAAACCCCATGTGTTTGCAGTCCCATTATGCTGACATTAACACACCGGTTTACTGTTATTTTAGGAAAGTAATATAAACACGTGGGTGAAAATTCTGGGGGACAGAATGACAGGTGAGAGCAACTTGTAGAGTGCACTGGAGCTGTCTGCAATGAATGCTCAGGGAACACTGTCTCCTGTCTCTGTTTGGAGAGCACTGGAGCTCTCTGCAATGAAGGCTCAGGGAACACTGTCTCCTGTCTCTGGAGAGCACTGGAGCTCTCTGCAATGAAGGCTCAGGGAACACTGTCTCCTGTCTCTGGAGAGCACTGGAGCTCTCTGCAATGAAGGCTCAGGGAACACTGTCTCCTGTCTCTGTTTGGAGAGCACTGGAGCTCTCTGCAATGAAGGCTCAGGGAACACTGTCTCCTGTCTCTGTTTGGAGAGCACTGGAGCTCTCTGCAATGAAGGCTCAGGGAACACTGTCTCCTGTCTCTGGAGAGCACTGGAGCTCTCTGCAATGAAGGCTCGGGGAACACTGTCTCCTGTCTCTGTTTGGAGAGCACTGGAGCTCTCTGCAATGAAGGCTCAGGGAACACTGTCTCCTGTCTCTGTTTGGAGGGCACTGGAGCTCTCTGCAATGAATGCTCGGGGAACACTGTCTCCTGTCTCTGGAGAGCACTGGAGCTCTCTGCAATGAAGGCTCAGGGAACACTGTCTCCTGTCTCTTTTTGGAGAGCACTGGAGCTCTCTGCAATGAAGGCTCGGGGAACACTGTCTCCTGTCTCTGGAGAGCACTGGAGCTCTCTGCAATGAAGGCTCGGGGAACACTGTCTCCTGTCTCTTTTTGGAGAGGCGCTGCTGCGCTGCCATCTGCCCCGCAGGGAGCCGCAGTGCCCGGCTCTGCAGGCTGCTCTGGGCCGCTCTGGGTGACGGACCGGCGTGCACACAGCCTCGCTCGGCTCGGGAGGAAGAAGAGCACCGCTTTTCCTCAGACTTCCCAGCTGTGGGTTGCCCTGCCTCTGCTTTGGTGTTTTCTCACCGGATCTGCCATCTGCCCGGCGGGGTGTGCGGCATTTCCTGACACACACCGCAGCCTCCACGGGGTTCCTCTTGGGCTTGGGATGCTTCCCCCACATCACGACAGCCGTGCCTGTCTCTCCCAAATGCTGAATCTTTTCTGACTGCTTTCCTGCAGTTTCTTGCGCAAAAGTCTTTCCCAAAGCATTATTGGCACTCTTAATGAGCAAACAGATGTTGTCTGGAAATTCCTCTCTCATCTGTGTGGCGGGTTGTGCACATCCCAAACATCTTTCCTTCATCTACAAATCGCCTGCCTTCTCTGCATGGACATCTCTACTTCCTATTGATTTTGGATACTCTTACCAGTTTTTACCCTAGTTTTCCCAAAAAAGCCACATTTAGCCTTTTTCTGTTCTGTGACAATAAGCTATTTCATTAATAGCTATACAGTACAACAGTGTCTATATGAGGATATTTTCTTCCACAAGAGGGGAGCATGCAGAAGACAGTGTTAAAGAGTCTTCTCTGCCCACAGTCGCACTGCAGTGAATTTCTGTGTCTCTGCTCTTAGGCTGGCCAAATGTACACTAATGTAATTTAACTTCTTTCTCTGAAGTTTAGATTAAGGCCCGTTACATCACAAATAAAACAGACCAAAACTGATAGAGACATTTATAAGCATTTGAGGTTATCATCCAATGTCTGACAACCAGTTTTACATCCTTAAATCAATTTTGTGTGCAAACTCTAGAGGAGGGGGTGGTGTAACATTTCACTTGTAGCACTAAGGGTAGTTTAATGCAATTTCTGTCAGGAAAGCAGATCTGACACACTATTACATTCACCTTATCTGGAAAAGCACAAATTGTCAGAGAGTCCAGGACCCTCTGGTATAAGTCATTTGCAGTTAAACTTAAGCTTTTCCCATAGAAGCAAGTCTCTAGCTTTGCGGCTATTTGTGTGGTTTCTTGGCTTTGGAAGATGTTTCGTTCATTTTGTTGACTTTGGCAAACGTTAACCTAATTGCTTCTCCATGTTCTGAGACATTTCCATGAAATTCTCTTTAAAAATGTAAGCTGAATGGTCTTACTCAGACGTACAGGACTTAAAACCACTAGTTGAATATTGATTATGGATACCACTCTGTTCAGTTTTGTTGTTGGAATATTTTGTATGATGGAAAAACAGAGAGTGTAACACAAAAAAAAAACCCTAATTATTATACTAGCAGTAGAATCATTCACTCATTTTTTCCTGATTTCATTCCATATGATTTTGGGATTATACCTAAATTATTGTTAGTCCTTAAAATCTACAGTCCAACCCAAAAATATTAATGCAAACCTGAAAAAAGACTGGCATTAAATAATTTGGCAAACTGTTCTTTTTTCCCCTATTCTCAAAATCTGTTACAAGCTCAAGCTGCTCACTACTGGTCCTAAAGCTCACCACTTCAATCATTTTGCTCTCCTTCACTTCCAGAGTGCATTTAAAAAAAAAAAAAACCCTGCCCTTACCATAGATTGGCATATTTTGAGAGAAAGCACAAAACTGGTCTCTTTTTTACAAAAAATAAACAAACCTGGGAGACATGCTGGAGAAGCACACCTCACATTGTGAGAACCAGGAAATTTTAATTCAACCTGATTAGAATTGGTTCAGAAAAATCATCCCAAGTCATATCTGGGACACATACAGTGACCTCTGCACCATTTTCTTTGCTCTGCAAATAGTGATCTGCTTGGCTGCAACATTTGCTAAAGATTGAAGAAGTCAACATTTGATGTGTTTTGCTGTCCAACTGTAGATGCCAAAACTGGATATTATATATGTATATATGTATATATGTGTGTGTATTATATATATGCACCAACCTGCGTTTGGAGATGTGGCATGAAAAAAATAAAGTGTGAAAATTATGCTTCCCAGCAAAGAAAATTTTGTGGGAAAACCATTATAACTTTTAATGCATGGGAAATATAACCTTATATTTTTACAATCCCCTTTGGTCTTAGAAGTTATGAATTTATTTAAAATATCCCTTTTCATTATACTATTAATGCACATGTGCCTGGGGTTCATCAGTGGGCCAAAAGTATGCTAGGGTGAATAATAAACATTTCCAGAGAAGAGTCAAAACTACTCTGACATCATCAGAAATGTATTATCAGGTGGTGGTGGAGCACTGACTCTGGGTGGGTATTTAGAAAGCATTATGACATTACCTAATGCTATCAGTGATGTTACTTATGGGGATACACAAATGCTTTGGCCAGACCCTTGGTAGGGCAGAGCCCCCCAAATGCACAGTTCCTCTTCCAAAGAGCTTCCACATCAAGAAATAGATGTGATGAGAATGGAAAAGGCCATGGTAGATATTTCAGCAGCTGTCCAAAACACCATGAACCTTTGAAGAAAAAGCTTCCAGGAATTTTATAGTCTGTACTTCACACCTCCTCTGTAACTTATTAATCCTTCTTTTTTAAAGGATTTGATGAGGGATGGGATATCGAGAAGAAAATGAAAATACATTTATCTGCACACCAGTATCTTTAATTAGATAGCATTTGGTATTCACCTTGCTAAAAATGGTTCTAACTATCCTGGAAACAGGGCCATGAAACTTGGGAAACTGAGCACACAAAAAGATTAACCAATATGAACAAATTCAAATATACGCCTCACTAACTTGGGTAATATTCTACCCATCAAATAATTTCTTTGATTAATAAGGCTATTTTTGGTGGTTTTTGTAATGAATAATGAGCCAGTATGAAAAGTGAAAGGATTAAAGACCGCAGACTCTACCTGTGAGGCTATCTATGGAATAGACAGTTTTCATCAGAGCTTACAGTGACAGGATGGATCTTGAAGTGAATACTTAAAGTAATGGCTCTGTTACCCAGAAAATTATTCCCCAAAGATTAGGATGGACAAAAGATTTTATTGATTTTTATTTCATATTTTAGTGATGTATATTTTATCCATCTCCTCTCTGCCAGGTGAACCTCTGTCTTCCTATGAAAGCGATGATATCATGCAGCAGCTATTACAGAGTTGTTGTTACTTTTCATGATCCCAGCTGTTTCATTCTAAGAATAAAAAGATATTGGATACCTGCCAATTAAGTAAATGGAATTGTCATTTTCATTTACTGCAGTAGCAAATTTAACTTGTATTCATAATGTTTTTTGTTAATGTAGATAAAATGACAGCTCTGGCAAGAGAGAGTATTTTTATGAGCAGAATATGTGTGTTAAAATATTCAGTCTTTTCAGAGGATTCACAGCTGTTTCAGTTTCAAAATGCAAGTTTTAAATGATCACTAATGTTCTGGTGTCTCCTACCTGTCCACTGACGCCAGATCCCCCTCCCCTCTGCTCATCTTTCTGGTGTTTGGTGCAGAATGATCAATAAGAGGGAGGGCTACATGGGCACATTTTCCCACCTACTTCCTATTCCTGCTTTCCAGTTAAAATGCTGAATAGAATTATAAACCCATTAAGCAGTGTTAAAATGCAGTAATATCAGAGTGCTCTTTTTGAAAACTGGATCACTTTACAACAGAGACACATCTTCCTTTGGTGTACATCAGGAAGGGTTACGGAAAGCAGATACAATCAGCTTAAATTTTTTAAAAAGTACTTCCTGTAGAGAATGAAATGCTTCACAGTTTCCATTACCTACACAAAATATCCATCAGAAAAAAGGATTTTTTTTTTTTAATTTGTTACAATTACTATCAAAATCTGGTGCTATCTCAAAAATGCCATAAACATCCATTGCCGAGCTTGGAGGCTCCACATATGGAGCCCCTTTTTTGGACAGGGGCATAGCTTTGTGACTGAAGACACATTTGGACTGTAAGACAAGGAAGTTTGTGAAGGGCCAGGTGGGTCTTGAAGGATGAAGAAGGATTCAGCATGTGTTGTGCACTGCTCAGTTGTGTGCTAAATGTCCGGGTTAAGGCAGGCGTATAAAGAAATGGTTATGTTCACCTGAAGAAAGTGCAGAGCCTTCCAAAAACAAAAGCCCTTTTAGTAGAGCAACCTTGTATCTCCTGTTACCTTTGAATGTATATGCCTTTGAGGAAGATGGGTAACAAAAACGAAGGGAGAAGAGAGACAATGGGTGTCTGAACAGCCTCTTCCACAAGCTGGAGCTGAAGTTGTGGAAGAGTTCTCCACCCCACTGTGTCATCTGGTATTTGGGATGCTTTGCTTGGCACATGCCAAGACATTTGCATGAATAAGTTACCAAGATGAGTTCAGTTAAAATAAAGTCTATCTGAACAGGCTATTTAAACTTTGAATTAGATTTTTCCCAGGAAAAAAGTAGTGTGTTTCTGATTAGTAGTAAGTGCAACAGCTAGTCTTCAAATGCTGAGCCACAATCAGAAAGCTCAGATTCTTGTTAATTAGAAATATACCCTTTCAGCAAAATTACAGACAAAGGCAAGGAGCAGGCACACAGAAAGGTAAAACTGTTTAACAAAGCAGAAAGTAATGCACTTTAACTTTCTATTGTTCTGTTTACCTCCCTCTGAAGTGTTTATACAGATTCCTTGTTTTAGTATCAGAATATCCTTGAATGCATGTTTCCTCAGAGCATCTGATGACAGGCAGAGAGAAAATGGTTATCCCCATTTCACAGGGGGAGAACTGAGGCAGGAAAAGCCTGTGATCAAAATGAGTTCCCTGGAGAGGCAGTCTCCAAGAAGCAACTGGCTTTCCTGTGCTTCATGGATATCAGTGGTAGAGATAAAATAAATTCTCCTTAAATACTGAATTGGTTTAAGGTCACAGAATTTGGATGAATTCTGCAAATAATACAGATTTTTTTTTTATCTGTTCTCTCACTTTAATGGCCCTTAAAATGCACTGGCTTTCCATTTTCAATGTTTTCCTTGCAATTCTGAAAAAGAGGAGAGAGATATAATGCATATAATGTTATATATAATCTATATCATACATATTTAATGAAAAATTATATTCTTAAGCAAGATTGCAATTCAGGCAACTGGAGATTAGAATGATATAATTATACATCTATATATAAATCGTATGAGTGGAAATTAATCAAATTTTATCTATTTCTCTATGTATTTATGTATGCATGCAGATGCATTTTCTGACCTTGAAAAAACGAAATCTATAAAAGTTGTCACCAGTCTTCTGGATATAGGTAAATGAAATAACATATGAAGTAATTACAGAAATAAATGCTGACTCATCAGCAATTCATCACAAAGTAATTTATTGTTAATGTAAAGATAATATAAAAAAGAAGAAAAAACAAAACTAATGTACACAAAAAACCCTAAAAAAATTAAAAGTAGCTTCTTGTCGATGACATCACCTTTGCTCTTTCTGTCCCTCCGGCACTCTATGCCAGTGCTCCACCAGCGCTCCCTTGCCGTGCCCCTCCCCAGGGCTGGGCCGGCAGGAGGTGGGGATGCTCCAGCTCCCTCGCACTGCCAGCACAGCCGGCTCCTGCCCCCGGGCAGAGCTGGAAGTTACCCCGCGCAGGCGGAGGGAGGTAGGAGCCAGCTTCTTCTTCTGGGGAGACCCAGAAGGGTCTTCTCTGCTGTCCAGACCCTCTGGCCAATCCCTCTACAAGAGACCCTTACTTCAAAAGGATTTAAATAGCTGCTTTCCAGGTGTCTCCCAGCTGGCTGGTAACCCAATATCCTAAGGGTTCATGTACCCATTTTTCCTAAATTTCCCCAGCTTCCCTTTCCTCTGCATCAACATCTGGCAATAACCTAACCACAAGCTTGAATATCCCTTCAAATTGCATTCAGGACTATTTTTCATTAGCAGTCAGTCTCTTCTTGAAATCTCAGTCATTGTATGCATATTTTCATAGCCTTCAAATTTCACAGGCCTTGCTAAAGGCAGGGTTTTGCTAGTCTTTCTACATGATTAATATTGCTTATGTCATTCATGGATCACCAAAGGAAAATACCAGAACCCCGCATCTCCATTAATTTCAGTAGACTTAAACTGAGATAAACACAGCCTGTTATGCCGTGGCATCTCAGAGAAGTGCACTCATTTCAAAGCACTGCGTGTAGTGAATAGATGAGGCACAAATCCATCCAGAAGCAGTAACCTCACTGCAGTTTCCTTTCTTCCATTTCAGCATTTGGCAGCTCAAACCTTTGTAACTAGTGTAATGATTCTTGATGGCAGGTAATAGCAAAATATCCTAGCAAATACTTAGCTTAATTGTTTGGGGTTTTTTAAGATAGCTTTGACATTTTGCAGACTATGAACAGTAGGTTTAAGCTCATGATTTAAAAGTCTAGGGCAATGCACACAACTTCTGTGGGAGGAAGATATAAAACATAAAAATATCCTGGTATTTGATGGTAACAAAAATTCTAATACAACGAGCTATGGGCAAAACTCAGTTAATCCCACCACAGTTATCCAGATGTTAAGACGTGTTTGTCCTCTTCAGGGAGGTTGAGGTACTTCCCCTTACTGATGGGAAACACAGAGCGGCTGTTACAGAATTAAAGTATATTAGCATAGACAAAGCGTGACATCATTGGTGTCAATTAGTAAAACAAATGCATTTGCCAAGAATTTTAAAAGTGATCAATGGTTCTGGATGACTTCTAAGGGCTTTGCTTTAAAACCTTTCAGAAGGACTGTTTTCCTTAAGGTGAGAGCTCAGTGTGAGAGGAACTCTCTTTTACATATCTGAAGCAGACCTCTGTGCTAGAGATTAGTTTTCCAGAGTCACTACCTGTGAAAATGTAGATCCTCCTCCTCCTGAATGTTCCTGAAAAGTATTATACAAATGCTCAGTGTCATTTAGTTATACAGATTCAAACTTACCATATGCAAATAAGAAGTAACTCAAGTTTTCCAATTTATTTAAAGAACTTAAAAGCAATCAATATGAAGTTATCATCAATAACATCTAGGGATGCCTTCAAGATATATTTTAAGGCTGCTGATCTTATATGTTAAAACCAGACATTTATTTCTTTCCTATGAATTGAAGAATCTGCTTCTGCTTCTCTTGGCAGTCAAGGAGAGTTTTATCACTGTCTTCAAGGACGGGCAAATTAGAGCCCAAATTAGCATCTGGAACTATGTACAGTAGGGTGTTCAAGTGGTGTACAACTTGTCACCACAATTATAGTAATTTTAATCAACCTCATTTGCTGTTTGCTTCTCTGAGATTTCCAGGAAAATTTGCTCATCTGCACTTCAGCGTTAATATCTCCCTACCCTTTCTGTTTTACAAGTCATGCTTTTATTCTGTCATTCCTGCTGCAGCTGAACCGGAGCATTTTAATAAACCTCTTGTTACCCACATCTTCTATCCATGTGTCATTGACTTAAGCGGAGCAGTTTGTCAGGTTAATATTTTATACATTTTGTATTTAGACTATTACTTAGCTGATCCATAATAGGGGGTTATAGTCAGGGATAGGAATATTGAGTGGCTTTTTTTTCCCACGTGCTTGTCTCCAAGACAACTAGATGGCTGTATTTAAAAGAGCACAAAGACCAGAACGAGTAGCTCATCCAAGCCTTTTAGCAAGTGAATGCTCTGCGGTTTTGCATTTTCAGGCAGGCCTTTCACTCCATTCCCCTGACATTTTTCTCCTCGGCTCTGATGGGTGGTAACTCCAACTGGGAGCCCAGCTGGTAATTGCAGCTATTAAGTTGCTACTAGTGTAACTCCAGTTCCCTTTTGTTTCTGGTTTTATCTGGTCTAGCTGGAGAGTTTCAATCCTGATAGTCATATTTAAAAGCCACAATGATATTCTTCCTTTTTCCCCTTTCAGTCAGGGCCGGTGATTATTAGGTACGTCCTCTCTCCAGTTTAGCCTGCTTGCAGCGATTTTTCAAAGCACGCACTTGCTTGTGCAGTTTTACACACAAAACACCAAAAAACAAACAAAAAACCCCACAACGCGTGGCCATAACAAAGGGTCCCTGGCAATCATAAATTAGCAATAGAAATTGCCGTCAGCCCTACTGGAAACCTTCGTGCTGTAGCCCCAGACCGACCAGCAGCCAAGTAGAGGTTGCAGCTCACAATTAACCAACCACGATCTGCCATTCATCTGAACCTGCTTCTGAAATTCAGCTCAGCACTCCCTGAGTTTCCTCTCCCTCCTTGGCTCTGTCAGGAATAACACCGTGAACTGGAAATGTGATGTTTGAGTGGTCAAGCTTCATTGCTCCCCTGTATATTTTTTGGCCTGATAATTACATTAGGGATGTAAAATATGTAACGTAAGTTTCCTGTGAGAATTTGCTGCTGAGCTAAGTGCTATCACGTGTCATGGGGGTTTCAAAGTGTGTTCAATACAAAACCCCAAATCTGTCCAAACAACATATTTAGATGGGCACTTCAAGAAAGATTGTGCTTTTCAGCTGTAGACGAGTCTCATTGCTGCCCCTGTGGATATCTGGTTGTGACGCCTGTGAGGTGCCAGTTTTTATTAGAACATTTCATTCCTTTGAACATGAGAGGCACAAACTTTTATGATTCAGATAACCTTTCAGGGATTTCATATTCCAGGGGGATAGTATCTTTGTATAGACTCAAAAAATCCAGGAAGCCATTTCCATCCTCTCCCTAAGATGATTTATCTTGCTTCATTTCCAACATCTTCTTCTGTACTTAAACCTCTTTGTGAGAACAGAGCACTCCAGTCAAAATTCAAAGTAAATTTCAAGTACTGGCACTTCTGAAATTTCACATCCTCTTCCTATCAGTTAATCTAGTAGTGAAGGTAAACTTCTGCTGTTGGATACACATTGCAGACACCTTACTGGTATAAATACTGACTGTAAATATTCCTAAGGGATTGTTGTGTTAATGTGATTTGCTGGGAAAATGAAGTATTTGCAATCCTCAGTGCAGAATTTTTGCACAGTCAAATGAGAACCTGAGTCCTTTGTAAGGCTCAGCTGATGTTCTTCAGGAAGTTTTAGAAAGCAAAAATCTATTAATTAAATTGCCAATTAAATGCAATAAATAAAATAAATTAAATAAATTTAAATGTAGGAAAAGTGTCCCCCCTCCCCCCAGACATTTCCCCAATCTTTCCTTTCTCTTACTGCTAATACTAGCAGAAATAGATCAGCATTATTTGAGTACACAAGCAGAAATAAAACAGTTTTGAAGGGCAAGATGTAACAATTAAGTGCTCCCATCAAAATCTGGTTTTGATAAAAAATGTGATTTGTAAATAGGTGTCTTTTTTCCTGTTTTCCTTAGAACATTGCTTTTTCTCTCATATATCCAATAAAATCTGCATATAAAAGAGTTTCTTTCAAACAAAATCTTTCAATCTGACTTAAAAAGGGAATCAAGATTTTAAGGAAATCCCAGGAATAGTAAACAAGCATAAAAAGTTTTTCTAAATTCCTCCCATTTTGCTGACATAATTCTGTGTGGGAATAAATATATCCTCAATGTCTAGGCTGAATCATTAAAAAAAAACTGTATAAAAGCAGGTTGGTTCTCATTTCCACCAACTTCAGTCTTGTCCAAGGGAGCACAGTTCTCTTCTGGCTAACCACAGAAATAGGAAAACTGAAACCAAGCCAGGAAGTAACTTGAGACAGGGAAAAATGAGATAAAACTGGCGCAGAAAATTAATTTAAACAAAGATTAAATAGATTGGGAAGGATCATGCTTTCCTTTTCTCACATATTGTCTCTGGTGATGACCCAAGGAGCCGCCTGACATTGTCATGTACAAAGGATTGCACGACAGACTTCTAGATGAGTCTTGAAGTAAAGAAAACCTTCACTGCACTGCTTATTATTTTTTCCAAATTCTAAGCATCTGAAGGGATGTGGTCTTCATCTTCTGCACTAGTGAGCATTTTGAAGCCCTGTCCCTGCTTTATGTGGAGTTCTGGACATATATGTCATTAAAACTTGGACCACCTTTCGTCGGTTGCCAAAAATCCCTTGGGTTTCACAATGGTTGGGATAAAAATGCATATTAATACACACATATATTTTTTCTTCTAAATCAGCAGTAAGAAAATATTCTTTTTTGTTGAAAACATCAGCATTTTCATTACTCTCTTCTGATTTTTCTCACATTTGCAAAGAGGTAGAAGGATTGTTTTGTTTGTTAGAAGGTTTTACAGCTTGGATTGTGCTGAATAAGGGAAAATTCAGACTGAACACTGAATAAAACTTCCTGAAAGTACATGCTATTAGGCTTTGTGATATATATATCACAAAGGAAATATATCCCAAGGGAAAGGAACAACTCCATCAGTTGTGACATTTAAAACCAGACTGAACAATACAGTAATAAATATTCTGTGTGGGCTGTTCTGCATTGTCATGGGCGTGGATGAGGACAACTGTAAGGTCTTTTTCACATCTAATTTCTCCAGTTCTGAGAAGCAGAAAAATATCATGAAGTTGATGGAGTTCAGAACAGGAGTAGTGCTAAGAAACAAAAAAACATCAGTTTATTCTAGGATGAGTCTTAACTGGTGTAAACTCTTTTATAGTTCTGGGGCCCTGACCTCCAAAATGATTGTGGACAAAAATTTTCTACTTTCATAAACTTCCATCACTGATATTGTCAACTGAAGTCAAAAAGATCTGTCATGGTATTTGCACTGTTTCTTTTTTTCTTTCTAGGATCTTCTCATGTTAAGAGGCAATTTCTGCAGCTCTGCCAGTTGTAAGGCTGGGAAGGATGGGAGAAGTGCACTGCCTTCCTTTGAGCTACCAGCCTTAACTATTTGTCAGGGAATCCATTCTGCCCCAGTGACCTGCTGGTCAGAGTGGTGCTGAAGCACATTGCTCTGAAAGACAAATGAGGAGAAACAAAAAGGCTAGAGATGTAGCCACAGAGTGGCCAATGAAAAAAAGCTGATTGTTTATCATGAGATCTCCTAGTCAACTTTTCTGCAGAGTACTGGAAGAAATGTGACTTGTTTCAGCAATCAAAATGAAGTAGCATCTGGAAATGGAATGTGAGTGTAGTTTGCTCTAAAATAATAAATTATTCAAAATTATCTGCAATTCCTGCATTCTGTGAATTCATAACTATTGAAAACACAAATGCAAAGAAATGTCTGTTTTTGTAAAGATAATTAAATACCTTAACTATTGTTGGAAGACATGGAATGAGAAAAAATCCTGGTAATTCCTCTGTAAATTAGTTTCTGTCTTAAATCCCCCAGGTTTTGGATGTACAGGTAGGCATGTTTTAGTCATTCATTAATACAGCAAAAAGTTTTATTCTAATTCCTCTTTAGGTGTAATAAATCTAAACTGTAAGGAAGAGAGATTGAGAGATTGATTAATTTTCTTTATTTATCAAAACAATCAATCTGATACTGCAAGCACAGAGTATTAATTTTATACAGGGACATAACTCCAGCCTTGTCTGATCTGAGCAGGCTGAAGCAGGGACAGCTCTATTCCCAGTCCCTCTGAATGTCACCCTGCAAACTTGATTCTTGCTATCTCTGCTAGAGATGTAATTCCCAGTACCTTGGAACTAATCACTCAGTTTTAAGTATCCCAAAACAGAGGATGACCTTACAAAGCATGATGGCAGAGCACCTTTCCTCTCTAATCCATTTTTTAGATGATCTGCCTGTACTGATTTGCTGTAACAGAGGCTGCTCAGGTCAAAATCAGACTTTTGGAAAGTCAAGTTCACCACCAGATCCAAATATCTATTAAGGCCTTGATTCCATTACCACATAATCTCTCCTCTCTGCTTTTTCAAAATGACCAACATTCTTACTATGTAAAAGCTTCTAAAGCACCTACAAAGTGCTCTATCAGAATGCAGTAAAAACAAACAAACAAACAAACAAACAAACAAACATATTCCAGACGTCAGGACCCTACTGAAGAATATTTCTCATTGAAACGAAGGGATGTAATTTCAGGTACATTGAAGACAATACTAGTGATGGAATTATCTCACATAGTTTGGACTGAATACAACTGTCATCTTAAATTCTACCCAAAAAAATCAACTTGATATCAGTGCATATTATGGAGCAGAGGTAAAACACATTTTTCCTGTACAACCTCATATTATAAGAAAGGAGCCTTATTCAACAAGAAATGCCATTCACAAATGTTCTTACACTAAGCACCAGGGCAGCATATTATAGTAATCCATATCTGAAGCAATAAAAACACGCCACAAGCTCCACAAATTACAGGAAATGTTCCAGTTTTCATGAAGCAACACATAATTAAAAAGGAAAAAAAACAAACAACAACACATAATATAAAAGAAACAAACTTGTCAACATTTGCTACCTGAATAGCCATGAAACTGATAAAGGAGGTGGACAGACTATATTTTTCCTTCAAGAAAACTTAATTGTAGTTGCACTCTCACTGTTTTTGAAAAAAATATGTAATTTCATATTCAAGTTCAGCTGTTCAGTGTAACTGGTGACAGTAGTAGTAATATAGTAGTAGGTACTGAAGAATAATAATGTACAGAAGAAATAAATTAATCTTAGACAGAATTAGGGAGAAAGGAAGAAATAGAAATAGACAGAGAGCTTTTTGAAAAATATGTAATTAATTATGAAATATTTTTTCTCACTATTTTACAGTACAAATAGCTGAAAAGGTTTATATAATCATACCATCAATGCTAATAAGCTTGTAAACTTGAGCACTGTAAAGCATGGATTTGAATACATTAAATTCTACTTACATGTTTGACAGGATGCTAAAATCTAACTGTACTACATCTTGTTATGAATTCACACATTACTGTCGGTCAGAAAACCCTGACACTAACTTCCATTGCTAATGGTAATGGGTATGGGAGATTTTAATAATAAAGTGTGTGTGCTCATTATTTTTCAGAGACCGTCTGTGGAATGCAATTCCAAATCAAGAAATATGACAACAAATGAATACATTTGCATCAGAAAAATATAATATCCCTGAAGGCTGAAGGAAACAGTTTCATAAGCATCTGAAATTAATTGTATGTATAACTTCCACAACTGTAAATGTGAATAGAAATACAAAAGATCAAAGATTTCAGTGCTGTGTATTATGCATAGCTACGCTGAACTTCCACCTAGTAACTGAATGACAATAAATTTGTTTTGAAGTCAGTTGTTTGTTGTTTGAAGTCAGTGTTCATCCCAGAGCTTCAAGCCAAAAGTTGCACTGAGTCAAAGACTACCTGACAGCTGAATTATCAAGTGAAGGTTTCAAGGCTCCTTTCCCAAAGAGGGGAACAAAATGGGGAATTTATTTAGCCTTGTTTGTTTATGAGATACAGAAGCTAACAGAAATGGACTTAAAATCACACACTTTTCAGTTCTCATGATGAGAACATCCTGGAAATTTTTACCCATTGCCTAAGGATTTTTATTCCCTAGCACTTGTGCTTTATTTTGTGAGTGATGCAGCACTAACACCAGCACCTTTCTGGTGACAATGCTTTGGGCTGCTGCTGGTGCACTTGAGAGTGGAGTCAGTAAACTTTGGTTATGGTAGGATTAAGGAAAAGAATCAAGGACAGAGACAGTCAAATAGAATGATTCTCAATGGAGAAGCCATTTAGCCAGTTCACCTGTCCAAGGCAGGATGTCATTCTCCTGTCACTCCTAGCCTTCACTTGCCTAAAACAGTCTTACAAACTGTTGCTGGTGCATATTCTTCAGTCTTTCCAGACTACCACTTTTAATGCTGCACTGTTCCTAGAAAGCTTTCCTGAATGTTTGTATCCTTTTTACTGTGTTTGCCAAGGACACAAAGAAATTTATTTTTCTGTTTCTTTTCATAGCAACCTATTACATGCTTAAAAATTCTTAACAGGTCTTTCTTTCAGATTAAGCAATCCCATTTATATCAGGCAATATTTGACTTTCATGCAACATGGTCATAACTCTCATAATTTCTGATACTCCCACCTGTGATGGGTACTTGTATTCCTTGCAGTCCTCTGGTCAAAACTGAACGGTTGCTTGGTTGAAGCCTTAGCTGTTCTGCAGAGAGTACCAAGGATTTCATCTGTTTTATAGACTATGCATGTTTAGTGCAGTCTGGTATGACATTAGTTTTGTCCACAACATCATGGTGTTTCAATTTTCCTGACTAACTTTCCTCATCTTTCCCTGGAATATAATAGCTGAGGTATTTGTATTCCCATGTTTCAACTCAGACAAAATAGATATCTTATGTTTTGCATTGGCTTCTACAGGAAATCATTCCAAGGTACTATGAGTTCAGAGACCAAATCATATTACTAAAATGTTAGCTGACCTTGTCTGTGCTATATTTGTTTGCACTTGTTCCCACCCTGCAAAACTTTGACCACTGTATATACCTACAGACTGCAGTAAAAATAAATTCAGATAACTAGTGTAGTTGTTGCAGTAACATTCTTTGGTCATATGGATGATTTCTGGGTTGTATGAGTAACTTCTGAGAGTTCTGAATATTTTAAAAAATATTTGCTATTCAGAAATATGCAGTGATGATTCTGAACAAACAATTTGCAAATTATGAATTATCTTCAAGTTCTCTTTTTTTTTTTTCATTCATTCACAAATCAGGCTCATTTTCTTGCCAAATGTCTTAAGGCAGCACTTAAACTTTTTTTGTCATATCCCACTGATCTGAGAATGACCTGGCACACTCAGTGCAAACCTTAGAGGATGAGTGTGAAGGAACAACAGCCCAACAATGGAAGGAGGGAGGAAAAGTGGTACTTCATCCATGTACTTATCAAATCTATCGGCCGCTGCCCCTGCACTGGAGTGCTATGGGGCTTGGTACTTGCATTTCCCTTATTTTTAACTTCTTTAATTTAATCCTTCAAACGTATACAGTCTTCAGTTTGAGTCACGTGCATTCTATTTCTTAAATGGATAAAGAAACATTCAAAATAGAGTGATTATAAATAAATAGTAACTAGTACAGGGCACAAATAAACAAGATTTCCCAAAAAGTAATAAACAAAATTAATTTTGCCAATATAGTTCTTTATGAATATAGGAAATCAGACACTCCACACATGCATTTTAACACTGAACATTTTCTATTAATTAATGTGTACTTTTGCCCAATATGATAGGTGAGCAGTGTAATTGAATTTTTTTTTTTAAAAAAGAAGAATTCTTTTAAGGCCTTTTATCTGAATTTAGACATAATCTGGATCTGATTTATCTCAGTGGATAACACTATCATTAGGAGAATGACCATTTTTATTCATCTGACATGCAGAAAAAAAATTAATGACAATATGGGTTATGAAATCACTTTTATTTTTTCAAGAGGTGGAACTCTCTATTACACTTTATGAATTATCTTTGAAGGACTGACAGATTACAACTGATCAGATTTGCCAAATCTGGAGATTTTCAATGCATATTGAGCTTCAATACTCTAAGATTTTATCTATATTTGCAATGCTCTGAGAATTAATCTATACTTGTATGCAATTTAGCACAATAAAAGCAGACCAGAGGATCAAAGCCCTTGCTGATGAAAGCCCTGCACCTGCACCACATGGTCCAGGGGCTTTAATTTGCACTGAAGGCTGAGTATCAGCAGGACACATATGGCTTGAAGCTGTCCAAAGGCCCAGTCATATTTTGGACCCATCAGAGGTTGGAGCAGGCCCAGTGCCCCTCCAAGAGTGCTTCTTGTGCCCTTTTGTCCCAAAGGAATCCCATGGGCTCACCCTGGAAACAGAACCAGCGCGTACACCTTGGAGATGATCAGGGGTTCCACCTCACTGCTCCTGCACAGCTTGTGACTGGGCACAAAGACCAGTCAGCTGAATCTGCAATTAGGCAATTTCAATGTACTTATTTCAAGCAATCTGAAGAAAAGACAAATTAACATCCAAATTTTGAAAGATGCTCTTTGTTCTGAGGGAATGCATGCTGCTGAAACCTTTCTTCAGATTGCATTTCTAATTTTGCTGCTGCTAAAGGGTAGGATCATCTAGTCTTAGAGTCTGAAGGCCCTGTGATACCTCCTGAGGGGGCACCTTCCTGCCAGATTTACCCTGGAACTGTAAACTTTGGAAGACTGACCCAGGAATTCCAATTGCTGGAAGGGGAATGAAGATCACGGAAAAAAGCTGACCTTACAAGCTTCTGGCCATGTATGAGAGACTATACAGCCTGGCTTCACCCTGGGGGCTCCTGGGAGATCTAACCTTCTTGCTAAGGATCCAGGAGCCACAGTCAAGTCAGATCTGGGGCTCATGAATTATCGAGTTTGCATCGCAAGTTGCCTTGAGGTCCTGGGTGTAGAGAGGATTTATCAGTGACCCAGTAGCAAGTCCATGTCACAGCTGCAGATCTTAGAGTGAAGGAGTCCTTTGTGGAAGGAAATGTGAAAAAGCCCATGTACTACAAGTTCTACAGCTTCAGAAAAATCACACTGAATGTAGGAGGTGTCAGTGAAGAGCATCAGGTTACCATGTTCTAACAAAAATCACCTTTCTGATTTCTATTTTTCTTTAATTTACAATTTTTTTATGTGCTTCTAGAATTATGACAATAATGGGGAAAAAATTAAACAGAAATCACAGCCAGGCTCTACATCTGAAACTGTGTAGTCTGGAATGTTCCTAAAAGGACCCAAATTTTATATTCATACCATCCCTTTGCTACTTTAACTCCCCACCCGCATACAGTATGCCAAGCTGTTTCTGTGTAGTGATGTGTCCCTGCCTGTGCTCTGTATGTCTATATTAATACACATATAGATGAGAAACGGCTGCGATGGTTAGAGCCAGGGAAGGGAATATTTGTGCCTCCACAGAGTTCTGCGGGGAGGGACTGCTGAGAAATGGTCCAGAAGGTTCTTTACAACACTCAAGTTCAGGAACTGAAATTAGTAAACTGCCATTTATATAGTAGCAGAATGAATTATTCAATCTGCTGTGTGGACTGAAAGCCTAATTTAAAAAGTCTAGCTTGCCTAAGGAGCCCTATGCAAAATGTTCATTAAATGTAAGGCAGTACCAAGTGTTACTGCCTGGCTGGATGTCTTGGGAGGGGTTGTCTGCTATGAACCACCATGGCTAATCTGTTCCATAAACTGTGGGGAACAGCAGAACAAGAATCTGCTTCCCTGTTTTATGGATATTTTAGAAAAGTTATGGGTCTCCTCCCTACATCACATTCAGGACATTTTTGTGTGGATACCACTGGGCTCCCCAGCAAGGTCAGTGTGTGGGGGTGACGGAGGCAGCTCAGCCCTGGAGGGAAAGCCCTCAAATGGACCCTGCAAACCCATGGAGGAAATAGAGCCCTGCTCTGTCCTGGGGCCCGGCTGGGTCCCCAGAGGCCAGGGCAGACACAAGGGCTTAGAAGGTGTCAGCCTGTGGCCTGAGGGTGAAAGAGGGTCAAGTGACAAAGCTTCTCCCTCTCTCTTAATGTTTGACTTTGATATGACAGCAGAGTGCATCTGAGCATCCTTTCTCATGGAAACTTCTGTCTATCTCAGCATTTCTCTGTAAGAGGATCCACCTTGGTGCATCAGCGCTTTTCTGACACAAAAATATTTCCCTGAAAAATTTCTGACTGGCCAGTTACTAGCATGAACATCAGTAACAAGCTCCTCCAAACCAGCAGCCAGCAGATTATGTTTGTGTGTGTCAGCCAGAGAAAGGTGTAATTTGTACATTGCACGGCAGTTTGTCCTCTAGACACTGAATAAATGAAGCAGGACTTTATTAGTTAGCAAATCACCCTGGCTTGAAATTAATGAAAGGTGACTTTTCTTAATGTACCTCTGTGATGTAGGGATCTTTTCTGCCTCCTTCATATCATGACTCAGGTTTTTGTCCTGTGGGAAATGTTGTGCAGGTCACCCTTGAGCTCCTGCCCAGGCTAGGATCAGATTCTGCTTTGTAAGGAAGAAGTGACAGAAAACAATAAAATACTGCCCAGTACTTTCTGTTACTTTAGCTGTATTGCAATATGTAATGCTAATCTGAAATAACTAAAACCAAAATATTGTCATATGTTCACAGAATAAAATGTAGTACACATAATAATAATTATGTATTATAATATTATAATATAACTACTACAAATACAGTAGTTCCATCAGTCAATTAATTATTTTATAAGTACATATACATACATGTAAATAAACATTTAGATTATCCAGATGAGTAGCAGGCTCTGAAAAACTGCTAAGAATCTGCTGAAGTAAAAGCTACCAGATGCATGTGTGAATTGCCTCAGTGAGATCAGGTTTAACCATCTTTAGTCTATTTGCTCATGAATAACAAAGCAAGGAGATTTAAATCTTCATTGTTACTTCAGTAAAGTCTAATTAACTTCCCTTCTTCCTCTGAGAAAAACAACTACCCTCAGACAAACAGGCCTGGATAACATCACCCAATATCCTGAAGAGCTTTAGAGATTTTCAATTATTTCAAAAGTGGGTTTGTTTCTCTCTTTCTCTGCTCTCATCCTGCATCATATATCTTAGGTAAACACCACAGAAAAAATCCAAAAACAAGCAAGATGCCATTCAGAGATGTTTGCATGGCTTATCCTGATGAAGCACAGGAGATAATTGTCAGAGATAGACAGTGCTGCCTCTGGTCCTTTAGGTGGGCTTCCCTTCCACGAAGCGCTGCTAGCTCTGCTAAATAGAAAACTCCTGATTTAATTTCTGGTTATCATTTACTGCCTTGTGCCAGCATCTTTCATGCCAATTGCAAGTCCATCTCCATTTGAAGTGAACCAAACCTGGACCTGAAAATACTTGCCTGAAAGTACATTTGGCACATTTAACTGTGCAATTCAACACAAAGGCCATGCTCCTCAAATCTGTTTTCATTCTAACCTACTTTTTGTGCCAGAAAGTATCCACCTGGAAGGCAGCAGTACATGGAAACATTCAAATCAGTCTGCTGCAAGGCATTTATAGCCCGTGTTTAGCACAGTGTAGCTCACCAGAGAACGTGACTTCAGTCATTGCCATTGCAGCTCCTCTTTCCCACTTTCAGTTCATTCTTGTGCCCCAAAAGGATAAACAATTTTTTCTGAGTTTTCAGTAAGGAAAGTCTCACATGTAGGCTTATATTTTACTGCTGTTAAGATCTTTGGTTGCCATAGGAAGGGCAGACAACAGTAATGAGCCCAATTTTTAAAATATAATTTTTAAAATATTCCAGATATGAAAAAGAGTGATTTTGTTCTGTCATAGTTTAATTCCAGCTGGTAGCCAAGCACCATACAACTGTTCACTCACTCTTCCACCAGCAGGACTGGGGAAAGAATTGGAAAGGTGAAAGTTAGCAAATTCGTGTGGTGAGATAAAGACAGTTTAATAGGGAAAGCAGAAGCCACACACATAAGTAAAACAAATCAATTCACGGCTTCCCATGGGCAGACAGGTGTTCAGCGCTCTCCAGGACAGCAGAGCCTTACCATCTATTATGGTGACCTGGGAAGACAAATACCATCACTACACACACCCTCCCTTTCTCCTTCCTCCCCCCAGTTTTATACTGAGCATGATGTCACCTAGTGTGAAATATCCCTTTAGTCAGTTTGGGTCAAATGTCCCAGCTCCTCCCAACATCCCAGGCACCCCCAGCCTCCTCGCCAGCATGGCAGTACAAAAAGCAGAAAAGGCCTTGGCTCTATGAAAGCCCTGCTCAGCAATAACAAAACCATCTCTATATTATCAGCCCTGTGTTCAGCTGTGTTCAGCATGTAACTTGTCCACCATATAACCTCTTACAAGACACTGTGAAGAAAACTAGCTCTGAGACAGAACCAACACTTGCTTTTAGTGTTGACTTAAACTTTACCATAAAAGTAGTTCTGCAAGGACAAAATAGCTCAGAAAGCAGCATTTGCTTTTTGATGATTTGCAGAGGTAAAGCTCAGGGCTTTTAAAAAAATTAAAATTCCATCATCAAATTATCTTTGCAGTTCCAGCAGGGTTGGGCTACAGTTTCATTGTTACTCCCCTTTACACTGCACAGACATTATTAAAAAGCAGAAGCAACCACTCTTTCAGTTCAATAAATTGGACATGACCTTGCACCTGCTTATTCTGGTATTTTACAAAATATGTGTCTTAAATTCCATCATGTCAGGCAAGGCCTAAACCCTACAAATAGATACCTATTGGCTGCAAAATCAATCCTCATGACTATTGCACAAGAAGTGGGTTGGGGTCGCAACGCCCACAGCCCTGACAGCAGGAACTTGGCATGCTGAGGGTACAGCTGGTGAGCTGTGTCCCCCTCCCATGGCAAAACCTGTTGACCATGTTTGCCTCCCTCTTGCCACTCGGTTTCTGCTTTAGCATCATAGACTTTTGCCTGCTCCAGTTTTCTGATGTATTTCCACATGAAGCAAAGCTGTAAGCCAGACCACAAGAGTGAGCTATATTGAAGCATTTTTTTAATTTTTTTTTTTTTTCCAAAGAGGGGTCATTGTAAAATTCCCACTTACAGTAAAGTCCACAGACAGTTGCAAGAGAGCAACTGAAAACAAATTGCAATGCTGGGGTAGGAATGAGAGATGGAGAGGAATTTCCTCAGTCATCTTCGCCACCAAATTAAACAGAAAATTATACAAAGCTGCAGCTTCAGGCACTTATCAACCTGAACTTTTCATCACAGTGGCCCTGAAGCAGGAATCAGTGCCAAATCCCCAGCCAGGTGCTCTTGAAAACATGTAGGGACACAAGTTGAGGAACCTTGGGAATTTTCAGGTTGATCAGGAATATTCCAACAAGTTTCAAAAGTTTCCAGGGTTAGGTAATATCACAGAAAAGCTTTTTGTTTCTGTGACATTAACTGGAGATTGGTGCAGTGACTGTTACAACATTGGGTTTATTTAAAATGGTGTTCAGTCTCTACTCACAGAAGTGTGCGCATAAATGTAATACCTTCTATCCAAGTATTCGTTAAACATAAATGGTTTAGTTTTGTTTTTCTTCTTGAGATAAATGTCCCTGCTTCAGAAAGTGGTAAATGAAGTACATTATGGTTAACTGCAAAAGTTAAGCTGTGTCTCAGAAAGACAGACAGAATATCAGAGATACAATCACCTCTTGGTGTTGAGTCATCATGTCCCCCTCCCAATACACATATACAAATTAAATAAAATTGAATGTAATTAAAACCCCTCTATTTTTCACATAGTTAAGATATAAAACTCTGATAATTTTATTTATATATCGATGTTCAATCAAATAAAAGACAGAATTTAAGTTTTCTGGATTCTTGAAAAATGCAATACCCACTGTGTCGTTCTACATCTTAGAGTCAAACATTTCCTGATGGTTACTTACAGGCTTTTAAAAATTCACCCAGATCATTTCCAGATGCCCTGGCACTCCTCCCCTCTGTGCTTCCTATGCATACCATGTAGAGGGCTTTAAGGTTTTCAGCTGTTTTCTACATTTCTGCTGGCACTGCTTGAAATAGTGTTTGCATTATTTTTTCTTATTCCTTTAACGTGCTGTCTTCATGTGTGAGGAGGATGAGGAGCTGCGAGGCAGCACATTTCTCTGCAGCTGCTCTTTGGGAGGCTCCTCAATGAGGTGCCAGTCATGTGAGAGCACTGCAAACGCCTCCCCCCTCCTTCTGGTGCTTCTGTCCTGCTGCTGAAGTGGCTTCTGGCCTGGCAAAAACCTCAGTCTCCAATATATAATTGTGCATTAGTATAGAGGTAAAAAAATTATATTTCTAGAATGCTGCTTACACATTTCAAATCTGTTATTTACTATTGCCTTTTTCCATCCTTCTGTTTCTGATATACTGAATTTCATCGTAAGATTGAAATTTGCCTTTCAGAAACAGTGTGTACCTTATTTGCTGCATCTGAAAAGCAGGTGTTCTCAAGCCAATCTGAATATTTTGAGCAAATCCCAGCTTTGAAATGCAAATGAATTTGCAATGTCTGCGTAGTTTGAGATAAAGCAGTTAACAATGAATTAATCCTTGCTTTATGCAGTTCATTATCAAGAGACTATGACCAGGCCAACAATGTATTTGGAACATAATAGGGTCTTGCCAAACAGGTAGAGACTCTATTCAAACTGAGCACTTACAGTTGCAGTGACTCTCATTTTTGAGGACTGCATAAAATAACACAATAAGCCTGATATAATTTTTTGTGTTTGCCCCAAAAGCTGGTGCCTAGGTACAGTCTAGCCTTATTCCAGAACCAGAGTCTCACAGATGGTACTAAAACATTGTCATATGAGGAATTTTGTGTAAATATTGTCTTAAATGAGAAAAGGCTGCATTTCAGGGGAGGTGCCATTTTAAAATTAAAAGATTGTTCCAAAAGCATGGTATTTTCGTGAGAAGTTCACGTGCTCTGAAAAATTTAAATTACTGATGATAAGCACATGAGAAATATTCTCTAAATCTGCAATGGTTTGAATCTTTCTTTGCACCAGGCAGTGTGGTTGGTTCAGGTTTAGATTCCACCGCCTGATGGAACAAGGGTGATGCAGTGGCAGCGATGGAGCTCCCATGGCAGTCAGTGCGAATGATGGGAGAAACGGGCCTCAGTGCAAAATTAGTCATCCACCGGCATAATGATACCATGCAGTACTTTATCTCAACAAAAATCGTGGCCAGTGATCTTCAACCCTGCTGCTGTGTCTGCCGGGACTCTGCAGAGAATGGGCTAGAGCTGAGCACTTTATCGCTCCTGAGTGCAGAGGACACAGCACCGCTGAGGGACAAAGCTTCATTGTGCACACCTGGGAAGGACGTGCTGAGCTTGACTCAGTGGGATGAGGGAAAGAGACACACAAAAATTGCATAGGAAACAGATTGCAGGTGACCCCTCTGTAACCCCACTCCTTCTGGGGCTCTGTGTGTGACCTCACTCCTAGCCCTAAGCATTCCTGAGGACTGGGCTGAGCCTTAGCCATGCATCCCCACTCTGTTGTAGGTGGAAAAGATCTCAGAGAGCTTTACTGCAAGCTAGAACTTCCCCTGGCTGAAATTTAAAATAGAAATGCACTCCTATTCTCATTCATATACTCCTGGTTTAATTAAGAGAGAACAGTCTAGATAGATAGGTGAAGTGAAAACATTCTGAGTAGCTTGCTGGAAATTAAACTGTTTTTAACTTATTTTTTTATTTTGTTTTTATAACAACATAGTGCTGCTATACCTCCCCATAACACTGTCACAACTTTGTAAGGCACTGTCATAAGTGAGGAGTTTGTTCATTAGATTCCTTTTTATATTCTGGAATTGGATATTCAGTGGTGAGATGCTGTACAGTTATTTATTCTAATATAGTAATTTCTTCCCATTACTGCATATTTTTTTTGCTTGATATGTTTTGATGACTTATATTCATGATCTGCAGACTGCTGAAATGGAGGACTTCAGTTTTGCCTGTCTCTAATCACTGTAGTACATAGTAACAGATGGCAGCATTCCTAAACTGCCTTGTCAAACAAATGGTATGAGATAGATATTTCAATGATTTCATCATCTCAATTAATAATAATTATTATTATCAAGAATTGAGAGTGAATCTTCATATGATATAAACCTCTTGACCCACATTTTTGGGATTCCTAGCAATTTTGGCTGCCTTCATTTTTGAGCCTACAGAAGATAGACTATAGAGACTCCTGAGTTTCAGACCAAACTGAGCAACATATATTTGAAGATTAGGCTGCTTTAAGGGATATTATGTTAGTCCAGAAAAATAACTAGTTGCTTTTTAACATACTGACTCTCCTTACATAGTTTGTCTTTTGTTCAGATATTGGTGCCCTTTTCCCTATAGTTTATAGAGATGAAATACAAAATAAAAATTTGCATTGTGTTTCAAAAGAGTAAATTTGTCAATGCTTTTATCATGACATATCTGAACTAGTTATGCTTAAAATGAAGGAGTTCATTTCCCCACTCTCTGAAGACACAACCAAACAGAGCAACAGTGACAGATGAGAGAGAATACTTCCTCTCTGTGCTGACTCCTTTATTTTACTACAATAATATACTGTATTGCTGACCTGAAGGGACTTTGGGGGTTCAAAGGTTATTGGACTGCAATCAGTATTGGTTTTGAGGTCTCCTTCCAGCTAAAAAATCAGAATTCAATAAAAGTTGAGCTGAGACCCGAGTCTCTACTACAGCCTCATGGTCTGGCAGAGCAATTATCCTAGTTTAAATTGCAAAGCACTCTCCTATTCTAATATTGATACATTTTGTGAAAGAAAGAGTTTTCACATTTTCTTTGTTCAGAATAACCTTTCAAATATAAAACCAAGGAATTTAAAAATATTCTCATTCATGAGCTATTTCTCAAATCATTATCTTGCTGCCTGACAGTACTAATGAGACCCAACATTCAGTTTTTTTCAAGGTCTTGAAGACAGTGTCCTCATGTATCCCAGAAGGAAATAATCTCTTGTTTAAAAATTAATAAAAAAAATTACCTTAACTGCTACAGGTGCTGTTTCAAAGTCCTTATCCAGCTTTCAAGAATTTTAAGGCCATTCTTTTTAAGGTTTTTTTTTAACAAGGTTTCACCACTGATGACAGCAGAAGGAAAATAGTTATATAAATGTAAGGAAAAAAGGGCTCAACAATGCTTCAAAAGCATTTTAAACCAAGGTTTCTATCAATATTTCTTAAAGATTCTATATCCTTATGTAACAGGCTAAGACAAGTAAGAACAGGTGAAAGGGTGGCACAGCTGGCATTAAACAACTGTTTGTGACTAAAAAGCTTAAAGGACATTGACGGTGCTGAATATAAAAATTGAGTAAGTTGCTGAAAAAACTTCAGGCATAATTCATTTCCTGAAGACTTATAATTAAGGTAGCCTACCAAATTAAGGAGGTCATGGAGCTGCCACGAATGCTGCGTTAGGAATCATTCATGTTGGTCTTCTTACATATACATATAAGCCAAAGGAATAGGACTACCCAAAGAATCAGATTTTTTTGTCTAATTTTAGTAATGCAAATTTGCTTGACTTAAAGTGCTCTATCATTGATTTTTGTTTTACTCTTTTTTCCCCAGTTAAACTGTCTTTCAGGATTTATCTCCTTCTCATTCTTGTGCATGAAGATTCATTTGCAATAAAATCAACCCACTCTGAGTCTTGCTTTCAATAAGCCAGTCAGAACTATGGGTCTTGCAGAGCAGATGTCTCTGTTTGAATTCCTTGTTCTAATTGCTATTTGTTATTTTGTTATTATTAATCTTTGTGGAAAACTATCACTAGTATCTGTATATTTAGAATCACTGGCAAAGCTCTTCTGTAGAACCAGGTTTGACACTGATCCTGGTGGAACTCTTCCAGGTGGCTCTCTCTTTGATGATGAGTCACCACAGAGAGCTACTTTTACAAGTGCTATAGAGTAGAATCATTGAATCATGAAGGCTGGAAAAATCCTCCTAGATTATCAAGTCCAACCTTTGAATGAACACTAGTTTGTCAACTAAACTACAGCACTAAGTGTCATCTCCAGTCATTTCTTCATCATTTTCAGGGATGGTGACTCCACCACCACCGTGGGCAGCCTGTTCCAATGCTTAACTACTCTTTCAGTGAAGAAATTCTTCCTGATGTCCAGTGTGACCTTCCCCTGGCACAGCTTGAGGATATTTCATCTTGTCCTGTTGCTGGTTGACTGGGAGAAGAGACCAACCCCCTCCTGGCTACAGCCTATTTTCAGGTAATTGTAGAGAGCAATAAGGTCACTCCCCAAGCCTTCTTTTCTCCAGGCTAAACACTCCCAGCTCCATCAGCCACTCTTCACAGGACTTGTGCTCCAGACTGTTCACCAGCTCTGTTGCCCTTCTCTGGACTTGCTTCAGCCCCTCAATGTCTTTCTTGTAGTGAGGGCCCAGAAATGGGCGCAGGATTCATGGTGGCCTCACCAGTGCAGAGTACAGGGGAGAAATTACTGCCCTGGTCCTGCTGGCCATTTTTGATATTTTTGATAGAAGCCAGGATGCTGTTGGCCTTCTTGGGCACACACTGGCTCATGTTGAACCAGCTATCAACTTGCACCTCCAGGTCCTTTTCCACTGAGCAGCTTTCCAACCATTCTGCTCCCAGCCTGGAGCACTGTCGGGGGCTGTTGAGACCCAAGGGCAGGAGCCAGCACTGGGCCTTATTGAACCTCGTAGATGGTCTCAGCCCATCGGTCCAGCCTGTCCAGATCAAATGTCAGTTTGTTGATGTGCAATTGACATTCAGTGTCCACCAATTATGAATTCATTTCCATGTCCCTTCTTGACATAATTCAATGCTTTATTACTTTTACCCCAGGAAGCAAAATCCTGGCGTAACTCTAAGAATGTTGCATCTCCATATGTTCTTTGTCAATCAAACTTGAACTCTCATCAAAAAACGAATTCAGGTTTTCATGACCAGAGCTATTTTCTATTAGTTCCTGTTGTCTGACATAAAATATATTCTGATCCTTTGATTCCTTTTCAATTGTATTCCATACAACCCTTTCTATTATTCTCCTCTCACTGATATCAGAAAACAGACTAATAGACAGCTGGGCTATCCCACTTGCTGTCTGATAGAATACTAGGTTTTGTTCTTTTTATGAGAAACATTCTGATATTTCTCCATTGATACTCTTGACAATTTTTCCTTAAATTTTAAGCTATTTAATCTCAGTTTCTCTTTCCTAAGCCCTTAGTTGAAATCTATTCAACAATACAAACTAAAATGTAGTAACAAAATATTACATCAGATATGACATAAAAGACACAAGAATTTGCAAACACTGCTTGACTTGCAAAACACAAGGTATCAAAGTTGACCTGTATCACCAGCAAACACTAAAAAAAGTCTTGGCAACACAGGCCTACTTTTCTCACTTTGTAATGAAATCCCCAAGGAGGTCAATTTTGTACTGTCTAGCTTCATTGCAAATGCTTCACACAACTCTACTGTTAATTCTCTTCATGTTATATCCATACTGCAAAGGATTTTCCAGATTATAGATGGTGACCCCCATCAAACCTCCAATTCTGAAAACAGCAAATCCATTTAGATCTGGTCCACATGAAGAAATTTGCTATTACAGTAACTTTATTTGAGAATAATTGCTACATCCACAGTGCAGAGCAGAATAAAAACGATTTTTACTTCAGAAGAGAGTCCTGTCCAAGAGTAGTAGGCGTGTGGCTTCACTGTAAGAGCAGAGGCACAAGGAGCCTGGCAGGACAGTGAGGTTAACTAGGTAGGGTATTCATTGACCCAGACCCCACCTCAAACAAGGTGAGAAAAACAGGGCTATCCCAGTAACTCTGGTCAGCTGAGAGCTCAGTGGTGTCCAGGCACATCTGTAGTGGCAGAACTTCATAGCAAGCAGACATTGTTTAGTACTTCTGCCATTCTTTCAGTGAAGGTGTCTCAGGGGAGAGGAAGATTCTGTAGATCAGTGTCTGTAGCTGTCTAGTGCAAGAAGGATTTAATGTGCTATGTTTAACTTTGGCTTGTGTAATGTGTAGCCATGTGACTGGATTTCAGTGAAGCAACACACTCTGTACCAGAGTCCCGAACATCTCACCTTGTAGTTTGCTGTAACTAACGTTATGAGGGAAAGTCTTGGTTAGGGCTGTGATATTTTACCAAATTTTTAAAATCTATTTTCTTAAGCATTCTCAGGAGCTCTGCTTTCAGGTGAAACAGAAAAAGCAATACTTAGCATGCTTCCATCAATAGGTAGAAAGCTCTTCCTTCTTTTTCACTAGATGAAGATTAAAATTTCAGGAACATAATTATTTGCTGAACAAAACATGTAAGTTTGCATCAGAAAAGGATTTGTTAGAGACATAACCATTGTCAGCAATCCAGTTATAAGAACTTAGTTACCACTTGTCAACCAAGATCCTATAATGGCTCATCTGCATATTTTGCCTTCTTGCAAAACAAAGTGAAACCAAAGAGGAGGTTTATGCTAATCAATTTTATTTTACAAGTGCAGCAGGCAAAGGCAAGCAGCTCACATAGACTCATACACTATGGATATTTGATAAGGGATAATTTGACAGCTTGAATTGTTTGTAATTGTAAGAATATATGCTATAATAGTATTTTTAATTTTTTCAGTATATTGTAGTAGGATATTTATTTCAGACTCAGGAGATTTTGAGAAAATCTAATTATTCAAAAGCTTCTGAATATGAGGGTGCAAAAATAGTTCGATATTGCTCCTTGATTCACATTTTAGTGTGGTTACAGTTCTTATAAGCTGATAGTTCACTAACTTGAGATCCAGGGACATGTAAAGACTTATGGTCTCAAACTCAAGTGACTTCTCAAAAAAGGAATGTTTTCTTGTGTCAATAGTAACTATTTTGAAGAAGTAAAGTAGCTTTAACTCTATCAATGTTGGGTTATCTGTTTCAATGACAGTCTGTATCCAATGGCTTTCTAAATGTTTTTAGTAAGAAGATACACAAACAGCTATTGCAATCCTTCAAAAAGGCTCTAAATGCATATGAATTGTCCATTGGACTTCTTCAGGGTCCTGTGGTTTTGCTTAAATGGACTAGATATGAGCTTGT
Organism: Pseudopodoces humilis; assembly: GCF_049639895.1. NCBI lineage: Eukaryota > Metazoa > Chordata > Aves > Passeriformes > Paridae > Pseudopodoces > Pseudopodoces humilis. The sequence goes on from NC_142202.1 coordinate 97,219,261, forward strand.
TTGCTTACTTAGAGACGTGCCAAAACTTTCAAATTTGGGTCTATCAAGGTGAGAGCTTCTAAACACCAATGAAGCAACATTGCAGCAGGTTGCTTTCATGGTTTATGTAGCTCCATGCAAGAGGAGCAGGACACTTTAGCAGCACACTGATCAGTGAAAACCAGAAACTGTTTCTGGAAAACAAACAATTTGTACTGGGACACTGAGACAATAGCTTTGTTTCCTCATTCCACTGAGAATTCAGGCACAGTCTGTCATTTTTAAAAAACATCATACGGTTTGTCATTCCAAAACAGCATCCACTTGCATCCCCCTTTTCCCCCCCTTTTTTTTCCTACTTGGAATATCTAGAGCTTTTATAATACAATAATAATGTTCCTAATGATATTGTTCCTGGCTGTAATAGGTAAGTGGTGAGCTAACCACTTTAAAACAGCTGTGTTATATCACTGACATTGTCGAGTCTGATTTCTACAGCAGAAATATATTTGTCTTTCTTGTTGTATGCATATATATACATACCCACAAACATGTATGAGTCAACATATAGGGAGATAGATACCATGCTCTGTATATCTCTATCAAACATACATTACATGGCCACACAAATTGAAAGATATGTGTAATGAAAAGAGGTATTCCTTCTACACAAATAGAGTTTTACTAGTAGAGCAATAATGTTAACAAGATCTTGCCTCAACACCAGTTCAAACTCACAAATAAATAATCACTTAAAACATTCACAGCTCATTCATTCTCTGTTTATTCTTTTTTCTTTTCACTTTCACAGTCAATTTGTCACCAACCTGTATTTGGCTTGACCCCACCTCAGAAGTTTTGCCCTCATGACTGTGAAAGACAGAAGGATGATATTCATATTCTTAATTTTTTCTAATATAAGCCATACAAATTCTCAGTTTTCAATATCTGTGCCTCTTTTCCAGTGAAGACAGCAAGAGCTAAGTGGTCTATAAGAGCTAAATGGTCTGGCTTTATTTAATGTGATTCTTCCACTAGGATGTCTATTAGCAGCACCATCTTCAATTGTGCAAAAAAGTATAAAAGAGTCCATATCTCTATAGCCAAAGATACACCTGTAAAAACAGCAATGAAGTTCTGGTTATAACTCCATATGTCAAACCACAATAGTTTTCTATTTAGAAGTTTATGTTTTTTTCTTTTTTGTTTTGGGGCTTTTTTTGCTTGTTTGTTTGGGATTTGGCTATTTGTTTGGTTTGGTTTGGTTTTATGCTTGTGGGTTTTTTTTATTGTTGCTGTTTTTTGTTGTTGGGGGTTGGTATTTTGTTTGGTTGTTGTTTGGTGATTTGGGTTTTTGGTGGGTTGCTTGCTTGGTTGGATTTTTTGGATTTTTTGTTTTGGGGCTTTGTTTGTTTGTTTGTTTTTGACTGTGTAAGAATGAATATCTGTACAAAAACCTCTATGCCAATAGAGTAAAACAAAGAGAAGTGTCAGTAAAATGTTAAGTCTTCATACATCTACCTAATAAATTGTTTACATAAAACCAAACATAGTATCAGAATCCAGAAAATTCTTTGACAAGGGAACACCATTTTAACTTGAATATGGATTTTAAACTTGTTAGATACTTTCTGGAGTCTAACACAGCCTGGAAAGCATCCCAACAGCAAAGGAACCTGCTTTCTTTGGGAAAGAAAATAATACAGCTTCTCCCTCTCTCACAGTACTCAGCATATAGCACTGATTCAGCCAAGAAACAAGAGGATATTACTGTCTAAGTTTTGCTGAATCTCATTTCTATGATTTCTTCATAGAATAATGCTATTTTAAAATCCCTGACATCAATCATGTATTTGTTTTTTTCTTTTCCTGTATTAAATAAATACACTGATCTAGAGCACTGTGCTTACACCAAGCAGTAATTTGTGAAAGCAACTGCATCTATACTATTATTAAGTCCTACAATTTCTAATAATTATGCATTTGTAGTGATTGAATGTGACTGTTGGGAGGAAGGCACAAGTTAATAGCCTCAGAAAAGAATTTGGAAGGATACAGCCTGCATGTGCAATAGGACTTAGAGCAGACAGACTAGCTTATTCTCTCAGTGTTTGCATCTTGCTCTCATGAACAGAAACTGTGAGTTAGCTGAGTTTTCTTATAAGTACTGTGTTAGGTAACAGACACATGTATGCAAACTAATGGAAAGCAGTCTAGACCTACTGGTCTCATTCTTCAAGGAAGATGAAGCAGTTACATCAGCCAAAGGTTTTCATGCACAAAATATTAAATCCACACAGGTACTGTAGGCTACTCAGAACTCCAGTGAAACATCCACTTGAGAGTACACACCACATTGAGGGAGAAGAAACCTTAAGTAGGGATGTAGATATTTTTTAACTTAAGCAAAATATTTCCTAAGCAAGAGATTTCATGAGTTAATACTTTGCTATAAATATTCTGTCTCTGAAATATTTGTCTTCCTCCTTGTATCATCTCCCTCCAGCCCTGCTCCTGAAACAGAAGCAGCAGCACAGGCAACAGCACAGCTGAACTTCTGCACTTCCTTTTAATAAGGACAGATATGCAGGGAACCAGAAACTAAACCAGAGTAATCAGTTTACCCAGCTAGAGACAGGCACTCCTCTCATCTGAGAAAAGCATGTTATTTGCTGAGGTAAATATGGTATATCATTGCTAACATTATTTTAGGCACAATTTTTCTACTTCTCTGGTGTTTCTATTTTTCATGTATTTCACATAACAAAACATTTACAGTTGTAAGTATTACACCCTACTTTGGAATATTTTCTACACATTCTGCTTCCTAATATTAAAATCACGTGGTCTGACTTTAGTGTAAAAATCACCAATGCTGAGTCACCTTGACTTGAAAGCAGCATTTTAAATAATTTTCCAATCCCAGTAATTAAACAAATATACAAATATTGCATTACTTCCAGTAAGGATTTCATAATGACCACCTCCATGAAAAAGTGATTAAGGCAATTTGAGTTCACTAGCTCTATTTATGTTTGCTATTTCTTTAATATTGAAATAAAAATGCATGGTGTAGATGTCTATCTTTACACCAAGAGTCAAGCCCCAGGCATTCCTTAGAGACTTTTTCTGGTATCTTGAGAAGACAGCACAGAAGGGTGTATCTGTGGCAGCAATTTGAAATTTGCACCCTCTGGCAGATCTCTTTCCATCCACCCACACTGGAATCATCATTTCCCAAAGTAGACATGCCATCGTACAAAGTATGATAAAGACACAGCAGCAAGACCAGCAGCGGGGGTGGAGAGTGGGGGAAGATGAGGAGAGAAAGAAAACCCACACAACATCCTCTGCCAGTCACCATAAGAAATGTTGTCTGGGAAATCAATTGCTTAAATGCCACAAATGTTCATTGCTCGGCATTAAGGTGTGGCCTGAGCTATTTCTTACACAAAGAACAGCAGCATAGTCTGCTCTCAGATAAGCTCAAGCATATTGGTGGGAGGAAGTTTGGGCTTAGATTTCTCTTGGTTTATATTGACAAAGGCCAAGCTTATAGAAGCAGGAAATTACATATGAGGACATTATATTTCTGTTTTCACATCTTGCCAAGGACTGAAAATTCAAACTTTTGTCTAAGTTTCTGGAGCTCAGTTTACCATCCCGTGAAAGGTCACCTTTTCAATTTATTTCTATACCATAAGATGGACAAAGCCTGAGATGCCCAGATGATGTAGAACTGAGAAGTTATTTTCTGACATTCCAGTGTCAGCTGTAAAAACAAAAAGAGCTCAGAGTTTCCAAGCTGAAAGTTATCAACCATTCTAGCTTAATATTCATTTATTCTCCTTTATCTATACTTTATGTATAGTCAAAGGTTGCCTCAAATAATCTATTTTCTCTCCATGATCTAAAGGTGGTCATTTTACTATATGAATTTATTTATGTGTCAAGAAACAAATCCTTCAGATTTCGTTATTGAACAAATATTGAAGAGTAATACTGAGGATTTATTTGCCAAATATTATCTCCCCACAGGCAAATACTGGTGCTCATGGTACCTTCTCCACAGCTCCATGGATCAGCAAAGTTTTTAAGTTGGAATACTGGTAACAGCAGAGACTGCACTCCTTTAGCTAATTCTAAACACACAAGGTTCATTGAGATTCTTGAACTGGTACGTAAAATAGAGTAAAAATAAAAGAGTTTTGCTTTTGTGAGAATCCGAAAAAAAAGTTTGAAATTATTTTCATGTTGAATTCTCAGTATCTATTTCCACTTGTTCCATTTAACAGGAGTTATTTTCATCACATGTATGAAAAAGAAATGCTCTCTTATGCCTGCTTACGTGCTTACTCATGACTGAGAGATGACTTTTTCAGGAATTTTTAGAATATCTTGCTTTGTTCTATCTAATCTCCTGCTGAGATCAGTCAGAGTTATATACCACATCCTTAAAAAGAAGCACAGATACAATCCTAGTTTAAAATGTCTGATAATTCATTACTGTCAGTGTCCATGATTATAACTTCAGGGAAAGAAATAATGATTTGTCGTGAACATAGAGGCCACGTATCTTTTCAAGAGGCTTCCAGTGATTGCAACTTGGAACTATTTCTGTAAATATAGCACACTAATTTAAGCAGTATGTGTGCTCCTCTGTTGACCCTTACTCTGAGATAGCCTATTAATAACGTTTCTGGAGTTTCCTACAGGCTCCTGCAATGCAGTGGGTGGACAGCAGGTGGGAAGGGGTTGGGCATGTGGGAATGCAGCCTACTTCCCCAAAGCCCACACCAGCCCAGCCCATTGCAGCCCAGCACAGCCTGCCAGGACAAAGCCAAGCACGAATGACCAGGCAGCAACACAAAGATGGGAAGTCCCCTTCTCACACTGCAGTTGCAGCTGCTGTCATTGCTTCTAGGAAGCAGGGCTCATTTCTGTAGGTGCATCAAGTATGACTTGGTACTAAATTTGTGAGAGCACAGGAGCTGAGAAATTATGAAATTAGTATGTTAACACATGTTGAAAAGTAAACTTCCTTAAACTTCCCTCTTCTGTCCCAAAGAAAGGTGGTTGTATGGATCAAATCATAGCCAGATTTTGTGAGGTTATGGAGAGTCCTTGCTGAAGTTGAATGGTAGAGTTAAAATGTATTTCTGGAAAGCCAAGGAACTGACTGTCCTTAAGGTTTGAGTGCCTGACAAGACTATACAACAAAATGCACACGGTTTAAGTTAAATTTGTCTTTCTGGTTCTCCAAAATGAGGTTTTTGAAAATAGTGAGAGAAGAGGAAGTGAGACAGTGTCATGTTCCCTATTATTCTAGCCAAATTACCAAGCTTTTTTACTTAAAAGTAATATTTTCACAATACCTTGAGTTAGTGTGCTATCATGCCAAAGCAGAGAAGTTCAGAGTGGTAGCATTTCTTGTTCCAGCTCCCTCTTTGGCTCAGCATAGCTGTGAAGATGAAATCTCACTTTTCCAGGGAGCTGTAGCCCATTGCAGCATACTGGGAATGCCTGCCAGTCGCTACCCTTGGCTAGAGGCATGTGTTACAAATGTTCTTGTATGTGACTTTCAGTGGGATGTACAGAGGAGGAGCGTACAGGAGGTGTTCAGAGGTTCACTGAACATTCTCTATTGGATTCTGCTTTTGTTGGTATTGTCTTTTCTTTCAGTGTTTTCATTAATAAAGGAGGGAGAAGAACAAGGAGGTCCTGATCAGACAGACATCTGGAATCTTGTTTTATACTCCCACTCAATTAACGGGGTATATGCTTTAGACAACACAACCAATTATTTACACTATGAATCAAATAAAAGACACCAGGGAGATGGAAGGCAAAATTTTAATATGAACAAATACTATCCATTTTTTTCCTGTATTTAGGTCATCACTGACCTAAATTACTGATTACTGAAAATTAGTATTGGTAAGGATGTCTTTCCTGACATCTCTAATACTTGTTTTATGTAGATAATACTCTATATACTTGTTTTAATAATACTCTAATCCTAGTTTTATGCAGATATGGAAACTAGCTGATGCAAACAATGACATTTTCCCCTTGACTACTTCTGTTTGCAAGAGTCAAAACTATAAATATATTTCAACTCAATGTCTTGCACCAGAAATGCTGGAGGATTCATAGGCTCCGGATGGGCTCCCAGCTGGCCAGCTGTGTGATCTTAGGAAAGGCACTTCACATCTGTTTTCTTCCCCCATTTCCTTTGCTTATCTAAGCACTGGTCTCATTGTATGTAATAGGGTGCCTCCCTTTTGGCCTTCAGTTGTTGAAACTGAACAAACTTCAGCTTCCTCTCCCCAATCCCTTGCTTTCATTTTTTATCTTTGTTTTCATCTCTAGGAAAATAATAAAATAAAAAAAAAATAATAAAATAATGTGCCTCCTGGATCTCAAGGATGTTCCTGACTGGAACACCCATGTGAAGCTTGTCAGCAGAATGGTAGGTCTCGTAATGACATGTAAACCTGGTACAAACTTAGGCACCCAAGAATACATCTCCACCTGGACAGCCCAAGTGATACCCAGCAGTACAGCCAGCAGTGGGCCAGCTGGAGCTGTATACCCTGTGGTTTGTAAAAAGGCTCAGGCATAAAGGGACTCCTTGTAAATCTGCTGCAGATCTCTCATATCCATCGTTTTCACTGCTTGCAAGTCCAGGGGGATGTGCTCTAACCTCAATACTCTGAAGCCACTGAGTTTCATCCTCTTATCCCTATCTACTTGTGTCGGAGAACTTGAGTAAGATGAAAGCACTTCAGAGGAGCAAGACAGAGTAAAATTTCCATTAATGCCTTGTATCCTTGCAATAACAAGGAATCCATTAGACAGCCTGTAGCAAATATCTTTCAGTCCTCTCTCTTCAACATTTCCCACAGGCTGCACATTTTCTTTCAGAAGCTGGATTAATGTGTGTCCCTGTTTTACAACTGCATTTAAACTAATGGTGAATTCGCCTTCTTCATGTGAAGCAAAACCAGGTTCTGATCTTTAGTTACTTCCTCTGTTAAGAAATAACTTCTTATTTTGAGATTAAATTTGTTTAACTTCAGCTTCCAATCACTGGACAGTTTCTGACTTACATAAGGAACAGTTTCCAGACACTGGTTGAAAATTGAGGTTAGATAAATATACATTTGTCAGCAAGGCTGAAATGCCCTTGCCTAATTATTTTCAGCTTCCAAACCTAACTGCTTACATATTGTGACCAAGTTACTTTTCATCCTTCTCTTCTAGACAAACAGGTTTGGTTTATTTACCTGTTTATTTTCTAATCTCTAATTTATTATTCCATCTGTTGTGGAATTCAATATAGTATTTCCAGTGTACACCATATTTGAGTACTGATGTGATGCACTAGCTACAACCCAAAGTGTAATGACGTAGTTACACAAAATCATGTTGCATTTTTGTAACAGCTTACACCTGGACAACTTTAGGGTCAATGATTATCCTTAGAATGGTTAAAGTATATTCCCTATACCTTATCACCTGCTTCCTTGTTCTCTCAGCAAGAGACAGGTCTGAGTTTGGAGAAAGACTTTTAGTACTTGAGCTGGGAAAGTTTCTACCAAGGGTTAACTTGTTTTGTGGGGGTTTTTGTTTTTTTTTTTTACTTTCAGTTAAAGAAAATGTTTCGGGCTATATTTATTTACTTACAATTTTATTTTTTGTGAGACTGGTTTAATGAAGAATCCTACTACTGAAGTGGTTGTGTGCTACATAGTTTGACCTTTTCATGGCCGTTGGATTCATGTGCCCAAATGGTACTCTGACAAACTGCTGAAAATGGTTCCTTTATGTGGTACAGTCTTATAAACAACTCCAAGTTCTCTTTCTTCTTTTGTTAGTAATGGAAGATTAAGTCAATTTTAGCAGATTCCTAGAAGTGGCATCAGTTGCACAGTGAGTTTTTGTAACAGATTTTGGTTTCTAAAGCATTTGGCGCTTTTCTTGTTTGTTTTCTATTTTATAGTAGAAAGGCTGTAAATGAAGACTTTTACCAGTTTAAGTATCAATATTGGTATCTTCAGTTCATTAGAGGTGAAAGTAAATGCAGACATTAAAAGAGAAGTGGAAATATAGTCCCAAATGTATTATAAATTCTATAAACTGAGCATGAGAGATTAGTTTGGCAAAGCTCAGTGAACACTGCATTTACTGCCTTTCTACACCTTATTCTAATTAATTAGTGCATGCAACAATTGTGCTAAAACAATGTAAGAGAAACAATACCAATTGCTCTATAGGTGGCAAAAAATCCAGGTGGCCTCTGATACTTAATTCCACATTTTTTACTGAATCTCTGGAATATTTGATTACGAGTCCCTGAAAGATTCAAAAATAAAGCTGATCTGGCCTAAAAGTAGAAGCAGACCCTAGTTCAGATCTCCACCTGCAGAACTGGGCTACTTTTCTTATCTCCTGAGTAATTTACTGTTTATTAGTAGAGTATTTTTTTCATGAACTAAAGGTCTTTCCCAGCACAGACTATACTGAGTGGAAACTAGGCTGAAGACTTACTTTATGGTTAGTTTTTTCTGCAAATTGTCTCTGCATTCTTCATCCAGTGTAATTTCTCCTTTTAAACAACCATCATTCTTTTGGCTTGGATTCACTGCACCTATCTCTGGTCATCTAAAAATTAGTCCCCTAGTCTGAGTTTGAGGTTCAAAGGTTTTTTTGACACATTATTGCTAAATGCTTAAAATTAATTTTCAGTGAGGTGAGCAAATAGCCCACTTCAAAGCCACCAGCAGAATCTTTTCAAATCGAGGAGTAACTTCGAGGAGGTCTTTTGTCTTTTCTCAGTCTCCATTACTGAGATGACTCTCTAAGAGTCAAATCAGATCCCTGCACATGCTAAAAATTCCAGCGACTTGAGAACTGGAAACATCAAAATCTATTCAGAAATAACAAAAGAAAAAATCAGTAGCAGGGAAGCAAGCTTGTAATGCAAACACTTAACGGTTCTGCACAGCACAAAATACCAAGTTTCTGATGCCATATGCGCATGTCTTTGAACAGCCAATTCTCCAGCATGTGCTCTCTAGACTGTTTGGGGTAGTATTTGCTGTGTAAAGTAAAGATGAATCATGGCAGTGAGTGAATTTATGTATGTTGCTATTTAAGAGATAGGGCACCGCAAATGTGTTGCTACGTACCAAGTTGGCTCATCAAGTAGTTAAATCATTTTCTTCCCTTTATTTAGTGCCTCTTACACACAAGAGAGCTCTTGCTCCTTCACCTTATCCCCATACAGAACTTATTATGCACACATAGGCCCCTCATTCGCTCCATATGCTCCATAGTGCTTTCCAAGAGAATTATAATAATGTGGTTCCAACTATCATGCCAGTATAATTAACCCCTGGTCTTTTTACTGTATTTTGATACACTTGAAATATTACCTACATTTTAAAATCTCTGCGCATTAAACAGGCCTTTCCTACAATCATTTTTCCTTTCAATTTCTCCAGTTCATTTCAAAATAATCACAAACTTATCAATATGCTCAATTTGCAGAGTTAATGGAATCTCCAAGGACTCTTGAGAATCATCCCTTTCATTATTTTTCATCAAATAAATAAATCAAGGCGAGACATCAGAATGTCCTAGCACCTGCCCAGTGTGCCCATGCTGAGGAAGAGGGAGGGAAAAAGCTTCTCCTAACACAGCTCTGCGGTTCAAGAGGCTCCTCACTGGGTTTCTGGACACCTCTGCTCATAAATCTCCTGAAACTGAATTTCCTGCTGCTGCTTGCAGTCTGCTCTTTTCTCCTCTACTGCACTTCCAGAGTGCCATGATACCTGTCCCCTCCCCAGGTGGATCAGGGGGTCATCCCCACCTTTCAGTGCAAGGACTTTAGCTGTGCAAACGTCAGTGTTGATTTCTCTTAATTTTGCTCAGCTTCTGCTTCCATTGTCGCCTGGTTCAGTCCTGTACTCTGGTAAATTACGCATCTGCTGGAAGGATAGTCAATGGTGCATGCTGTTGGCACCTCTGCAAGTGACAGCTTGATGCCTACCACCAAGGAGTGGTAAGAAAAACGATGGCTCTTTTAATTGCACTAAATAAAGCTCTGCTAAGTGCAGATTTGCTGTGTTAGGATCTCATTTTATCTTACCACTTTCTCAGAAAAGCTTCTATGCTGATAATATTGTGTAGTGTAAGACAAGGGTTTCCACACAGTGATTAGGAAAAATTTAATAATAATTTAATTTAAAAAAAATAAAATAAACATGTTTCACTAGAGAAAATAAAACAGTGAAAAATAAGGAAAATCCAGTTTAATAACTCCACTGATTAATTAGAGTAATAAATATTTCATTTCTAAGTGAACTAAAATTATGCCAGATTTCTTTTTTCCAGTTGAAACAGCATTTAAAACCACCAATGAAAAACAGAATTTTAATAAACTGATATACAAGCAACACACTTCCTGCCCTCAATTTCTCCATTTAATTTAAAAATGGGTGTATGTGACAAACAGTGAGAGGGACAGGGGAAAGAGGAAATATATGCAACTTACTGAATGAGTTATGACTTGATCTCCCTCAGCCATTAAATAATTCTCACTGGAATAAATGGCATTGATTATTGACTTAGAATAACTCTGAGTAATTACAAAACATAGATAGAATACAGACCAAGTGTTTTGTTGTTGCTTTTCTAAGACTGGCTTTTAGATATCATCTCATTACATTTAGGTGCCACCTAGGAAAATAAAAGTTTCCTTGTCCTTGGAGCTCTGGAAGAAGAATGAGGTTGCCCTTTTGGTCTGATGACACTCTTAAAGAAGGAGATAAAAGGTTTCCCTATATCATTCATTATTTTGCTTTGGAAGACTGGTTTGCTGGCTTTTCATAACAGCACATTGAAAAAAACCCACTTTTGAATATAGAATAATTTCTATGAAAAGTTCTTTGGGTTTTTTTTGTTGTGGGGTATTTTTCTGTTGTTATTTTTTGGGGGTTTCTTGTTTGTTTGTTTGTTTGGTTTGGTTTGGGCTTTTTTATTTAAGAAAAAACTGCAAAACAAAATGCTTTGCTTTTGAAAGCTTTCATTTTTATAAGTTGTCCGGCTTTTGTTCTTTTGTGGTGTGCCATTTGTCTTCCACTCATTATTTTTGAAGCCAAATGGAAAAGATGAAAAAGGAAAGAAAAAAATTAATTAAAAAAAAACAAAACAAAACTTTAGAAAGGGAAAATGTGAAAGACAAACATGGAACCAGAAGTGTCTTTACAGTAAGTAGGTGGAATATCCTTCTTTGTACTCCCTGTACCCGTTGTTGGTGCCTAGGAAGATCTCTATGGCAGGCAGACCAACCCTATAGTTGGCAGACCATGATGGAACAAATATCCACACTATGGACCAGAGGACCTTGTGCCTCAGAAGGTGGATGTGCCCCAAAGGAAGCTGCAGCCCATGGAAAACCCACACAGGAGCAGGCCTTTCCTGAAGGATTGCAGCCCATAGGAACACCAGCACAGGAAAGGCGGGAATGCAATGGAGCACCAGAGAGGAAGAGCTCTGTCTGGACTGTAATCTCCTCCACCCACCCTGTGCCTTTGGGAAATAGAGAGGAGTCTGGACTTGAACCTGAGAAAATGAAGGGGAAATGTGTTGGTTAGTGCTTTCCCTTGTTTCTCACTACTCAAATCTATATTAGCTGACAATAAAGTAGGTTGTCTTTCCTTTTGTTTAACCTGTTTCACCCATGATGGCAATTGTTAAGTGATCCCTCTGTCTTTTTCTTGACTGAGGGAAATCATCCTGTTTTCTCTTCTTGTCCTGCTGCAGTGGGGGAGTAACTGCGTGGCTGCATTGGTGTGTGGCCCTCGGCCAAGATTAATTCATACTCCATTTCTTTAAGATTTTCTTCGTGAGTTTATATGTCAGAACATCTGTCTTAGGGTGTGTCCTAAACCAGGACATTGTATGTGGCAGGCATGTGCCTGGTGCATCAGCATGGACACACATTTTTATGACTCCTTTTGTATCCAGAATTTTAAATTGCTCTAAGACTTCCCAGATCCTGTTTGTTTGGTGTTTAGAGATAAATGCACAGAAGGGCATAGATATCTCAGGGCACAGTGCTGCCATGAGTCTCAGCCCCAAGTGAAATGCTGGTTTTCCTACAATGAAAGGAAAGACTTAGCTATTGGCAAACAGGAGTCACCACAATGATGTGATGAATGAGGACACACCTAACCTATATAACAAATCATGCCAAGAGGGATATGCCTTAAAATATCAAACACAGTGGGACTGACCCACCCAGCCTTTAACAAAACAAGCACTAATAACATCTGCACTGGGAAGGCCATTATACTCTTTTTCTATACCCAAAGGAGGGCAGTAGGCCTCAGTCAATGACAATTCATGCCACCTATTTCAATCATGTTTTATTCTCTCAATTAGCTATTGAGAAAGCCCAGAAGCTTAGATTTGATGCCTAGCATTTAGACTGCAAAAATAATTTCAGATGAATCTTAGCCTCACAGGTGTTAATATGCTTAAATATGCAACAGGCTGCTTAGGAAAGACAGACAGTCTTGGATGATATGTCAAAAATCAGAAATATTGGCATGGGGGTGGGGACCTGTAAAGTACTCAGAAATTACTGACACAGATGATCAAAGAAAGTAAGGGAAGTGTACCTTGGATTCTTCCCTAAGTGCTGATTGTCAGGGCACAATGTCTGTCAAATGTGAGGCTGGCTGTCTTTCCAGCTGTGCCAAGCCAAGAGACTTTTCTTGCAAAGTGGTCTCTTGTCTCACAAACAGTTTCATTACCCCATGATATAGTTTATTGAAGTCCGTCTCTGCTGGAAGTCCAAATACCACAAAATGCAGCTGCATCCCCATGCAGAGCACTCCCTTTATATGTCCCCTTGCTCTTCTTGGTCAGTCTTTAGGTGCAGTCAAAAATGTTGGCTTTTAATTTGTAATCTTCGTAAAGCTTGAATCCTGACTTTTTGTCCCTTTAGCACTACAACTGATAGTAAGGGACTGTTGCCAAAATGCTGCAATGCAACTGGATCCAGAGTTTAGCAAATGAGCTAATGGCCTCAAGTATAAGCTTGTTTTTGGAACATGTCAGTGGTTCCTCTGAACAAGAAATCGTACTAAGTTCCTGCTATTTTGTAATGTAAACAGGCCCTTAGAAATTTCGGGCCAAGTCCTCGGCTGGCAACATCAGCAAAGCATGGCTGAGCTCTTCTTTCAATGCAGATGAGATCCTTTACTAATGTCTCTCAAATTTAATTTTTTTTTTCTCCCTTGAAATTTCTGTCATGACTCCAATAGCAACACATTCACTGAAACTTACAGTTCTCCAGCATCTGATACCAGCTGTCAGGCTGTGTTTCATCAGACTGAACTCTTTGTCCAAGTGCTACCAGCTGGCATTGCTTCAACCATCTGGGATCGCAGCACTCTAACCTACGGACTAACGCAGCTCCAACAGAGTCACGGCTCCCTATCCTTTCCTACAACAGAATTTACCAGCAAAGTGAAGCAAAGCAAAAGCCACTGCCCCTAATCAAAGCTCAAATCCTCTTAGTGCTCACAATCTCCAAATGTCCACTTCCATCAGAGGGAACTCAGTGCTTTGCAGCTTTCAGATGTTGGCTGCTAATTGCTGGCATAATTTTGATTCCCAGACTCTGTTGTTGGAAAACATACTATAATGTTTTTGAGGACAGTGCAACAAGACATCCTCTATTTCCTGCCTCACCATTTGTGGTTACTTGTGTAATTCAGTGTTATTTGTCACTTTCCAACCTTCACACTTATACCCTGCAAAATTTTACAAACTTTCTACTCCTTCCTCCCACTTTCCTTTCATGCCCATTAATTGTATATCACAGCCTTTCTCAAGTTTCTTTGTATGCAACCACTGATATTACTTTAGGAGGCTCCAAAAGTGGAAACTTGAATATCTGTATTTAAAACCACCAGATGGAAAAAAGCTTCCTTCCATTCAATATGTTTTGGACATCTGGATATATGATGAACCTTCCCTGCCCCACCAAATTTTGATTCTTTATTTGATCTCATTAGTTAAATTCCTCCCAGTAATCTTATTATTGTTATTGAATGCCAGTAATATTATTGGCACTGTTGAAGAGTCTGGGAATTGCCATACTGGATCAAAGCAGTAATCCATCTCTCCTAGTACCCTATCTCCAAGAGTGGTCAGTACCAGCTGCTTCAGACAAAGAAACGCTACAGCTGGCAGTTTGGAGATAATCTGCCTGCAAGCTAAGTTTCCCTTGTTTAGCATTACAGGCTGGCTTATGCCCCGAAGCCTGGAGATTTATATCCTTCTCACAACACTTGCTTATGAAGTCAGGTACTGTCCTTGCTTTGTAAACTTACAGATTGGGATGAAAACTGAAAAAGCAGGAAAATACAAATGCTTAGGTCAACGAGGCTACAGCTCAGTAATCATTATCCCCCATGCTGCAAACTTCCACAGGGTTACACAGCGGACTGGTAACAGGGGCTGAAATAAAACTTTGGACCTGCTCACCCTGAGCTGGTGTTAGAGGATAATGTTACATCTTAAAGCATTTAAGATGTGTGAAATGTTAATTTAGTAGGACTGACTAGATATCCTTTTCTCTCCATTTTTTTCTCTCAAGTACTCTGCAGAGGTCAGTATATTTGACTGTTTTCATCCAAAAATAGTAAACTGCCAAAAATGGTAGATGGTAATTTTGGTAGTAATAAGTCCATCCTGTATTACTTCCCAATTAAAAACTGTGTTAACTTTGGGCTAGAACAGCATGGGAGACAAGAAGAAATTGCTTTCCCTGAAGGGGAAACTTCAGATTTCCACAGAATTATCATAAGGTTATAAATAATAGACCTATACATCTTGCATCACACAAGAAAAGATTTTTGCAATTTTTTTCTTAGATATTCTGAAGTATTTTTAAGTTATAATTTTTTTGACTGAAAAAAGATCTATTAAAATAGAGTTAGCAAAATTACCTTTCTCCTGCTAGCACAATGAAATGTATTTGAGCTTTAGCAGATTAATTTGAAAACTAGTGATCTTATTGTCAAAACAATTTCCAGTGTCACTGGTGTCTGATCATGGGAAGAACAGGGCCTTATTCTTATTCACCGTACACTGGAAGCAAATTCCTATTCAAAACCTCCCCCCACACTAGATTCCTTTTATTTTTCAGAATCAAATGCTACTTCATCTATGCTTCTGTTACATACATTTAATGGTTTATGCATTGTATTTTGGTAAATAATGCATATTAAATAACCATTCATTTCCAATATATAAAAGACGTCATAATTGCTATGTATATAAGTAGGGGATGCATTTGTTGCATTTGTTGCTTTTCTCAGCCCTTTCTGCACCAGCATGTCCTGTAAATTAAGGGAATGCTCAATTAAAAACGTTTTCTAGCTTTCCTGAGGTGGAAGATGTAGAAATCAATTCAATAGCTAGCTGGCTGATTCAGCAAGAAATCAGCCAGCCTCCAGGAGTCCCTTTAAAAATGTTTTCCTCTCTAATAAGGTAACAAACCAGAGAAATGTGCTGCACGGACTGGGAGATAGGGAGAGTTTATGCAGATCAGCTGTTCTGTTCCTGCAGGCTGCAACCCCTGATTTGATGCAATTTTTATCCTGCACCCACTGCTGCCCAGTTAATTTGTCATTAACATATACTATGTGCTCAGTACTATTCATATATTGCAGCAGGGCCTTTAAATTTCCTGTGTTCCACAATGGAAAGTACATTCAATTTCACACAATTCTTTTCAGTTTACAGTTTCATTTGAATAAGGCTTCATTATCTACATTTCAGTCACCTCTTTGAAAAATAGGCATTGTAAAATTTTAAGAACTGATTTAAAAATGCAACAAATGAAGCTGTGGATATGAGAACACAGAAAAATTAGCTCCAGAAAGAATTCTTCCAGTTGAAGAATACAGTGTATTATCTCCGTTTTCCTCTTTTTATCCTCCATGTACCTTATATCCAGAAAAGAATTCCTACAAAAGTAAAAAATATGCAATAATTCTTAGAATGAAAGAGAATAAACATGGGATCATATCACTGAAATAATGACAATTTGAGAGTTTTAGTTAACACAGTCTTGTTTTCACAAATATGTTTTTTTAGTTAAAAGGAATTATTCATTCATTTTTTGAAACAATTGTATCCTTACTCAGTAAATTGAGCTTCTAGCACCCACCTTGTTAGCATGCTTAGTCTGCTTTTCATTATAGTCTCTCCATACTTTATTTAATATAAAAAGCTCACAACAGTTAAACATATAAGATAAAATTTAGTCAATTTTTGTGTGTTCCTTTTGATTTAGTGAAGCAGGGGTGTCTGTAGTACATCTGGCACTGCCATTAAAATTTAACAGAACCTCAAATGAAAGAGAGCCATTTTCTGGCTTTTGATTCATTTCTCATTTGCCTAAAAAGTTACAAGCCTTTGTAGAAGCTGTAAATCTGGCTAGAAGTGGGACTAGATTTTTTCCCTTTTAGTCCATACAAGGAAAAAAAAAAAAAAGCTGTGCCTCCTTTCACCTAAGTGTGTGCTTTAGCCATTGTGTTTCCTGAATTTGGAGCCATTTGGTACAGTGCTAATTTATTTTACTGACTGAGCACATGAATCCCTGCTTCAGAGGAGCACGGATGGTGCTTTGGCTCAGAGGGGAGCTTGCATAGCAAGTGGAAAAGGGGTATCACTCTGAATGATTAATTGTAGTCCTCAGAAGGGTCTCAGAATATGATCATTCTTTATAGAAAATTGGATTAAAATTTGACACTTCTACAATTTTTTTTCTTTGTAGTGAAATTTTCATTTTTCATCTGTTGGCCAAATAATTCCATGTGCAGTCATCCCTAAATTAATCTTGAATTAATTTTTAAATCCACTGTCCTCTAATATATAATTCAACATAAGAAAACCCAGAGCAGTCAATCTTTCATTAGACATGGGGTGAGAAAGGGTCAGCAGACACTCCTGCAGTACTAAAAATAAAGGCACCACATCTGGTATGGAATGATGTCTGGAATTGTAATGCATATGCATCCACTTACTCGTTCTGCTGAAAACACAAACTATGGAGTGGCTGCATGTTGAAACATGAACCAGTGTAATAGGAGCTTAAACCCTGGAACAGACTGTTTGTATATGTAGTCAGTTTATTAGCAAATGTGCAGGCCTGTGGAGTACAAGGACCATGGTTTCAAGCCGATCTGTCACACATTTAACAAGCTGTTTGTAATACAGTCCATTTCAGATATAAGAGAAAAATCTTTCCCATAGGTACAAGTAATACACGATACTTTTAGCATATGGTGAGCTCTGGTTTTGCAGGTACCCTACATTAGAAACTGCTGTAACATGTTGGCTTAACTTTTTGTTTGTTCCTAAAAATCCTCCTTTCCTTTGTTGAACACCTTACTACAAAGCATGTTACAGCGGATGTTAAAAATGAGATTCTGTGCAACTTGTGTTCCTAATGTCAGGCACGGCCATGCTCACTGAGAATAAATCTAACCCTGGTGCAAACAGCTCATACTAAACCTACTTTATAAACCACAGCAGGGCTGAATGGGCAGGAATCAATAGGAGAGAGGCCTCCACTACTCAAGCACAGCTGTGCCTCTGTACCTTTCCATCAAGGAGGAGCGAGGTGCTGGGGTACCTCTCCAAAATGATACACGCTGTCAGTAACCAGCAGGGAGGTGGTGGGGAATAAACACCCTGCAGTGTCTGCACCATGCCTCAGCTTCCAGCTGGATTTGCAAATGCTGTGTGGGATTCAGGGATTTTGCTTAGACAGCGCTGCCAATGCACAAGTGCTGCTTGATCTCAGCTCCCTGCTGGCGGGTCCAGCAGGGCTCTGCTGCAGCCTGGAGGCCACGAATGCCCACCCTGCTGCAGTGCCTGACCTCCCCCAAGAGATAAAGCACAGGCTGCAGAGGATGAGGAGGGAAGGCTGCTTGCTCCGTGCAGCCCAGGCGTGCCGGTGGCCGGCAGAGCCTGCCCCAGGCCTGCCCTGTGGCTGGGCCTGTGCTGGGGGTGCAGGAGCAGCGGCCTCTGTCCTGCGGTGCTGTGGGAGCCCACACGTGCCTTCCTTCCCAGTGGGAGCTCCATGGCTGCCCCATGGGAGGACAGGATGGGAAGGATGCTTCCCCCAGCAAAGTCTTCATCTGACTCCTCCTTGCCTCCTTTGTGAAGAGATGAGAGCTGGGCTCCACACTCTCCCTACTCCAGCATTTTCCCAGCTGCTGTCAGACTGGCTTCAATGTATAAACTTTGTTTAAGCCTTTCTGTCTGCCGTGGACAAATGCTGAGGAAGGAGGGCTGTAGTTTGCAGGCTGTACCCAAGCTGGGTTATAATTCAAAACAGATTCAGTAATTGCGCTGTGTTTCACCTCCAAGTCAGGAATTAAATCCCATGCATGTCAGGTGTTAGTGGTTATGGGCCGACTTTCCAACCCCTGGAGGGAGAACAGGGACCACAGCTGCTGCACAACACCCGGGGGGCTTTGCTCCCCCAGGAGCAAAGAGAAACTCCTCATCCCAACTGGCAGGGTTCAAAGCTGTTTCCAGCTGTACCCTGTTCTCTGCCTCTCTCCCTAGCAAAATCACTGAAAGGATTTCATCTTGAACCACATATTCCACAGTAACTACTGGCCCTTGTCAACAGTCTTAGAGAAGTAGCCAAAGGCTGCTCAGCATGACTGTGTTAGTGGGAATATTTCCCTACATTTGAATGGCTATTGTCTCAGACCAGGAATGAACAAGCCTGTTCTGCTTCAAGTCTGTCCATCTGAGGACAGCGGGTCAGCTCTGGGAAACAACTGCTCCCGACACTGTGGAGCTACTCCTCTTGGCCAGAGTCATTCTGTTTGTTGGCAGACATCCTCCTGCAGGTCCAGCCACGCAAGGAAATGAGATTTCTTCTCTCCAGTGTCTCCCAGTTACTCTTTAAACCTGCCAGAGTTATTGCCCCCATGGTTTTGCTGGCAGAACAGTTGGTTTTAACTTTTCTTAATCTGTTTCAGACAAAATCAAAGGGGTTTAGCTCCCACAACTTCCACGGGTGATTTGAGCAAGCCCAAGATAAACTTATGTGTCTAGATCCAGAAGAGGATGTCTGTTCCCACTGCAGACTCCAGAGGATGCAAGTTTTGCTCCTTTGCTACATTAATTCCAACTGAGTGAAAATAGGCAGGTGCCCCACTGAAAATTGACAAGTGGTGGAAATATTTAGAGAAATATGTTGGCATGCAATATCAACTCAGATCATGTGAACTGACCCACTAATCTGTTGCCATCCACATGTCACAGAAACTTAAAGGCTTCATACAGCTTTGATTACAAAAATGTGCATTTTCTCTCATCATGGTGATTGAATGCAGAGGGAATGGGTTTGTCTTTAGGTTTGTTTATTTTTCTTTTTCAGGCATAATGGAGTTTTGAACACTAAAATTGCTTTCTGCTCTTTCATAGCTCTTTGACTATTTGAGTGAAAAAAAGACACACCAGAGTGTGTAGCACTGCTAAAGGGAGTGGTATAAACACAGTAAAAAGCAGCTTTAATGAGTATGTTTTAATATTAAAGGAAAAATGTGTTTTCATTTAAACTACCTGAAAATCCACAATGAATCCATTCAAGTTAGTGGCTTTATTTACCATATGTTAAATGTGAAGAACCTACTCTTGAAATGCCTTTCTAACTCAGTACTTTAAAAATAAGTAAATAACTACATTGTCCTTTGCCTCTCTAAATTTTTCAATACATCCTTCATTGCTTGAAGATGCTGATAATGAAAATTATACTTTCCCTTAAAACTGAAATCACACAATGAGTGAGATGCACTTGATGCACCCTCTGAGCAATTTTTGGTATTGATGAAATTTTCTCCATAGTTTTTAATATTTGCTTTGGGGATACAGCTTCAACAAAATGAATTTAAGCAAGCATGAAAGGAGAGCAACTGAGGCAGAGATTATAAACAAAGCTGTTTCTTTAGGAAAGTTGCCAAGTCATGGGGAGGAGTCTGTATTCTTCAATTTGTTTATTTATATTAATAAACACAATTTGACACTTGAGAATTTTTCTGTGCAAGTTGACAGCTATGACAATATGGGCCTATCACTCATAATGGCCAAGCAAAACCAGCCATATGTTTCTGAGACCAAAATACAGAAAAGGGGAAAAGTACTAGTGCTACAATTGAAAAGAACAGCTCATGAGAAGCCTTGATCTTGTGTTGAGAGCTCAGTAAACTTCGAGGGCCCATGAGAGAGGATAGGCAGAAGGTTGGAGCCATAACAAAAACTAAAGTTTTTCATGGTGTCGTCAGAAGGTCTTTCCTTTTTTTATATACACATAAGTAAACAGTGGCTTTTCTTTTTTTTTTTTTAATTGCAGAGCTGTTTGGGGATGATGAAGAGAAACACTCTGACAGAGCAATTCATCTTATCTGTCTGTATGTTTAACTTGCCCATGCCATCTTTCATTTCAGATCTAAGTGTCAAGCAACCATAATGGAGAAGTAATAAAAAGGTCCTAGAAGGCATAACACTGACTTTTGCTCATCTTGTTTTTAGTTTCTGAGGGTCTTTTTTGTTCTTAAAATGCTTCCTGCAAGTTTTGGCTCTTAAAACAACTGTGATTTTCATGGCATTTACCATTTTTGGCAAGGTTGGCATTTGTTATGTGACTTTCTCTGAAACTGCTACAACAAAACTGATTCCTTTAAATCACAGTCAAGTCAATCAGGGATCTGAGACTGAGGGAAAATAAAGCAGCAGCCAAACAACATGTTAGTTCTTGCTTTTGCTAGCCTGACCAGAAAGCTTGAACAGACAGCAGGGGATAGGTTAAAGACTCTAGGCCTGGTTAAAACAATGATCATCTTGTTTTGCTTTGCCATGGCCCCATAACTGCACGACAAACAAACAACAATGTGAGTGCAGCCAATTCACATGCTGTCTAGTTTTGATTTATGAAAGTAATAACTGAGTGAACAAGGGGATTCAAACCTTTTGGTTGCTTTTTTTAATTTTAGTTCCTTTCTGTTCTATTTTAAGCTTAATTTGAAATAGTTTTGAGTGGTGAAAATAAGCAGGAGGGTGGGCCTCTTACATCTTCATAAGAAGTACAATACATAGCTTTTAGTTTTTGCCTTTTGTAAGGACACATTTTTGCTTCTCCCTATTACTTGATTAAGACATTTTCCACAACATTATGTTAATACTATAATTTGGATCTTTACCTTTTAGATATTCAGCTGAGGGACAGACTTTTCAGACTGAGAACCCATGGCTCCAATTAGAGCTTATAGGAGCTATCTGTTCTCAGTGCTTCTGTAAATCAGCCTTATGACAGATCTGTGAAGCTAATTGCAGCTCTAAAATTTAAAACTACTTTGCCTTTTTTCAAAGGAGCTTTGGTAAACCCTCAATCCCTCAAGGAACTGCTTATGCTATTTTATTGTTAGTGAAAAGACTTACCAAAAAAGAAAGTAAAAGTATTAATATTGTCCAGTCAAACTAATATCTGTGAACACAGCTGATGTGCATTGGAAGAGTACAGACTAGATTTGTCATTGCCCTCAATCTTGTGTGTTCATTTAAATTACTGAACAATTTTAAATGCTATTGAAAGATAAAGCAGAGCATTCCTCATCCACCCTGTGCTGATGTAAGCATGCACACAAGATGTAAAGCAGCAGAAAACCCAACTCCATATGTATACATGCAGTGCTCCAAATAATATGGAATGATGCTGATCTCGGCAAGAATCAGGCTGCCCAAGAACTGGGAGCAGTGGAGGAGGGAGGCATAGCTGCTCCCCTCAGAAAAGATCTGTTGTCTGTAGCTGGTACAAGGCATTATTAACTCCCTGAGTAGCCACAAATTCCAGTTTTATGTCAGACTGAGATATTGGAGATCAGTGTCTGCCTCCTGCAGAGATGCCTGCAGTCAGCTGAGCAGCCTTATCTTCAGCTGTGGGCACAGTGACCAGTGAGGCTCAGCTCCCTGCCAGTCCAGCAGCTGTATCTACATGGGGGCCAGATGACCCTGGCAATGGGGGACTGCCCCCCAGTTCAAGGGGTGTCTCAGCTCCTGCTGATTCAGGAGCCCCGACTTTCATAGAAGCAAAGTACAACCAGCCAGCCTTGTTTTTCAGCTCTGTAAAGCCACATGTAAGGCAGGCTTCCCTGCTTCCAAGCACCAGAGAAACTTGAACCAATTGTGGTGAGCTGATAGTGTGCCCACCTTGCCAAAAAAACGTGCCTCCAACACCACATTTCTTCACAATAGCGCATCCTGTCGTACTAGCTACACAAGGGCACCAGCAGACAAGCCCATTGCAAATAATTACTGGATAATTTCTTAAGCAAATATTTTAATAGCTCTCTAAGCATAATTTTATTTTCCTCAAATCACAGCTGTAGGATAGGTAAAAATATATGTGGGTTTTAGTTACAAAGGGAAATATGCCAGAAGGGTTGTACAACAGTAAGTGAACCTAAAATCAATAGGGCGAAATAAAGGAAGAATGGACCAAACCATTGCACACCAATCCCCTTTCCATGGAGGCAATTGATACAAACCTCATTCTATATGGAAGGACATAAGCCAGCATTTTGTGGAGAGCACTTTGAGGACCCCTAGCTCTTATGTGAATTTGAATATAAATTCCAAACTCTGTATATATCTCTTTTAAGAACAAATAAAAAATTAAAATACATGCACATCCAGCAGTTTTTTACTGATTAAATGTCATGTCAATGTTTTAATTTCGAACATTGAAAAATTATTAATTGGGTCTCTAAATTTTCTGAGACAGCTTTAAATATTTTTTTTTTCTTTTTCAGGTTTTATCACTTTGCAACATTTGATCTCCTAGAGCAAGATTGTACTGGTTTTTATTTTTGACTCTGGTAACAAGACATCATCTTTTTATTAATGTGCAGTGTAAGAGTGTTAGGTACATCTCAAGTGGAAGACCTACTTCATAATATTCATAAATATCATAAGATTTAGAATAAAGTAATGAAATTTGGCAATATTATTTTATGATCAAGATATAGACATGCAAGTGCACTTAGGGTATACTCATTTATGGCTGTGAACAGTATGATACAATCAGTTTTGTGCATAATCACAGTAGCCAGATTTTCATGAGGCCCCAGCTGAGGACCCATCAAGCCAGGCTGCACAGATGATTCCTGGAAAGTCTCATTTAGGACAGTCTTAGCACAGGTTTCTTAATCTGTTTCAGGGGCTCAGCTCCTTGATCAACACAGACCATTAATTTGGAGCCTAGCCTAGCATTGCTACTAAAGTCACTGTCCATTAACAGTTATTGCTGGTATCATCTCACCCCAGAGTAAGAGTTATTTTCTCCTCTCATTCAAATGAAATATCATGACACCCAAAATACCTCAGTGAGAGTGAATGGAAATTGTCGCAATCAGTGAATTCAAGTTTCATGAATATAAGGCTTAGGCTAAGGCAGATCAAAAAGAGATCTAAGGAGTCATGGCACTCCAGTGATAACAGCAACACCACTGGCAACATCTGCAGCACTTGGTGAAAGCATTGGCTTCTAGGCAAGTCCTCAGAAGAGTCAGACACTTCAAAACAAGATTGGCCAAGCACTAGAACAGGCTCTGCAGGGAACTGGTCATAGAAATTTGAAAAAGCATTTGGGCAACATTCTCAGGCACATGGTGTGGTTTTTGGGCTTGTTTTGTGCAGGACTGGCAGCTGGACCTGATGATCTTGATGGGTCCCTTCCAGCTCAGGACACCCTAGGACTCTGAATCTATTTCCACTCATCCTAGACCTACCCTGTTTTGACAGGTAGAACCCACCACCACTGGTGAACTCAGGTTGTCCTCAGCACCTGGTTGCTCATTACAGGATGACAAAAGATAATACTGAGACATACTTAGGCACTGTCTCTTGTGGGTGACATACACATCTAGGGAGGTGACCTGAGCTGTCCTGCTGACAGCACTGACATTGGCAGCACCAGAATGCAGGTACACTGCCCATGACATCGTTATTGCTAGTGCCTAGCACATATGGCCTCATGGAGAGTTTGGCCACATCCTCATCCCCAAGGCCAACCAGGAGTGTGTGTGGGGACTTCAGGGCCCCTTGCCACCATCTGTAAGATCAGCTCAACACTGTATAAGAAATGCAATCAAGAGCAGTAGCTGTGTGCCTTGCTGCTAATGAGAGGGGGAACAGCCTGTGCATAGCTGAGCACTCACAAGGAGCACTCCAGCACCAATGCTGTCTGAGCAAAGCAGCCATCACTTAACCATCAAGGCCATGTTGACTTCCTAATTTTCTACCATTCACATTCACATTCTCTTTTTGCACTCTTTAAACTGCTATTATGCATCTTTCCCCTCTCCATCAGAGATATTTTCATATTGAAGAAAATAAAAACCTACATCACTAGGAAACAGGAGACTGACTTCTCCCACTACCCATTCTGCCTTGCTTCCACATTAGTTTTAGTTCTCATATCTAAATATGGTAATCATTTGGCTATTTGGATGTTAATCATGAGAGAGGTTTCTCATTCTTCAGCAGACAAATGTAGGGAGCTAGTACTAATGTGGCAGTGCTCATTATCTGCAACATTGTATTAATAAAATCTAAGACAGATCTGAAAGCTGAATATCCTTTTTTAATTTTCAGTTACAGCTACCACAGAACTAAAAGTGTCAAGTTACAAATTCCAGGGCTTTATATTTTCAAAGTGGGAATCTGTGATTGGAATAACTAAATTACATTGAAAAATCCTATTTTAAACTTGTAATTTTCAATACTATTTACAGTGAGCCTATGGTTCAAAGTTAAATATGACTTTGAAATCACATATTTAGTCAGGATGAAAACAGACCTATGTCTTACACATCAGGTGCTCAGGTGCACCTTAAGATGCTCAGATTCAGGTGTTGAATAAAGCCATTTCTCTGAATGTGTCTACATTATCGTCTGATATCCATAGAAAGAGGTGGAAGTCCTGTGAGGCTTCTGGAAAAATTTAAATTAATAAAAATAATTATATTTATTTGACTCTGCTTAAACTTTGGTAGATTAGAAATTTTCAAAGAAATGTAACAAGATGTATGAACTACATAAAAACAATACTCACTAATTTAAAAGGATTACTTTAATTGTTGTTTAGGTTTAGGAGCCAGTTAGGGGTCTCCATCTTTGCAGTATAAAGAAAGAAAATAACTCCTTGGAATAACTTATATGATATAAGATTATTCATGTTATGGCTGGGCCTGGGCTACAACCAATTCTGCAGGGGCTACATGATGGAAGAACTAGCTGTTCCTTTGTTTGGTGACAGGTGAAGTAATGGAAAACTTCCAAAGAATAAATGCTTTCAAGAAGAAGCTTTGTTCCAGCACTGAGGGACAAACAGTGGGATTGGTTTGAGTCCACCTGTGTATCTGTGTAGCAGAATGAATGGAGGAAGTCAAGGAAGACCAGAGAGCATCTAGAAGATGCCTGGGATGATGCTGAAGATCAGCTGTGTTGGTATTTGGGGGCAAAGTTCCGGTTAGACAAGGTTTAGAAATTTGGTTACAGAAAATGCATTCATCTGTTTGAATCTTGTAATGTCCAAGGGAAAAGCATCATTCTCAACATTATATATAAATACAAAGAAGGCTTTTTAAACAAAATAAATGAGGGATTAATCAACTCCATCATTGGCTTCTTTTCTTGATTGCAACAACTAGATCAAAATGGAATATTATTGTGAACAGTAAATTACATTTTTTGTTAAAAAGAAGAAATGGAAATGTTTCAAGATGACCCTATTGTTTGTAGGGTCTTAATTTGCTATAGAGAAATCAATTTTTTTTCTCCTTTTCTCTGACAAAATGTGTGTATTGTGACACCACACAAACTCACAACTGGGTGAATTCCTTCCCAGCATTCCTTTTCCTTTCTCTCTTCCCTTACAACTCAGAATATTCTGTGGTTCTGTGATTATCTTTTCTGAAAATCTTCTGAATACTTCTTTTATAATTATGCACATGACCTATAATAAAAATGTAGAAAGAATACCAGAAAGAGAACATTATATTTTTTTTTCACATTCACAATGATTTATTATTATTGTCAGTCTGATTGCCAGGATTGTAGTGCTAGTTCCTTGCTACTTCTAGAGAAGCTGATCAGGTGAGGTGAAGAAAGACACATTAACATGAGCCTCGTACATAGATATTATAATAACAGTAACAATACACTTATAATGTGTTTTTCATTCAAATATCAATTGAGGAAAAAGAGAGAACCTGGTTTAATTTTTCTATGAAGACCAAATCTCATGTCATGGATTCAGGAGGTGCTTGCTAAATTAAAAAATAATGCAGGATTGCACCATATTCTGTGCTGGTTGTGCTCCAGCCCTGGATCTGTGTCAGGGTCATGAACATTCTGTGCAGTGTAAATAATTGATTTTTCACTATGGCTGTTGAATGAAAAAAAAAAAAAGAAAAAAAATCAGATCAAACCAATTGTTGTTTTCTTAACTCCCCCTTCCCCTAAAATTTCATTTAAAATAAATGTTCCAGACTACCTAAAGCAGAAAGGAACAAGTTTGCTTCAGAAAAACAAAATAAATAATCTGAAAATATAAAACTAAACACAAATTAGAGAGCAAAAAGCAGTGAGTGCTTCCTTGTGTTAATTTCAGGATACAAAAGATTCATGTTAAATTACTCCATTGGCTCCTAAAGGAAAAAAAAATCCATGTCCTAATGTTGAGGCTGTGCTCTATTCCCTGGGTTAGTGTGGGCTGTGCAGAACATTGTCAGTCTCCTTCTCTGATGCTGCTTCACTCAGTGCAAGCTCATGGGTGCATGGTCTGGTACCCAGGCAGCCCACGTGGAAGTGACAGACTTTCATGCCTTACAGTTAGTGCATCCTCATTTTTATTCATTGTATTTTTAATTTGTATCAAAGATCCTGTTCAGTGTTTTATAAGAAGCTGAAAATTTCTAGGGGGAGGCATTACTGCTGTAGCATGTGGTGGTTTAGAGGATGCTCCAAGCCACAGCTAGGGAAGGAGATGACCCAAGCTCTCACCTCCTCCTTCACTTCTCTCACAGAAGTGGCTGAACTTTGGCCAGCTGGAGCCATGCCGGGAGCTTGACTCAGACTCATAGGGGGCAATCAATTTTTGGCTGAATTTTCTGTTTTTTAAAAATATTACGCAGCTCTATTAGTATGCCAAAACCATACTTGTTCACCACACAGAGCAGTTCTTGCCTCATGCTGCCCTGTGAGAGGTCTGGCTGCTGCAGACTGAAAGCCAGGAGGTTACGGAGCCTCACTGGGAGAGTGCTGTAACAGCAAAACTTTGAAAGCATCCAACAGACAATTCTTAGTGTAGCTATTGAACCCACAACAGTTCAGTTTAGCAACACTGACTTTTGGGGAGGAAATAAGGCAATTTTTCCCCTTTTCTGTAGCCCCATTTGGTTTTGCAATTCACATAATAACTTTTATTCACTGAAAATGATTAAACTATATTAACTTCTGGTATAACTAATAAAACCATAGTATTTACCCGAGTGATTAATTTGTCTCACTATGAATGGACATTGGCTCACCTGTAAGCTTCATCTGAAAATTGTATTTAATAATATATACCTTCAAGTTTGCTTTGACAATATTGAGAAAAACTTAAATAAGATGGATATGCCACTGAAACTTGACTAAATAGCATTGAATTTCAATGCACTTGGATCCATTTGCATGCAGCCAGGATCTGATTCCTTAATACCTATAATGCATGAATGTTCAGAACATGTGGCTGCAATTTACTGTATTATAAAAAGCATTTATGTACAAAGAGGAGAAACAACCTCATCACAGTTCCAGGGAAAGTCACCACAAGAAAAAAAAGCACTCAAGAATTACTGACTCCTGATGTTGTACTCAGATAACTGAACTGTGTCTTGGTTCAATTTCTCAGCAGGAAATCAGATCTTTTCTAAATTATTCTGTAGATGAATGTGAAAAAAAAATTAATTCTATTCCTTTTTTTAATACTAAAATTTTTCCTATTTAATATTTTGTGCTGTTATTTATTGATATCTAAAATTAAAATAAGATGGAGAAGAAAAGTAGGGTTAAAATGCATTTTGTTAGTATAAAGACAAATTATTATACACAGTTTTTGTAAACAGAATAAGTTGTGCCCAGGGCTCTCTGTATTTGTTATGCATCAGCCTGGAGCCCTTAACTCTGCGGCCATTATGCTGACAAAGCTGCCCTCAGCTAAAACAAAAGTTTTACCTTTCCACATGTGTTCATAGTGTGTACACATCTGCATGCAGTGTGAATGAGTCAATGTGCTTTGGGATTCAGGCCATAAGTAGTAAATTAGATTGAAATAAGAAGCTAGTCTGAGAAAGAATTCAGTGTAAGTGCATATATTCACAATATGGAACAGCAGCTTTTCTTTTCAGTGTTGGGCTTATCTTCTATCTGCGGCTAGTTACATTAAGGCATGAACATTCATTCACATGAGATGTCTGACGCCATAAATCTCAAATTCTCTCCTTGCTTCCACTCTTGCCTTCATTGTGCTGGCTATGCTAATGAAAAGCAGGTTTTCGGTTTCATATGTACGTGCATGTGTGCAAAAGAAGGAGGGGTTTTGTCATATAGGCACTTGTCCTGCTCAGCACAGAGATAGAAGACCACTGAAGTAGAAAAAGTATAATATATGCAATTAATCTGGGGCAAAGCTTTTCCTAGCCTCATAACTGTTTTTATAAAAACATAAAAACCAATATATCATTGAAAATAAAACAGTGCATTGTGTTGTATTACATGGTGTTTACAGAGAAAAGCAAGCTTTTTAACCACCTGGCAAGTATTTCAGACAAAAAAAAAAGAGATTTAAAAAAGCAAGGACAAGCATTAGAAAGAGAGGGGGAGGGGAAGCTGGGGACTTCTCATTTGCACATGTAGAAATGCAAATTTGATCCATCTCTTTCTTATCTACTGGTAACAGACTTGGCTCATGGAGCACAATAGCACCTACAGTTCTATGGTCAAAAATAATGAAGTTTAAAAAGAATTGATTTGATTATAGAAACACTTCTATACAGCCACGTGTTCATTAGCAGATGCCTGCCACCTACCTCGGAAACAAGGATGTGAAAAGCCTGAGAGCAGGATGTAGCCCCCTGATTTTGGGACACAGACACACCCAGGGGCACTAAGACTCCTTGGTGTTAAATTTTTTGATAATGCAGAGAAATGTATGGACTCTGACAGTAGCAATTGATTTCCTGCTTTTCCATCTCTTATCAAATAGGTCCACAGTCTCCTTTAAAGCACAGCCCATTCCTCTGGCTTATGCCAGTTTACCTCTGTAATAGCTGGGACCCAAGTGTTGTTGACATAACTGCAGAGATGGACCTGATAGTTTCCCCCAAATATTTCTAAAACTCAGATCAAATTCCTCTGAATTATCTGAAGTGATTTTGTCTTCACATTAGGAAAGTTTGCCTTGTGTAAGGGTTTTAAGAATTAGACTATTGCAACCCAGGGCTGCTGAATTAGAAACTATTGGACAAGGTCTCTGTGATACAGATTCATCTGTCAAAACTTTTGTACTTCATGAGAAACAGTGGAGCTTTTATAAAATTGAAAAAAAAAAAAAAATCGTTTGCCATTCCCGTCTCATAAGCAAGTTTGATGAGGAAAGAGAGGGTTGGAAGCAAGTATAAAATCAGAGCTGGGGGATAGCGATGACAGAGGAATATACACAGCTGTAGTTATTTACGAAAGAAAGAAAAAACATACTGCTTTTGCAGAGATAGATCTTCAGCTGGGTAGCAGTGCTGGGCAAGAAAAAGAAGGTTTCACAGAGTCTACAAACCACTTGCAAGTAATTTGCTATCCCCCTGCCCTTCCATACGAGCTGAAATCAGATACAAGCTAATTAGGGCGAAGGCAAAGGCGGGCGCAGAGCGAGGGCTGCCAGGTGCAGCCGCCGGTGCTGCCAGATGGGCACAGTGTGACTCCCCACCACAAAGAGGGGCTGCGAGCCTGGCCGGGCTGGGGGAGGCAATTTGTAAAGAGCACAGCATATGCCACCTGATATCGGGAGGGGTATGTGTGTGTTGCAGTTTACCTGTCATTTTTGTGCGGTTTTCAACCACGAGGCCCGGTTATTCCATGCTGCGGGAATTCGGCAGCGGATCAGATGCCATGAAACTCTCACATGCTTCCACATAATTATCTTCCCACGAGCCCTTTTCTATGCCCACTCAAGGAAACCACTCACCAGAAAACACAACCTGCAGCTCTCCCTGTGGCCAGCCTGCTCCACCAAGAAGTTGTGAGGGTGACTTCAGTTCCTCGCCTGCTGCAGCTTCTGCTCCTCTCCCCATGCCCTCCTTGGAGGCCCTGCCAATACATTTTGCCCTCTTGCAGAACTGGGAATTCTTGCACTCACTCTACTCAATCATGATGAACGATACTTCTGGCCTTACAGCTGCAGAAAACCTGAGACAGGTGTCAGCTCCCAGCTCTGTAATGAGATCAAAACTCCCCTTTAATATCAGCAGAATTTCTCACTGGGGATCATATCAGAGGTAGGCAGAAGGGCCCACTATGCATTTAACAATTGGGCAACAGGAGATCATTTTCGTTCTGTAATTCTAGTTTTGCCTTGTAAAACCTGAACAAACCTCATAGCTTTTAATTTCATGCCTACATCTTTTTTTTTCCTTTGACATTTAGGACTAAAATGTACATACTGCTAACTCCGTCATTTAAAAAGAGCTGACACTGTTCCCTCATTCAAACACTCTTCAGCAAATCAAATCTCCTATATGCTTGAGGTTGCCTGGGATATTTCGGTACCACGCTCATTTCTGAATTTGTAGAGCTAGACTGAAATCTTAGTGTAATGGAAAAGACTGCTGAAAACTTTGCTAAACAGATGATCACATTCCTGAGCTTGTTTTACTTAGTTAGCATTTTTGCCTGCTGTGAGGTGTTTTCCTTGGATTGTTACCTACAAATACAGCACTGACCTCAGTGTGCATGAAGCAGGCCAGCACAGACAAATAGAGCCAATTGGACATGCTCCATAAATCATCACCCACATCCTTCCAACAGCAAAAATAAAAAGGAAAGGAGGAGGGGGTAAAACAACTGGTGAGTGTTCCACATGAGGAAATGGAGGCTATTTGGTGTCACCAGCTGGAAATACTCAGAATGCTAAGGAGAAAGGTACCAGCATGAGCTAGCTCTGTGCCGGATAAAGTACTAACATTATAAATAAGTGCTATCATCTTACAGATGTCTTGTATGGACAAAATAATAGGCCTAAAATGCTCTCTGCTATAAAAGGCACCTATCTCAAATGGCAAGTGCAGAAATATAATATTATGACTTATGAAATCAGACTTAAATCCAACATAAAAGGCTGTCTCTCAGCATAATTCACTCTAGTTCTTCAACTCTGAATGAGTCTGAAGTGATTTCTACTGCTCTGTTGGCCCAAATTCTAGACAAGTACCTAGGTTACCACCTTATTTCCCCAGTACTCGAAGAGAAAACTCATCATGGATGAAACTCATCATGGCAGCCTTTCTACCCAAACTTCAGTCTGGATGAGTCATAGAGCAGGATCCCAGCATACTCCACTTCACTGGTCAGCTTACATTTAGGCTCAGACATGTTGCAGTATCTGATTTAGGTAAAATAGATTATTTTCTCAGAAAAAATTAAAAAAAAAGCTTGAGGAAAACAAAGATTTTTTTTCAGGTGTTTGGTTCTCCTGACCCCTTGCAACAGTGCATTTGACAAGGGACTGAAATTTGAATTTACTGTACACCTAGTGATTTTTCATTTAGACAAGTTACAGCACCAAACCTGTTCTGAGTCTAGTTCAATCAAAACTTCTACATTCTGTATAAATGAGTATTAATTAAGGACTGGGATACTAATCTGGATTCTCAGTCTTCTTCCTGGCTCATCTGTTACTTTGAGTTCTTTGAAAGTATTCAGCATGACCCTTTGTAGGAAAAGCTCTATCCTAAGGGACCTATCTCAACAAGAGGGATCACAGCTGAAAATCCCAAGTGAAAACACACATCTAATTGCTTTTAGGGATCTGGCCCAAGATTTTCTGCTCCTTAGTGTGTCCTGCTGTATAGCTCTAGGAGTTCTTTGATCATTCTCTTTGCTAACACCCCTTTTGCTTTGAAGAGAGGGTCTTGCTGTTTTCCATTTGGAGATAGAGCACATAAAATTAAGGGGTGCAACAGTTAAGTCCTTTTGGCTGTATTTACCTTAGCAAAAACAATGCACCAGTAACTGTTGTGCAGCCCTAAGGCCAGCTGCCATGTCATCACTCACATCCATACAGTTGAATTGTCTTGTCTCTTCCCCACCACACTCTTCACCCAAAACAGGGAGACTGCATCCAAATTGCCATTGAAAGCAGTTCTTGGCTTGTGCTAACTCCTGAACTATGTCCAGGCACTGGCTGGGACTGCTAGCTGGCCATGGCAAAACTACGTCAAGGATGATGCTGAAAGGTAAACTGCACGGATGACTGTGTGCCAGGGACCCAAATCCTGGCTCATTTCAGCTCACTCATGTTGGCATGGTCATTGTGGATTTAGCTTTCACAAAGAGCCTCAATATGTTAGATTCAGCTTGCCTGACTTTAAGCCTAAAGTTAACAGTTAACTCTTAACAGTATAATTATGCTAGGCTCTCTGTGCAGTCAGTGGAAAGAGACTTCCAGAGGACAATTCAAATCTCCTTATATTACACAACACACCCACAAGAGAAGCCCAGCTAAACAAAAAAATATTTGATGTATTGATGGGAAGGGGCAGTTAAAACATCAAAAGACAAAGAACCTACTACATAAATACAACATTTCTGCTTCAAAAAGATGATGGATACTAATGATCTTCTTGGGTTTTGTAGGGTTGAAATGCTATCTGTGGGTAAATGTTCCTGACTGTCCTGGGCACATCCCCACATCATAGTTGCTAGGTGGCTTTAACCTAGAGGAAAGATTACAGACTCATTCTCTTCATAAATCACTAGGTATAGCATTCCAATGCATTCACCTCATCAGCTGGTACAAGCTGAATATAAAACTATCCAAATGATTTTGGTGCACGTCATTTTCAAACTCTTCCTAGATACATATGTGAGTAGACTGGGGGGAACTTATAAACACTGAAAATAATTCTTCTTCATCAGCAGAATGGTTAATGTCCAGAAAGTCTCTCTTAGAGCCATTTGTGCCTGTGCCTGGTTTACCAATGACCGTCTTTGGTTTCACAAATCCATGACTTGTCAAACTGGAGTGATTTACAGAGAGAGAACCCTACACTATGCCTGCAGGCAGGGCTGCAAGTGCTCTCACCAGAGCCTCTAAATTGGTATTCTGCTAGGTTCAGCTCAACAAGAAATATGTTAGGAGGGAAACTCCCTTGGCTAACACTAACATAGTAACTTATTTTATGATAGAAATTATGTCTTTAAATGTATGGAAAATTTTGATTTACATCTTTAAAGGAAATGAGATTTTTTTTCCTTTTTAGTTTCTTCTTCCAAGAGAAGAAGTAACAAGCAGAGAGTAAAACTTAAAAAAAGTCTGTGAGCAAAACACGTATTTGCTGCTTTGTTTTCACTTACACAAATTGTAAGTATAATTTTCTGCATAGTAATAGTTTAGGCATTTTCTCAGTAAGATACTAAAAGCAGTTCCATTTATTATTTTACTCTTGCAATTTCAAAACCAAAACCTTGCCTTGAAAGCTGACATTTGCTATTTCGAAATCTAGCTTTTCTGCATGAATCTCTCAGATTCATTCTTGGTTTTCTTTTTCTTGAATCGTCATCTGTATATTCTTTGCACACCATGCTTGCATCAAATATTTTTACTGTGTATTCTGTCAATAATGGTAATGACTTTCAAACATAATTCACAAAACAGAGAAAGCAGTAGTTCGTTTTACTAACTTACTTGACAATGAAAAGTTAAAATTGTTAAATTTATTGCCACTTTTACAACAAATGCCTGGTCAACTGGAAATATAATTATATTTATGTTTTTATATATATGTTTGTATACATATTTTATCCATATAACTCATATATAAGTATGAGTAGAATTGATGTATGGTTTCAAAACTGATTAGGCACTAAGCAAAATTGACAAATTACTTCAAATAAAGAGGAAACTAAGAAGTCAGGCACAACTATTTTATGTAAAGCTTAATAAACTTGTGGAATAAGCAGGAAGGGCAACTGCAGCAAAACACAGAAATTAGAAATTAGTTGTCAGAAAGTTCAATGGATCTTTTTTCTCTCTTTTCTCCTTTTACTCTTCAATATGAGTCAGCAGTGCCCTGGCAGCCAGGAGGGACAGCCCTGTCCCTGGGGGCATCACGCTCAACATCACCAGCTGGACCAGGGAGGGGATTGTCCTGCTCTGCTCTGGGCTGGGGCAGTTTTGGGTGTCACAGTACAAGAAGGATATAAAGCTCTTAGAGAGCATCTTAAAGAGCACAATGAAGACGTTGAAGCTCTATAGGGGAAGCCGTGTGAGGAGAAGCAGAGTTCACTTGTTCTGTCCAACCTGGAGGAGACTGAAGAGCGAACTCACTGCAGACATAACTTTGTGAGGGTAAGAGGGGGGGCAGGCACTGATCCCTTCTCTGTGGTGAGCAATGACAGGACCTGAGGGAATGGCCTGAAGCTGTGTCAGAGAGGTTTAGGCTGGATATTAGAAAACGGTTCTTCATCCAGAGGGTGGCGGGGCACTGGAACAGGCTCCCCAGGGAAGTGGTCCCAGCACCATCCTGACAGAGCTCAAGAAGCATTTGGACAGTGCTCTCAGGCACAGAGTGTGACTCTTGAGGATGGTGACTGGACTTTGCAGGGACTGGAGTTGGATTTGATGATCCTTGTGAGTCCCTTCCAACTCAGTTTTTTCTCAGATTCTGTGATTCTGTGATCTTCTGATCCTATGATTCTGTGATTTTCATAGAGGAGCAAAGGATAACAAAGCACAGTGAAAAAGCACTGATAGACTAAAAAACATTATGCCTTTGATGTCAGATAGCCTTTTCCTGTTCCTTAAAACATCTTATATTCTTGATATGGGTCTCATTTTCAAGCTGAACAACAGGCCAGCAAAACCAGCTTTTACTAGGGAGATCATCCATGTCCTACTGGCAGACACAATGACTTGTTCATCTGAATCCCAGTCTTCAGTAAGGCAGCCCAGTCAGCAGCCTGACTTGTGAGTCATCCTTCCCATCCCCACAGAGGGCTGCTTGCACAGATCACAACCCGCTTCCAAAACACTGAGCTGTGTCGGATGGCAAAGTGCCTTGAAATGCTCATGGTGTGGGTGCTGTGCTGTTTCCCTGAACTCCCACATTCTGCTGCTCATTTATATCTCTTTTCTGAGTTGGGATTTATCACCTTGTTCACAGATCCTCCCGGAGTTGTCCCTGCTTGTAGCACCTCCCTCCCCAACAGAGTTGATGTGGGGGACTTTGCCATTTTGATGCATCATTCCATGAACTTGTTTATTTGATTTAGCACCATGTTGAGCTGAAGGTTACTGGAATGCATGCACAGAGTATCTTCTCGCTCACAGGACTCTTCACACTTCTTATCCTGCTTAATAATCTCATGGCAAATCTCCAAACCATGTAGCCAGGGCAGGTTTGCATTGCACAGAGGCACGGGTTCTCTTGGTTAAGCTGAGTTATCAGCTATTGTTTAATACAATGTTTTATGTTTACTCATTTGGGCACTCATTTAGTTTCATTTAAATGAAACTACCACTAACTTCTGCTGCTACTTTACTAGCTAATGTGCTCTGCACATTACAGCTGTCGACCATGGGATCAGCAATTTTCATGGCAAGGGATGTGTCCCATACACATTGGATTCCCAGCTATGTAGCAACGTAGCTATGTTTGGCTAAATCACATAAAAGACTTGCAGTCTGAGTCACATTTTTAAAATAGCTGAAAGATTTTATCTTCACCACAGGAGAATTTTCACTTCTGGCCAGTTATGAATAATGATATTAAAATACACGTTGGTGTAATCCTCATCGCAGATAAGACGATCTTGTCCATCATATGCCTGCCTCATTCTAGTCAATCTTCATTCCTCAGGAAATCTTAATATAGACAACACTGAAAATCTTTTAAAAATATCAAAGTGATTACTGACATCTACCAAGAGATTGGAACAGTAACACAATAAAACAAAAATTGAAGGGGCCAGATTTTCAGCTGTGGTAAATCTAACATATACAGCAACTGAAAAGTATATTTTAGGGACACACTGAACAGACCTTTGGGTAAAGTAGTTTCCTTCCAAATAGCCTTTGAAATTCTGATTTAGAGAGCCCTATTCAGCCACAAAGTAACAGATGAAGTGTCCTGTTAGTCTATGCTAGTAAGCCAAAGATTTACCACTATATAGTTTACGACCATCAAAATGATGAGCAATAATGAGTTTCTTTCAATGTGAAATTTTACTAATTTTAGATGGAAGGATATTCTGAATTAAACATCTCCTTATTTCAGAAATGGAGTGGTGGCACCTCAGCCCTTGCAGCAGGGAATAAAAGAATGCTAACCTCACAGCCAAACATTTATGTCCTAGTGTCACTTTACCAGTGGTCTTGAGGAAAGTAAAATGAAAACTGCTATAGTAGTGTCAAGAAACTGTAAGCACAATCTGAAGAATAAAATTAGCTGAATACAAAGCAGAGAAAAATAAAATTGTGAACTCCAGTTCTTTATAACCTTTACTAGTCTATCATTCCTTTCCTTGACGCCTGACACTCTTTTTGTCTTAAAACATTTAATAGGAAAAAAAAAAAACAGATTAACATGAACAACAGTTCCTAAAATGAAGTTTGGCATATTTTTTCCAGATCTAAAGAAGAGTCCCTGTGTCACAAAGTGTCTCTGGTTTTCTGATTGGTCTCAAAATTATAATTACTTTTCCCTTCAAATCCTGCTTCAGGTGGGCTTCTTTAATCCAGGGTTAATATTACTCCTATTAAAGTGAATAGGAGCTTGCCATTGCCTCCATTACAGCAGGACCCAGCCATTACCTTGCAAAGATAGCTGTACCTTCTGAGCAAAATTTTGATTACTCAGGAGCTTCATTTCTGACTTGGGAATTAAAAAGTTGGTAAAAAAATTAAGTTGTTCAAAAGAGATTATTCTAATTTTAAGACTTATGGTTACTCTAAGATCAAATGTTCAGCCCTCGAATATAAAGAGATGATCACAGAGTAGTAAAATGAACTAGAATATTATTTATATTTTGATGCAATTGCTCAGTGGAATTTTGGTGGATGAAATCATCCCATAAAAGGGGAAATGGGAAAGCTTCCCTCCCTTCCTCCAGAACAGAAGACAGGAACCAGGCCCTGCATTTTTATATAACACCAGTGTTGCATACAGGGTCTAAAGACAAAGAAACATTAAAAACCACCCCATTCCATATAAACCCCTAAAATCAAGGCCAGACTACTGGTAGTCCTCCAGAGAATGCAATAGGTCAGCACAGTGCTTCATGAAGCTTTATTTTTCTTCTGGGCCATGTAACTATGAGCTGTGGGACAGGATGAGTAGGAGTTACGTATACACTAGCTGCCATATTTCCAAAGGATTTATGACGGATTTTTCATCCTGGCTGGTGAATGTTGCAGGATGGAGGTGCCCAAATTGCTCTGCCAAACCTGTCTCATACCGATTACTCCTCACACCCACACAGGGAAACATTTTCTGTTTTCTATCTCACCCTGGGAAACTGTGAAGTTACATCAGTGCTAAATCTATCAGAAGCCTCATTTTGCTTGTTTTAGATTATGCAGTCCTCTTTGTTCATTAAGTGATACCTGCTGGGGTTTTGGTCTACTTTGCTTTGTGATTTCCAGAACTGCAGGTTGGTGGTGGTCTTTATGTCATATTTGTGTAGTCGACTACTTGACCTTGGTAAAGTATTTTGCACTGGTCTTCAGTGACTTTCATCTGTGTTTTCCCAGGCTTGCTCACTAGTTTGTAGGGATCCTTTTGATATGCTCAGTTTGTTATGTATAGAGCTATTTCTGTTACAGTCACCTTGACAAAGTGGTAACCAGCTCCAGGGTCTACAACATCCCCATTACTAATGCAGGCAACAAACGATCTACCAGACATGGGACAGATCTTTGGTGACATCCTCCTCACACATCCTTTCAGTTTAATAGCAAGCAATTGATAACTACTGTTAAAGGACAGCTTTTAAAGAAATCATGCATCCAAATCAGAGTAGTTTTAGTCAAAAGTCAGTGGGGTCTAGGGCACTATTCATAAAATCCTTAGACCATAAAATAACAGGGCCAAAAAAATCTCACCATCAAGATCCCAATTTCTTTCCATTAACATTCAGACATAAATATCCACTCTGTACATGTCTAAAACTCGATAAGTGAAATTTCAGCACCTTGCTCCTTTTCAGTTTTCTGTAACCTCATCTGTATTGTATAAAATGGTTTCAAGAAGCCCCCTGTGATTTCATCAGGCCCAAAGCAACCAGCTTATCTAGGTACTCTCTTACTTGTTTTTCTTTGTTTTGGCTTGAATTCTTACCCTTTGAGTGTAAATGAGGATCATGTTATCCAACTGAAACAAAACAGCATAAAATATTTTTGCCTCTTTGCAACTGTCATTCTTGTCCCCTTGAATAGTGGACCCATTGTTTCCTTCCCACTTTTCACTTGCTGCTAATGTGCTTATGAAATGTTTTATTGTTACACATTTTACTGCTTGTTAGTTTAACTCTGTTACATGTCTGGCTTTTTTTGATTTTCTGATCTTTTCTAATATTTCAAGGACTAAAAATTGTCGCAGTAGTTGGTCGTTGCAAAAAGGCTCTAGAGGCTGACCCAGCACGCTTCAGAAACTAGACTTTAAAGGCTCTGTCAGATATAAAGGTGACAGTTAGCTGCTACATATTGGCTGGAAAAATAATTATTTAGATAAAAGAACATAATTTACTGTAGTTGCAAATTGATGGTATGTCCCAGTCCCAGGTGCTGAGAACCTTGGTCCCATGGAATGCTATGGAGAACTACACAAAGAAAACTACTTCCACTGCTTGCAGCGAGATTGCCACTCGGAAATGAAGACTTCCTTGCAAGAAATCAAGAGCAAAAAAAAAAAAAATTCAGCTGCTGATATAAGCATTTTCTTCAAGTGTGTAACAAGCTGAAGTTTAAGCCACAGTACAGCATTAGTAGCTGACAGCACTGGTACCAGTCTCTGGGGGTTGCAAAGTCTTTGGGAAAGACTGCTGCTTTGGCACCTAGAGACAAAACCCCACCTGCAATGGATTGCCGAGAATTATAAAGGCAGCTATCTAGACAATGATTCTCAAACTAGTAATGGACAAATAATAATGACCTGACACATCTTCTGCTTATAAGAAGACCTATAAAAGTTTTTGTATTTGTAAAAGTCTTAATTATGATCAACAAAGAGCAAAACATCTGCTTCTTCAGTTTGACATTTATCTACAACAACTGTCAAGGTTCTCTCCTGGATAATGTAGCA
Source organism: Pseudopodoces humilis (assembly GCF_049639895.1). Lineage (NCBI taxonomy): Eukaryota > Metazoa > Chordata > Aves > Passeriformes > Paridae > Pseudopodoces > Pseudopodoces humilis. Next base: position 97,258,968 of record NC_142202.1, read on the forward strand.
GTGCTCCTACTTAATAACTGCAATTACTCTAAATCTGTCATAAAACTGAAGAGTTTAACTAGACTATGAGGGAACATGTTATAACATTTAAAATATATTTTATAAGATATTTCATGATAAGTTTTAATGGTGGGATTCTCATAATGTCTGCTGTGTTTGCAATCACACTAAGGTCAACATTGCATTTAATTATACTCCTAAAAATACAGATATACTGGAAGCAGCCAAAGGGAATTTGATTCAGATCAAATCATAAGGACACTAAGCTCTAGAAGTCAAAACAATAAAGAGAAAGCAAAGTGAACAATTAACAGCACTCATCATCGCCTTTTTGTTAATAGTAGATTACAGGCGCCCTTCTTTTGGACAGTATTCAATGACCTTTCCAAGTCACAGATCCCATCTTCCTCCAGACAGATTGCCCTAACTATACAAATTATTTCTCTTTTTAAAAACATAGATCAGGAAATGTGCATTTGTTTCTATTCAAATATTTCCATTAAGTGAAGAAATTCTCTAAAATAAGAAATTCTCTTAGTTTGAGAACTCTCTGAATGAATCATTAGATGCCAGAAAATAATGTTCCAGCTCTGGGACTAGTTGTAAATGCAGACCAGTTACAATGACAGTAATGGTTGTTTTACTTTACACAGGAAACTAGCCAAAACCAAGGGATATGATACATTAATTTCAAACTGGATACATGTTAGAAAAGCACTGCAAAAAATCCTTCCATCACAAAATATAAGGCTAGACTTGAACTGCCATGACTATAGAAGACATCTTGTCTTTTTTCTGAAGAAACCCATGTTGTTCAGGGTTCTTGGGCAGAATCATATAAAAAGATCTTGAGCTTCTCAAACTAGCTAGTCCATTCACTGTTAAATAAATGGTTCAGTCTGTGAGACAAATAAGCAGCTTCATTGATGTTTACCTCTCTTGAATGCAAATAAAGCAAAAATGAATCAAGCACAAGTTTAATATTTAATTCACTTTTCCTACTTTTTTTTGGTAGCTTTTCTTTTGTTCAGCGCATGCTTACCATTCTCTTGAGCAATGCCTTTAAGTGGGGGCAGTTACATTTTATCGGTATTTGTAACATAACTTGCCTTTGTAACAGTGAAAAATAGACCACTAAGGAAACTACTGCATCTGATCATCTGCGACTCGGTGCCTACCACGTGTATCCCTGATACTTGTTGAGGAGGTGGGTGTACAGCAACTCACAGAGGCCTGACAAGAGACACAAAGAGAACAAATCTCAGCCCTGAAGTGTTTCAAGGGAATGTTTCAAGAGTTGTGGCTGAAAGAATTCAGAGATTGCTGGCAAGGTGAGTGCTGGAGTGAACACTCATAGTATTCCAGGTGTTATATTTTTGCTTTGAAAATACACAGAGAAGAGCTGCACAGGTGGGGGACTGTAGCTGTAGTCCTAGTAACAGGGTGAGCTCAGAAATGCTCTTCCTGGGTATCAGCCTGTTTGTAAAAAGGTCACATGAATGTTATCTGTTGCAGGAAAAGCCCAGGGTATTTTTCTTCATGCATATCCCCTCACTCAGGGGTGAGACACTCAGGGTGTGCAGGGTTCATATCCATGTGCTGTGACCCTGCAGACTCTCACTCAGTCTTCACCTCTTCGAGAAAACAAAGGCATGCAAAGCCTTTCCCTGACCTGCAGCCCTTCAAATCAGGCTGCCCACACCCAGACCTTCCCACAGGAGCAGGTTCTGCTGCCACAGAGAGGAGGTCTGGCAGAGACCCTTCTGACAGTCCAGCAGTACTGCCAGGGCCAGCGCTTGAGCGCGGCACAGCACAGACACTGCTACGCTATCCAACACCAAGTGCACAATGAAACCAACCGGGAAGGGCCAGCAACATCTTTTAATATAAGAGCCTCCCTCTCATCTGCTATTTAAATGACATCAAAAGTGAATGAGTAAGATTTGAAGCCTTCTTTTTCCTGTTTCTTATGAATAATCATACATGGTAGAGCCAAATTCTCATTAAATACCAAAAATTACTTTTGGTGACCACGGAATACATAAATTAGATCATGGTGAATTATGATGAAATGGCATCAGAGCTCATGCACCTGACAAGCTGATGCCTAATAAGAGACATGCTGTCTCCAGTTTACAGAGAAATGGACAAGTTTATATCACTAATAGCAACATAAAGGGAAGTGATCACAGGGCAAGAAAATAAGGGGGAGGGGGGGAAGCCAACCAAAAAAAGGAAACGTAATATCCTGTAAAAATCATAACAAAACAAAACACCTTTCCAACGAAAAGAAAACACAAAGGGAAAAAGAATAAACAAAAGGAAAATAAGTTATTATGGATTAAAATAAAATTATCAGGAAGGCGAAAACAAATGACACTACAGCTTGGGGAAAGGAAAAAGATCATAAAAAGGTCTGCATTTAGACTCATGGAATTGATTTTACTTGCACTCCTAAAAGCTAAATATACAGTATTTCTCTGAAAAACTTTCATGAGTCAGTGTAGAATGAGAACAGAGTAGAAGATGGTAATTTCAAATAATGATTGCTGATGTCATTTGAGAAAAGTCTTATTCCTCTGCATAAAATTCAGCCACTGGGCTTTTGTAGTTAAAATAAAAATACTTTCCACTAGACTTTTTTTACAGTGAGTTATAAAATCTACAAGAAGAACAAAAGCCAATGCAAGACATGCAAGACTGGGTGATGTGTGTTGTTCTACAAGTGCTATTTCTTCAATTGATTTGCTTTTACTTGTTGATTTCTCCATGTATATGAATCTTTAAAAAAATTCACTGATATCATCCATGGGCTAACCAAGAACAGAGCCACTGTTCTCAGTAGGGACAGTAGATTGTATGAAAACAAGCCTTATATAGAGGAAATATCATTGCAAAATGTATGACCCAAAAGGGCTTACAGCTGTCTTACAAAGGAGTTGTTTGGCTGCCTAAATCAGCCATAGCTGATTCCATTTTGTGACAGACTTTATAATCTTTATGAAGTGAGGGCTGACAGGAGACCACAGGTTTTAGCAAATAATCCAAATTCTGGACCATGGGAGATACACTTTTGAAAAACTTAGAGGAAAAACCTCAAGAAGGGTGATAGAAGGTTTCAGCTCCTGCTGCTGATTTTGTGAACACTTGAACAGTGTCAAGGGCACGGTTCCCAACACACTGGCACCTGCCATATGTTGGCGCCCACTATATGTGTAAAGATATTCACCTCTGGCATGAAACATCTTGGGACAATGTGAAGTGTGACAATATCAGCTCTTGAGTAGAGGATTTTCATATTACCATCTGCATTCAAATGCAGAAGTGGTTCAGATTTACAAAGATTAAATAGTAATGGCATGTATGGACCAGAAACAACACGGGGTTCCACAGTGCCAGGTGTGCCATTATATCATCACAGTCCAGCACAACCAGCACAAATGGCCCAAGCCCTGGCAAAATGAGCAGACATTCACCAGCCCACCTGAGCCCAAGTCAATACCTCCCCATGGAGCTCAGCAGTTTGACCCAGCACACCCTCAGTCCTTTTCCTGACTCCTTGTTGTGACGTTCTTGCAATATCTGGGTCTGTTCTTAGTTAAAGACAGGAAAAGAATGGAGTGAAGTTGCTGTTATTAGCCTTACATATCAGTGCCGTGGAAGAGCACAAAGAATTTGCCTGCATTTTTACATATTCAGTCTATATTTTCACTGTTTTCTGTCTCTTCCAGTTCCTGTAGAAGTCCCAGATGCAAATAGACCCACAATAAATGGAACTTTTGCATCAGCCACAGCACTTTGAAGCTTGTAAAACTTCTCAGACTTTCCATTTCCATATAAGCTACAATAATTCTTGCTAAACTTTGTATTTAAAATAACTGTACTCTGTATATATATTTCCCTGCATTACGTAATAGCAAGCGAGATCTGGTATCTAACACAGGGCTGAGTGGTTGGGTTGTTTTTTTTTTTTTCAGGGAGCTACAATAACTCCATATGCCAAAACATTAAAATAGCTCCAGTTTTTTGGTTTTTTTTGTAAGTGGGAATAAGGCATATGTAATTTTCTCCATATGAATTTTTAACCTGCTATCTCCCAAATTTCTTATAAGCAATGTGAGTATGTAAAGTTACTCTTGTTCAAACAAAAATTAAACTTGAGATGAATATTTACCAAAACCAGATTTTCCACAGGCAACATAACACAACAAATAACTATCATGTTTTTAATGACAAGATACCTGGAGAAATCCTTATACTAGCAAATGTTAGAAATGGGCATGTTGATTAAGGTAACTGACAATACGATGAAACTGGTTGAAGTTTTATTTCCCTAAGCCCATAATGCCAACAAAGTAAGGGCTTGCAACACTATTTTTCATAATGGGAGAAAATAAGCGTATTTCTAGCTGGTGTGCTTGGTTATCAACTTTAACCTTATGCAAAGACAAGACATGGAAAATGCTGCAACTCTTAGCCAACTGTTCTTAGTTTACTTGAGGATGGGTTCCTGCTTACAGTTACAATTACCACAGTTGTTTTGGCAATCAAACATGATGGAAAGACTGCTGCTAATTTACTAAGCATCATACTCACCTACACTGTTCTAGACTTCAAATCTCTTATCTGACTGTCTGTGGTCCTGCTTACTGACTTCGTTTTCCATTTCATAATTCGTTTTCCATTTAAGATTTTGTCCTGTTCCTTCCCTAGCCAAATTTTGCATCTAACCTCACCCACACATACTCACTAAGCATGTGAAGCCAGCTGGGAAGCATAAGGGTGACCAAAAAAGTTATTAGGGAGAAGCTTATGGTGCTGACACATGGAAGAAGGGCCAAAATAGAGATTTATGGCCCCAAAGTCCTAAGAGAGGGAAGTGATAGAGAAAAAAGGAGCAGTAACTTGCTGAGAAAAGTGCAGACAAACACCCCCAGAGGAGAGGAAGTCTAATTTTTGAAAGGCTTTTAGCAGTGGGCTTTTCTGCCCCAGATGAACCTCGGTGTTAGTGTCTGCACAATTTCCTCCTTCAGCATACATGCCTTCTCCAAGCTGCCCTCCCACACCCCATCCCCCAAGTGGCCATTTTCACCTCGTTTTCAGCAAAATGTCAGAAAGGGTAAGGTTGGAGGGGATCACAGTGGGTATCTGGGATTCCTGGTCAAACAGGATTATCCTTGCACTGGATTAGGTGCAAACAGCTTTTAAAGGTGTCGGTGTGGGAAGGAGATGCCACTGCTTCTCTTGGCAATCTGTTCCAGTGCACAGTCACCTGCACGGTAAAGTGTCGGTTCAAAATTGCAAATAAAGAAAAAATTCCCAGTCCAAAGCTGAGTCACCATGCTGAGATACAGCCAGACTGCCTTCCACCTTGCTCCTGGGTTTAATTTCCCATTGGCCATGTGCCGTTGCAGCTCTGAGTCAATTAACAGGAAAACATGGTGAGAAGAGATGCAAATGCACAGAAGCCCTGTGAATCTGGACAAGTTGTAGCTTTATTATGCTCTCTTCCTATGCCTCCTCTCCTCTTGGCTTTTACTTGCCTTTTGGTTAGCTTTTTGTTGTGTCACCTCTGCTTCCACTTTGGCTCCCCTTCGCTGGCATGAAGTGCTCTGCTGCCAGAGCTGAAAATGCTGAGCCAGCCTCAGGGGTCTTGTGAAAAATGCTACTCCATTGCTCCATACAATTTAGCTCTGTGTTATTGCTTGTAAAATAATCCTCTTTTAAATACAACCACCTTACAACCACTTTACAGCCTTCTGTGGCAATGAATTCCACATGCTTCTTAAAGACCACGTACTTCATTTTATTTACCACTCATCGTATTCTTTGCATAGTTATTACAAGCCAAACAGGGAGAGATACACACATTTATTTTACCATTTCACTGTACATTCCACATTCTTAACCCCTTCATCCAACCACCTATCAAAGACGAGCAAGATTGCTATTCTTATTACTATTTAAAAATTTAACATCAATTCTACAATCATGTAATAAAATAAAAGATTCTCCACAAACTCCTTCAGATAGGATATTGTATATTTTGTATATGCAGCTATCATAACTTGAATCACTGATTAAATCAAGATTCTGTATTTCCTTTTACTGAAAGGTTTTAATTACTTCTTTTAAATAATCCAAAATATCCTTTGGAGAAATATATATTTGAATTAGGAGCGTGTGAAACTTGTACATGGGTCACAGATATCTAATAAATGTGCCATAGTCCTTTCTCCATCATATTTCAGTTGTCTAATGTGAATATTAAAGCATTATAATTCATTTTCTGGGAAATTTGTTCCACTAAGGATTTCAGAACAGTTCTCCTACCAGAAAATCCACCTTGACCTACCTTGCCAAGACCCCTGTTGAGTCAATTTAAATAAATTAGTATAACAGCTTGAGTTTTCATGAAAAAGAGAATTGAAATAACTTCTAATTTGACAACATTTATATTTATTTATTTATTTACTTACTTACTTATTTAGCCTTACTCTCATTATGTCCAAGATCTTCATTTCCCTCACTTTAACACATCTCATTTGGAATAGAAAAGACGCATAGGAGACCCTCATAATATGAAACCTGTCCAAATGGAAAGTTCTGGCACTTTGGCTCTTGCCATTAAGCACTTGGTGCAAGCACCACAACCGTAGCCCTGTGGTGAGTGTGTGCCAGCAGTCTCTGACTTGGCCTGGGGGGTGACTGCAGATCGTGCAGCCGTGGTCACCAAAGGTGTCCTGAGTATTGGAAGCAGGAGACAGTCTAAGGCAGAGTCCTGTGGCAACAAGGATTATTGTGTACTGGTGAAGGTGTGAAAAGGATGTATTCAGCTGGTGAAGGTGTGAAAAGATAGACTGTGATTTCTCTCTTTAAATGTACCCGTGTGCCCCTCCTAAAATCTCAGACTCTTGACCACTGGCATTATAATCTTCTGCTCCTTCCACAGATGAGTTTTCATGTTTCTTCTGCTTGAATTAATGCTGTTTGGTGTTGATCTTCTTGCTAAGACTGATTACATTAGACTTGATAAAAAAAAACATAGAAGGAAAATAATACATCGCTGTGCCATACTGTGCAATTTCAATTATAGCAACAACAACAAAAGGCAACAGACAGCTCACAGTCATTCAGAAAACTTTTTTTTTCCCTATTAAGAAGACATTAAAAAATCTTAATTCTTCACATTCTCAGTTTGGCTTCCAATGAAAAGTACAGCTGATTGAAATGCTAATGAGGGAAAAAGGAGATGAACAAGGAAAGGATTCTATGAATCTACAAAGATGGCTTTGCAAAGACACAGAAAAAGCTAATTATTAGAATGTCTGTCATCAGACATTATCATGTCTGTCATCTGGTACTACCAGAAATGCTGTGTGGTGACCTCCTGGTGTATGCTAGGAATTGCTCACTTGCCTGTACAGGAACTAATTTTATTTTCATAAAGATGAGTAGATGGTGATAGGAATTTTTCTTTTCAATTTACTCTTTTTTGTCTTAAATTTAGGAAAAAAAAAACCATAAACATTTACTTATTTATTTATTTATGCAAAATCATCAGTTTTTAAGCTATGGGGACTTTGTTATGGTTAAACCTAAACAGCCTGACCTTCTTATTATTTGAACTTTATACCTGCATTTTTGATGGTAACAGGAATTCAGCAGGGTTTTACTTCATGTTTGCACTTACAGGGTTGGGGACCTGATAATATTACAGCTAATTGTCCTAATGACAACCTAACCCAGCAACAAACCCTGTCATTTCCTCTTAGCTCACCTCCTCCTTCTCCGGATACCTGTACATGTGTAAAACAATGTTCATCTTTACTGGTAAGGCGGCCATACAAAGAGCCATCCTTTTCTGAGATTTCAGTGGGAAATCCAGGAACAGAGGCCTTAACTCTGTGTGTAAGGATAATGTTCTAGAGACTAGCAGTATAATCTCAGAGTTTATGAGATTATTATCTCAAATATTATATCTCAAATATTTCCTGTATTACAGCAAAAATTGCATAAAGCTTAATCTTTTAAAGGTATGTCTTTGTATGGCTCATGAGGTTTTCAATTAGATAGTAAACATTTATAAGGAGAAGAAAATCTTCATTCAAAGAGAAATCAGTCAAGAAATCTCAGCGTCAAAAATGTTGGATCAAAATGCTACAGACTTTGTACGCAAACATTTGAAAAAAATGCATTCTAGTTTGCACAAAGTAACTTGATTCATCTAGTATAGACCCACAGGACCACCAAGGTTGGAAGTGACATTCCAGATCATCCAATCCAACCATCAACAAACACCTAAACCATACACCCAAGTTCCACATCCAGACACCTCATTTCCAGAGATGGTGAATTCAACACATCACTGGGCAACTTATTCCCATTCCTAACCCTTTTTCCAGTGAATATTTTTTTTCAATATCTAATCTGAACCTCTTCTGGTGCAACTTAAGGTAATTTCCTCTCATGCTTTCACTTAATACATGATTGAAGACACCAAACCTCATCTCACTATAACCTTCTTTCAGACAACTGTAGAGAGCAGTGAGGTACCCCCTGGACCTCCTTTTCTTCAGACTAAACAACCTCCATTCCCTTACAGGACTTGAGCTCCAGACCCTTCACCAGCTTCATTTCCCCTCTTTGCATGGCCTCCAGTACTTCAGTGTCATTTTTGAAGTGAAGGGCCCAGAACTGAACACAGGATTTGAGGTGTGGCCTCACCAGTGCCGAGTACAGAAGACAATCCCTGCCCTGGTCCTGCTGGCCACACCATTGCTGTACAGGCCAGGTGCCTTTGGCTTTCCTGGCTACGTGGGCACACACCTGGCTCATGTCCAGATGGCTGTTGACCAGCACACCAAAGTCACTTTCTGCTGACCCATTTTCCAGCTGCTCTGCTGCAGCCTGTAGCACTGCTGGGGCTGTGATCCAAGTGCAGGACTCAGCACTTGGCTTTATTGAACCTCGCACCTTTGGCCCATCGATCCAGCCTGTCCAGATTCCTGTGCAGAGCCTTCCTGTCTTCCAGCAGATCAGCACTCTCACCCAGCGTGGTGTTACCAGCAAACTGATTGAGGGTGCCCTTGATCTCCTTGTCCAGATCCTTGATAAGGATATTAAACAGGACAGGCCCCAGCACTGAGCCTTGGGGAACCCCACCAGTGACCGGCCACCAGCTGGGTGTGGCACCATTCACCAGCACTCTCTGGGCCTGGCCATCCAGACAGTTTTCCTCCAGCAAAGGGTGCACCTGTGCAAGCCATGGACTGCCAGCTTCTCCAGGAGAATGCTGTGGGAGATGGTGTCAAACATTTCATTGGAATCTGGACAGACAACAGGCACAGCCTTTCCCTCACCAACAAAGTGGGTCCCTTTGTCATAGAGGAGATCACATTGGTCAAGCAGGACCTGTCTTTTGTAAACCTGTGTTGGCTTGGCCTGTTCCCTGCATGTGCTGTATGGTGTACTCAGAAAGATCTGCTCCATGACCACACTGGTACTGAGATCAGGCTGACAGGCTGGCAATTCCCTAGATCATTCTTCCAAGCCTTCTTGTACAAGAGCATTATATTTTCTAATTTCCAGTCAAGTGGGACTTCTTCCTTTAACCAGAACTGCCGGTAAATGAGTAAAAGTGGCTTGTTAAGCTCTTTTACTTACTCATTACTTTTGGGAGCATCCCATCTGGAAAAAAGTCATTAAATCTATTGAGTTTAATAAAGAGCAAAGGCCACTTTGGCAGTCTTGTTGAATCCTGTAGTATTGGTTTAGGTAGAAGGGACTTGTGAACCTAATAACAGTAGAGGCTTCAAGCCTGAACTCTTCACTGGACATGGACATTCAGCTTCCCTGTAAAGGCCCTGTGCTGTTCACAGCCACCTCTGCAACAGAGCGTAGCTGTAATGCCCCACTGCTGAGACAGTGACAGCACACAATGGTGGAAGACAGAGTGAGACTTTTTTCCCAAACACATGCAACTTCAGAAAAGCTTTAAACAGCTTAGAGGCAATAAAATATGAAACTCTGAAAAACTTATAAATTAATCTAAAAAGTAAGAACATGCAAATGTGAGAAAAGAGTAAATGAAAGCTGATTTGCACACAGACGTTGTTAAATAATACTGATGCTAAATCCAGTTTGGGGGACTTACTGTGTTTGCTTGCATTATATATTTCACATCTGTTAATCAAATCCTCATATCTGCAGAGGTGGATTTTCTCATAATTAGTGGAAAATATAACAGCTTTATATAAAACAGACTTAAAATGAAAATTGTTTTGACACTTCCACACAAGTGATAATCCTGATAACTTTATGTGGACACAATCCAAGCCTGACAATGAAAAACCAACAAAAAAAATTTCCAAAGAAAGAAAGAGAGAAGAAAAAAGCAACAACATAAAACCACCCACAAAACTGTTGGAGTTTTCTTTTTCTTGGTATTTAGGTGATTTTCTATGGCTTTACATGAGAAGTGACTTTATAGCCTTCTTCCAGCTGATTGTCCATGCACTTCTAAGTATTGGCAAACGTTGAACATATGTAGGTCAAAGGCACTCTTTTCAATCATATTTCATTTTTATGTGCAATGGCTTTATATTAAAGTAGCAGAAAAGAAGCAGTATAAGCCCACAGCAGCAAGACTGCTCTTGGCCCTGCAGGAGAACCCTGTGTCTCTCAACCTCACAGGAGATTGCTGTGCTCTGTACAAACTGTGAGCAACTAGATTTGGGAGAGGTTTTTATTAGGCAGATGTGCACAGAGATGTGGGGTTCATACTTGCATTCTTATGTACATTCAGTCCTGATTCTTGCAGGCCCTCAGTTTCTTATTTGCAAATGAGAAATATTGTAATTATTGCAGCACTTGTAAACATAATTTGAATTTTAATTAATGTCAACTTTGAGAAAGCACTGTAATGGCTATATAACTTCATGAAGATAGTCCTGTATATTAGATATATTCAATACCTTATAGGAATCATTCATCACTTTCCAAGACCAGGGCATCGATCCCTGTTTCTTTCCCTACTTTTACCACCCACATATAAACTGCCAGCCTTCTTTTTTCCTTTGGGTTTTCTAGATCCATCCGGGAGCAGTGCTCATGCATCTGGCTAAAAGTGGAAAATTATTTCTTCTGGGAGAAGCCTATTCCAATGTTGGGAGGACATACCTTGTCATCACATGGGCAGGAGAAAGAACTAACTCCCCTTTGTACAGCAGAGATACCGACAGAGTGACTTACAGCAGACCTGCCCCGAGGGGCACTGATGCAGAACTGGCTCAAGATGACTGAGGTGCTATATGTCTTACTCCATAACTCCAGGCACTTTGCCTCAGCCAAGTTACTGTCTCTGTCTCTCCTACTAGGGAGACAGAATTTGAAATGGTCTTCTAACAATATGGAGTTAGAGTCAATCAACAATTTATATACACCACTTTTCTCTTTCCCCTAGAAGTGGTCTTTGAAAAAAAAATTATCCACTAAAGTTTCCACAATTCTTTTCTGCAGCATTTGCTTTCAAAATATATTTTTTAATTGGTTTACCATAAAGAATGTTCAGGACAACCAACAAATTTTGCAGAATAGTTACCTAAAACTTCCAACTTAAAAAAATCACAAAGCAAAATATACATATTCCCCTTTCCCCCCAACATGTAAGACCAGTAGGAAACCCTGTGCTTAAAAATATCCACCCTTTAAGATATGCAATGATATTCACCTGGTAGATAAATGTACTTGGCCTTTTTGCTATAAGGCTGTTTCTGCTTTCCATTAAACAAAATAGTTCTAACTATATTTTCTTGCTTTTCACAGTAACTAAACTCCATGAATAGGTGTATGAAAATAGACAGCTATAACAGACAAATGTAAAGTTACATTCAAAACCTCATTCACTTCACTAATTGCAGATGATTATTATAAAAAATGTGTTAGTGCTTACTATGACCTGCAAAGGGGAAAACAGTGAATCAATCAAGATTGCAATTATGTTCTGAATACCATTAATAACCAGACTAAGATGAGAATTCAGCAGATAATTAAGTTAAAACATACAAGTTTGTTGTGTTGTTTTCAACAGACCCCACAGCAGTTTTCCATCCTGTAGTTCATCACCCTCATGTGAGTTTTCCCCAAGCATTTCTCCAGCAATACAATGCAACTCCAGAGAATTATGAAGCCAGTAAAAAGAACAGATTTCCCAGACACCTCCTTAAAGCAAAGAAGTTGGTAGTGATTTGTTTGTTTGATCATCTTCTCTCCAAATAAGCCAGACAAAAATTAACAACCTGTGAAGAGACACTTGCCCTCTGCAACAGCGAACAGGCAGTTGTGCAAAATGGCCAGCAATGAGCTAGAAAATGCCCAGAAGCTTCACCCTCTTAATAATCCTTGTGAGGGCTCTAAATCTAAATTTAAACCTGTCCTCATCACTGATGCTCTGAACTGAGGGGTGTTTTGCCACAGTCAGCAAAGCTGTGCTTGCATCAACATAATGGGCTCTTCTGCAGTAGAGCACTGAATAACTGACCTCTGTGGAGCTGTACTTTCATGATGAACTTGCTCCTTTTCACAACATTGGTTTTGAGTTAGAAGAGGTTTAAATTGTCATAAACATTTCCCCTTTTATATTTTCCTTAGGTTGCTATTGAGAAACTGTATTCAACCCTGCTCTTTTTGAGGATAGATTTTCCCACCTCACATCTCATTTTTATTGCCTTTAACCACTCTCAGCTGTTCACAAGTTTTCTTTGCTGAAAAAAAGTCATGGAAAAGAAAAAAAAAACAAAACCAAAAACACAACAAAACAAAACACTTCAAATTGGCTCAACTACCTTTCTGAAAGTTAACTGAATATTGAAAAGTTATTTTCAATTATTTTTTTTTTTCATTCTTCACTTTATACCCAGCTGCAAGAAAGCATGAAAATGTAGGATAGATGTTCAAGCTTGTGTTCTTCAAAGAGAACACAAATAAAAAATGGGAAAAAAACCCAAAACCAGTTTGAGCCTCTCTCAAAAAACGGCAGGCATGTTTGATATTAATCAAACTCAATACATATCATATTTGTTAACAATAAGATTCAATACAAAAAACAAACAAACAAAAAGCCTGCATTTTCTGAAAACATTTTCTGAAAAAATTTTGAAAGAAATAACAAGTGTTATGAATTATTTCATAAAAGCACTTACATCTCAATGTTAATTGATAAAATAATTTAAATTGGACAATTTCACAGTATTAATGTTTTAACAGAAAACTGAAAATAGAATTTAAAATTATCTAACAGAAGTCTTGAGGCAAACATAGTTACTTTAGTATGGGCAACTAGTTACACAGAAGATGTAAAACAAAGTTATGAATGCATAGAAGATCAATTTTATTTATTTTACTTTCTGTTTATACACATACATGAGGGTGACTTAAGCCTTCAAAAATATTTGGTTTGAGACTGTGTGAAGAAAAATTAATCCTGAAATTCATGTGATCACACACTGAGCAAATAAGTGGCTCCATTCGTTCTACACTGTGCAGCAGCTAAGAGCTCTGGTAGATTCCCCAGCCAATGAGATGGGCCAGATCTGTTCTCATTCAGATAGGAAAAGTTCCTAAAATATCTGAATTCCAGTTGTGCCTGCCTCCTTTGTAGGTAAGAGATAAGGGGCAGACTTTCTCATTTTTCATAACTTACAAAGTTGTCAAGCACAACAGGTGAGATTCACGTTATTTAACATCATTATTTATGGAGAATTTAACTTTCTGCTGAACTTTAGTGATGATGCCCTCCTGCTACCCAAACCTTGGTACATAAACACAATGCAATACTCAAGAGAGAGTCACTTATTGGAAACAACTTCCAACATATTTTAGATGTTTACCTTAGCACAAAAACATTAGTATTTGATGAATAATATTCTGGAATCATCTACTTCTTTCTACTGACTATTAACAATCCCTCAGAACCTATTTAAATAAGTACTTTCATACTATGAACCTCCAAAATAACTGAAAGGTATTTTCAGAAGTCAAGCACTTTCTACTGAAACATTATTTTCTTGCCTCAACAAATTCATCACTTTCCAATGGAGTTTTGTTGATTATGTACTCCTAGAAGCTTTGTGACAATTAATTATAAATGAGATGACAGAAATTTAACCAATTCCATTAAAAGACTATTTCACATTCAAACTGTATCATGTTAAGATTTGTTTTGAACCATCTCAGCTAAGTATCTAGCACTTGTTTCTCATACTTCTGTGAGCATTGTCTTTGGGTAGCTTGCACATTCCTCCTGAAGCTGCCAGGAGCATTCAGGTCTCTATGTTCCAAGAGACCTAAACAACTAAAAGGAAAACAATCAGTCAGCCTTTCTGTTTTAGTGTAGTTCCAAATTGCACTATAATGGCTATGTTAAACTTCTTCAGAATGTGAAAAGGACAGGTCAGAGCTTGAGTGAAAAAAGTTTTATGGAGTCAGTTTGGAGCACCATAGCAAGAATCAGTGTATTGCTGGAACTATCACCTCCATGAGATATAAAACTGGTTACTTGTGGCTATTGAAGGCTCCAGAGCTTTTTTTCTAAAAGTGAAAATGCTAACAATGGTTTTCTATAATATCTGAGTAAAGCAATAGCACCCTAACACGCATCCACAGTGACTATCACGGTGAGCAAAATAAGGAATTGTGATTCTGCACTAAAAATAGGACAGCAGAGAATTTCTGTCTCAGCAGCAGGAAGATTTAAGTAGGGTGTACTAGCCAAGTGACTTTGAATGCTGACAGCTCCCCGTACATCTGTCATTCTGCAGCCGCTGCACGCCCAGTGCTCTCAGCAGGCTCTGCCCCCTTCCACTCTTGTGTGCAGAACAGTCGGAGCTGCACACGATGGGTGGCTGCTAGATAGTCATAATTTCACAGTCAATTTTTTAAGATATGTCTGTATCTAAAACTGCTTACAGGTCAGGTAAGAGATTCCACAGGAAAAAAAAAAAACAACAAAACAAAACACCCTGATTAAAATTGATAACATTTACCTTGGAGTTACACTTTTAGAACTTTAGACAAGATGTGGGAAATTCATTTGTACCTAAATAGCAGAGATATTTATCAACCCTTCTTTTTATTTACTTCTGTGATTACTCATTTTTTGAGGAAAAGATTTGCAGGCTAGGAATTATCATTCTTACAATGGATTGTTATTCTGGATTAAAGTATACTCTAAAGAACAGTCAAGAACATGACAATTTTCATTACAGTTTCTTCTATATTTAACCCTCTAGTAATAATTTGCTGTAGCTGCTATGGTGTGAGACCAGCGGTCTCAAAAGACCTGTATATAGGTGTGATATTTGGCTTTAGACCAGATAAAACACAAAAATTGGTTTTCTGGTACAGAACATCAGAAAACTGAATTGATGTGACCATTTCTTTAAATCATGAGAGTCAATATAATTTACACAGCTACACTAGATGCAGAATCTGTATTGTCTGTTCTGCAGCATATTTTCCAATAACAGCACTGGCCAGAATAGTTCTTGTGCAACACTTAGTGCTACAATATCTATTTGGAATAGTTTTTTGAGGTTTCATCTGTTAACAATCAATTTTGCATTACATGGTGGGGTTTTTTGTGTGGGTTTTTTGTTATTGTTGTTATTTGTTTGTTTAGGGTTTTTGTTTGTTTTTTTAATCACTTGGTAAATGTTGTAAATGTTACAATTATTCCAGAATAAAATAATTTGTATTTTAAAATGCACTGCCCATGAAAGGAGTTATTCCAATTTAACTACTGTTAACTTATTTATTCCACTAGAGCTATCCCAGTCCACTTTCTTGCAGAGACAAATTCAGAGACAGCAGAAATGAGTTTGAAATACTGTACACAAATGTGTTAAATATATTTTATAACTTTAATCAAAGTCTCACTTCTGCATTTACATTTTTATAACTCTTTTAAAGAAACATAAGACTAGGTATTTGTTCTGGGATTGTTTCTTTTGGGATAGCAACTTGTTGTTAAATATTTCATGACATTTCACAAGAATTGGTGTTGATGCCAATTTCTCAGCAAGACTCTAGCTCATGTAATTATATTCTGCTTTTGTAAATTACTCCTGAAGTTTCAATTTTATGTTATCCATTTTTCTTCCTTATTTTAAGATATTGAGCTTTGTTTTTATGTACTGTTATACATGTTGAACTTACCTGTTTCAGATTCTACTAGTGAGTGATGTGGTTTTAATAAATACAACTTGTTTTGAAAGAGCAACATAGACATTATAGACATTAGTTATTAGACTTTCACTTTAAATTCATCAGATGAAAGATGCAATCATAGTATAATCTATTGCTATGCTGTTCTCCATCACGGCTTTTCTACTTAAGAGCCTATAAGATTTACCTCTTTCTTGAGAAAGAGGTCTTTTTTTTCTGTCTAAAGTATTTCCCAGAATGTTACAGAAATAAGGTATAGAGAGAAAAGGCCAAATATAGATTGAAATTTAACTTTTTTCCTTGCAGAAACATTTTTAATGCAGAATCAGAGCTGCTGTAAGTCATGCTGACGACTCTAGATTAAATTGTGGTTGACTCCTTCATTTTCTAGGTAGTTTTAAACTAATATCTACAAGAAAAGAGACTCTTCCTTATGAATGCTAGGAATATTATGATCTAAAAGTTAGATTTTTTAATTGTAAACTGAGATGTATTCACCTGTGATGCATTCACCTGAGAAAGAAAAAATGGATTGCCTTGAGCCTTTTCAAATAAGTTTTTTCCTGATGTGTTGCACTACTGCTTTGCTAATACATAATTTGAATATTGTCTTCCAAATTTGCTTCACTATCCTTTTCATGACACACTTTCCTATTGATAACACAGTAGCTGAAAAAGAAATTTGGAACCGCGTTTCTGGGTTTAAAACTACATCTGAAAATAACTTGTGGTGGCACAACTCATCATAATTGTTGGCTGCCTCAATGGAATAAAAATGAAAGAACCTGAGGTGAAATTTATCCTTTGTAGAAGACTGTATCTTTAAGTGTCATTGAATTCCAGTTTTGATAAGCACAACAGCAAGTTTTACCTTTAACCAAGACAAAGATTAGGTTCCTTAGAGAACCTTCTCAGAGTAGAGTCGGTACCAGAAAGGGATAAAATGTGCACTCTGGTGATCAGCACTGGATCTATTTGGGAAAGATGTCAGTCACCAAATCTTTCCAGATGGCATCCCGCTCAAACACAAAATCAATCTATGACAATAAGTTCCAGAAATTAAATCATGTTTTCTGTGTCTGAAGAAGTTACAATTGTAACTTGTGTTTCCTCTTGTTTTTATCTCATTTATATCTGTGCCATCCAAGGGCAAGTAAACTGTCTCCTCAGAGAGAGATTTGTTGCTAGAGAGCCTTGTGTTAGCAAGGTGGGACCAAGTGAATTAATTCTCTGATATTTTCCATTCCAACAACAGCAAGACAGAGATCCTGAAATCCTTCCCATTCTTTAAGGTCCCACTGGTTACTCTGTGAACAAAGCATTGATGAGGAGATTTTATTTCAAAATTATGAATTTCATGTATTAACAGAATGGTTCTTCTGTTTGCTGTTTAAAACATGAGTAAATGGAGAACTGAGGGAAAGCCAGACCTTTAAATTAGGTCTCAAGGGAAACAAAAATTTAATCCCTGCACATTGTAAATAAAGCAGTCTATTCCAGCCATTATATTTGCTAAACAATGGAAATTATAGCAAACATTTCAAATACAATCAACTCAGACATCACAAATGATTCTTCAGAGCAAACACTCTGGGTCTGTGCACACACATTTGATGACTGATAAGGTTTTCTCCTTAGCTGTGATACTGGTGAGCTTCATGAACATAAATGAACTTGGAAACAAATCTCTCCAGTTTGTCTGGGGCTAGAGGCAATTGCACCCCTGCTTATAGAAAGCATTTTGTATTGACTGTGCAGTTATCAACTAGGATGTCTGCACTGTCATGGTTCACTTTTTAATTACAGTTCAGGATGAGAGAATTCAAGAGAATTTGAACGTCAGAGAAGAGGGATATGAAAGGTTCTGATTTTACTCTTTAAGTTTTCTGCAAACAAAATTATGAGAAAATTACAAAAAAATCCAAGCAGTTTGTTTAGTGTGGTTCAAATTACAATAGCTATGCATATCTACATTAAAATCCTTTTTGGGGTTTTCGTTTTTTGCGGCTTCCTGTTCATCTTTTTTCCTCTCAGATTTTCATAGTTTTCTGTCATTTCACGGCTTCATCATGACTCTTTCTGACAAACCTTCTGTTGCTGCAAGGTGCACAAAATATGCATATGCAAGGACTGAGCAGAAAAGGGCCAAATTTGTCAGAAGTACAATTGCCCTATTTAATGTATGCATACATGCTTTCACATTAAAAGCATGGTGCCAACATTTAAATACAGGTAATCAGTAGAATTGTGAGAAAAGAATATAAACACCTGGCAAGGTAGTCCATGAAATTTAAAATTTTCTATTTTAATATAGTTTTTCAAATCGAGAAGATGAAGGAGAGGAACCCCTTCAAGGACACCATCTTAGGAAGAGCTTATACAATTTGATGACAAAATCCACAAGGAGACACTTAAATACACTAATTCTGTTTCGAGCTTGAAACCTTTCCTTTCTTTTGGCTGTTGGTCTCCCCCAAACAGCCAAAACAGTTATGTCAGACCTCTGTGTTGACGCTGGTGTTCTAGAGGTTGGGCTTCCATTCCACAGTGTCAGGAGAGAATGAATGGCAACAATTCTGTGACTTCCACAGTGAGAAAAGAGAGCTGCAGGCTCACCACATTGTGAATCAATAGCAAACTTCTTACTGTAGTTCTGTTAATTATTCTGAACACTTTTATGGAATGCACAAATAAGAAAAGAATATAATTTTCTTGATATGTCTGAAGGGGATCGGTTACTGATGCTGTCTCCCTATTTCTTTCTCTCTCCCTCTGTATGTACATATGTATGCATGTTTATACAGTTGCATGCTCTGAAGACAGCTTCTTAAATACACAGTTAAAAGCTTAAAAGACACAAACGAAAAACACTCTGAATTTTTTCACTGCAAATTTAACTTTGATAGGAAGGTTGACAGCTACTTTCAAAAGACTAAGTTTAAAAAAGAATTATTAAAGCAAAAAGGTATTTTCCTTTTAGGGAAGGCAGCACAAAAGGTTAAATATTTCCTTCAAGGTTCTGTTATGGCACATTTTAATTATGACCTGTTTTAATTTGTGTCTACTGAATTTCTGTTTTAAACTCTGCTTTCTTCCATGCAGATTTAATATTCTTAGTTACAGCAGCATTACATCTCTCTAGAACTGGAGCTGTGCAGAAGAACAGGAGAGGGAAATTTGTGGAGGACGAAATACTAAAATGGGATCATTAAAATCTAATACTAAATATGAATGCATCTTGACAGACTTATCATCCTTAGAACTCATGTACTTCCACCCTTCCAAGATAATCACATAGTAAAATAATTTCTTTTTGTCCCCACTGAAGAACAAGTGACATAACAAACCATAGCAGGAAATGCTAAAAATAGATACTGACCAAAAATGTAACTTGGTGTGCTTTTCTTGTTTTTCTTGCTTGTCTTTCACACACATGTTCTTTTCCATTGTTTATTTTTGCATTTTGTTTTAAAATATCACTGACATCAAAATGTTTTCCATTACATATATACACATATCAAACATACACACATGTCTATATTGTAAATAAATCAGTGCTAGTATTGCATTACCCACATCATAGCACCACAATAATACATATTCATTCCTTGGGAGAATGATGTTTAGAAAAAATATGGAGACTCACTAGTATTCAACCTGAGGGGCTCAGTTGGTTATTAAAAAGAAAGGCAAGATTAAAACAAACATTACCATTGCAATAGCCTCTTTGTATCTACAAATGCCAGCTTGGTCTCTAAAGGATATTACAGGATCTTAACAGGTTTTGCATAAAACTAATGTGGAAGAGTGGGTGTGCAATGGCATTTAACAGAAAGAGCATCCTAAATATGCAGCTGCCTACAGAATCAGGGTGGGGACTGACTGCCAGTATATATGAGAAAAATGTCATACATGGCAAAGCCATTATGCTTTTTGGCCATAGATTGAAAATGAGAGGGATATTGTACTACAGCAAGGAGGAATGTGGCACTTTCTGTGGAGTATGGATTGCTCGCTCCATTGCAATTATATGTGATTTTGGAATCAGACCAAATACAACTAATCTGAAAAGGGTGTAAAAGTCTAGAGCATTTGTTCTCATTATAGATCAAATTTATTCCAGGTACAGAGGCATGATTTTGGAATAGCTGATTGGACACTACCATCCATAAAGAATTGCTGTTTTCATACCATATAGAGAAACACATTCTAACCTATTTGCCCACAGAAACGACTTCAGGCTTAAAGCCAGCCCAGCTCTGAGGCGTAGCCAGCTC
Organism: Pseudopodoces humilis; assembly: GCF_049639895.1. Lineage (NCBI taxonomy): Eukaryota > Metazoa > Chordata > Aves > Passeriformes > Paridae > Pseudopodoces > Pseudopodoces humilis. Next base: position 97,279,469 of record NC_142202.1, read on the forward strand.
CAGTGGATCGTGGTGTTTGCCCCTGCACCTCCTGGCTCTGCTGGCTCTTGGTGCAGCTTGTGCTGCCCCACAGCAACAGCTTGGTGTCTGTCCCCACCACCACATACCCTGGCCAACAAGCCACACTTGCACTGACCTCCCAACCATGGAGAAAAGCCCATTTCCAGACCAAACCAACATAGCTGGTAAGTGATGAAGCCAACTGTTATGGCCAGACAAACACTGAAAAATTTCTGCTGGATTTTAGGATTGCTAAAGTGGCTTTCTTCTGATTTATGCAGTGTGCATCTTTAACTGCCCTTCCCCTGACAGATGAGTACTTTTAAAACTAAACAAACACACAGTATGCCCAAGCATGTCATCAAATGACCTCCTGCTACCATTATTGATGAGTTACACCTGTTTGCCAACAAAAACCCTCCTTATCACTGTCATGTGAGTAATCAGGTAAATGTTTGAGTAAATAAGTCTGCCCAGCATGAGGCCCTGGCAGCTCTCTGCACCGGATGCAGAGGAAAACCCTCTAGAGCTAGTGAGGAGGTAAGGCTCCCCAGTGGCAGAGAAGTTCATTGCTGGTTGTTTAACCATGTTTCTAAAGAGCTGCTGTAAGGATTTAAAAACTAAATTTTACAGGTCACAGTTTCCTCTAATTGAGATTCTGGCATGGCCCAAAGGAAGACACACACAGACACACACAGAGATGTTGGTATTCACAGGCACCCCATCAAAGCAGTCCCTGCTGACCTGGGTCAGGCTGGGAGTGACACAAACAGCAAGGTGGGGTGCCCCCAAGCCCAGCTGTGAATGGCAGCATGGATAATGTTATGGCAACAATAAATTAGCCTTCTGTCCACACAGGAAAAAGGCTCTCATGTCTGCTTTTCACCCACCTGTGAGGGAACCTGAGGCCTGGGGGCTTTCCAGCTGCTGGGGCAGTCCCTGGAAACACAGTGACCAAGGACTGCAGTATTTGTTAACAGACTGTCTCAGGTAGTGTCAGAACCAGCTAAATAATGCTTGTGTTAAGATAGCGTATGCTTGTGATGAATGCACAGAATAAAAGAAGGATTTGAGAGCCCAGCTGAGCAAAGCAAGCAGTCAGAATTTGGCAGCTCCAAAAAAACACACTCAGGAAGAGGATGGGTAAGAAAAAAGGAGTAATGGGACCCCTTCCCCACCCATTCCAAAGCATGTCTAGAACACACAAAGGAGCAATCTCTGTCATCACAGGCATTTTGTGCAGTCTTTTTTCAAATATCCCAGAGGAAGTGTGGCGCTGCCCTGCCCCTGCTTTAGCCCCTCTCTAAATATTACCACTTAGCATAGCCTGAGCGGAGTCAAGGTTGCTCTTTTTTTCTTTTTCTCTGAAAATTATTGCTTTGTTCACTACTGAAAATGATAGAGCCAAGTGTTTGTTTTGCTTACCCACTCAAAGAGTAGGTAAATTATTATCTGAAGTTCATGTCACAAATATATTTAGTTCTTATCTTTAGTAAACATTTAGTAACAGTGAAGTTCTCGTTATCAACAAGAGCTACGTACCTAAATCTCTTCGCTCCCACCCTGATGTCTTTTACTCCAGCGATGATAAAATGCTTTCAGTTACAGGGCTCTGCTCACACACAGACATGTGAAAAATGTGTGTGTCAATTGTGTGGCAGAGACACTGTACATTGCATTGCATTAGAGGGCTCGTGATAAAAATTGGTATGAATTATTGGAATACCAGAATGAGAACAGCTTAGAGGACAGTGTTCAGTACTGCAACATCTTCTAGTGCTGCTATAAATAAAGCCTTATAAACAATTCCATATTATGAACCCTAATTTCAGGAATTTATAACCTAGTTGTTAAAAAAAATCCTCCAGATAACATTTAGAAAAATACTAAGTTTAGATATAAATTTTACTGAATAAGTGCTTAGATATGTCTACAAAATCTCTCTTTGTAAATCCATAATTTTTTACCTATCAGTATTTATCTAAGACTTGTCACACTGGCTTTAGGAACTCTTTCCAAAGACAGCATACACTCAAATTGTTAGCTAATGTTTTTAATGGCAAAATTCAGTGTTGGAGTTTTGATTTCTTTATCTATTAAATCATGGTGTCATATTTAAAAAAGTAAAAATTCTCACACCTGAAATTCTGGAATTCCTTGGTGTGTGCCTTGTAGGTGACCAGTGAAAATGACCCTGTCCACTGTCTCTGCATTAGCACTAGAAATGAGCTGCACAGCCTATTACTCTCCTTAAAAGAAGGGCTCAGGAGTGTAATTATTCTCTATACTTACAGATCTGGTGCTAAAGGTATGAATATTGAAACCAAGCCACTGTTTTTAAAAGGAGGATATATATTTGAGTCTCTGGGCTTGTGTATCTTTATGCATTTTTCTAAATTAGTCAGAACATCTACCATCAGGGACATGGCTTATTACCTGTGCTCCAACTGTGCAGAAAGCCCAGGTCTGGCAGCCCATCCAGTGGCCAGGACAATCCCTCCTCCACAGCCTGTGGCACAGGAGTAACACAAGCTGTGGCAGGTGGTGGAGGAGCTGGGCATTCAACATCTGCTCACGTTTCAGAGCTGAAGAAGCTCTTAGGTGAGTGCAGTAAGGTCTCATGGGAGCAGCACACCTCCATGGGGATCTCAGGAGATGGCTGCTACCATGCTTATGTGTTCTCTGTTCCTGCGTCACCTCCTGTTTGTGTAACTGAATATTTGCCACTGATTGCAGAGGGACAAGCACTTCATCCTCTCTTTCTACTGTTCTCTCAGCCTAGTATCTGCACCCTGCTCCATAAACTCAATTTAAATCAAATGGAGGAGAAAGGACATGTTAGAAAGTCACAGAATGGTATTTGGATTTGCTAGGTACAACAAAGGATGCAAAGGATTAAATAAATAATAAAGTGTTGCAAAAGGCAAATGGATCTCTGCACTGTTCATTTCCCAAGTGCAATGAGATTTTTCACTGTTTATGACTTTAATCAAAAAACTGTAGAGAAGCAGTAGTCATCTCTAGTCAGAAAAACCTGTCAGGAAGAGAATATCAGCAAATGTAGCCAGCTATGAGAATAATTTCTAAAATCAACAGAGGCGTTCAGACATGCTACATCAAAATAGTGTTGTTTCAGACAAATGACACGATATTTCTTTGTTTGGAATTTTGTGAGTATTTTGGGTGACACATTTTTAACATCAATTATTCAGAGCTATTATTTAGTGTAACGCATTTGGCTTCTTGCAAACTTTTAATAAATAGTAAGCAAAACAGAGAAACATTTGCAGTAAAAACTAAGAAAATAGGATAGGCTTATTAATTCTCTTTAGACTGTCAAACAGCAACAAATCAGTGGGGGAAAAAAAGAGTAGACTGATTTGAAAAACAAAAACAAAAATTAAAATAATGTATCAATACAACTTCACTGATGAAATTCACTGGGAAAAAAAATGTGGTTTAGTTACTAGAAGTACCCTTCAGGTCCTATGTGTAAGGAAATAACTGTGACCCATCAGGATGTGGAGGATCAGGCACTCCGATTGCAGGTAAGGTTGAGTGAACCAGTGTTGGGTGCAAGAGGTGAAAAGAGAGGCACACTTAGCTCTGCACTCTTGCTTAAAGAGCTGCTTGTAAAGGTGTTGAGGTAAATAGTCACTTGCACAGTCTCTATATCCTGCATCAGTGCTGGGAGAAGTAGAATAAATGATTTTGTGAGAGGGGAAAAAACGCAGGTTACTGAAACCCTTTCTATTAAAGTCTATTAAATAGTGTAAAGGTGTTTAACAAAAAACCCAAAAAGAACCAAAACAAAAACCAACAAACAAAACCCCAAAACCCCCTATGTACCCAGAGATGTACAACTACAGCTTTAGTAACATAGTCAAGGAATATAAAAAATGAACAGTCACCTATCCCAGTGCCTCTGAACAGTATGCAAATCAGTCAGGAATGCCATATAAGAAAAAAAAAATGCAGATAAGTGAAATATTTCCTGACTCAAACACAAATTCCTCAAAAGCTAACATTAATCCAATATTCAATTCATATTGATATAATATTGCTTTACAATTCCACTTTTCATACTTAGTTTTTAGAGTTTAAAACACTGAAAGACACTTCCAAAAGACAGCTACTTTCCAATGCCTCTAGCAGGCTCTATCCTTGTTTTGAGCGCATGCTTTCCCAGATAACACACACAAAAATATCCTCAATACATTCAAATCACTGTATTATCCTGAGAAATTGCTTGAATTAGGAGCAGTTCTGCAGAAATTAATACAGCTCCACAGACAGAGCAACAGCTCACATCCTTGTATTCAGACTACATTGATAATTACATTAAACAGTTCTGTCTTCTTCCACTTCCTACTAGGAGTAGGCTCAAACTGGACATATCTCAATGAATTTTGTACAATAAAGACAGAAAACTTAAGGGAGTAGACCATAAGCTGCAGTATTCTTTTTTCAGTGGGGGTTTTGATAGCTTCAATTTCATAAACAAAATGGTACAGATCCCATCAAATATTTATTCCTGCTCCCTGTAAGTGCTCTTCATCTTCTAAGAAGACAACTTGCAAGAGAAGAGTATTTGGTCCAATGATCATGAATTTTGTATCAAAGTTATTAGTTCATAGCTTTAATGCTCAGATAGTTGTTTGTAGTGCTCTCAGCTAATTGGAGAAATATTTTCTGTTTAATTTACAAAACTTGTGATTTCTGTGACAGCATCAGAAATATTCTTTTGAGAAACAGGGCTCTTTCCTAGCATCAGAGGTACAGGAAACCTTATAGTCCAGCAGCTACCAAAGCAATTTCAGTCTGGATAACATTCTCATTATTTGGCAGTTTTCTGTGTGCTTTGCAACAGGGAATTCCTAAAAAAAACCCACATATGTACTCAATATTCAAACAAAAAACAAAGAAGATAGAGGAAACAAAGAGGGAAAAAAGAAGATAAGGACATTCAGACTAACAGTCCTAAATCCCTCTCCATTAAGTGGAGCAAAATTACTACAACCACAGATGAAGATTACTGATATACTGCAGAAGAGCAAATGCAAGAGTGCCAGATACCTCATCTTGTACCATCTTGTGACTCAAGCCAAATGGGAATGTGGATTACGAAAGTGCTTGGCTTGAGATGGTGATAATGGGAAGCTCAGTCTGAACCAAACACCTCATCCTCCTGGCTTGGTTAGGTTGATGTCTCTGGGGATGCTGGAGGAGCCTGGGCCTGAGTGAGACCTGGAGCTTCAGGTGATTTGGCGATCTGTGTGTACCCTGTGAAAGCCTGAATTAGGTCACTTGGCTGGCAGAGCGATTGCTATTGCAAAAGAGTGCTGCATTAGAAAAACGGTGTGAAAACAGATGACTATTGATTTGGTAAAGGCAAGTGAGCTGTACTGGTACTGGTGAAATACATACTCTAGTATGCATACTTTTGTGATAACAATCGTATTTATCCCTTAGACATTTATGGCTTCTTGAGAAATTTTCTGTTTGTATAAATTTGTACTTAGGCACCTTATAAAAGTAGAGCTGTGCCAGCATAATAGCCCATAAAGAAAACACAGTTTCGAGAACTGGACTAGAGATTTTGTGATTTGCCATCTTAATGTAGTGCCACTCAAAAATACCAAAACCAGATTTTGAGACCTTGAACAGCCTTTCATGAGATGCAACCAGACCTTCTTCCTTTCTAAAAGCACTCATCAAAAGTGGATCATTAGTATGATATCAGGTGAATCCAGCTGCTTCCTCTCCATATACACATTCAGAGAATATGAAAGCCTTTCTAAACCATTGCCAGCAGAAAATGCACAGCAGAAATTCAAAGGATTTCAGTACAGAGTTTTAGCTCTGAAATTTTTTCCCTCAAAGTGCCACAAGAGATAATATATTAATCATTTGTCAAATAACTATTTTCAAATCCAACCTGCTTATTATTTTTAGTTATTTAGTTGCATGAGGATAGAAAATGCCATTTATCACTTTTTAAAATATTTTCTACCTATTTCACATAAAAAGCAGATCAGGCCAAATGTTCAGCAAATTAGAGGAAAAACTCTGACTTTCAAGTGGTTTAAAAGGTGAATTTCAAATATACAAAAATATTTTAGGATAAAAATGTTGTCATTCACTTACATCTAGAAAACAGACCTGGCAGACTGCTATAACAGGATGGTTGCACATAATTTTGAATATTGTATTAATATAGCCAGCTGTAAATAGGGATGGTGGCTGTGATAGATAACTGCAAATATTAGGCACTAATACAATTAGTATTTAAAGGAGTTGTGGCTTCAGAAATTTACTCCTGTAGTTCTGATTTGTAAGTAGAATCTATAATGAAATAATAACCTGAACTGCAAATCCACAACAGTCTTCATAGTTAATCAAATGACACTCCACTAAATTAAGTTTGCCACATAAAGTTAATTCCTTGGGAAAAGTGTACAATGTTTGCAAAAAAAAAGCATTATGAAGAAAACTCCTTACACTTATAGCAATTTAGTCACTACTAATTTTTGATTTGTGAATGAAAAAAGTATTGTATATTTAGGGGAATTCCTTATGTCTTTTCCACAGTGCTGCAAAGAGACACTGTTGTTGGATAGGTAAGTTCCTATTAAGCTTTCTGAAATACAGTAATGCAAGCAAAGAAATGTGTTTCTAAGTTTTTAGGAATTTGTAATTGTTGTGTTAGGATCCTTCAAAGAATTTTTTTTTCTGCTTATGCTCCATTTACAAAGGGGCAAATGATTGAATTTGCTTCACTGAATTGAACTTATACAGCTTCCTGCTGGGTTCTGGGGAGCATTTATGGAACACCACCTGGAGGGCAGCTGCTCTTTTCTCCTAGGCCTGAATATCATTAAATTTCAGCAGCAACATGACACACTTTAGAAAATTTTGTTTTAAGACTGCACTCTTCTGTGCTGTTGTTGTCAAGAGCAAAGAGAAGTGGGGGCAGGGAGGCATTTCTGGAAAGCAAGAGTGATAGATTTCACTGCCTTGTCAGCAAATGCCCACAACCAGGAAGAGCAGAAGGACTACAAGTATAAAACTGACCTTTTTTTTTTTTTTTTGACAGTGGGTGAAAAAACAGAAATCTGGAAGAAATGTATTTTGAAACAGTACATTGTCTTTTTTTAGTAAACATAGGTAACTATATTCAAATGTTGAAACATTTGAAGCATTCACAATTTAACTTCACATTTGAGCAGCAGAATATCTTCATTTAAAAGAGAAGAGCAATTGCTAACCTTATCTTACACCTGTGGGTGACACTGGAGCTACCCTAGGAACTCATTTTCTGGTAGCTATTTGCTTAAGCATTTCACTACCAGATAAAGCTGAAGACAAGACTGCAGTGAAATGCTGTGAAGCACTGCATAATGCCTATGTCCAAAGGGACCAAGTAACTGCAGCTCAGACCCTCTATGGATTTTACACATTTTGAACAAGCTTTTTTCATTACTGTTAAGAAACATTTTGTACCAAGAGGAGAGGTAAGATGGGACCAGCTTGCAGCAGCTCACATCTGTTGCTGTGCCTCAGGTTTTTTTCCATCCGCTACTTTCCAGCCTTTAAGCATCAAACCCAATGTGAAGAAAGGACTGCATTCCCTGGGGAATCACAGCACGGTCCAGTTCTCTGCGCTTCTTATATTCCCTCAAGTCTACAGAGGCCATCTTGCTAGTGGTAGCAGAAAAACTGGCACAATGGTCAGAGAGAACAATCTGTACACAGTAAATGTTACCAATGTGATTTACCTGCTCAGTGCCTTGCAGTAAAATTTTAGTATTTTTCAGTGGACTATGACACTTAACTCCTATTTTTGCACATTTTGACCTCTACATTTCTCTCCTTCTTGCCATGCTGCACCTTTTCTCCTTACCCTCTTTGCCAATTGCATCAGCTCCTGATTCCTCTCTCATTCCTCCTTAGTTCACCACTAAAATGCCTAACAGCAACACAAGATGGTCTCAAAAATGATCTGGAATATTGTAGAACTGAGCACCAATTAATAGTGCTGTGCCATGATATTGAATACCATAAATGATTGACAATTCCTTCTCAAAGCAAAATTCAGAAATAGTGACTTTGACAAAATCATACTGTTACTGAAAACGCATTGCTTTCAACAGCAATGAGAAATTACTGTTACAGATGAGAAAATCTCAATAAACTTAAAATTCACGTTTCTTGTTCATTTAATTTAAAAGCTAGTTTCAAATAGAACAGTTTACACAAAGTTATGTTACTTTCTTGCAAATTGAAATATCTATACTCTCATGCAACCTTTCTAAATCAGAAGTTTTTATAGAACTCTTCATGAGCAGCATTTCAAACAACAGTTCCAGTTTTGGAACTGGGTAGTCTTTCAAAATTCACAGTGACTACAAGTATTGGCACTTTGAGAAGAACGAAGGACCCCAGATCTGGACCAAACAATCACTAGGCTAGGCGGAGTGCCAGACAGAGGCAGCAGGTCATGGATAAATATTTTGGGTTCCTGAGAGAAACAGTGGAATGGTGACTGACTTGGACCTGATGGCTTAAGAGTGCAGTCAGAACTGGCTTTCCCTCATAGCCACCAGAACTACTAATGCTAATTTTTTTGCAAGAAGAAAAGGTATTTGAAACAATTTTAAGTCTTCAGTATTAGCTTAAGAAAGCACTAAAGATCAATGTTGGTAAAGCAGCTCCTATCACTGAGATTACACTGAGTAGGAGCTTCAGGACCAGCACTTCCAGTTGACCCGGAATCCTAGATTTAAATACAAAATTATTTTGTTTCTTGAGGGGAAACAATATTTGCCATTCTGAAAGCCAGAAGGGCCCAGGTGGGAAAGAGGCAGATTCCAGGTGGGGGGTGAGGATGCTAAACTGTCTTCCAAAAGGAAGCAAGAATCAGGCCCACATTGTCCAAGCTTAGTGCCCAGGGAAAGGCTTTTTCTATATTGCAAGAAAACTCATACTTAGTAAAGTTTGACGTTGAATTTGTCTATATTTTTTCTGCCAGAGCAATCTTGCTGGAAATAAAAACCTGCATACAATGAGCACCAAATAATGGATTTTCAAACTAGCATGGAAATGAAAAAGATCTCTCTGGGTAAGACTGGTGTCTAGATAAAATGTAAATTCAATCTCTCTGTGAAGCACTTGTGGATAATCAGAAATGCATACAGTCACTAAAATACATTACCAGAATAACACAGAAATGGAACAACATCACAGTATTTTTTTCCTTGCTAGAGAATAGAAGTAGATAGTTCTCCCAAATAATTATCTATTTCAAGAGAAAACTGTTGACATACATAAAAACCCCATGCTTCCTTTTCACATATCCCACTCCTTGGGCTGGCTCCAGTTTTGATCTTTACCCTGTCCCCAAATGGGAGCAATTGAATGGTACAAGCTGTCTTTTCAAACGTGACTCCTCAGCATACTTATTCATTTAGTCTCAGGACTGCGGTGAAGAGTCCACAGGACACTAATGGGGAAAATTCCAGGGCTATTCCTGTCCTGCCAGGCTCATTGTGTAGCCTTAGATAAATTATCTTGGCACTAGTTTAGACCTTCCTTTCCTGCTTTGTTTTGTTTATCTGTAAATTGCCAAATGAAGAGCTTGGAGAGCACTCTGAACATGTGTGTAGCTAGTTAGCTACACACCTGCTTCTCTTGAAGTTTGGGAAGTGAAGGAGAAAGGAGACGCAGGGTATTGCAGAAAGGGTTGAACAGACTTCTGTTAATCTTAATCTCAAGAGACAGGGTTCTTTACTGTGAATTTACTGTGCAAGGTGAGGTATATACTGGACTTTTTGTACCTCAATGAAGGGTCTGGGCATGTACAAAGTATTTGGGGAAAGTCTGTGCTTAATGAATGATTTTCTCTACACACTACTTAGCTGGCAGCAGAGATATTCCCCTGGATCACATAGCCAGGCCCTTCCAGGCAAAGCAGAAAACAGAAATCATGAAGAGGTTTCTGGCTCCCTGTACCATCCTTTTCTATCCAGTACTGATGGTGTAGGGAGAACCCCAAAACTGCACCTGCCTTCTATAAATTGCTGATAATAATTTCTTACCTCAGACTTCACATTGTCGCAAAATATCAACTGCTGTGCAAAGAGCAAGTACAATTAATTATTAATTTTTTGGTTTATTATTGACTGACCACTTTGTCAAACAAACCGTATGATAACCTGTAATAAACTCTTTCTATTTGCTGCTCTGTCTTAACAATTCCTAGTACAGCAAAACTGAAAAAATAAGACCAAGTCTCATCTGACTTACAAAGATCATTAGTAACCATGTCTTGTACACTAGAACTGGATTTGGGCCATGCTGACACAAGACAATCAGTTTTTTATACTTGCAGGATGCTGTAATGAAATGCCTGATTTGATGAAGTTAGAGGCATTATGATATTTTCATCATTGTGTAATAAAGCATGAGGAAACCTTCAAGCCTCTAATGTTATTGAATATCTTGGTGGTGCTCATATTAACAGTGCACAGTTTACAATGTAAGGGAAGGAGGAGGGAGGAGAACAGACAGTTTTCCAGCTTTTGGTTTAAGGTGAACAATCTTCCCCAAATTAATTTGTTCTCCATCCTTAGGTAATTGGTACAGCCAGGGTTTTGCATGCACCTCGAATCTCCTAGCATACCCATAAATAAGAAATAGTGGATAGAATAAGTAAATGTTTCTCATTTTCACTACAAAGCAAAGGCTATTAGGGAGAACAGTATGCTTGGGTTTTTTCAGTTACCTGGTTTTGGTGAATATTTAGTTATATTCTTTTAGGAACTGAAAGAACACAAAGTGATTTTCATAGTAATTAGTAATGTGTTTTAATATGCATATACATTTCTAATAGATTAATGACCAAATTTATAAAAAATTAATAAAAGTATAAAATTAAACCCAGTATTAACTGAAGTGCTACTTGCCCAGAGTCACATTCAGCATATTTAATTCATTCCTGAATTCAGTGGGGCTTTATACAGAAATAAAATAAACAGCATTTCTATCTGCCTTTATTGTTTAGCTACTGTACAATTTCTTTTGACTGCTGATATTATTTATAACTATGAGGCTTATTTGTTTGTTTTCTATTTGGAAAAAAAAATAGGCAATGAAACACTTGTTAAATTTATTTCTTCTTAAAACAATGGCAATAGAAAGATTTACATGGACATAACAAAACAAGGACATAAAGAGCTTTATAAAGAACTTCATATAACCTTTTTTCTCTAAATTTATACAACCAATAAGAATATTATGTGGTTTGTTTCTTTGTTCAATAATGAAGCTCTAATTTCCATTTTCACTGTACAGCTGTTGCACTTCTCTCACTTGAATTTTGCCTGCACAAGCCCAGGCTCAGCACTACCAGTAAGAACAGTCTGGAAGGAGAAGTCAGGGCAGCCCAAAAAGCCCATCCCAGCTTCTCCAAGCCGAGCTGTGCCAAAGCCAGGCAGAAGTGGCTCAGATGGGAACATGGTCAGGGCACCTGGAGCTCTGAGTGGCTCCTGCCTATGCTAAGAAGCTTCACAGCTCTGTGGGAAGGAGGTTACCTTGTGCAGGCAGCACAGTGCACCGAGCTCACCGCCTGGGACTCCATGCTGACCTGAGAGGACAGGTCACATTATGGCAATGTCCTTGGGTATACTCAATTTTCTGATTAGGAAATGGCACGGGACTTGGGTGGCATTTAGAGCAAGGTCCTTCTAAGCAAAATCCCTGCAAATTTTTGCAGAACCCTCCCGCTGTCAGTCCTGTAAATTAAAATCTCTCAGGCATATGCCTTAGAGTGGCATTTCACTTACTCTATAATGCTTATCCAAAGGGCAGTGATGAGCAGATCCAAATCCAGTGAGCACATGGGACATGAGACTTGGCGAGTGTCTTTCCCATAGGAGGTCATGTTGCTGCCTCCTTCATGATAGCGGTCCCAAAGAAAACACCCGGTGTCCATTTTATAGGTTCCAATGTTATTTGGCTATCAGTGAGGGCTGGGCCAGCTGCAGCCCTCCACTGCTCTTTAGGAGGAAGGAAAAGCTAAATGATAAATCTCTGTGTCCACGCCTATTCAACTGTGCATATGCTTCGTATCTCCAGTGGGTATATTGGTGTGATGCCTAATGAATACATTGTTACGCATTTTTGTCACATCCTTGCTAAATTTCCACATTCTAAAGAGCCTGATGGACTAAAAAGACTTCCTTCCCCTCTCCCACCCAACACAGCAAGCAAATCCATTACAATAAGAATGATTATCATTCTAGACTTCACAAAGAGAAGCTTTAAGCATATTGCATAAATTAAGTACAAGATGTAATAAATGCTGTATGAGTTGTAAATAGTCTGCAACTAAGCAGGTTAACTGGCACACAAGTGTGAAATAAGCAGGTTAACTGGCATACAAGTGTGAAATATTACACAGGGAAACCTGTGTGCCCTAAAAGACTACCCTAGGGTACTGACAAATTCTTTACAACATCAAATTACCCATATTAAGCAAAGTGGCCCTGCAATTTAGCCAGAAAGTGTCTATAATTGGTTCAGAGTACAACACTTTTTCCTCAGAGACCTGCTAAAACACCGCGGATTTCAAAGTCTATAGGCCAGCAATAGAAATGTATAGCATTATGAATACACTGTCACTTTGAATTGTTCTGATTTTTGTGGAAGATTTCATATCAATCAAAAAAAAACATGTTAAAAATAAGTGTTTTCCATTTAATTTCATGTCACTGGTGGCTGAATAACTAATATTAAGATATTTTTTTTTAATTCACACATTAAACTTACTTGCATTATTTTTTCAGCAGAAACAAGTAAACATTTCCATTTAAACAATCCCAGAAACAGTAATTTCTGATATCAAATATCTGCAATATAATCTTTTACGGGATTCCCACCATGTTTTTCCAAGTATTATTTTCAGACACTTTTAATAAGAGACACATCTCTTCTAAATTGTTCTTCTGCCCTAAAGTGATTTGGTAAAAATGGCACGGGGGGCTCTGGATTCATTATCACACTGATTTTTCTACCCAGTGAGCTCAGTTTGCAAGTAAATTTCTAACTGCCAGCTGCACAAACTCAGCCTGAGTCCTGGATCCCTTCCATCTCATGCATCACCACCAGTAATAAATGTCCTGTATGCCACAATATGCCCTCTATGGCATCTGTGCAATCCCAGTGCCATCCATGAATTTGCACAGGTGTTGCTGGGGCACACATTCAAATCAATAGGGTTACACACAAGTGGCTGAGGAAATCATCTCCCAAACAAAACTACAAGTACTACAATGATCTGTGGGATGGAAGGGGCCCTGCCTGACTCACAGGGCCAGGTTTTAATCTCACAACCAATAAGAAAAGTATTTGTCTCAAAAACAAAAATCTGAGTGAGGTGCAATGCACATGGAACATCCCAATGCTATTTTTATGCTGCTTCTTAGGGCATAAAATGCTTTTGAATGTACATGTTGCTCAAATAATATAGTTGGAATATTTTTTTTTTCTTTTAAATAAAATGCACTTTCCAATCAGGATATTATGAAAAATCAGTAAGTGGTGTATCTTGGTGTCTTAAAACATCTTGTGTAACATTGTTATGTCATGGCTGAGAGGAAATGGCCGGTCCATACTGTCCCAGTGACACAGCACTGTCATCAAACAATGCTTTAGGGTAAGGTGTTGGAGCAACAACATACCCCAGGATGCCAGACCTGGACTCACCACACAGCTGCAAGAATAGGGTTACTTTCTGCTCCAGTTTTAAGACCTGGATTATTTCAACCCATGTACACAATCACTTTGTCTCTAGATGTCTTTGCTGATCACATGTTTACAAACAGTAAGCAATGTTTCTAGAGCTATCTACAGGCAGCAGGCAGTTCAAAATCAGTTATTTAGTCACAGCCCTGTTGTGTGGCCAGGAGCAGAGCTGGGCACTGGATGATGAGCAAGTGGAATACTTAGATCTGGCATGAGGTGAGTTAGGAGCTGCTCCTGCTCTAATAGCTTCTCTGGGCTCCAGCTGGACCCCTCCAGCAGCAGAGGGCCACACTACCTGGGAAGACACCACACTTTGTGCTGAGAAGCCAGAAAACAGACTGCCCTCACCAGAGTGGTACATGATACACATACTTTTGACAAAAAAAAATTTTTTTTGCAAACAAAATCGAGGTGAAATACATCTGGATACCTTTTTCCGTGTTTTCCAGTTTCAAACTGGATGTAACTTTTTTTCTAGATTATGGTTAAACTAGTTTATCCTTTCAAATAATTACTCATTTTCAGTTAAATAAGCCTACTTTACCTCTTCATCTGAAGTTCGGTTGTGACACCTGTCTGCTCTGGGCACTTTCATTTTCAAAACAAAGACTTTGTGTAAACCAGCCTTACACAATCCAAGAGTATGGACACCATGCTGAAAGGAGAGGAGAGGATGTCGTTTTCCTAGCAAGGACAATGAAGCTGGTTTTTTCATGTGAATTAAAGCAGCTTAAGATTAAAACACTAAGGCAGGGAAGATTTACCAAATCTGAAAAAGCACAGCCTGTGTGCCTTTTCACTATTTTACCCTGTGTTAGCTAACATGAAGACTACAGCTTATTTTTTTCCTCATGAATGCAAGACTCAAGGAATTTATGTTTATTCCTGAAAAGATCTCTAAGAAAATGTGTCTTTGAATTAACCTTGGGTGTGACCTCTCCTCTCAGAATTCATCATATGTTTTCTTTTAAGACAAAACCCTCTTGACACTGTAATTCTTTCTTCTTCCATTCTGGATCCACAGCTTGTGACTGAAACCACTTCCCACACCTTGCAGAAGGTGCGTAACTCCAGCTTTCCCACACGTTCCCCAGGCAAAGTCATTTTGGGCTCTCCAGGCAAAAATCTGCAGCACAATTCAGAGCAAGTAAGAAATAAATAGCCAAAAGAACACTGTACTCATAGTACTATTTATCATCAGAGTTAGCATAGTAAAAATCTCGGCTTTCAGTTTACTCAAATTTAACAGAGAGAGCAGGCACTCTAAGGAGAGGGAATATCCTCCACTTTTCTAAAACACTCTTTCTTGAGCAACGAACCTTTTTTTGCTCATATTTAATTTCTGTGTGGCAGTCAAAATCTTGTAAGGACTGCCTAAGGTCAGTCTCTTAAAAACATGCCTCGCTTCACCTTTCTAAGTACTGATGGGGGTGGATGGAGGCATGCTGGGTCCCATGCAGAGGGCTTATATTTCTGCAAGCAGCATTCCCTGCTGGCTTCAGGCCTTTGGAGGCATCTCACAGCTTCAGACACCTCAGTGCTTCCACTGCCATTCTCATGTTGCAGGTGACTCAGAGTAACACACCCCCCGAGCTAGAGCACTGGGATACCCAGTGTAGATTGAGACCCACAAAAACAGACTCCATCCAAGGGGTAAAGTGAATCCTTTAGTGAATCTGTTTAGTGAATCCTGTTTTACCTGCTCTTTTTCCCACTTTCTGGGGTAGCCCAGCCTCCTATTGACCTAGATAATGGGAAGATGATTATTCATTTGAATTTCAAAAGAACCAGTAGTGGGCTGTTAGCTCTAACTGCTGCACTCTAATAGAAATATACATGCACACATACAATTATTGAACTGCTTTTAGAACATAAAATTATTTAATTTTAACAGTAATATCTACTTATTCATGCACATATTTAAATCAGATTTCTAAAATCCCCGAGATTTTTTGTTTTATAGAGTGTGGCTATTATTTATCAGTCTGTTTTCAGATTTATTATCTTCCTAGAACTACCCTTAAAACACAACAAAAACCAACCAAAACATAACATGAACATGCATGAGAAAACAGTAATGCTGTTTATATTTAAAAAGATCATATTTGAGGAAAAATTGAAATGCTGCCAAGACGCTCATAAAATGAGATAACACAAAAACAGAAAAATGGAATTTATGAAAATTACGTGATGCCCATAGTATTAATATGCATCTTCAAATGAAGACATGGACACATATGAAGGAGTGGAAATATCCCAGAAGACTGGTGTAATGACAGAGGATTCAAATTGCACCAAAGCTTTATTAAAAATGATCCCTCCTGATCTTAATGTGTTAAATGTCAGATTCTGTCACCCTGGTGTATGGAGTCCCAGTCATATCAATATTGATTATACGGCTTCCATTGCAATTGAGTGAAAATTTTCCAAAACAGTTCATGGCTTTTGTAATACAATTTAAAAAAAAAAAATTGCAGTACTTTGTGAAAATGCATTGATTTGTTTCACTTCACAGGAAATAAAGATTCAATTTTCATCAGCTTGAGTTTTATGTGACTATATGACATAATGAAATCTCCCATAAATGCCAACAACAAATTAAAACATTTTGACACTTTTCATTTTTCAAAATTACAACATTATTTCTATCTGGATTCCAAATGCATGTAAAACCTGGAGAATCTCTCACTAGGTATCTGAATACTGGCACTTACAAAAGAATACTAAGGAATAGGGTTAGGTGAGACATTGGTATTCTGCTGTCATCCTAGTAAAGGTCCCAGCAGCATCAAAGCTGCCTTTCCCCGAGGCAGTCAGGCACCTACACACTCCCGAGACTCCTGTCCACATCAGCGCTACAAGAAACATACTCTCATTTTTTACACAATCCTGGTGACACAGAAGGCTCTACAGTGTGCCCAGTCTGAGCAAATCCTCACCCGGATGGAGCAGGAAGTGCCAAACTCATAGTCAGTCCTCTTGGAAGGAATGCCCTGTCCTGCCAGCAGCCCTCCCCGGACAGACCACAGCTGACCACAGCTGCGACAGGAACTCAGGCACTCCCTCCCAGAGGTACTGCACCCTCTTCTCATGTGGTTTCGCTAAATTTTAACATTTTATGACAGGTTGAGAAGCCTGCCAGTCAAATTTTCCATTTTATCTCCTGTTTCTTAAAGGATAGACGTTATTATGGAGCTACATGGTACCACGAAATGTAGTCCGAGGGACAGACAGAGGTGGCAACAAGCCTCAGAGCAGAAATCATGGCTGGGGGAAGTCATGGAGAGGCAGAGCACTATTTTTCAAAATCCATCTTCACAATGAAGTAACTGAACTTTCTTCAGCTATGCCCTTTTCCTTCTCTCTACTCTGTGCACGCAGCTGGGGTCAGGAAAGGAAAGTGACATAACACTGCAGATCTGCCTTAAATGCATCCTTCAAACTCCACCTGACTCCTGACAAGTGCAGCTGAGACCTGGTAGCCCTGACCTATTCATACATCTAGAAGTGACGTTTTTGCTTTTTTTTGTTCCTGTAACAGCACTAGCCACCCTGCAGCCCTATGATATCAGAGTCGCATCATCCAAACACAGTAATTTTGCTGTAGTGTGAGGAAAATGAACCACTGGGATAATTAGAGGATGATGTACCAGAGGACCTACTGCCCCATTAGCACCAGTTCATAGGATGTGCTCTGGCAGAGGAGAGGCTGTAATCACTCCTCTCGCTGCCATTATTATGTCCGTATAGAGCCAGCAGCCATCACAAACTTATCAAACTTTTTCTAATAACTGCAAACGGTGGCTGGAAAAGCACAAAGGAACCCAAAAAACACTATGCGAACTCATTTCCAGCATACATTTTGCAACTAAAATGACCACAGGTGCATAGCACGCTGTCACCTTTTGGATTTGAGACATTCTGCGATAAAATCAAACATGGGGTTATCCGGATAGGTGGATCCGCTACAGCGTCCTGAATAACTTTCTGCTTCCGAGAAAACAAACACACAAACAAGCAAACAGAAAATCAGCACTGTTCGATGCTTTCTGTGTATTTTCACGCTGTACTTTGAGGAAGGCGCCCTTATCCTCTGCCTACACCACGCGGTAAGCGCTCCAGGAGGGTGCGACGATTCTCACGTCCCTGCTGCGGACAGCCCGGGCCTCCCGGGGGACAAGGGGACCTCCCCCGCCCCGGGCACCGCCGACCACCAGGCCGGGGCCGCCGAGGCACCCTCCGCATCCGCGGGGGACCGGGAGCGCACCAGGCTCTAGCCTGCATTCTCCCAGCCCCGTTCTCTGCCGACCAGACACCGAAGCAAGCCCTGGGAGGACAGGGAACCGAGGTGCCTGGAGCGCTCCTCCAGGGAGCAGCCCCGCCGCGGAGGCGAAGGAGGCCATGTGCGGAGCGCGGAGGCCGCCGTGCCCGCTGAGATCCGCCCGCTCCCCGCGGCGGGGCGGCTCCGGGCCCGGCCGTGCCGCCACAGGAGCGGAGGCCGCGCCGCTGCGGCGGCCGCGGAGCGCCAGCGCCCCCTGCCGCCCGCCCCGAGCCACGCGGGGCTCGGCGGCCTCCGGAGAAAGCGAGTCACGGGGGAGCCGCCGCCGCCCCGCACTGCACCGCTCCGCACCGCACCGCTACACGCCCGGCTGCGGGGGCCAGCGGGCGAAGCCCCCCACGACCGGCACTGCCGGTCCCCGGGCGGAGGGCCGCGCCACGCCGGGCCGGACCCGCCAAGAGTCGTGGAGCGCCG
This sequence comes from Pseudopodoces humilis, assembly GCF_049639895.1. Classification (NCBI taxonomy): domain Eukaryota; kingdom Metazoa; phylum Chordata; class Aves; order Passeriformes; family Paridae; genus Pseudopodoces; species Pseudopodoces humilis. The sequence goes on from NC_142202.1 coordinate 97,298,025, forward strand.
GCGGCGCCCCCGCCCGCGGCCGCCCCCCGCGCGGGGGTGTGTCCGCGCCGCGCGCGGTGGGCGTGGCGGCGGGCGGCACCGAGCGGCGCCATTGGCCGGCGGCGGCAGTGATGTCACCCATATGAGGCGCTGATAACGCGCGGGGCACGGAGCCGGGAGTTGCGCAGAACGGGCAGCGCGCGCAGGGCGGGCGGCGGCGCGAGGCCGGGGACGGGCACAGCGCGCGCCCAGCGCACCAGCCCAGCCGCGCCCGACCCGGCCCGGCCCCACCGCCGGCGCTGCGGTGCGGGCGGCACAGCCACCGCGCCCGCCCGGCCCCGTCCGCGGGCTCCGCCTCGCCGCGCGGCGCACGGAGGAACTCGGCGCGGCTCGTAGCAGGGGCAAGGTGCGGCGGTGGGAGGGGGCGGCGGCGGAGCGGCTTTGTTGGCTCTGAGGGGAGCGGCGCCTCGGCGAGAGCCCACCATGGTGCAGCAGGCGGAGAGTACGGAGGCGGAGAGCAACCTGCCTCGGGAAGCGATGGACACCGAAGAGGGCGAGTTCATGGCTTGCAGCCCCGTCGCTTTAGACGAGAGCGACCCGGACTGGTGCAAAACGGCGTCGGGGCACATAAAGAGACCGATGAACGCGTTCATGGTGTGGTCCAAGATCGAGCGGAGAAAAATCATGGAGCAGTCCCCGGACATGCACAACGCGGAGATCTCCAAGCGCCTGGGCAAGCGGTGGAAAATGCTGAAGGACAGCGAGAAGATCCCTTTCATCCGGGAGGCTGAGAGGCTGCGGCTCAAGCACATGGCTGATTACCCCGACTACAAGTACCGTCCCAGGAAAAAGCCCAAAATGGACCCGTCGGCCAAGCCCAACGCCAGCCAAAGTCCCGAGAAAAACGCGCCCGCCAGCAGCGGCGGCAGCAAGAGCGCCAAGAGCTCCAGCAAGAAGTGCAGCAAGCTGAAAGCCTCCTCCGGCTCCTCGCCCCCCAAGCCGGGAGCCAAAACCGCCCACCACGGGGACTACGCGGGAGACGAGTACGTCTTCGGCACTCTGAAAGTGAGCAGCAAGACGGTCAAGTGCGTCTTTATGGACGAGGAGGAGGATGAGGAGGAGGACGAGGACGAGCTGCAGCTGCGGATCAAGCAAGAGGCGGAGGAGGAGGATGAGGACGAGGAGCCGGGGCCGCAGCAGCTGCGGCGGTACAACGTGGCCAAAGTGCCGGCCAGCCCCACCTTGAGCTCCTCGGCGGAGTCCACCGAGGGGGCCAGCCTGTACGAGGAGGTGCGGGGCGGCGCCGCGGCGGCGGGCGGCGGCAGCAGACTCTACTACAGCTTCAAGAACATCACCAAGCAGGGCCCGCCGCCACCGCAGCAGCCGCCCGGCCTCTCCCCGGCCTCCTCCCGGTCCATTTCCACCTCGTCGGCCGGTAGCGAGGAGGCGGACGACCTGCTCTTCGACCTCAGCCTCAACTTCTCCCAGCACGGCCACGCCGCCGCCGAGCTGGGGGCGGGCGCCGCCGCCGGCAACCTCTCCCTCTCGCTGGTGGACAAGGACCTGGACTCCTTCAGCGAGGGCAGCCTCGGCTCCCACTTCGAATTCCCCGACTACTGTACCCCGGAGCTGAGCGAGATGATCGCGGGCGACTGGCTGGAAGCGAACTTCTCCGACCTGGTGTTCACGTACTGAGCGGGGGCGGCGGCCAGGGCGGGCGGCGAGAGCGGCGGAGCTGGAGCTGCGCGACGCCGGCGACGATGATGATGATCATGATAATGATTAAAAAAATAAGTCTTGTTTTCTTTAAAAAAAAAAAATCTCGAAGTTAGTTCCGAGCCCGGGAGTTGTGATTTTATTTTTTTTTTTTGTGTTTTTTTTATTTTTATTACGTTTGGTGATCACAACAACAACAGCAAAGGCAAATGGGACTGGGGGAAAAATGATACAGAAGGCGCTGTTTGAAGCTTGTCGGTCTCTGATTGAAGTCTGGAAGATGGTCTGCAAAGAAGTCTTTTGGCAGCACAACTGTTACTCAAGGGGGTTTGTGGATTTTTTATTTCTTTTTTTCCCGTGAGAGATCTTAACGAACTGTTATGATTTTTTATTTTTATTTTTTTTTTCCGAAAGGGACCATTGCAACTTTTTTTGGAGGGAGAAAACTGATGTCTTCTATGCATCCGATTCTTAACAAAGCTGCAGGGAGCTTGAAAAAATGCAGACTGTACAAACGCTTACAAATAACTGAACTGACTTAAGATCAGAGTTTACTTTTCAGATCAAATTGTTTATGGTTTTACAAATGTGATTTCTACTTGCCAACTTTTTTTTTTTTTGTAACTTGTTCCCTTATACCTCCTTGATTGAATACCAGACAGCCTAGACCTCAGTACAAAAAGGTATTGAAACATTTTTGATACATAACAGACCTCAGTCTTTTTTAAAAATTAATATATTTTCAGGCGTATTTTTGTACAGTGAAAAGGGAACATTCTTGCTGTGTTTTTTCAGTAAGACTTTTCAGGCACTTCTTCCCTTTTATTTTCTTTGTTTTTCTCTGTTTTTAGCATGCAAGTTTGTTGGTACGTTACGTCCTGGTTTTAAAAGGATTAAAATTTTAAAAAATAATCCTTGCATCTAAAGGCCTTGTGGTTTAAAAAAAAAGAAAAGAAACAAACACTTTTTTTGTACAGCTATAGTTCAGATTTGTTCAATATTTGTAGGTAAAGATTTATTGAAAATGGTGATATAGACCTCAGAGCTGTTATCTTAGTTTAAAAGATTGTATATGTACTGTACTATAGTAGGATTTTATGTATCTCATACGCTGTGATATGTGGATGGGGCCCCAGATGGAAGGTATGAAACTGGATTCTCGATTTTAGCAAAAAAAAAAAAAAAAGAAAAAAGGCACATAGTTTAAAAAGTTTCTCATGTTGTGCAATATAATCTAAAGTACAGACCATCTGCATATTTTGTAGCAAATGATGGCAAAAGCAGACTTGTGCACTGTCAACATCATAGCCTGTTTTTTTTTTTTTTTTTAAATGCTGAAAGTCTGTATCTTTACAATTTTAATAAATCAGCTGGAACTGATAGAAACTCGTATCGCAATTAGTGTCTGTAGCAGTAACGCTGGAGATGCCGTGTTGTCACCCCTCGCCCGCGGAGGAGCGGTAGCTGTAGGCTGTTGTGCATGATCAGAGGAGGAGAGTCAGGGCTGCTTCTTTTCCCTTTTTTTCCCTCCTCTCGTGCTTTTTTCCCACCGGCTTTGCTCCGCGGGGCCGGGGTTTGCTCGCTGCTGGCTGCTCCGGGCAGTGGCAGGCTGGCTCGCCCCGGGTATTTTCGGCTCTGCCGCCTTCCCCCCGCTCCCGGGGGCGGGCCCCGGGCCCCGCAGCCGCTCTCCGGGGCGGGGGGCTCCGGGCGGGGGACGCGGCGGGGCCGGGTGCCGCGCTCAGCAATGCCGGGAAGGCGACTCGCCCCCTCTGCATGCTCCCGGGCTTCCCAGCGCTGGGCTTTTTCCTCCCCCTCTCCCGTTTCTGATGAATAGCCTGGGCCAGACTCGAGGTGGAGATGCTGAGGGTAGCGGTGCTGCATCTCCTCCGCCCCGGGCAGCGCTCGGCCCGCCGGGGTGGCCCCGGCCTCTCGGGCAGGCAGGGCAGGGGAAGGGGCTGCGAGCTTCGGCTGTAGGTAAGCAGACTTTGTCAGTGTGCTTTTTTTTTTTTTTTTTTTTTGGACTCTAGGAGCCATCGGATTTCAGCTGCGTGCTCTGAAATAGCTGCTGATGGCAATAAACAGACTCATGAGGTGGAAGTTTGTTTCTCAAGAAGTTTACTTTTTATATCGGATAGGCATTGGTAAATTATTACTACTTTTTGGTTTTTTTCTCTGCTAATTAATGATCCAGCTGTTTACAGGGACAATTCACTGTGCTGGTATTTTGGTGGCAACCACTGCTACAGGCTTTCAGACTTGCTGAAATGAAAATCCTGCATACGCATTTGTAAGGCATAATAAAACATAACATTAAAACCTGCATGCATGTTATGTTTAATCAAAGACAACTCTTAGGCATTTAAGTGGTGAGATATCTTACTTTAGGTTAGTTAAACTGGTAGTAAAATGATTAATATAATCTGATCTCTTTCTAATAATAATAATAAAACACTCATGATTCTAAATAAAAGTTGTTTGGCCTAAATCTTTGCTATCAGAAAAGAGATATAGCATATCTGGGAACTCAAATTTATGTCTTGCATTGTGATAATTCTTTATGAGAAACTGTGTTTTAAAACAAACTTAATTACAATATACAAGATATCCTTGGCAATGGATAGTCCTCAATAAAACAGAGTTTCTTGAATTTTCAGTTTTTGGTCTCAAATGATTAGTGTGTTCTCCATGTAATAACTTAGAAATCAGATTGAAAACAAATGACATTTATCTCTTCTAAGGCAAAAGACTGAAAGAAAATAGATACACTGAAGTGCTCTAGCCTAGCCATTCACTATTCTGCTATCAAAAATCCTGTTTTGGGCTAGAGTGATGGAGTAAGTTGATCAGGTTCTAAGTCTTAAAACTGAGCCAAAATTCTCTTAGTAATTCTTCAAGCTATCATGAGGGTAGGGTGACTTGTTCTTTCAGTCCCTTTCTTCTGATATGCATCCTTGTTTATTAAAGTGATAATAGGCAGTGTCATTAAACATTTGTGCTTTACAGATGTTCAATGAGTTATGAATGATTATGGTCAAATACAGGCTGCATTTAGTTTGCATTGTAATAAGGTCTGTGTCTCAGCCTACAAAAGTTTTGACTTGCGTATATTTTTGGAAGCTGTTTTTAAAATTACCATTTAAAATATTACTCAAGGATAGCTGATTTAAATTGTCCAATTAAAGAGCAGTCAGGCATATTTTAAAAGAGCAACAGGTCTACTTTAGTCAAAGAATATAATAGCCACTCAGAAGTATATCTTTTCTTTCTTCTAAATGGGAATTATACTGTACTATATCAGAGGAATATTTTGAGTGAAGGTATATGGTGCAGGGAAACAATTTTTTTGGCCAAACACTTGAGTTACTTTTATTTTAGAGTTTATTATTGCATATTGTTCAAGAAAAAATTAGGTAGTGTTCTGTTTAAGCCACTGCATAGTTAGGGCTGAAGTTTGATGCTGTTGAATGCCTAAGCTCCTGCTTATCTCAGTGAGAGTAAAAAAACAATCTTTTACTCATGAAAAATATCTGCTAAGCTACTCCTTTTTATTTTGTCATTAATAATATTCATATCTTGTTTCTCTTTCCTTTTTTTTTTTTTTGTGTGTGTACATAGGAATCTTTGTTGACATGCTAGAGCAGTCCTGTTGCAGGCCTGGTATCTCCTGTGGCCTTTTTCCCCACATTCCTTGCATTTGTCTCTGTACAACACTACTCTACATGTAATAGGACTCAGTGATAGAAGGGAGAAAAATGAACTTTTCCATGTCGAAAGACAATTTCCTTACTAACACTGAGGATGTCAATTCAATGTAAAACCTAATCAAATATGCTGATTCTTTTTATTTTTAAAATGAACATTTTTTGCAAACTTTTTTCCCCTTTTTGATGTTTTTACTCTGTTTTTTTTCCTTTCCTTTTAAAAGAACCACAATTAAGAAATATTTTCTTTCCTTAAGTGCAGTCTTTTACAAATGTGGTAGAAAGGCTGATTCCAAGCATCCTCTAAGTGCTACATGCTCTTTAGGCATTCACTGACATTCAGATGAAACTTCAAGTCTATTGAATGTGATTTGCATGCATGCAGTATGATCTTTCGCTCCTGCCTTTTTGAGGAAAGTGCAACTCTCTTGTTACACCGGAGGAAAACTGGTGTGGGGTCAAAGTCGGGGCCATATAAGTTTTAGGTGTTTGATAATCAAAACAGTTCATGAATTCCGTTTTACATCCTCACAATTGTTGCCTAGTAAGGCCTTAAACCTGCTCTGGTTAAAAAAAAAAAAAAAAAAAATTCTCATTGAGCTTAATGGGAGTTTTTGCCTCAAGGGCTGCTGGCAGGATAGGTGTCTTAGCTTCTCCTAACCTTCATTTATAAGAATGGCCAGGAAAAAATAAAACAACAAAAACTTAATACAATGAGTTGCCTTACATTTCCCCTACTATACTGTTGTATTTCTTTGATTAGTTTCCTTTCCCCTCACTCACATCCAAGGCTGTGATTGTTTTTGTTTTTAATTTTTTTGCACACTACCTATACCAATTAACTGCCTAATTAGTTTTATCTTCTCTACATGGATGCAGTGAATTTGTAAGAGAATTTCACAAGCAAGTAGTTTTTTAGTGAGTTTAAAGTAAATAGAGTTTTAAAGACCTATTTTTATATTCAATATAAAGCACAAATGTGCAGAAAATGTAGAATGACTTACAAAAAGGGAAGCAAAAGTTCGTAATATTTCATGTATAAAAGTAATACCTTCTTTGGGGTGAGATTCTCTTAGAAAACCCAATACTTATGCCAGTGCAAAGATAGGAATATTTTAAAAACTCTTAGAAAAATTGTGATTGACAGCAATTTAAAAGGAATGACTTCTGTAGATACAAGGAAACCCCTAAAGCAATATGGATAAGAAGGGGTGAATGGTTTTCAATGATGAACAACAACCTGGAAGTGTGAGAATGGAGGTTTCAATCCTTATTAATTAATCAAATTTCTTCTTTTGTGGTTAGTTACATCTGGATTTTCTGTGAAGTGCAATCTTGCAGGATGAAAAAGTGCAAGGGTGCCAAAATTCTAAGACTAGTAGAAGTTCAGAAGCAGGCTTGATTTGGGATTATTGAATAAGGCTTTAGATTTTGGTAATTCACACTTCCAGTAAAATCAAGACATTGATTTACTGCTTGAAGAAATTTGATCAAGTAATAATGATTAATCCGGGAACTCCCATTGTCACAATTTGTTTTCGTTTCCATCGTCCTGCTTATCTCCAAAACCAACTTGCCTCAACTCCTGGCAAAGCCAGGGAGAAGAGTTATATGCCATTGTTAGTTCATTTACAATTTGTATCTGGTTTTGCTCTTGTACATATGTTGGCGTTTTGGAGTCTTTACATAAATGCTGTGATACTTTTTTTCTTATTTCAATTTATTTTTTGGTGGGCTGTTTTAAAATGGAGGCCTGTTTTCCAGTGTGGGACTTCTGATGGTTACAACATTTCAATGATGTTGCATGATGGCCACAGGTGGGGGAAATTGAATGTTTTAGAGCAGTTTTTCAAGCATGACACTTTTAAAATATGTAATTTCAAAGACTTTTCAAGGCCACATGAAATTAGTTTTCATAGCCACTCCAGGTCTTGGGGGGAAAAGCTGAAAAGTACTTTTGTTTAGAAGTCTGAGTGATGGTGGGGGGGAAACCTTTTCTTGAGGTTTTTGCATGCCAGTGCACGGCCTATTGCTGTGAGAGAAGGAAGATGGTAAGGCTGCTTGAGGCAATGCACTGGAGGACAAAGTGTTTTCTAGCACTAGAAAAAGAAAATGCATGGCAAAGTTTTGTCTTCTAGTAGACTATATAGCATGCAGAGTTTAGTATGTGTCAAAACAGTGTATGACATTGCTGTATCAAAGTTGTAAAATTAAGCATTATTTATTGAAAACTATGTATTTTTTTTGTAAAAACCTGATCACCTAGAGGATTAATATCAGTGACTTGTGCTAGTGCTACAAACTTAACCAGCTTCTTTACTACAGTACTTGATATGCAGTGTTAATGCTCAGGGTTGAAACCAGTCCACTCCAATGTTTTTTTTGCAAGAGTTTTTAAATAAAGGAACAACATAATGCAATTGTTCAAAAGACTCTAATAAAAATGTGTGATCAATCTTCCTACGTGGTTTTATGTGGATTTTTCTTTTTCTGGTGTTGCATTTGGTAAATGCAATTCAGCTATTACAGTGAATCCACTCCTCATTCCGTGGGCACCTAAAGCTGAAAGTTAATGGGAATGTTCTATCTTTCAAAAAAACCCTCAACAGGTAGTTATGGTCCAGGTAGTGTGTACTAAGTGCTGTTCTGGGCATGCCTGAGAGACACTGAAACACAGAATAAGTCAATTAGCTTCCTTCTTTTCTGGTTAAGACTCTGGATAAAACAGTAAAATATTTTATGACAAACATTTTTAACTTTGCTTTAAACCTGACCATGAAAGAATGAAATAAAATGGATTACATGCCAGCAAACCCCATTTCTCTCTGTATCTTTTTCTACAAATAATTTACCATCTAAATGTATTTTGGCATAGAAAAAATCATTCTGTATTAAGATTCTAGTTATGAAAATGTTTTTATGAGAAACCTGTAATCAATTCTTGAAACTATAAAAAGGTGTTTTTAATGTGTTTATGTGGTGAAAGTTTGTTGTATATTAAATACTGTTTTATAGAAATGATGGAGTTATATTGTTACAAATTCAAAATTTGTAATTAATACAAGCCATCTATTGCAGAAATTAACCTTCTAAAGCTCCTGCCAGTAGACCTATTTCCATATCCCAGGAAATATACAAGATACATCTCTCAATTGTATTTAATGTCTGTACTCTGCAAGCTTACACAGGGTTGAAAATACCAACTGATAATACCTTCCTTTCTGCTGGAGGTGGGGAGTTGTTGGTTATCCTTAATACCCAGGAAATAATACAAAATTTCTAATCAACTTCAGCTGATAGAAGCCTGTAGACCAGGGGAGAGTCAACTAAATAAATAAAAAAGTTCCAGATAATTTGGTATGACTCTTGAGCACAGGTCTTCCCATTTTTCCTGGTCTTTCCTTATCCCAACAGTTAGCTGACTAGCTCATTTCTTCAAAAAGCAATTCTTGGATGACAAGTGATTTCTGTTTATCAGACCTATTGAGAACACTGAAAGCAATTATATGATTTCAGGAGTCTGTTGTAGTAGTATGTTTTTGTGTGAATGGAGATGTATAACTGATGTGAAATAAGGGTTTGAATGTGACATGTCATAGTAAACATAGGAAATTTAAGCTGATCATTGTAAATCAATGAAATAAAATCTTTATATACAGCCACCATACCACTATCCTTTCTGTACATATCAAAGAAGTTTCAAAAGCAATTTTAGAAGGTATAGAAACAATGCTCTGAGAATATTCCATGATACTTCAATCTTTTGTTCAGGGGTTGGGAGGTGGGGGTTGTTCGTTTGTTTTAATTACTAGAGAGTTCTTTATTCAAGTCCTATCACAGTAAACCAAAGACAAACTAGAAAGCTTCTAAAACAGACTAAGGTCACCTTCGTGCTATCTCAAATGTGTCTAGCTGAAGTCTTCTCTTTGGTTCCTCCTGAGTGAGAACAGTTATTACTGCTTTGGAAAGTCAAACTTCCATTCTATGTCAGGTCTTAATGCCAGAGGGAATTTCTACATGACACATTGGGAATTTTCCATGTCTTGAGTTTGAAAGTGTTTTTGGATTGGTAAACCACAAGTTATCACATTTTAAAACTTTCACTGTAGAGGTATTGTGTGGCCTGGGTGTTGGCTCAGTTTTTATGGAAGAAAGGATAGAAGCACATGTTTGGGGGAAATAAAAAATACTTGGCATTTCAGTTTGAATACTATATTCTCAAGTTTAAATGTTAGCTCTAACCCTAGAAGAAATGTGTGGAAGCATGGACTATAGGTAACATAGACCCACACAGATACCTACACACATTTGCATCATTACAGACTTAGCACAGGCGCATACATATGTATTTGGATTTTCATTAAAATTGCTTGCTGGCTGGACTATTCTAAATGGCTAAAATGTAGCATCAGTTAAAATCTATAACTTCAAGTCCTGAGAATTTCATGACATTTTCATCTGTCGGACTTAAAGTGCTGTCCCTGGAGTTTTGTAAGTTTTAAGACAATCTTTTTATAGCCTATTAACATTTTGATAGAACAGTAAAAAGTCCCTCGGAATCCCTCACCTAAATATATAGCAAAACCAAACCAGAATGAAATCGCACAAAACCAAACAAGCAAACCACCCTTAACAAATTTCTCCAGCACTAGAAATAATTCCCATAACAGAATAAAAGGATCTTGGCCCTTTCCCTTGAAATCCCAGATTACATCTATTTGCTTTACTCTGATTTTTGCATATCTGTGATAGATCAGTTTTTTCTATGACTCTGCAGATTCAATTAAAAGATGATGATCATCTTCAAACAAAATTGACTCACATATGTACTTTAAAATACAAGTCATACTTTCTCAAAATCTAATGTGAGCAAATACTGAAGTGTACACAGGGGATGAAGCAGGATTCATCTGTACGCAAGAACAAGATAGTCCAAGAAAGGCATAGTGAAAAAGAAAATCTAGATCTCAGTTATAATTTTCCTGCTAAGTTTGATCCTAATGTGATATTTTGGCATTTCACTTGTACAGCTAGGTGGGTTTTTTTCTTTCTCTAAGACACAAAATATGCATAAATAAATATGCAACAAATTTGTCTTGAGATTTGCTTTCTCAAGTCAGTACTATAAGAACTTCGATTTTGTGTCTGTAAAGTAGCTTACACTTGAGCCTAGCCTTTACTTGATGAGACTGCCTTTGTCTGCATAATCTTATTGTAATAATATTCCCTAAATCTCTTTAAAGCCTGCCTTTCATTCACCTAATTTCATTCACCTTGTTCTTTGAGTTTTAGTGCTCATACTCTTCAGGAATCAGAAGCAAACTGAAAAGGAAAAATCCTTTTTCAAGAAAAGAAAAGAAAAAGGGTAGCAAATCAGTGAGAAATGCCCACCTGTTTTTGCCCTTGGAAACTTCAACTATTATCTCTTTTTTGGGCTATGGGTAGCCATAACTTGAAAACAGTTTTGTTTTTCTCAGCTATTTGTGGTCATTCATCAATTGTGGGTTATCAAAGCCAAGAGTGTTGCAAAAGATTCGTTGAATTCAACTAGATTTCTGAAAACCACCTGCTTAAACTGCTAGAACTATCCATCCTCATTTTGCCTGAAGTTGATGTGAATTGTTACATAAACAGAATGGTGTAGTGTTAATGTCTGAAAATAACAGCAAAAATATCATCACCACCTCCCCCAGGTAGCTGCCTGTTTGAAATGTGAATCCTGATGTACCTGTGATGACCTGAGACTTTTCCAGCCCCAAAGAAGGGCTTTTTGTGAGTAGACAATTTTGTATACTTCCACTATATTAGTCAGTCAGATGTAAAATATCAAGCTTCCACAAATGTATTTTGCATTTGGAAGACAAGCAAAAATATATACAAAGTCACATACAGATGAAAAATATTTACAATAATGCTAAATATATTTGAATAATTATGGCAGTAGTTTTTCAAAAATATTTTTCTTTGCTTTCCTCATATCAACCTCTTGCACACATGTTCTCCCACTAGCCCTTTCCTGAGCATGTATTTTTTAACATAAATGAACAGATATAGATATTGATAGGTATCACAGTCTTTCATGCACAAATGTGATTAAGCGAACATTACTAAAGCTGCTGTATCAGTCATGCAAAGTTAAGGAACAATGTGGGAAAAACTGCAGCTTTACTCAAATCCCTTTAAGTACATATACTGCCATGAGAGCAAGTGTCTCAAGTACTACAGTACCTAGAAGTCAGACACCTGGCATCAGCATGGCAGCAGTATGGCAGATTTCTGAACTCACTCTTTGTGCTGGGAGAGGAGCTGCCTGCAGCTGCACTGAAAAATGGGATGTTTGGTGTCCCCAGCATCTAGCTCAGGATTTCACGTTAGATTTCTCTTCCCACGCAAGGGCTCAAGGAGTTAATAGTTTTATTCTGATGACAGATCACAAGAACTTTCCATTGATATTTTATCCTGTAGGTAGAGCATGTGCTTGAGAAATAGAAAGCACCAGGAATAGATAGAAAGCACATCTAGACAAAAAAAATTAAAGCAGAGTCAGCACATAGTCCAGGCGCTGGAACTCAGCTGTCTGTATTGTTAAATTGCTAGAAGACAAAATCCCTGACATGGTTTTGGCTGGTGAATGCTAGCACTCTTCCAAAAAATCACTGGAACAATTTGGAAATTAACATGGGCCAAAGATCATTCCCAATAGGCAGTTTGGATTCAGACACTCTGTTTTGGAAAGGGAGTTTAATAGCATAGATGTGGGCAGATCATGCCAGCTGGCTTCTGAGTCAGGAAACAGACCTTGGTTTAATTTACTACAGCTACAGGTTACAAGTCCTATTTCTGCAGGATTTTGACCATAAATCCCCTATAATTTTGGAGCATACCTAAACCTCAATCTATGGAATAGTCCCAGAGAGAAGCTGTCACCACTGTGTATGATTGGAATGCAAAAATCACGAGGTTAAAGGCAAGGCAAGAAGGAATTTGCCCTAAAACCTCTTCTGCTCTGTTACTGACATGTACTACTTGTCATTATATATGGTGTCAGTTCTATGGCTGCAGCATTCCTGTTTACATGGGTGCTCATTCTTAACAGGGGGAGCAAAGAATGAGACTATGGATGCAAATGCCTTAAAACTCAGGAATTTCTTAGAGAATTTCAGATAGGATGAGTGCTCCAGCTCATAAAAATGATAACAATTTACACTGTATGCCTTCACTCCCAAGAATCCAAAATCACTTTACAAATATTGTTGGCCAATTTTGTTCTTCCCTTGTAGTCAAAACACCTACTGAAATCAATTGTAAAATCACTTCTATTGAATCTCCTCCAACTGCAGAGCTGAGTGAGAATTTTATATGTTGAACAGCTATAGAACTGGAGCCTTGAAATTGCTTTTTAAATTATACATAAGAATCATACAGTTTATGTTCTTCTAGCACTCTCACAGTTAGTTTAGACAATATTTTCATAAACTGCACTCTTAGGAAAAGAAATCAATCCATCTGGACTAGATAAGAGAGAATCATTAAGTATTTTCCCTGCTCAAATATTAACATAAATTAGTAAAATTGATTTAGTGTCCTGAGAAAGGAGTGCTCCCTTGGTCAGTACATCAGTGTTACGGTCTAACCTCGGTGAGTACTGAATCATAAAAAGTCCTGTCTTCAAACATTAAAGCTTTTGCATTTTTTCTCTTTTTTAAATGCTAAGGATAGGGGATGAAACCCTGAAAATCTGAGTTTGAACTTAGACATAGGCAAGAAAAACAGTGTAGAGTAGACTTGCCTTGGAAACAACAGGAAGAAAACTAACAAAAAAAGAAAAGGCAAGAGAGAGAGTTGTCATGAGCTGCCCACTGAACTCTATATTTTCTGGGCTTTAGACCAGTATGAGAGGGCTGCCTCAACAGGATAATTTCCAGTGTGCCCTGGACACTGAGTAGCTGCCTCTGCTGCTTGATCCATCTGGATCTGTCCTAGTTAAACAATTTCTGAGAAATGTGTGTGCCCAGAGCACCCATCAGCAAGACGTACCATGGCTGCCTTGTGTAACCCCGGCTTCATACAGAGCACATGGCAACCCCCATCTCCACCAGTTTCTTACCACAAGAGACTTGGCTGCAAGGAAAGAGAAAAAGTAAACACTAAAACTTGGATTTACAAAAGATGAGGGTGGGGACATGCAATCCCACATCCATGTTAATCCCACATCCATGCTGGCACTCACAAACAACCCCTCTCCTGACTGACTGGAGCTGCTTGGAGGGCTGGGTCTCCAAACTGCACTTGTGGAAAATGAAATCCTGAGTTAAGAAATGTTCCTCCTGCCTGACAGCAGCCTTTTCATAACTTACGATTTCAAGAGAAAATTCAGTTATGAAAATTTATTGCAAATAAAAGTGACCTTTTTTCTTTTATGTATCTTCATACAGCTTTTTTTGATTCTCCCAATCATTTAACCAGCAAAAAGTTAGAACAGCAGCAGATTTCATCCATTTTGTCCTAGAGTATTCAATTAATGTGAAAATACCTTTCTCCAGTCATGCTCAGAAAGTCACTTTGTATGAAACTGGAGACAATATGTATTGGATAATGACCTGATATTGAATAAAGATTCCCACTAGTGTAGGATTAGTAGCCTTAACCATTAGCAAGTTTCACAAAATGCTAATAAAATATTTATTTGGCTATTACTTTTCTTGACCTATTAGTTCAGTTCACTAATGGATTCAGTCTTTCCAGACAGAACCTTATACATTTATCTGAAGCTTAGCTAGCAATTTCCCTCAGTGATGATACATGAATTTTTTGGCCAGATATATTTTTATTCTGTAAAATTTGAAATGTACCTCTCCCTCTCTATATATACACATATATACATACATATATATATACACATAACATTATGAATATATAAGAAATAAAACACTAATCAATTTTAACTCAAGTATTTTCGCATATAGATGATTTAAAAGAGATATTCACTTGGTCCAACAGCCACTGGTTTAGAATATTGCGTTAAGAGTCAGAAACTACTTACTGTATACTTTATATTAGGATAGGCTAGTCAAATGCATACTCACTGAATAATTCCATTATTTTTTCCCACTATCTAAAATCCTCCTCTAAGAACCTTTTAATGCGTCTTGATTCTGAGAGTCTCCCTGCCATACAAATCACTCTCATTCATATTAATGTCCTTTTTGCATGTACAAGAACTGGGATGTTGGAGGCAATGTATATCAAAAAGTCTTTTTGAGAAAAGATTCCCAGAATTCAGAATTTTTGTCTTTTGTGCGAACCATAAAGCAAGTACTCAAAATACTGCATATAAACACATTATTATAAAAGTTATTTTCAATTTAATTTATATGGATTGTGGTCTAAAGCAGGCACTTAGTTCTAGCTATATAAGATGCCTTGAATATTACAGCTGCAGAAAAAAAGAAGTTTGATTCCGTCATAAGTTTTGGCAAGCCTTTAAACAGAGGGAGTATTGGGTAAGGACTGTCAGGGCAACAATAGAATAGAAATGTTTTCTTCAAGGGAAGCCACAACTTTTTACTAAAGGGCAGCCACCAAATCCCAGCTCATAAAAGTTGTCAGGGATTGGAAATTTTCATTGCTTTCTCCTGAGAGCTGCTTATATTGTGCTCAGCTGGGAGGTTGCTGTGTGGGATGGATTTCCCAGTGCAGCACAGAGAAATAGGTTGCCTCCAAAATACAGAAAGTTATTCTAATCAGTTTTTGTCATCCTCCTTTCCAGTAATGTTTTGATTGATTCAAATATTTACATATTTCATATAAATAATAAATACAAACAAGTGTAAACAAAATAATCTTAAAATGAACTCTGAGAAAATATCAATATTAAAGAACTTTTTTTTTTTTTCTCATTTAGGAAAATAACAGCAAATTAGGTTGTTTTTATCGTTTGGTTGTTTTTTTATTTGTTTGTTATGGGTGGGTGTTGTACTTGTTTCTCTTTTCCAACCATTTTACTACTATTTCACTCTATCACCATTTCACCTTGGCTTCATTAATCTCTCCAAAGCTAAGTATTAGCCATCAGACATGTAAAGTACTATGAGAATTCTTTACAAATAAGGCTTAATTGAATGACACAAACAGAATAGTTTTCCTGCTATCTGAAATGTCAGTAACAGTGAAAATGAACAGGCACCTGTAATTCTTTCCTCTCTTTCTATAAATGTATATTTTTAAATAGATGCTTCAGTGACATTTGAAACAAATATGTATATAAAGTTTATGTACTAAGAGGAAGGAGAAATAGTAAAATGTTGAATCATGTTGCTGCCTTTTTCCCTGGAGTGCAGCATGTGTAATACATGAGCAAGATGACATCACCCACAGAAGGGACTGGATTCACAGACATGCTATAAATAAATCATTCAACAAAATTAAAAACCAGCAAAAGGGACAGTCAGGGTCATATTCTTAAACATGCATTATTTACTCAATAATCAGAATAATCTCCAATGGTCTTTCCAGTTTCATAGGTAAGTGCAATAAGCTTCTGAAAAACAAACACTCACCCTGTGCCCCCATTTGTATTTGTTTCTTTATGTTTACAGCTAATGTGTACAGAATGAATTTGAATAAATCCAACTCTACACAGTCACTTTCTTGTCACTTTTATAGAAACGTACGTGTTTTGGGTTTGTTTTCAAGAGCAAGATGGAAACACTCCTCCAGTCCCAGCAGGCGTGGGATAACGTGGGCTGTAAGGACCCAGTGCACAGTACTGAGGTTCCCTCAGTACTGGTGGGGATGGCTGTACGACCTGCCCAGCTGTGGTTAAGTGAACACCATGGAGACCACATGTCTTGGTTTTCTGGTAATTCAGAAAGGTTACAGGAGTGGGGTCCTGCATCAATGGGATCACTAGGTTTAGCACAAGTTACATAATTTGTAGAGTTTCTTCCAAGAAAAAATGCGTTTGTATGAGAGATCTGTCTCTGGCACCTTTCTGAGGCTGCAGCTCTTGGGCCTTTGGAGACCTGCCTGAGGCTTGGGGAGATCCATCTCTCTTCTGCTGGAGTTGGACCATGAGCACTCAGCACAAGATTCATGGAGGCAGACAAAGCAAAAATACCCACAGCGATATTTACCGTCCTACAGTTATTTGTATAAATCATGGCAGCATCAAAGAAATGTGTCTTCCTCTAGGGGTAGAGGGTGATGGGATTCCTGTTTAGTGCCTGGGGAAGTGCGTTTGCAGCAGAGACCTCTGTGAATGCTCTGTCTCCTTCACAAATGAGCTTCACTGCTATTTACAGCCTTCAACCAAGCGCCAGACACTGCAACCTGGTAAATGTACAGATAAATATGGATATGCATTTTTCTGAATTGGGACCTTGTAGAATGCTTTTGAGTTGATCCACAGATCCTAGTCATAAGCATTTATTAAGAAAATGTGTTAATGATAAATGGAAATTATATTTTATTTTATATTGTTACAAATTATATAATTTTCTTTGCATAGTTTCAGATCTGACTTTTATTTTTAATTTCTCATATGTTTTTGCCCCAAAGTTTCCCCATTCTATAAATCATGCATTAAAAACTGTGACCTCCATTCCCCATATTCCTTATTTTTTACATTTTCTTTTTTGCACCTCTGTAAATTTAAAAACCTTTTTAGCTCTGGAAAAGTGTAAAGCAAAAAAAAACCTGAAACTCTGTAATTCTGTCTTTCTGTTACATTTTAAATACCTTTTCCACTTTTTGGAAAAGTTATAAAGTGACAAAGTTACAGAGTTTCATTTTACTTGTTTGATCTTTACTTCTTCCAAAGTTGAGGAAGTTTTGAAAAGTTACAAAGTGCCAGAAACAAAATTCAAAACGTGAGAAAACATCCCAGACTGCTTTCGTTTGCTCATTTTCCCAGGGTGTGGGGAAAAATCGGGGAAAGAGACAAAAAAAGAGTTGTTAAAGTATCTAGACAAATAAGGGCATAGAAACAGTACAAATGCTTTACTTTAAAAACAAATAGTTCTTTTCACCATGAAATGTTTAAGTTAAAATATTTGCCAAGCTTTATCTGATCTCTGTTGTGCTAGACAATGCTCATAAGAAACAGATCTCTCTGGCAAAGAAATGGTATCCTTTGAATTTTAAAGATATCAATATATTTTTAAATCCTCTGTATAAGGGGATGGAGTTCATCCTCAGTCAGTTCCAGATGACACCAGATTGGGCAGAAGCATCGATCTGAGGCCAGGAAGGCTCTGCAGAGGGGTGTGGATGGGCTGGATAAATGGGTTGAGGACAGTGCTGTGAATTCAACAAGGGCCAGTGCCGGGTCCTGCCTTTGGCTCACAGCAAACCTGTGCAGTGACAGGCTGGGGCAGAGTGCCTGGAAAGCTGCCTGGGGCAAAAGGATCCTGAGGTGCTGGTTGAAAGCAGCTGAACATGAGCCAGTGTGTGCCCAGGTGGCCAAGCAGGCCAAAGGCATCCTGGCCTGGATCAGCAACAGTGTGGCCAGCAGGAGCAGGGGAGATTGTCCCCCTGCACTCAGCATTGGTGAGGCCACACCTGGAGTGCTGTGTCCAGTTCTGGGCCACTCACTGTAAGAAAGGCATTGAGATGCTGGAGTGAGTCCAGAGACGGGCAACAGGGCCAGTGAACACTGGAGCACAAGTCCTGTGAGGTGACTGAGGAAGATGGAGTTGTTTAGTGAGGAGGAAAGGAGGCTCAGGAAAGACCTGAAAGGAGCTTGTAGCCCGGTAGGGATCAGCCTCTGCAAGTAAAAAAATGATAGGACAAGAGGAAATGGCCTCAAGCTGTGCCGTGGGAGATTCAGGTTGGGTATTAGGAGAAATTTCTTCATCAAAAGGGTTGTCAAGCAACGGAACAGGATGCCAGGGAAATGGTGGAGTCACTAAATCTGGAAGTATTGAAAAGACTATGGATGTGGCACTTAGGGACATGGTTTGGTGGTAGACTTGGCAGTTCTGGGTAATGGTTGGACTCAATGATTTTAGAGGTCTTTTCTTAAACAATTCTATGGTTCTATTATTTGATTGAAAGGCTCATCCAGCCTTTTCCATGTGCTCTTAATTCCACTTAAAATATGCGAGTTTTTCTTTCCTTCTTAAGCATAGCTAGAATTAAACAGAAGTATGTATATGAATAATGTTGTATATATATAAGTTTAAAAGTAGAGAAAAGAAGCATGAGCCTGACATATAAGATTACTGGGAAGTAAACTATTATATTATAAACGAAAAAAAAATCAGGAGAATAATATAATTTTTTTAAAGACAAGAAGAAATGCATGTATAACAATGAAGCAAGGCTTCAAGAGTCAGCATGAGAAGAACAAAGACATGGGCCAGGACTGTAGCAAAGCCATGGACAAGGATTGAAGAAAAAGGAAAGAGATTCTTAGAGTTTTTGATTCTCCTCCAGCCTTCTCCAAGTGCTCCTGATTCCACTTAAAATGTACTAGTCGTTTTTAAAGCATGGCTAGAACAACTAAACAGAAGGTTTAGTGGTTCTAAAAAAACATTCCTGTTCAGTCAGGAATCAGGACATTTGGAGAAAAGAGTCTGGTAGCAGGAGGAGGATGAAGATGAGTTTGTGTCCTTGCCCTATATGTGGTCTCTCTGGAGAAACCGTGGTTATATGGAACTGTGTAAGGCTGTGATAGCTCTTTGCAGGGACAGGAGCTCAATTTCTCCAGAGGAAAAGGATCCTTCCTATTGATGATCCCTGTTAATTTTAAAGAAAAATAAAAACAACTCAGGTTTTGATAGATTTCAGGGCTCATGTGAATCATAAAGATAGAAAAATAGAAGAGAATGCATGTTATCACTTGCTCAGGCAGGACTTGAAAAACCATTATACAGACAAAAAATTAACATAGTAAACAGAGCCTGTTCCTCTAGGGATATCATGAAAAGTGATATAAATGCCCTGGAGATTTTTTCCTGTGTACCTAGAAACAACTAGGATGAAGCACACTGAGGCTTAATGTCCTTCCCATGTGTCATACATATATTTATCCTGTTGTTCCTTCTCTGAATTAGATAGAGCAGACACCAAGTAGGTTGCTCCTAAATAATCAGAACCCAGTCCTTCAGTGGGAAAGAAATGTCTGGGGAAAAGGGTTAGAAAGGAATGGATGAAGGCATGTGAGAAGTGGAGGAAGATTGATGTGATCCTCATGCTCTTTCTGTTCCCCAAGTAAGACAGATACTGGGAATGAGCTGGACCAGACTCAGCTGTCTGAATTCAGGTTGAGGTTTGATGGGGAACAGAGAGCCATCAGAAGCACTCCCTTTTCATGGCAGTGCTCTGTTGAGTTCTGGAAGGCATGGTGGACATAGGTTACATCAGTAATTCCTAAAACTGTTTTTTTTTTCCTTGACCCACCACACTCCCTACTGCCTGCCACGTTTCTCTGGGGCTCCTGAACCCACTAACCTTAATTGCTCACAGCTGTGACCTAGAGTTTGAGAACTGCTGACTTGGGCAGACATAAACATTTTTCTTGTATCATACTCAAGAAACCGGACTTATCTATGTATTCTGGGATAAATGATTTAGTTAGGATAAAATTTAGTTCTTTTCCTTGATGGTTTGTACTTTACACATCTTCCTCATATAAACAATTCTCACTGCATTAATAAAACTCTGTAAAACCCAGGGTAAAATGAATATTGCAATAATGCTGATTAATTGTTAATAATTCAGAAAAATATAATGTAGAGGGAAAAGACACTGAAAAAGTTGCTTTGCAAGGAAAGAGGGAAATAATTTGACATGTTTTTAGATTGACCAAATGAGATTTAAGATGGGTATGGTAATAATATCATAATTATTTGCAAACCAGAAATACCATGACTGAAAGGAATGTTTTATTTTGGCACAAGGATTATAAGTAAGCATGACAGGATGAAACTTAACACCAGACCTGTCAGCCTACTAGATGAAGGGAGTTTTACAACCACTTCTATTAAAAGCTGGATTTGACAAAGAACTATTCTAGGAGAGCATTCTGTACTGGCATAAAACATGCCCAAATACACCTCTCTTTGCTTTAATTTCAACAGTTCAAGTTGAAAATCTGCTAACGTATTTGTGCAATGGTATGTGAGTTAACACAGTGCTATCAAGTAGTATGAATAAAATTGAATGTCTGCTTAAGAATTTTATATGGCTACTTTTATTCTGAGCTTTAGCCAACTAAAGAGCAGTAATGAACCTGTCAAGCTTATCAGAAAGACAGAGAAACATTTGCTGCCAATTTTTTTTTAGAGTGGGGGAAGAGGTGATGGAGGTCAGCAGGATTGCGAGTAGGATTCCCTGTGGTTTCCAGTGATCTCACAGTAATATGTAGGTAGTATTTAAAGCCTGATGGAGTACTGGTGGATGTGAGTGGGAATGGGAAGTTCATTCTGTGCTCCAGCTTCCTTAATTCTTCGCAGTGTGAGCTGATGAAACCACACTATTGCTGTCAAAGGCCAGGTTAACATTTAATAGCCCTGTAAAACTTTAAACTTACTTTTAGAAAGTCTTAAAATGTTCTTATAGCTTTGATTAAAATTCAGTGGAAGTATTAGGCTTTACCACTACCTTGCATTTAAGATAACTTTGAAAAGTCATTAACCTCTGTTAAAAGAGAAGGAAGGTGAAGTAATAGAAATCTCAAAGAACAAAACATAAACACAAAACACTATTCAGTCTGGACACAAATGTAAAGTGGCTCAGGGATCATCCTTACCTGAGTAGATGTGTTTGGATTTTGAAAAGCAAAGAGAAGTGCCCAGACAGAGAAAGGGCAGAGAGTTGGCACAGACGGAAGGGTAACAGCTCTGTGGCTCTAGGGCCACACTTGCAGTGATAGGATGTAGGATAAGGTTTTTTAAGTAGAAAGCTGTCTAAAAACCATGATGACTGTGAATGATGAAATTTGTGTTCAGATTTGTCATGCTGAGGAAACAGATTATGTACAGCTTTTTTAACAGTTATTTTCTTCATAATTTATTTCTCTTTCTGCATAAAACAAACTGTAAGATACCATAGTTTGTCTAGAGAATAATCCCACTAATAGTGATGAAAATAGGATAATCCTTCCTTCCTTTTGATCATTCTGTCCTTCCGTCTTAGCTGAGAATTAATCTATTCAGAATTTGATATACTCTACCTGAAAAAAATTATTAAAATAATTTAAACAAATATCAATAAACCACATGTAAGGCAATAATCATGCTTCTGTTAACTAACTTGGTGACAATAGCTGTGCTTTTTTTTCCTAGGCCACAGAACTGCTGGCACAAAACTCCTAACACAAGTGAATGAGAGAGACAAATTTTAAATACCAATTTTTAGATTTTCACATTCATTTTCATAAAATGAACCTGATGTACAATTTTCTTCATAAAGGAATGATTTCCCTAGGCATAAGAGCTAAAGAGCTTTTCCTACAGCATAGAGATAAATGAGAGGGTCCTGTTTGTATGACTTTTAAATCTTCCACTCAAGGCTTCTCAGGAAAACAAGTCCTGAATGTGCAATATTTCCAGAACTTGCTCACATGACAGCTGAAAATCTGCTCTGGGGATCCAAGTCATGAAGAAAATACCACTCTGGATCTGTTCACAAACACAAAAAAGTTGATCTGGCTGCTGCTTCCTGTTAGTCACCTGGAGATTACCATCTCCTCTACAACAATATTGCCATAGATCATTCTAGTATTCCTAGAAAAAAATCAGATAGATTATTTTAATTTGTCACTGAAAGAGATCCCTTTCCAGCAGAGGGTATAGGCACATACACCAGAGTAATTTTGAGCCTCTCACCTTGCAGTATTGACCAATGTGAAAATAATTTTATTATTTGAGAAGTATATAAAACTGCTTTTGGAGCTACCAAAAGAAAACAAAACATGTAATTTCAATATACAGGACATATTTATTTACATACCTCAATTATGAATTCATGAGGCATCATTTTCTCTCTTCACCATACCACCATCCCTCACAATTGAAGTTTAAATCAAGTCCAGCATGAAGCTTTATGTCATCTACTAACTCCCATTGTAAGAGCTTATGTTTTTCCTCTCATTGTCTTCCAGCCATGCAGTGTCCAGCATACTTTCTGGGTAGTTTTAAATATCAGTAATGTATCTTTGTCTGTAGATGCAGTGCACATGAAAGCAGTTAGGCTTAGGGAGGTCTCAGTCCTTACCACTGCTATCTCCACCATGCAGTACAAATTCCATATTCACTGCCATTTGTTGTTGCCAAAAAGGGATCAAAAATTTGATTCCATGATAATGTAATAGATACAATAGTCACAGTTCTCTTCACATCTGATGTTGCTAACAGGAAAGAGGTCATTGTGTGATGGCCTTTCATACCAAGGCTCAGGGTGACCTGGCTCCAGTGAGGATGGTACTGAAACCCTCAGTGGTTTGGAAGGTTCCAGTATTTATTTTATCCTTATCCTATAAACCTGAGTTTAAATGAGTTCTTTTTCTAGAGGTCATCTCATCTTCACCTTCAAAGGATGAAAGGGTTGTCCCTATGGGTAGCATTCATCTCACTTCAGCTTTTTAAAAGTTAGGGGTCTAGCAAAGTGCATCATTCAGGTGCTCCACCTGAGAGAATGGTACCTAAAGCAGAGTCTGAATTGTCCTCCAGAGAGCGATAATGAATTCTGAGATGACACGTGTGGATATCTAGATATTGCATCATTAAAGAAGGTGAAATTAATCCCATCTTATATATATCATGATTAACTCATAATTAATATTAAAACCAAGAAAAATATAGTGAGCAATGAGATCTGTATTGTGAAATATCAAACAAAGGCTGATAAATAACTAACACTATATTAATCAAAGAAAAAGAAGCTATTAGAACTTACCTTCTCAGTTCAAACTAACTGATTGATCTAATCAGATAGAATTTTAACACAATGGTACTATTTATTCTGTGGAAATCTTATCATTTCTCTGTACAATTGCTTCTGTTTTTGAAGACTGTCTGTCTCTGACACGCACCTTGCCATTCATTGCTTGATAAGGCAGCTGTCAATTATGCTTAAGTGTCTTATTGCTGCTGGCATGTGTCTAAATAATACACACAGTGTATTTCCAAAACAATCTAATGGCTCAGCTGAACTAAAACAAGCTTGCAATGCAACACTTGGAAAGCTGGCAGGCTGTCTTAAGTCTGTTGGACATGATATGTTGAAGTAACGAGATTTAAGTTTGTGTATTTTCTAAGCACAATATCACATGGTGGTGGAAAATCTGATAACATACATGTGTGGATGGTACAGCAAATAAATGTTATGGTCATCAATAAACTTCTGGTAGCTTCCATTTAAAAAGGAAGCGTGCCTTTGGCATTTCTACTTTTCACTTATCTGTGAATGATTAGCACAAGATCTCAAGTTAGATTGTCTTCAGCTCTAAATAATATTTCTGGTTGTCACTAAAAATCTTTTCAGACGTTTCGAAGTCAGATAACATCATCTTAGAATCCATTATATGCTCAGTCTTTTTATAAGCCAAGTATAATTTCACATTTTTATCTTCTTTATGTTGGTTGTTGGGTTTTTTTTTTCAGATTTCTCTGGATTTGTCTTCCTAGGATAGCAGGAGTTTGAGATGCCATGGTGGCTCTGGTCTGCATGAACTTTTCAATCAAAAAGCTACAGAAAAGGGAATAAAGGTACAAGTGATATATAGATAGGTAGATGGATAGATAGATACATATACACAAATAGATGGATAGATACCAATGTCATATCCATAAAATGACATCCTTTTCTGAATTTTCATTAAATTGTAGTCTGATTTTGCCACCTCTTCTATGGTAATTAATTTCCTTTATTGCCCTGTGACATCCACTTGACTTCATGAGCCATACAGCTTTAGAAGTCTCCTTATATGTAGACTTTTTCTTCCTGTTTCAGCTAAGGAAAATATACAGCATAACTAATGGTATTGGAAAACTCATCTTACAAATAGGAACCTAGAGGTAAACAACTGCATTTGCAGTATATAATCTCCTCTGCAACATTTCTAATTATTGTTATGCTTGTGTAGTCAGGAAATCATGGTCTATAAAGCAAGCCTAATTTCCTGTGGCTTGCACCTGAACACGATAAAAGCTCTTGATCTCCTTTCCTTCTCCAGAGGCAAATCACAAAACTGTGACATTGCTGTTTAGTCCTACAATGAGTACCTATTTCCACCCCTGTAATCCTGAAAGTGTTACCTTGATGAATGCTTGACTGGGGTCTCACTGGACTTTCTGTGACTGCCTTCATGTTTCCCATTAATAAAATGAAGATATGGAGCAATTATTTTTTTTTAATTTTTTTTTTGTAGTCTCAATAATTGTATGAGTTTGGCAAAAAACACTGATTAGTTTAGGCAATCCTGTTTTTCTTCTTCAGAATTCTGTGCCCGCTTAGGAGGGTGCTTGTGTTAGACAGAAAGTTAATTACTGCTTCTTCCTACAACAAAGAGAAAGACTATATTGATTAGATGTAGCTGTGAAAACATTTAAGAAAAAACAAAGCCCCAGGTTTGTCCTATGTAATGTGAGCTTTAGTGCTTGTGACAGGTGCCAGATTTACAGCACTAGAGACTAAAATCCTCTCTGCTCAAGGCAGGTATGGCTTTCCCCTGCCTGTCACTCAGCCCTGCTCCAGTGGGAGAAGCACCAGATGTGCAAAAGCACTTCATTGCTGTTTAATCCTTTGCTGCTGACTTAGTGGGATTGAATCAGGGACATCAACTTATTTCACATGGGTCAACAAATAACATTGAATTTGCAGCCACTGTCCAACAAAGCTGTTCAGCACATACATAACTTTAAGACCAGCCATAGCACCAACTTCATCAATTCCAGCACTTTAGGTCCTTATTCACTTCTGCCTTGGAGAGGATTCGAACGAGTGACTTACAGCTAAAATGTTTCATATCCTTTCACTAATCCCCTCCAGTCACATCCTAACAAACTGCCTTTGGAGATATATAAACCAAACCTCACACTGAACTCCTTTCAGTAGTACATTCATGTTTCACAATGTCTAGCATCTAACACTCCCCTGTACCAAAGAAATTGCTTTGATTTTTCTGGTGTTTGTCAGTCTTCACATCATGACTTTAAGTCTCCTACTCTGAACAGTACTTCCTTATACATTTAATCTCATGAAAACTCATTACTTATTCAAGTGTATTAGGTCTGCATACTCATACCCAATGAATACTTATTACTTTGCAAAAAAATAAATATCTTCAGCAACATATCCAATCCTATATACTAACAACTTTTCAAATTAGCTGCTTGTGGTAAAAGATAAAAAAAATAAATATATATACAGAGGTAAATATGACGAAGGAATGGAAACTGAAAGCAGCTCTGAAGTGGTGTTCTGCATATAATTTGATCAGGGACCAAAATCTTATTAATATAAAATTATAATTGTTTTGATACTATAAATTACTTGGAAACTACTTATATATGTAAAGAAGCCAGCAGAGATGTCTGATTCACACCTTTGCAAGCACTTTGCAAAGGAAAATATTTTTTTCCAGCTGTGGAGGAAGTCTCTCCATCTGCATCCCACGTGCAGAGGATTCCTCCTGCATTAGGAGCCTTCCCTCCCTGTCACACTGGGAGCCTGTGCCTCTGTGGCACTGAGCCTCCTGGCTGCAGCTACCAGGGAGAACTCGTGGGTTTGTCCTAGGAGAGCGCTGGGCATGGAGCCATGGAGGTCTGCATCATGTTACACCAACACTGCTCCTCAGTCAGCCCTTCTGGGGAGCACAGGAAGGGAAGCAGCTACTGCAGGTCTCATGAGGGCAGAAAAAGAAATCCTTCTGAGCTGAAAGCTGGAATAGGCTTGCTGTGCTATCAGGTCTAGTTCCTCATATTACAAATGACCTTACATATACATATTACATAAGTTTTTCATTATTTGGTCAATTTCCATCTCAGCAGATCCTGCTACTGACAGAAATTGTTTGACCACTTTACTGACTTCAAGTATATTTGAATTTTAACTTAAAGTTATGCGTGCTGCTGTTTTTTTGTTTTTTTTTTTTTATATTGGCACTGTCTTTGAGCTGGAGCCAGTTTCCTACTGCATGAACATGCTTCCTTATCCACACTAGAAATACTGCTCCTGTCAACATTGTTTTTTTACTAGTACATTACTTTGATAGTTAATAGTTATCCTGTGACTTGTTAATATGCCCAGGTTTCTCTCTTCCTCAGTCATTTCTAACAAATGAGCTCTTAGCCTGTAGCAGAGGCTTTTGTTATTAGTCCGTAAGTGCATGACCTTGCATTTTGCAGTATTGAATTTCAATTACTGCAGCCTGCAACGTCACACGGTTCTTCCTGTGTGTTCCATCCCTGCCATCCTTCAGAGTCATATTCCCTCCCACTCCTGTATCACTAGGACATATCAGCACCACACCAACTATTTTTTACCAGGTGCATTAAAAAATGCACACTAAATCAGCACCAAGAATCCACACCTGGGAAGAGGAGTAGGAACCTCCCTGATGTAAAATTCTTTTCACCCAATGCTTAGTTCTTATGTCAGCACTAAAAGTTGGCTAGTCCTCTTTTATGCCGTTGTCCTGTTGTGATCCCTATTTTCTCCAGTTTAACTAAAAATGTCTCATAGTATCACACATGATTACAGTGTCACATGCTTAACTGAGATCAAGAAGTAGCTGTGACACACGGCTTTCTAAGAAAAAAGCTGTTTTCAAAGGCAGAATACATACACAAAATTAACAGATATTTCAGATATATACAGCTATTTACCTAGCAATTGTCTATCACCTATCTCTATATATCCATAGAGAATTTAATTTTTTCCTTTCTTTCTCAATGAGTGTTTTCTTAAACCCTGCCTATCAGCTGGGTGGCTAACAAGTCCTGTAGTTGCATCACTTTTTATACTTCCTTAATACAACATTCATATGGCACCAGTTCTGCTTTAACTAGATAATTTACCAAGAAGATTGGAATTGCTTTGTGACTGTGCCCTCAGTGAATCCAGTAGTCTTCCAGAATTACCCATTTCCTTCAATTGGGCAGTAATATTTTCTGCAGGGGTATGTTCTTAAAAACCATCCACTTCACTTAACAGCTTCTTACAAGCTTATCACTGCACCAAGTGCCATCTACAAAGAATCCCTAAAATAAATTCAGCTAGACAACGATCAGACCTGGGGATGCTCCCATTGGAGCAGCCTCAATAGAACATAATGAGAGTTTTGCTTCTAGAATAGACTCTGGTGTCTGCACTTTGCTCACATATTCGTAAGCAGGATTATATGAGAATTTCTAATGGTTTGCACTTCTAATGGCAGATAAAGGAATAAGTAAATGTCTAAATCTCTTTGGAAATCTAAAAATCCTGTATTTCTAAACAGAATTTTTAGAACCTAAAATTTAGCACCTACAATTGTTCCAGTGATGGGTTATTAAACTCTCTAATCTTTTTTTCTGCGTAAGTATGTGTGTGTGTGCATATCCAGCCCTTGCTAGATGGTGTACAACAAAGGAAGAAATCCAGTTCACATTTCTCTACCCAGCCTTACCTCCATGGGCTGTGTTGTGTGCAGATTGTTTTAAGCCACAAATGAAGAAATGCTTATTTTTCTTACTTGTTGAGGGTAGACTTGTGTCACAGGACTGCTGCCTGGAGCCCTTTTTCATGCCCATGCATGCATTGCACACTGCTCAGACACCTACCCAGGAAAGTAGGATGCAAAGAGCAACCTAAAAAGCAAAGATCTGAGCAGGTGCACAGAGGTTATCTATGCTGCCAGATGGGTATACTTAAGAGGATTGAACAGATGAAGTGATCTCCATATTTCAAGGACACAGATCAATAGTTCAACAGAAGATTTTTATTTTTTTAAAAAAAATCATATATAGAATATGAATGCATCATTTATGTTTTTTTTAAATTTTATTTTATTCACAGCACACTGACACTTCAAGAAGCATAAGTATGCTATCTTATTCTTTGCCCAAACCAGTTCCTTATTAAGGCTTTAAAGGCTCAGATTAAGTCTTTATAAAGGCAGAGGAGATGACATAGGCTATGGTGTATATTGTCATAGGTCTGTGGAGCCACCTTTGCATTTTCATTGTCTCTGCCCAATTAGATCAACTGGCAATTCTATGAGAAGGAAAAGGTTATAACTGACTTGTACAAAATGCTTATTTTGCCTGCTTTCACTGATGCTCCCCAGCACACAACTCTGATCTCCTAGCAGCAATTGTCTTCTAAATATTACTGTGCAGTGATTGGGTGAAACCTTTAATCCAAGTCTAACTTTAAATAATTCTCTAGACAGCTCCTCCTCTCAGCCATGAATGCGCAGGCACCTGGGCACAGATCACTTTGCTGTTTACACAGTTTTATTTCCAAAATGCTGCTGCATTCATGTGGTGGCTGATATTGTCCTGAAGGAAATGAGGGTGTGGAAGCTGTGCTTTGGGATGCAACCAGTGCTGATGCTGTGGAGCAGCAGGCACGAGTCTTTTTCCAGACATCTCTGCTGCATGGGAACTTTGCTGTGCAGCAGAGCCCATGCAGTGGTCCAGGCAGGAGGATAGCAGCTGGGTGGAATTTACAAGACAAAAGTCATGGGAAGAACCAAGCTGGCAGCATTTAACTGAGGAAATAAGGGAGCTCATACTCAACAAAGCTCTAAAAAAACACTTGAGAAAAAGAGTCTGTCAGACTTAATAAAGCTACTTATATTTCCACTCTATGCCTCTTGCTTGCTTATTTAAGGGGACTCCAAAGGGCTTTTATTTTTTGTTGTTGTTGTCGTTTGTTTGTTTGTCTGTTTTTTGGGGGGGGAAGTGTTTCTTTTCTCTTTTTTTTTCCTTATTTTTTATTGAAATTAAAATTTACAAAATAGGAAAAAATATTTAAGATAAAATTAAAATGTTTTACAGGACTTTAAGAAGACTGTTAAAAATACAGTTGTTTGTTTAATAAAGTTTAATAAAGTAACTTAATTTATATTAATGAATTTCACTATGGGACTCCTGCAGAAATAAAGTACTTTTATCCAAGCATGTCCTAAGAGATGAGTGAGACAGTCATGGCATGCCTATTCTTTTCAAACAACACATGATAAATAACATGTCAAAATATCATGAGTGAAATTATACACAGTGTCCTTTAGACTGAGTTCTATTATAAAAGAATCATAAAATCCTGGTAAATATTTTCTAATGTTCCAAATCTAAATGCAGGATGTTAAGATCAAATAATTAAACATTTCCATCTTCAATAAGAAAAAAAATAATTCAATGATGTCAGAAGAGGTAAGACAAAACATCTGAGTTCTATATGTGCTGGGAATATTTTTGTTTCATGCAAGTTATTTCACCTTGTTTAGGTTTGGTGACTATGAAAATGTGGATATGACAATTCATTTTCTCTATAAAAATTTTTTAAAGGAATTTAGTTAATATTTTTCAAAACTGGTTGAAGAATGAGAATTGTTGTGAGAATGAGTGTTGTGGTGCCCTGTGACAGGAGTCGGTCACAGTGAGTGACAGGCACTCCAGCTCTGAGAATGCAACAGTGACCAAATTAATATCTGGAGAGGGAGTACTATTGATGGATTCTTAAAGCTTTGGACTAAATTTTTCTTACTCAAAGAAACCTAATGGTTAAAGAAATAATTTTGTGAGAAATTCAGTATTGGAAATGATTGGTTCTTTGCTTTCTGAGGATATAAAATGCAACGCAAATAATGGCAGACAAGGCCAAGTATCCTTGTAATATATCTCAAACATGTATGTACCTTTGCATAACACTACATTTTTAGCTTTCAAGGCATTTTGTTTTTCAGTTTGATCTGTATTTTTCATAATTATTCTATCTACTTTGATTTCCCCAAACCCTTTTATTGGTTTCTTCACAGAGGTGGGATTATCCATACTCTGCTCCTGCAAGCTGGCACGCTTTCTTTGAAGTCCATGAATCTGTGCCAATCTACACCACTGCAGACTTTTTTGATATTGTGTTATAACTACAGATGGGTCCCAGCTGCAAATCTTGGTTTGGATCCAAGATCACCCCAAACTAGGGAGTGTTTGGATTCATGATTGTGGCTTAGACCCCTCTCTATGGGTGTGTTATAACAGAAAGAGAAAATAACTTTCTGCATAGGGTAGAGGGCCAGTGCCTGTCAGGGAGGCTCCTTCACTGTGGTTAATCTGCATGAAACTGGAGACCAGTCTTTGTGGAATCCTCCTGCATAGCAGAGCTAAGAAGTGAAGAGACATTCAAAATGAAGAGAATATACAAGAAGCTAAAATTCATGATCTTATCTAATGTAATTGTAAGATAAATCTTAATCATAATGAATCACTGACTTACTGAATGAGGTTATATCCTGCATATCATTGTCCAGTACAAGAGGAAAGGAAAAAAAATCCCTATTAAAGTCCAGCAGAGCAATGAAAAATGCATAAAAGCTCAGAGAGATGAGCGTATATTTCATTCTCTCAAATGAACACTGTTAAATCCCATATTGTCTTAGTTTTTCTCCTACTGCTAAAAAAGAAATGAGATTTTTTTCTATTTCATTTAGCAGATCTATATCAAATTTAAATAAATTCATAATGTTTAATTAATGCTTGTTGAAGCTTTGTTCTACTTCAGTTTTGACCTTGGAAGTTGATTAAAGGTATGTGGGATGTCATTGCTAGTAAAGCAGAGAATTCCTGGAAAGCATCTTGGATTCTCGGGATGAGCAGGGTAAAATGGAGTTGCTTTAAATGCTGAAACAATTTTTAGGGGTTTCAAATTTAAGTTTTCTTTTTACAGTTAAAGCCCCTCCCTGCCCCCATCTTGATGAATATTGTGTGTGACCACTATTTTCAGAAATCAGATTAAATAATCACAAAGATCAAATATAAATTTCAGATCACAGCTTCAGTAGGGTTGCACAGAATGATATGTCAATGTTCTCTGCAGACCAGGAAGAGAAGCAATGTAGACTTTGTCACATTATCTTCCCAACAGATTTCTGTCCTGGTGAAAGATGACCAGAAAGAGGGCCTGAGTATTTCATGTCCACTCAATTTTCTGCTGCTCTGCCAAAGGTTTAAGCTCCAGCTGTGAAGGAACACCAGTTTCCTGCCACAGAGGACGTGGACTCAGAGCTCAGACTCCTGAACAAGCTGCTGATATTTAACACATGTTAGAATTGTATCTTAACCCTTTTATTTTATTTTTACAGTAAGTTTTTGCTCCCAGGATTCACAGTCTGTTAACCACCCATTAGAGCAGACAGCAGAGATACAGACAGAGTGAAGAGGGAGGCTTGGGAGAGCTACAGATTGGCACATTTACTAGATGGCCTGTGATAGAGCATTTGCCAGGCAGTCCTGACTTCCTCTCATTCACACGAGGGTTGCATTTACCTCTGGGAGATGGAAATGTCTCCACTGCATATCTGGATGGTGTCTGAAAAAATAACTTCTACACACTGCCCTCTATGAACACACAGATGCACTTATAATACATATGTATCTTTTGTACCTTTGCAAAAACACATTGAAGCTAGTGAATAATTTGCTGTTCTGAAAAAGAAATGTACTGTATTCAGACCTCTTTTTGATCCTGTGTATGTATATATATACATATGACATTTCTTACATCACTGCAGTTAAAACTAAACTTTGGTTAATAAATAAAAAAACTATTGTTAAGATGATATCTTTCTAGCTTCAGAGCCTTCCAATGCTTTTGCTTCCTTGATACTGTTCTATTGTAAAGAATAAGCATTATGTACTAACACTGTTAATTTTCATGAGCAAGTAGAACAAACAGGGAATCCTATCAG
This sequence comes from Pseudopodoces humilis, assembly GCF_049639895.1. NCBI lineage: Eukaryota > Metazoa > Chordata > Aves > Passeriformes > Paridae > Pseudopodoces > Pseudopodoces humilis. Next base: position 97,330,320 of record NC_142202.1, read on the forward strand.
TCCAAAATACACCAAGGAGACTTGGCTTGAAGAAAATGTTTACAAATTTGTAGGCAGAATAACTAGATTTGTGCTTCATGGTTTATAAAAAGATTACAGGCAATATTTGCATAAATTTGTCTTCCTAAACTGTGAGATATGCCACTGCCTTAGTTATACTGACCTTTTCTAAAAATAAATGCTATTTCCTTAAGTTATTACCATGCCATTCCTGTATCTTAATTAATGCATTGTTAGTCAAGCGTCACTCCCTTAACTGAAAGAAAGCAGTTTAAATATTTTACAGAATATTTCATTTTGACTAGGAGTTGAGCATATTAAAAGGAGGATATTTGGTGAGATGGTAATATTCTTTTTCTTCAGTAATCATTCAAACCCCAAAGGCATTTCTTCTGCATTTTTCATGTCACATGGGCCTTCCCTCCAAGAGAGCATGATATTCATGCCTCAGGTAGAGCCTAAGTTGAGCTCTTCTTCACCAACAGAATGAGCAGCTTGTACCATCCACTGCAGCACCAAAGGCAATCTCCTTACCTTTGTCCATATAAAACAGCCTTAAGTTTGCAGATTGCATTAGGAGAATATGTACATGAAAGAATATTTTGCTAGAGCCTCAAAGACCCTGTTCCTAAGGGTCCACATCTCAAACCTTTGATTTAATTGTCCCATTATTTATACATTATTTACACAGCATTGCCCATGGATGCAATTCCCAAAATATCTAGAACTAGTGGCTGGGTATACCTGACATGGCTACGTGTTTGAGCATGGCACTGAGTCAATCTGCTGTGTCCTGGGTATCTCTGAGGAGCACATGATCAGCTCTGTGGTGTATCAGGCTTGCTGGTGACTGTACACCATATGCACAAGGAGTCCAGTGCAGTCCCACTGCACATACAGTGCAGAAGTGATCTGGGACTGGATTGCTCAGAAGTTCGCACAAGGATGCCAGACCCTCAAAACTGACTTAGAAAATACAAGGTAATACAGGTAAGGTTGTGGATAATTGATAAATTTTTAATTTACTGCCAAAACAGGCACAGTAAGATAGTCTAAGAAAAAGATTTAATCAGATATTAGCCTAAAAAATTACCTTATCTAGATAATTTTAAATTAGTCATTTAAGCACTTTTTACACACTTTTTCTTCATTTTTATATCTCTATGCTTTGCTTCTTCCTCTAAGTGCTCAAATACATTGTCTTTTGTGTCTGTGGGTTATTTAGTGGTAACACAGAGGGTTGTATTCACTTAAGGATAGATTCTCCAGTCTCACTGACCTTTGAATCCTGAAATATCTGTAGGTCCAGTCTCAAATGCTGCACACAGCAAGAAGTCAAATGCTCTCTTCACAGGAGAACTCCTACTCACCTGTGCCGAGTTGTATAGCTGTCAATGTGCTGAAAGATGCAAGTCTGGTCCTGAAAACACTATTCACGTGAGAAAAATGTATTCACAAGGGGCCTGACATGGCAAGGACCCAAGCAACTCTGGCATCTATCCAAAAAAGCACTTAATGCACATGCTTAGAGCTACAATTCAGCTGCAAGTATGTGAGCAGTAGCATTGCCTTTGATTGACATTGAATCAGCTAGATGTGAGAGGTGATTAACAAATTTATCAAGCAAGGGCAATATTTGGCCCTGGACTGGACTTCTGTTGTTCAGTTCCTGAATAAAGAAATAGGAATTGTTTGTAGGGGCTGCACAGAACTTCCTTGACACAGAGATTTTTCAGGCAGACATGGTGACATTAGACACAAAAGTATCAGAGCTTTCCTAATGTCTGAACAAACTAGAAATGTGAATAGATACGTTAACACTAATAAATTAATCTAGGACCTCTGTTCATTGACTAACATAGAAGAAGTCTTAATGAAGAAAACTGAATACATTCTGTTTACTTGCACAATACCATTCCCTTATGTGGATAAATTTAGCAGAATCTGGTCTTTTCTTAAACACCCACTTTATAATTTGCACTGTTGTATTACTGATGGATCAAAAGACCAAGACAATAGACCTTTTTTTCAGGTTTAAAAAAAACCACAGCCTCACAAGTTTACTCAGATTCATAAGCAAGAAATGTCTCTACTAATTTGAGGTTGAAAGATGCTGAAATAGATAGAAAATGAGCCTATTTATTCAGAAGTTACACTTTCTGATGTGGTGGACATGATTATTGCTTAATTTTCCTCACAGTTCTGGGAGCACAGAAGTGTGAGGGTAATAATAATCAGGAATGGAAATGTTGAAAAGAGAATTTATTTTGGAGAGGAGGCATAGAGCAAAGTTCTATGGGACACATTAGCCCACAATAATGGTTTTCAAAGGCAAGAAGAGAAGTTAGAGTAGTCTGAGGACTTGTATCAATCTCTTCCAATTTGTCAATGGCAAATATTTCTTTCTGTTCTTGCCTGCAAACTGGAGTCCAAACATCACTAAAAGTCAGTTTTCAGTTTTGTTTTTGAAACCCTTTCCTTAAATTAGAATTCAGTAATTTTATTTTAGGTTCCTAATTTGTGGGGGAGGGGGCACGATGGTGACACACAGAGAAAATTGTCAGGATGGAAACATACTTGAAAGCATTTCTTCTGTTCCAAACAGAAATGTGTAATCCCCAAACTTCCAGAATCCATGGACTTTCAATAGTTTGTACTAGCATCAGCTTATTTTTTTTTCTTTTTTTACTCAACTTCATGCTTTTAGCTTTTGAACAGATCATATTGAGCATGCACTTGAGGTTTTAAAGGAAATTTTTAGTCTATTGGGTAATCAGTTCCTTAGGTTTACATCCAAGCCACAAAATATGTATTTGTGTCAAATTTTGCCTTGCTACATGAAGTTGTTGAAAAATCTGCTCAAAATGCAGTTGGTCATGTTTGTAGCTAAATTATATGCATTAGACCTCATCATTTCATGAATAGTTTGGGTTCAGCATTTTCATTGTCTTGAGCATCAGTTTTAACTTTATAGACAGATATTTACAAGAGAAAGTATGTTTAATTCCACAACAGTTGACACTGAGAGCATATTGTTGATACAGGCTTCAATGATAACCTCGTGTTTTAAATTGTTTCTGTCCTAGTTTAACGGCACAGTTTATTGTTAACCAGTTTCCTTTTTATCCCTTCTAGCTGCAGATTTATTAGCAGAAACACATTGTACAAATGATGATTTATAATAGAATCATGTTGCCTGAGAAAATGTATTGATTTAGAATGAAATTGCAGTTTTTACTACAAAGGCAGAATGAAAGAGATGAGAGTGATCTGCCTTGAGTTAAACTAAATTTCACTGACTGTCCTATACCTCTGTTTTCTTTCTTTTGTAATATTTTACATGAAAGAAAATGTTGCATTAGGCATTTTTTGTATTCAGCTCTGGTGATCTACATTCCTCAACATGCCACAATTACTATGATTGTCTTTGTTCAATGCTTTCATCAGTTCAAAGTAGTACGGCATTTACCTTGGTAGATTTAAAATAAACCAATCAATAGCTAGACGTTTGCTAGTAAGAATGATGAAGAAAGGTTGAGTGGGAGGCAAACAAGGTTATCTACTTTTAATATATTACCTAATTATTTTTTGTGTTGGAAGGAAGGCATGCCTTCATTTAATTGATTTTAATACACACACATGCAATTAGTGCAGGTGGCCAAAAGTGGACACTACAAATCCTGATAATTTTTTACTGTTTTCATTTCTTTTCCGAGTTTTATGTCTTTTCTAATGAAAATATGTTGCTCTGGTGTTTAAACTATTGTTGAAATCAGAATTTTAATGCAGCCAGGCAGCTTCAGTATATAAAAAGGAGTCTGTGTTTTTTGCTTAAGCCAAGGCGTAGCGAAATTATCCTGTTGTTGAAAGAGTTAGCTTGCTTTTGATACAGCATTTTTTAGACATCTGTGAATTTTTTAGGTTCTGTTGCAGTTTTTGCATAGGATTCCTTGCACTTGATTCTTCAGTTGCAATACAAATTCAAACAGTGATTTCATTCTACTTTCTGAGATTGCAAAAAGCCTGATTTTTTTTTTTTTTTTCAGAAATACTTTGGACAAATTTATTTTACTTATTATTTCCTAAAAGGATCCATTTGGTACTTTCTTTTTTTTTTTTAATTAATCAACTCCTTTGGTACAACACCATCACATGCATGCCTAAGTTTGCAACAGCATCAAAACTAGAGCTCTATCATTAGCCATGACCCTGAATCTTGTCAGACCTCTTTATGACAGACCATCTCCTGAGCTCCATCCAGCTTATTTTCCATCCACAAAACCACATCCTTTGACTGCCTCCAGCTTGCCCAGAAACCACGCTCCCTGCCCTCAGGCTTGCTTCTGTTTCTGAACCTCCACAGCTTCCAGACTCTCCTCCAGCTCCTTAGAGGCCAAAATGAAGTCGGAGCATCTCTGAAATGACAGGCTGCATGAAACAGCACAAACATCCTGAAACAGCATCTGGGAAGCAAATTAACAGATGGGTGTCCTCCAATTGCAAAGTGATGAGGAAACATTCAGTATGCACATGATGGAAGCTGCAAATGAAGGAGAAAATTTGGTTCCAGTAACACCCTGGCCTGATCCAGTTTTCATTGGGTTGTGTTGTCTTTAATAGAAGCTGAATCTAGATCAAAGAAAATAAAAGTACACAGTGTTGGAAAGTGACCCAACAGCAACGTTCAAAACAACAAAAGGAGTTAATTTTCCTTTTGCTATTTATATATGCCTAATGTTGGTTATTTTACATTAAATTAAGACAAACATTTACCTTGAATCTTGTGCTGTACCCTCTGTCAATACTTGTGATCACAATGATATTGTTCTGGCTTCAAGTGAAGTTGTAAAGGTCTTCGGAGTTTTCTTATAGAACCTTTGCTTCTGCATCTTCTAAATATTATTTTGACCACCATAACAAAATTATTAGCACTGCATTTTCTATGTTTGCTGTATCTGTGCTGACATATCACAAATTCGGGCACTGCAACTGTTACCTTATTTGATTTGAAAGTAGTTAAAAATCCCTTTGTGTGTGAAATATTTTTCTGTCCCCAATATATTGCTAAGAGGTAGTAAGTACATTGATGTTCTGGTCAGTCAATAACCACATTTTCATTGTTTTATATCAAGGTCTCACTTGACCAAAAGAACAGATTTATTTTTAATATTCTTGCCGAGATGTAATAATTGTGTAGTATCATTCAGCTCCATTCAGGAGCTGCTGAGAGTGTTTTGATAAGACTAGAGCTCTAATTCAATCTACATCAATTATAGTCATAAGGGTGGGAAAGAAGGGCATATTTCAAATGTCCACTTCTCTTTGAATTAGATTCCTGAAAAATAGATCTCACTAAATAAAATAATATGAATGAAATTTCAGCTCAATTTTTCTAGCAGTGTCATCAACTGCAACCATGATTTTGAATGTGTAAAGATAACTCCCCAAGATTTGGTATGTTTTTTCTTATCAAGACTGATAAGAAAGATGGGTGCTAATGTCTTTACAAATAACTCGATGGGAGGTCTTTAGGAGAAATGGGTGTTAATGTTTCCGAAATGGGTCTTAATGTCTCTACCGACCTCAGGCTGCACAAGTTTGTTACAGAACCCAGGGTGTGACTCCTGAACTTTAGGGTAATAGACAAACGGGTGTGCACAGTCTATTGCAGAACCCACAAAGTCTGAACTTCTGAACTTTGGAGGTAAATGGCAGGTTTAAGGGAGGAATGTGTCTTAAGTCCTTCAGAAATCTGTACCTTCCTTGTACCTCAGGCAATGGGGAAAGGAAGAGGGCAACATTCAGCCAGGAGTTTAGCATAAAAAGAGGCTGCGTCTTCCAGAACCTTGAGGGGGAAACCCCATGGGGGGTATGGACTCCTGCTCCCTTTATTCAAATAAAATTGCAGGACTCCTCTGTCTCCTTTATGGACACTGGCTTTTCCTAGCATGATTTTCTGCACAAGATAGACTGAAGTATTTTACGGCCGCAAAATATTTATTCCTTGCTGCTAAATTCCTTAGTGATATCTCCACTTCAAATTTCTCCTGCCAGCTTGAGCAGTAAAATGCCAGTTTTAATTATTATCCATAATTTTGATATTCTTCACCATCTACAGAAAATCCTTATGCTAGTATGGAAAAACTGTATTTTATCAATAACAGATAATAAATGAAAGAACAACTCATTTCAGTCTCAGAGATATATGCTTCTCATCGAATTTGCTTCTGTTCAATACAACAGGGGATTAACCATATGTGTTATTGATTTAATTACACATACTGAATAAGGTACACATTACACAAACATATAATGTATTATATATATAGAATCTTGGGTCTCCTTAAAAGATCATTGCCTTACAGAATGTTCAGGGTTGGAAGTGGCCTTAATGTATTATATATATAGAATCTTGGGTCTCCTTAAAAGATCATTGCCTTACAGAATGTTCAGGGTTGGAAGTGGCCTTAACCACCTAAACCCAGACTGCTCTGCCACGGGCATGGATGCCTCCCACCACACCAGGTTGCTCAAGGCTTTATCCAACATGATTTTGAATGCTGCCAGAGTTGGGCCATCCACAACCTCCCTGGGTAACCAATTTAAGTATCTCACAACCCTCAGAGTAAAGAATTTCTTCCATATATCTAACATAAATTTCTCTTCTTTCAGTTTGCACCTATTACTCCTTGTCTTATCACTACAGCTCCTGATGAGGACTTCAATGCTTAGAACTAGTGAGCTTACAGTTAGGTGAGGTCTTAAACAATCCTAAAGCTAACACTAAATTTCATAATTCTTATAGAAATGGATCCTAATGCCAATATATAACAGATTAAGACACAAGACTTACAATGAAAGCAAAAGCCATTCAGTTCTAGTTGATAACATCAGAAAGCACCACAGCCTGAATGAAGAACTGGCTGCCAACTCTTGGCCTGAAAATGTCTCCCAGTTAAATAGGATGAAGGCAGATGTAAAAGACACACATGTATAAACACTAAGTAGCAGCATTTGTTGTGAACAACAGGAAAACCAATGCAGGGTATTCAAAAAGGAATTTTTGCTGTAGATGGTCCCTTAATGCAAAAGGACAGTTTCAGAATTGTGCTGTCAAGGTGACTCTGTTGTCACTTCTAAAGATTGCACTGTTTAATATATTTAATACTTCCTTGCTATCATCCATTCCTTATATAGACAGATGAATGACAGATGGGAATCTTTTCCTATGTGTCTCCCCTTTTGAGCTGAAGCAAGTCATGGAAAGGTAATTACAAAGCAAGAGACTATGGAGTTGATTGAGCTGCTTAGGCATTTGCTGGGATTAGTGAATGTATTCAATGAGTCACAAGGTGCTCATTAAACAAAGACAAAAAAGAACTATCACCACAACATTTTTTTTATTTTATACACATCCTCAAAAATGCCAAATGTGCTCCCCAGGCTTTTTTCTAGATGCGTTTGAAGAATCACTAAAGGCTGAGAAGAAACACTGGTTTGTTATTAACTGCAAATTTTACCCTACAAAGCAACATCCAAGCAGCACAAAAATATAGTCCTGAAGCCAGTAGCACCTTTTGGGACTTTTATTCTTCTTTGGAAAACTGATTATAATAGCATCTGAAATGGTAAGCATTATCCTAATTCCATGACTTGTTTACTCAGAGACAAAATGCTTTCTATGTCAAAACTTAAAAACATGCAAAAGATTAGTAAATTGTGTATGGATGTGTAGGGACTAACATTCCTCATGTAGCTCATAAAATTATAGAACACTTGTGGCTTGCAGTGCATATAACACTAACTCTTTGGAAAATGCTGAAATATTGATATTTGGAAAATGAGTGTAGAATTGCTGGTATATTCAGTAGTAAGGAAATTGCATTATATAGCAGCATCTCAGAAGACTAAAATACTTCTGTCAACAGAGAGAACAGACTGTGCAACTCTGATGATCTATCAGTTTGCTGTCAAGCTCTTCTCTCAGTCTGACAGTGGTCCTCACTCTTAAAACCAAAATGCTGGCATCCAGTAAAACTATGCAGAGGATTAAGGCTATTTAGGATGTCTCTGCCTTGGTCTTGATGGTCACTTAATTATTCCTTATAAGACCAGTGGAAATATTTCCCACTGATAAAAGTGCCTCGGCACATTCAGTATATTAAAGCAACTACAAAGAATAAAATTATTTATGTGGTCTTTTTATTTTTGTTCATGGAAAATGTTACAGGGCATTTCAAGGGCAGATGTTTACTTGGAGTTTGATAAACAATTGATATTTTCACCTTTGAAAGTCTTCCTTTAGACACACAAAGAGAATTTTACTTTTATATTGACATGGATAAAAGTGATGCCTCTGGGAATCCCTAGCCGAAGTTTGAAACTCTAGCTTCTGGTTTGAGATGCCAGTGACGCATCCACAACCCAGATTTAATTCACTTGAAAGAGCTATGTGTGTCAGAAAGGTAAGAGAGCTCTCATGTGAAGCAAAGATTACTGGAATGAATGTCTTGACATTAAGATGTGGTATTGTGTATCAGGTGGCATCTTAGTACTGTCACACTCCATGTAGGGAGAACATCCTTGAATTCAATATGAACCAAATTGGTTAACTGATTTAACATCTTGGCAGGAGATGCAAACTTTCTCCATTTTTATGTTTAGCCCTGACTTTCACATTTCAGATTGCATAATGGGTGGATAATAGGTTCAATCATAGAATGGCTTGAATTGAAAGGGACCTTTGAAGATGCTCTCATCTAACCCCCTACCACAGACAGAAACATCCAATATGTCATAACATCCACAGGAAGGTAGTTATTTCTGTCCCATTCTGAACTGAACGTGCATAATTGCTGTAATCCTGGGTAGGGAGCTTGAACAGTACATTTAGATCAGGCACAAAACACAGCTGAACATTGTGGGGACGCTCTCCAGATTATCAGAGGTAATTAGTGCTCCCTCCTGATAGATAGATAGATAGATAGATAGATAGATAGATAGATAGATAGATAGATAGATAGATAGATGATAATAGATAGCTGGCTACTATTACATGACATTCCTGTTGTTGCTATAAAGCATCAGAACTAAACCAATCACTTGCCCAGTTGGGACAGTCTGCAATATTCCCAAAGCAGGACAAACAGCCTGGGACATCTCTATGGATTTTTATTACTACAACCTTTTGCCACTAAAACAAATGTAAGAAATACTTGGAAAACTCTGAGCAACAGGGAAAACCTGGTGTCTGCTTGGTTCCAGAGCCTTTAGCAATAAGCAACTAAATCCCATCACTTATGCTCAGACTGAAACAAGGAGATAGACCGGCCCTTCCAGCTACAGTGTTTAAAACACCCACCTGGAGACTCACATTCAAATGTCTGGCAGAGAAATTATTTTAAGCCATATTTTTGTTTTTAAGAGACTACTGCAATTGCTGGACTATGAGAGAAAGTTTGACAGTTCTATTTTGTGACAAACAATAATAAATTCAGGAAATGTAGAAATACCTGCAGGTTTCTCTAGAACCTGTATTTGTTATGGAGCTTTTGATTATAATTCTAGTTGATAACAACAACAACACACTAACAGGGACAACAATAATTGCAGCCACTATGCTGAAGAGCAGATCTGTATGGATGGGCTGCTTGAATGGTCTAACATCAGATATAGCTGTCATCAGGAAATAAAATAAAATAAACAGTGATCATTTAGTCCTAAAAATGTCTTTGCTGATGTTTGCTTTTATTTTTTCAGTTCAGTTGGATTTTGTTTGGTGGTTTATTTTTCCTACAGGTACAATATCCTCCATTTTAAATAATTACTCATATAGCCCTCAAAGTCAAGTTACATTGGTTGCACTTCCTAAAGAACCCTTCCTCAGACTGTAGTAACACTCCACCACTCAGAGCATCTGTAGGCAAAGATAAAACAGCCAAATAATGACAGCATTTCCTAGACAGCAGCCAGGAAGACCAGGATATATATGAACACTTGCAAACATTCTGTGCAGCTAGATACTCTAGCCAAATTTTTCACTTGAAAGCAGATTTCAAATTCAGCCCCTAAATCTGGCCATTAGATAAGGAGTAGCTCCTGGAAATAATAAAATGAGATCACAGTGTTTTTATTAAATGGCAAAAATTTTCTGATAGTGATGAAAGCAAAATGTAATTAAATCCACTTGTCTACCTTGATGCAGTTAAAGTCACTGATCTGCCTCTTAGATATCAAAAAGATATTTGACCAGGTCAGCTAGACCATTCTTTCCTACACATTGTGAAAGCCTTGATTTGACTTTTTTTTTTAGTTTTTTCTTTTTTCTTTTTTTTTTCTCCCCACTGTAGTTATGTGGTTTGCTCAATGAAGGTTATCAGCATAATTTTTTCTTCAGAGGAACATTGGACAAGCAAATCAGTCTTGCTCTTTAATTCATGCATTTTTAAGGGGTTTCAACTAATAGAAAAATCCTCAAATTTGAAGCATCATTCATGCTAACTGAAAAAAAGTCAGTCATGTACATGGGCAGTTTTATTTTTAACCTTTAGTTTGTACCTCCTAATTTTGCTTTAATGCTCAAGGAATTTCAATGCAATCTCCATACACTAAAGTTATGTATAAATTTCAGTGCTACTCAAACTAATTAAAACCATTCTTTCTCATTAGGTGTATTTTTCTGAAGTTAGGAAGCGTTCAACAACAAAAAAGATTACATAATTTTAAGACATTAAATGTTAAACGTAGAATTGAAAACTACAACTCTGTTAATGTCCTGCCAGAGATTTTTAAAAAATGTAATACAGTCTCATATGTAAAAAAGACTAAAGTTTTGTAGAATAATCCAAAATTCTGAAAGATAACTTTGGGAATTTACGTGTTTGATTTTTTTTTTGGTTGGGATTTTGGTTTTTTTGGTTTTTTTAACAGAACAAAGGAAGATATTCTCAGGGAGATAACCTTGGAATTTGATAGAAGCATGGTCCATACTATTCCTGTCCTTCTCTTTTCCCTGGATAACATCTTGTCCACTCCAGAAAAGAAGTATAAAGGCACAACTGATGTGCATGTTGCAAATCTTCATTTTTATGGCATAAAAACTGATGGAATAACTATATTTTAGCCTTGAAAAATTTCTCCTTTTGGCATTTACTCTATCCATTTTGCTCATCCATTCCTCCCATAAAAAAAAAAATAGCTTCCACTTGAGACAGGTGCTGTTTTTAATTAGCAACCAAAATATCCTTTTTATCGACTTTTCATTTTGAATGCTCTTTCCCCCCATCTCCCTGAATGGGCATTTGGAATTTTAGAATTCATTAGATGAATCCAAAGACATAGGTTAGAAGGATTTCTGTGGAAATGCCTACAGCAGGTCACAAGAATCAGTTTGCTTTTCTTGTGTTCAATCTTGACAGCCTGTCTTAATTTGGGATTAAACAAATCACTGTGTTTAATAGACTCTGCCATGCATGATGAGCTCTTAACTAAATTCAGGTAGATACAGAATCAAACACGAGCTACTTTGCACAACTTAATGCACACCACCCAACATGGAAAGAACAGGAAGTCTTGCTCAAATGGATTTTTGGCCCTGTTTCTATGTGAATACCTGTGGGAACTGAAAGAAAGAAAAGAAATTATAAAAATATTTAAATATTCTTGTCTACTACAGCTCGTTATGAAAACTATGAGGAGAGAAAGGACAACAGTGTACTTTACATTTCAGACATTTCCTGACACCTATCAGAAAATTCATCTAAGCAAAAGGAACAAGATTTCAGTTTCATTTTTCATGTTCAGTAACTGCTCAGAGGAGATTGGTGGAGTTCAGCTTCCTGCAGTGGCAGCTTTCCAGGCAGCCAGTCCTGGAGAACATGAGCCTCTGTGGAGCACAGCTGGTCCAGCAGCCTCACACCAAAGCCTTCAAAGTTACAGCTTTTCACATCATCCCCTTTCAAGTAGAGAAAGGAAAAATGCTGTGTGTCCTCTCTGATATCTATAATTTAAAGTGAAGTGGTGCTCCTTTGGTGAGAGAGTTCTAACATACCATCAGCCATCTGAAAGTCAGACCTTTTAGTCTAAACCTGTAATTGTAAGCCAGTCAGTAGAGGAAAATAAACATCTTCACACTTATCTCCATCCAAAAAGACATGCTCTTCTGCTGCCCCATGCTGCTTTGTGTACCACAGAGTTTCTCTCAGTCTTCTGTGGAGCAGCAGGTAAATCTGTTCTTGCTGGGGCTCATCTGTTGTGGGCAGACACTCTTATACTGTCCACTCAGCTTGGAAGAAAGGACTGCTTTTCTGCTTTCCATGATAACTTCTGAAAGAGCTAGACTGTGTGTGTAGGTAGCAATTTTCAGTCCATGATATATGCCTTAGCTGCACTGGGCTTGTAACCACACCATCAGTTCCATTCTTGGCCTCCTTCACCAATATTAACTAAAACACTTTAAAATTCCCAGGGGGATGATTCAATGTGGAAAGATCACACTTGAGTATCCTACAGTGTCTTAAAAGGCACAAAGAACCTACATTTAAGCATCTGAATTGATCCCAAAGTTTTGTAGCGCCAGGTGTTGTCAGAAATAATGTTACCTTCTGGTACTTTTCTTTTGCATATGCATCCGGATTGCACAATCAGAGTAAAGTTGTTTAGATCTCCACACTGCTAGAAGTCTCAATCATTCAAGGCATCCTCCCAATGTTTCTTCATTCCTCACAGAGCGTGTGTTCTGGTCACTCAGAGTCATGAAGTCTGATAAATGCTTTTCAGAATCTAAATTTTAGATGCTGTGCCTCGAGCAACACCAGCCTTTGCCCAACACAAAATCTGACTTAGATCCTCTTAAAGATGTGGTCTCTCTTTGTCAAGTGTTGAAGGAGGCTGCCTTCATTAGACCTTTGCTCAGAAAAGCCTCTATGTTCTGTGAGCATGGGCATCCAGGGCTGAGGCTGTGCTTCCCAGAGCTGTGTGCCTGTGGCATGCAGGAGTCCACCACAGCAGAAGTGGCAATTCCAGTCCTCATCCTGCTCTAAGCACATGTGGAAAAGCAATTTTCTGGTCAAGCAACAATTGAACTTTGCTCTTTAATTCATACAATGATTTATTTTTAATTATGGCATAGAGGGCAGTGTGTCAGAGAGAAATGCTGAAAGAGAATCACCAACCTGACAGGCTGCAGAGGGGAGGTTGGGTGGGGGTCTACTGGTTTTGCATGGCCTGGTCTTGGTAGCAGAGGGGCTACAGGGGTGGCTTCTATGAGAAGCAGCTGGAAGCTCCCACCATGTTGGAGAGAGACAATTCCTGATGGCTCTGAAGATGGACATGTTGCTAGCCAAAACCAGGCCAATGAGAGATGTTCATAATGCTTCTGTAATAACATAGTTAAGAAGAAATCAAATCAAAGATTGTTGTGCAGTTTTAATTCCAGAGAGAGAAGAGCAGAATGATATGTGAGAAGAACAACTTTTCAGACACGAAGATTGGTGCAGAAGGAGGGACAGGCGGTGCTCCAAGTGTCAGAGCAGAGATTCCTCTGCAGGCAGTGGTGAGACCATGGTGAGGCAGCTGTGCCCCTGCAGCCCCTGGGGATCCACGGGGGATGCAGAGATCCACCCACAGCCCCTGGGGATCCACGGGGGATGCAGAGATCCACCCACAGCCCCTGGGGATCCACGGGGGATGCAGAGATCCACCCACAGCCCCTGGGGATCCACAGGGGATGTAGAGATCCACCTGCAGCCCGTGGAGAACCACAGGGATGCAGAGATCCACCCACAGCCCCTGGAGGAGGCTGTGCTGGAGCAGGTGGATGCCTGAGAGGAGGCTGATCCTGTGGGAAACCTGTGGAGAGAGGGGCCTTGCTCCCAGGCTGGAGCAGCCTGTTCTTGGGGGACTGACCCTGTGGAAGGGGGACCCACGCTGCAGAGGTTTGGGAGGTGCTGTTGCCCGTGGGAGGGAATCACGTTGCAGCAGTCCCAGGGAGCCATTGTCTGTGGGATGAACTCACACTGGAGAAGAACTGTGTCCTGTGGGAGGGACCCCACGGTGCAGGAGGGGAAGGACTCCTGTCCCTGAGCAGTGGGAGAAGCCACAGGTGATGAACTGACCATAACCCCATTCCCTGTCTCCTTGCACCACTGAGAGAGGAGGTAGAGCTGGAAGGACGGAGGGATGGGGAGGAAGGTATTTTTAAGGGCTTATTTTACTTCTCATTTCGTGCTCTGATTTTGCTAGCAATAAACTCCATTCATTTCTTGAAGTTGAGCCTACTTTCCCATGATGGTATTTGGTGAAAAATCTCTCCTGGTCCTTATCTCCCACAAACCATGAACCCTTCATTAAATTTTCTCTCCTCTTTCCAGCTGTAGAGGGGAGTGAGTGAGTGGGCATTTCAGCCCAGGGTCTGTCAATACGAGAGCATGTCAGCTCACCGCAGTCAGCTCCCCCAGGCTCTGCATGTGCTCACAGAATGCTGCTGCCCTGATGGGCAAAGGAGGCAGGTCATCTCCTGGATTCTGCAGGCCTACCTGGAGCAAGGAAATTACCTCTCCAACTCTATCTCATCTGCTGCTGAAGCCCTGGAGACTACCTTTTTTGTCATTTCAACCTCTGTTTAAAAACACACTCTGAAGCCTGAAGCTTTCCTTGTCCTACAGCTTTCTCAAACTCCCTTGTTATTATTATGCTGCTCATCCCTCAGCACAGCCATGAGATCTCTGACTCCTGTCACTCTCCACCTTCAGTCTGGAGCAGCTGCAGTGACAGCTCTCAGGCTGACCATGATATCTGGAAGGAAAGAGTGAGATTATACCATAAATAAGATGGTTAAATACAAACTACCATTGAAGGAGCTTGCTGCTTTGGTTTAATTGTATTAGTTGTGTCTTTAATTGATATTTATGTGTCTCCAGAAGGATTAGGAAGGATGAAGAGAAGGCAGACATGAGCACAGAACCAATAATGTACTGTTGTTTTGTACTAATGGTGCTCTATTTCTGATCATGTGAAGCCTAAATTACATTCCATTAAAATAAATAGAGATTTTCTTTTTTATTTTGTTACGTCAGAAACCAAGTGTAAGATTTACCTTTAATACAAAAAATAACCTAATTGAGCTCAAGAAGCTGAGCCAAATCCTGTTGGTATTCACCCCCACACTCCAGCCCCTCTTTCTCCCCCACCCCCTGGGTCCTGTGGCTCCACTAAAGCCTCTGCTGATTTGCAACAAGATGAGAGAAGAGTTTACATCCTACATATTTTTTCAAGCCATGCACAGGAACTGTAATGCAGCAGTGCAGAGGCACTCCAACTAATGTACTAATTGGATGCAGATGTGTTCTGCCTCTGTGTGGAAAAATAAGACCAACTGGATGATCAACAAGAGCCAAATGGGTAATTTCTTTTTAAACAAATTGGTTTTATTAACTTTAAAATGCCCATAATCCAACTACACTGGCAGACTTTGGATGCTATGAAACCACAAGCAGTATGTGATACCTGTTATTATCTCATACTACTTTTGGCTGCTATCTTACCATTCTGAAAAAAAGCCTAACAAGTAAGGCTGAAGCCTCTCTTAAATAAAAAGCAGCATGTGCGAGTGCTGCCCCAGGAGATGGCCAGGAAATGAGCTGTTTCAGGCTAAATTATTTCTTTGCTCCTTACTTTCTTCAGTAAGAGTGCATTTGTACACTGCCCACAGGAAGGTCAGCTCTCACCCACCCTCTAACTGAAGAAGGGTTCTCTCTTCCTTCTGTCATGGCAAGGAAACCATGTCAGTCTTGCTCTTAGTGGAGAGGAAGGGTTTTAGTGATAGCTTTCAATGTTAGTCACAATCCTATCAGTCACTAATGCAGAGGGAGTAGCAAGGCTGGCATATTAAAAGTTAACATGGGGCCCTTTCATCTAAGAGATGCTTCTGTCAGAAAACAAATTCTTATTTAGCTCACACCTTTGATACTGATGTGAGGAGTGTGATGTCAGTGCAAGTGGAGATGCTGCAAAGTTAAAAGGATCCATTGAATATGAGCCCTGTGCTGCTGCTTGACAGCTTTGACTTTCTGCGTGACAGAGGGCCAAAAGAAGGGCCAAAGTTGCACACATTATTGAATAATTTTCTTCCTTTTAAATCATCATATTTTTATTCCCTTCTGACAGTTTAATTTCTGCAGAAAATAATCCATCCTGTAAAATGACTGTTCTGACTTTACTAGAAACATGAGCATGAACAATGGATATTGTCAATACTCTTTGGAAACAAAATGTTTGGAAGAGCAAATACTGTCAGTATCTACTGTCTGTAGAGCTTGAGCTATCTTCTTGCACCCTCTGGCATCACTTGACTTTTGAGTCCTGCTCTTTGGTGATGACTACCTAATCTGAGAGGGCACCCAGGGATTTTAATTTCAGAATCATGATTACAGGCTACTGAATGACATCTAGGAATTACTGTGGGAGGTCTCTCTTCTGGTCAGTTTAAAGCAGGTCTTTTTTCAAGACATATTTCAAGGCATAATTCAGTAAATTAATACAGTGCCACTGAAGCCCAGCTACAGTATCAATATCAATAAAACCTAGGTGTGCACTTCAGCCTTGGAGAGCATTGCAAAATAGTTACAATGCCCTGTGAAAACAATAACATTAAAGGAAAATTTAAAAAGGAGCTAAGTTACCATAGAATAGAGAAACTATAAAGATCAGCTGAAAGCAGTAGAAAAAAAGCCTCAAAGCTTTGGTGTTTCCTGTTACTGATTTGAGTGAATTTAGAAGTGCCTGTCTTACAAGAATAGCCTTGCACCAGAACAGTGGGGTATGACTAGAGGATTTGATTAATTACCTTTGAGATGATTGCCAGTTCAGATTATTTGAGATTGCAATCACTTCAGATGTAGGTTCTTTTATTTTTAATTTCAGAAATGTGATAAATTAGAACTACGAGAAGAGTAAATAAGAATCTAGCGAGACTCAACTGAAAGATCTTTGCCCACTTTAGTTTTAACGACAGAACAAGTGGCAATCAGAGCCAGGTTGGGATGTTCAGGTCACATGAGATTCAGAAGCAGACACTGTTCTCCTTTAAGAGGAATTACACATCACAGGCTCCAGCCATGCCATGAATCTGCATGCTCTATGCCAGGAGATAGTGGCGGGGATCCAGACTTACCCTTCAGGTAAATCCACTTGTGTCAAAAAATGCACTTCTCAAGGATTTTCACTGGAAACTGACCAGTTCCTTAAAGCCACATAATTTACCTAATAATTGATTGCAGCATCCAAACACAAATGTCATGAGTTTGTGCTTGAAAATATGACCTTGTCTTGGGTTGCAATGCAAGATGTAACCAAAAGCATATATTCTATTACCAGCAGTGTTCTTTATCTCTTCCACAACCCATCTTCCCTCTATGGGGATATCTTCTGTTGAAGATAGGGCCATTGAGTCTCACTGCATGACTGATAAAATGACATCACCCCATTAATTGTGAGATGCTCCACCCAGGGGGAGGAGCCAAGCATTCCTGGGTATAATCGACGACTCGGAACACCACAGGCAGCCTTTCTCCACTGGATTCCCAGAGGAAGACCAGACCTATCTACACCACTGGACCTTCAGAGGAAAACTACACCGTTCTACATGATCAGTGCTTCAACAGAACCACATCTGTCACTCCAGAGGGACTGCAGCCACCACTTAATCAGATTGCTACCAACACTCTGACCAACAGGGTGTCAGGTTGTATTCTGACTCTCTCAATGTTTTGGGTTTTTTTTTTGCACTACTGCATTTTTATTTTAATTTTCATAGTAAAGAGCTGCTATTCCTATTCTCATATCTTTGCCCGAGAGCCCCTTGATTTCAAGATTATAATAATTTGGTGGGGGAGTGTTTACATTTTTTCCATTTCAAGGGAGGTTCCTGCTTTCCTTAGCAGACACCTGTTATTTTCAAACCAAGACAGATTTACAAAGATAACTCCAATGGAACTCTGTAAATTTGAGTGACCGTGAAGAAAAGCAAAAACATTCCAGTTAATAAATATTTAAAAATATATTTAAATCAGTGTTTTTCAAACTTCTCTATTAACAAAAAGAAAATTTGCATACAATTAGTAATTCATAGATTATGTCAGGTTTCCCAAATAACCTTTTTATCTGCCTGGTATCCAGATGCTTTTCTCTGTGGGTCAGAGCAGACTTCCTTGGCAGTGATCAGGAACAAGCAGAAATGCTATGGGTGCATACACATGGCTAGGAAAGTTTTATGGTTTTATTTTTTTAATGGTAGACATCCCTTGGAAACAGCTGCAGGATTCCTATTCCAGGTTTCATTTTGCAAAGCTGTACAGCAGTTGTTTTGGCATCTAAAACATCTGGCCTTTAATCGTGTTCTCACTGCTCCACAGTGTTTGACAGACTATGTGGTAGAGCTCTTGCATTCACAGGATCACTGACAAGATCAAACCCCAGAAATATTTCATTTGGAAGGGACTTCTGGAGGTCACCTCAACCAGCTTTCTTCTCTAAGCCAGCCTAACTTCAGGACTAAAAATCCAGTTAAACCTTTACCTATCAGAAAAGTTGATTATTTTTTTTTTTCTTTTTTTATACTCCAAATGATGATTGCCTGATTTTCTCCTCTCAGGTAATGTTGCCTACCTTCATCATCATTGTACTAGATATAGTTGTCGATGTAAAAGACACTGTCTTTCAAATCATTGTTGGAAACAGCTATAGTTCACCTATCATGGCATTGCAGACAATCAGTGATTAATTTTTTGTTTGTTTGTTTGTTTTAAAATTTATAGAATTGCCCATAATTGTATATATGGCTTTAGCCTAAATAAAATTCTACTCTCATTTGGCATAATAATGTTATAGAGTCCTTTTAAGATTATTATGGCAGATTCAAATTAGACCTAGATACAGCTACAGAATCCATATCAAATGAGATACTGATACACTAAGATCTTTAGGAGAAACATTTCAAACTTCTAAGGCAGGATTTGTTTTTGCAGCTTTTGTTCACACCCTTGTTATCTAAAGACTGACACAATTAAATTCCAGTCTTGTTGGAGGACTTTGCTTCTCAGATGGTAATATCTTATGTACCTGATTTTCAGTTCTGTTTTTAAAGGTTAATTTTTTCCCACTCTTTTTATTCACTGCAATTTTTTTTTATCTTTCAGAAGTCTACTCTGGCAGTATTTCATGAACTTTTATACAATTCTGACACCTGGGCTCCAGCTAGTCAATGGCTTCATTTCTGTCCTGGCTGTATTTGTTTGTGGCTCAGAGGTATAATAGCTAACAATGCAGTGAAATGATTTACAATCACGAAGTTATTGTCCCAGATTTGGATCAACTTTCAGAAAAATCTGCTCTGTAAAGTATATATGAGATATGTGAATAGCCTGTATCTTAATTTCTTAGAAAGTATCAGGATAGCTTTCTATAACAGGAAGATTTGTATGGCAAAACAGGCAACTGGTGTGTATAAACACATAAGCCATTGTCCTGCTGGGCTCTGAAAAGCCAGATGGTTTTATTACTCTTGCCACTTGCTGGAGAAGCCGTAGATTCTGCCGGTATTTGGGTAATAGCTCTGCCCTGGGATCTGTCAGAGCTGTTGCACATCCATCTGGCAGAAGGTTTAGCGATGCACGAGAGTTCTGGTCTCCTGGACAAAGAGAGCAGCATGCTCTGATGCCAAAGGCGGGCACTGTCGGAGCCGCCTGGCGCTGACCTGTGCGCACCCAGGAACTGAACCCACCGAACACTGCCTGTCCATCCATCGTCTCTGGAGGCTGCTCATCCTGAAAGCTGCTAAGGCAGCAGTCTGGAATGTTCACAGAAAGACTAAGCCCCTGAATTAGAGACAGCAGCTACCAATTAATTTTGTTCATAGGAGTGTTCACCTATCATGTTCTTATGTAATGTGCATTACAGTAACCTCAAAATACAGACAAATAAAATACAAGACTAGCTTAAGAATTCTTGGGAAGTCAAAATCAAGTTCAGCTCTGAAAATTTTCTAATATTCATGAATTTATTTGGTTTGTGGAATAGAATGTGTTAGTGGGAAGTTAAAGTTAGTTGCAAAAACTAACTGGTGGAATGAACAGAATGATGAAATCAGCACACTTTTATAGATAGATATAATATCTAAACACGTATCTCTATAAATAATAATGGCATTTAAAACCTGTTACTATGCTGTAATAAAATGAAACAATAGAAGCTGTTTTCTGGAACATCTGAAGTTAGAAACTATAACAGGAGAAGGAACCCAGAGTTTATTTGCTGGAGGAAGCACAAACAAAATGCAGCTTGAACAATGATCAAGTATCTCTGAGGGGTACTCTCAGCAGTGCCACTGTGACTGTGTTTCTGAGCTTTCTTAAAAACTTCAAAAGCATCTGTACAGGGCCCAGTGTGAAGGACCTCTCTTCTAACAAATCTTTGAGTATATGGGTCAAAGAGTCATGGATTCAGTAAGCTGGTCACCATGTGATCTTTTTTTAAATCTAGCCTGTGTCATTTGACTGGTGACTGAATATGAGTAATTTTTATCAACAGGTAATATCACTATTTGTGTCATAAGGTCATCTTTTCCAAATCTCTCAAGAACTGTAGAGATCAAGCTGCCTTATGACAAATACTAAGCCACAACTTCCTATCACTGTATCAAAGCACTTTATTAAAGAAAACAAACTCTGAGGTAATGCAAAAAGTGAAACTAAATCAAAATAAGTGGCCTGTAATCACCATGGTTTTGTTTGAAAATGGGAAAGGAAATATAGTCAGCTAGTACTCTTTTGAATATTTCTCAGGCATTGAGAAAGTATCAGCAAAGGCATCCTGTGTGGAGCTAAATGATCTCCACTCTCTTTTCAATTTTCAGCTTAATTTAAAAAAAAAAAAAGAGTGAGAAAAATGAACAGTCAAAGCATGTATTTTCACATTGTACAATTATGCCTTATTAAAGGATAGGTTATGTTGAAACTGTCACTTTGGTTTCTTTTGGTACAGTTGTATACAGCATTGAGACTGACACAACCCGAGGCAGTCATTTAATGACTGACAGTCACCATCTCCTCAATGTAGATACTTTCTGCTTTACTGCTACTTTTTTTTAAAGAAGTGAGAAAAGTGCATGCTAAAGGCTGGCATTTTTCACAAATGTAAACTTACCTCCTTTATATTCTTTTCAGAGGATGATGCACTTGGCTGCTCCTGGAAAATTCATGAATCATGGTTTCCAAGGTCTTTGTCATGGTTCCTATTGTAACAAAAGTTAGATGGACAATTGGCAATAATTTATGTAAAGGATTTAGCCACTTTTTCTATTTTAGAAGTTAACTTCTAGACAACTATGAGAATTACAAATTTGCTCACTCTCCACTGCTGCTTAACTCTTGAGAGTGAACAGTAGTCTGAAGATGTTTTAGTATTCCTCGTTGGAGAAATATTAAACCTTGGTGCAATAATAAACGTTGGTGCAAATATTCCTCATTGTAGGGTTTGTCCCCCAGCTCCTCCACTTAAGCAGCTGTTGCCAACCTGAGTGTGCACCACTGCATGTGTGTAAGCATACTGTCCCACCTGGTCACTTCACAATGTACATGAACAAACAAACTTTGTGATTTTGTGGGTGTTAATTCAAACTTTGGAGATTATAAAAGTTCCTGGATGGCCCTTCACTGTTCCAGGGAAAGCGTGAGTAAGCACAATGGAAAAAGAAATAAAGAAAGCACGTTGAAAAATTTAAGTATTCCCTTTTCTTCCTCTGCACAAGGAATATACTTATATTGGCCATATGCATATCCAGGCTTAAAAATAGCTGAAGTCTTTCCTGACTGAGAGGGAGAAGGGTATAAACCACATGTATTGGCTGTCCAGTAGACTTACAGCTGCATGTGAATATACTTGTGTGGTCCTGGCTGTGACTGATGTCATCGTGTGTCAGTACAGATGCTTGCCAGGTACACTGGAAACAAATCCATTCCCTGCTGTACTAATAGCACTATCCTTCCTGCACAGAGCCCTAGCCAACTTTGAGGAGCTTGGAAGGGGTTTTAAGGGAAATCTATTGATGATTTCAGTGAATAAGTGATGTGCACACTGCAAAGCTATTTAGTTATGAATAATGTACATAATGTCCTTTTCACCCTTAAAATAGGAACAGTATTTGAGAGCTCAATTTTCTTCTGAGACTTCTTTCCAGCTACTTCACTACCCAAAAGTTTCCTCCCTTGATTTTCTCAGGAACATGTCCCAAGTGTTTTCTAGCTGGCGTTTTGGATTATTCCACCAAGATGGTCTCTGGATGCTCTTCTACCTCCACCACCATCATTCTACCCTGTGGTTCTGGAGACAACCTAGAGAAAGTTAATCTATTCACAGGGCAGTGGGTGGCTTGGCCAGTCTCCTCCATGGTCTGTGGCCATATTTAGGGTATGGACTCCTGTATTTCATCCATTTTACTTGCAAATGTATGCTTAATTACCTTTTTCCTCCCTGAATGAAGTTTTGTTCCCTTCAATTTCAAGATTTCATCCAGTGCCTTAATAAGAAAGAAAAGGAAATAATAAAAGCTGAAACACTTCCCTAAGCATGAATTTTCTCTCTGGGAGGATGAAGGGGACAGTTTTCATGGGGATACCACTAACACATATGAGCTGTACCAACACTGGCACAGTGATGCCATAAAACTACATCAAACTGCTAAATAGAAACACATTTGGGATTGTTAGACAAGATGAAAAAGAAACTAAGATAGCAGTGGCTGAGAAAAGATAAATACAGAGGATTTGGCAGTTCCAGAGAACTTAAGAGGACAGTCTACCTGTGGATGGAGAGCTTCAGGTTTGGTTCCAACAGTTGGTTCTGTCTGTTTTTAGTGTATGGTGAGATGCTGCTGATAGAACTGCTGCCCAAATGCTAGTTTTTCTACAACCTGTTTCAGATTAAATAAGAGGTGTTTGGGATTTTTTAGTATTGGAGACAGAAATTAGTGGAAGTTTTGCATATAAGCTGAGCTGCAATGCTACTGTTGAGCTCTTCTGTTTTGGAATATTTTTTCAGACTAAAATTTTCTGACAAAAAGATTTTGTCAGTTTCTCTTACTCATTTCAGAACACAGCTTTTTTACCAGAATTCATACATCCATCAAACTATCTACCTATCCATCTAACTAATGGACTCTCCATCCTAGAGAAAATAATAGTGTCAAATTATTCATTAAAACTGGTGTTTGGTGTTTAGCTGTGGACAAAAATTGATACTTTCCTGTTTCCCACAACAAAAGGATGTATGCAACTACTGCCCACATATAATATTTCTCAAACGTATTTTGCTTGTTTCCTTCCATGTTCTTTCTGCATATATTTTCAGTAAGTTTTGCCAACACAATTTTGTGTTGTACACTTATATCCCCATCCAATCATAAAGCTTCCAATACTTATCAATATTTTGAAGTCCATCAACCCAGTAAATCAGATTAATCAGTTATAGATTTTAAAAAAAAAAACCCTGAAAATGAACCAAAATATATCTCTTCTGAAACTGAAGAGCCTGAGGCAAGCAGAGTGTAAAGAGTCCCTCATCAAATATACCACTCCTCTGTGAGAAATAAGATCAGACCAGAAATAAGCACAAATTTATAAAGTCCTGAAATTCCAGGAAAAAAAGTTTTATTTGTACCACTATCCAGAAGCCCTCTCTTATAGTGTTTCTCTGCCCTTTTATTGTGCTGGACTAGTTGCAATCCCCGGTAAAGAAACTCAGTCAGGATTGACAATGTTTTTTCTGTGCTTTGATAATACTTTCTGTGATGTGAAAGATGTATTTTGTCTTACAGTCCAAATCAGGAAATATGTTTCTAAGTTATTTTTTTTTTCTTAGGAAACATTAAGCAGGGAAAGGTTTGACAGGTTAAGTGGTAGGGTACATCTTAGCTTGGGGCACTTCTATCTGTGTTAAAATGAAGACTTCATAGACAGAGGGATTGAGTGCACCCTCAGCACATTTGCAGGTGACACCAAGCTGAGTGGTGCAGAGACACTCCTGAAGGACAGGATGCCATCCAGAGGGACCTGGACAAGCTTGAGGAGTGGCCCATGGGAATCTCATGAGGTTTCACAAGACCAAGGGCAAGGTGCTGCACCTGGGTCAGGGCAAACCCCGGTACCAGCACAGGCTGGGGATGAACAGAGCCAGAGCAGCCCTGCTGAGAAGGACTTGGGGGTGCAGGGGGGTGAGAGGCTGGACATGACCCAGCCACGTGCCCTTGCAGCCTGGAGAGCCAAATGTGCCCTGGGCTGCACCCAAAGCAGCGTGGGCAGCAGGTGAGGGAGGGGATTCTGCCCCTCTGCTCTGCCCTGGTGAGACCCCACCTGCAGTGCTGCATCCAGCCCTGGGGTCCCAGCACAGGAAGGACATGGACCTGCTGGAGTGAGTCCAGAGAAGGCCACCAAGGTGATCAGAGGGATGGAGCAGCTCTGCTACTAGGAAAGGCTGAGAGAGTTGAGATTGTTCAGCCTGAAAAAGAGAAGGCTTCAGGGTGACCTAATGAGGCCTTCCAGTACCCAGAGAGACCCTACAGGAAAGATGGAGATAAACTATTTACTAGGGCATGCAGTGACAGGACATAGGGAAATGGCATCAAACTGAAAAAAAAGTAGATTTAGATTAGATATTAAGAAAAAATTCTTTATTGCAAGAGTGGTGAGGCACTGGAACAGGTTACCCAGAGAAATTGTGGGTGTCCCATCCATGAGGTTTTTCAAGGCCATGTTGGATGGGGCTCTGAGCAATCTGGTCTAGTGAAAGATGTTTGGACTGAGATGATCTTTAAGATCCTTCCCAATCCAAAGCATTCTATGATCCCATGATTCTGTGATTCTGTGATGATTTTGTGCTGGTGTGGTCAGCCTTAGAAAACTGGTATGATGTTTATTAGACCTTCGGCTCATAGTAAAAAAAAAAGCAAAAAGAGAGAGCAAAAAGAGAGGAAAAAAACAACAAAACAACAACACACACACACAAAAAAAAAAGCAGACAAAAAATGAAGTGAAAAAAGAGAATCTTCTGGGACAGGATAGAAAAGAAGAGTGAGGGCATACATGGTAATAAGTAATTTACTCTTTCCTTAGCTGGGCTTTGCCCAGAACATTTCCTTGGACAGCCAGGATAGCTGTAATTCTTAGTATTGTAATATTTAGGGATGCAATAAGTCCATATGGCTCATCTAGATTAATTCATTTATCTGTCTAGCTCTTATACCTTGTAGTATTTTTATCCTCTAAGTACTCACATGTCTATTTTTTCCCCCACTATATTCCTGAATAAAGCATGTACTGTTACTTTGGTACTAAGAGATTAGCCAGCGCAGAAAAAAGTGAACTCCCTTGGCATATGCTCATTTCATTCTTCTAAGTTTGTGCATTCTATAAATTATTCAGAGAAAAGATATTAGTGGATCAACAACAGCTCTGGTTCATCAGGTCATATTAACAATCGTGGACCATTATGTTGGTGGGGTGCCAAAGTACAATGCAGAGAGTGAATTTACAATGCATATTTCAGAATAATCCCTCTACACACAGTCAAGGTCCATTTGTGAGATATTCCTATAAAATATAATTGTCAGTGCAGCCCCATCCTGAGAGTCAGGAATGAAATCTGGGACCTTTTTTTAAATGCACGATTTTCCTGTCATCCCTCTTCTTACAGCTCTGAAGATGATTGCAATCAGGAGCTACACATATGCAGCCATTTTATATATTATATGTTCACTTCCCCCATGCTTTCAAAGTGCTCCAGGATGATTTTTGCTGAAGATTTTCCAATCACCTTTTTCTTCCTTGTACTGGTCTGTGTAGAAAATATCTATAATGGGGTGCAATTGAGAGATTCTGATTGTCCCTCCATTCAGTTGCCTAGGAAACCGACTTGTGGATATCCAGCTTTTCCCTTCATTACTGAAGATGCCATTTACAGTTGATTTCCTCCTATGTCTCCTTTGCTGTGTATCCTGGTGAAAAGGAAGGGACACAATAATCCTTGTTCTATTGTTTGGTTTGCTGTTTTAAGGAGTTATTTGTTTGCAGAATATTCGGGTTATAAAGTCTGAATGCATTGTTCATGATGGATAGCCGTGCCATGGGCAATACAGATAGCTGAAGATACCACAAAATAAATTCCTTTCCTTGCCTTTTTTTTTTTTTTTTTCTTACCTTCTGCTGATTGGGAGTCAAATGTAAATCTGGTTAGATTCCATCAAATACTCAAATCTAGTTATATCCATGAAACCTTGTCATTGTACTAATTATTTTATAGATATATAACTAAGAGCAGATTTGTTTCCTTTCACTCACTTTAATGTCTTATGTACACTGAAGTGCGGGAATATATTAATTTTGAGGCTGGTACGTGGCATGCCCCATTGAGAATGGATCTTTATCAGTTTGAGCACTTTAACCCTAAAAAGATCAAGTTTGACATCTTGTTTTGAAAAGGTGTAAATAGTGACTCAATCTACTATTTAAGTGCAGCATAAACTTATTCTCAGTAACAGAAAATATATTAATCATTAAGAACTCCAGGTATTCATTTGGATCTGTTTTTCTACTCTCTGCTTCCTTTTCTTTATTCTTTTCCTTTGTTCTCATTATTTTGGCTCCTTCTATTTCCTTTCTTCCTCTCATCCATCACTTTTATCTTTTTCATCTTTTTCCCTTTATCTGTTCCCTCTTAATATTTACTCTTTGTCTGTTGTAACTGTTTTTCTTTTGCAGAGTCTTCCTAGCCCCACCTCCCTTTTCTTCACCTCCCGGGAAGCATCCCTCCTTTGAAAAATATGCCATATTTAGTTTCAAAGTCATCTCCTCCCCATTAGGATTTGAAAATTATTTATATCAGTAATAAAGAGTACTGAAGGGCTGGGTAGCAGTAGAAAAGGTTGTTTATAGGCTGGAGAGGAACACAAAGGCACTAGACATTTCCTTACTCTACCAGTCTCTCTTCATGCGCATCCCTCACTTTGCCTCCCCAAGTTTTGGATAGGTCATCCCAGGACCACCAAGGTGTGCCTGCTCCCCCTTCTTTGCCTAGTTCTCTTTTCTGCCTACTCCCCCTCCTTGTCACAGCCCTCTCAGTGCACTTTTCTCTGCCTCTTTCATTTTCCTCAGATTGTTCCGTACTCTGATAACCTCCCTGTCCTTCTGACCCCAGGATGACCGAGAAATCACCCTGGCTCTGTTTTGTTTTGTTTTATGGTATTTATCTTAGTGGTGTTTTCCCCTTTCCTTTCCTGTCCTCACAGTCTCCTTTTCCCCTATTCCTCATCTTTAAGCATCTTGACCTGCCTCATTTTAGCATAATTTGCTACCCCAAGCTGGAGCAAAGCAGGGAGACTTGGACAGAAGTAGAACGCTAGGAAAATAAAAGCCAAACAGCAAAAAACCCCTGTCATTTACATCAACTGGTCTGGCCTACAGTTCAGCGGGAGAAAAGAAATGAAGAGCAGCACCTTTTCCTATGAGTCAGTGCTGGCAGAGGAAGTACAACAGTGACAATGATGTCCTCTTTATTCTCTGGCCTCGGGTCTGCACATCCTGCTATAGTTCTCTCTTCCACAAAGAAAAGGTACCTCGGGTGTCACTGCACTGTCACTTACCACTGCCTGAGGGAGCTTGGACAGCAGACTTAGAGAAGGTGAGTGAAATGATGATCAGAAATTATGGCAAATTTTTTTCTGAACACAATCATTGGAAGTGGGAGAGGACACACTGCTGGGCGTATTTTGTGTTCTTAAGCTTCCTCTGCAAGCAGCGCTTTGTTCTGCAGACACTGAGCTGGTAGAGGGATGGCAGAGAGGGATGAACATTAATTTGTTGATGTTAATTATCAACTGAAACTGACAGGATGTTTTTTTGATTAAATGTTTTCCTGTTTTCATCAGAAAATGCTAATGGGGAGAGAAAACTCAGAGGTTTTCATAGGAATATATCCATTTCTAACACATTTTTTATTGGGAATGCTTTTCTGGTCTAGAAGGGGAGTTCTGTCCAAAATCCTCAGATTGGACATCCCACCCTAATATAATCATTATTTTGGCAGGAAACTGCAGAGGAAATTGTTTCAACTCCCTTTTTGTCTACTGAGACGTTGATCTAAATCTGTATATTAAATAACTCAGATGCATGCCTCTGTCACAACAGACCTGACTTGTCTTTATTGAGGTAGCAGTACTCATTTTCATAGTGGGCCTTGATTTTACATCAGTCAGGATTTAAGATTTACTTTTTATCTTGATAAGTTTTGGGGGATAAGAAAAACCACAAATCTGTCCACTCTTCTTCCTCCACCCACAGCACCCTAAGACATCTTTGGCTTTGAGTCCCTCAGGCTCCCCAGGACCTCCACAGATCTCCTGAGAGGGACAAAGAAAAGAGACCCAACACATAATAAAAGAGACACAAACGCAAAATGTGAGAGGCAGCCTGAATAAACAGATTTAAAGAATGACACAGCTTAAATATGCAAGGACTAAGTAAAAAATATGTCTTTTTTTGTAATAACATTAAATATCTTGTTCTGTTTGTGTTATAATGATAATAATGGAAAAGCTCCCTGTTATTCTCAGTGGTACTTTTTGTCTTGAGTTGGGATGAATTAAAGAGCCAAACTGGAAGTGACGTGTCTGATGTAACTTATGGCATCCTTCTGCTAGTTGGAGTGGTCATGAAAAAAATATACATAATAAACCTCTGCTCTCTTGAATAATCCAGTGGGACTGACACTTGAAAAGATGTCTGTTTTCTTCAACAAAGGCTTAGAAAAAAATTGTTATTATTATCTATATAGAACCCAACTTGAAAAGGAACCTAACAGCATGTAAATATGCTAACAATAACCAAACCTTCTGGGTTGGAACATATGACAGCCATGCCCAAAACATTTGTGAGTGAGGAAAAAAGGAAAAATCCACTGTCCCCTCCTCCCTATTCCCCTTGATCAAGGAGATTTCTGGAGGAAGACTGGCTTGCTTGCAATGTTTGGTCAGTGGAGCATGAGCTACAGGCTGGTCTGCACAGAGGAGCATCCACATGCGTGGCTCAGTCTGCTCCTGAGCGAGTCTGTGCTAGCCAGCGGCACTGCAGCTGGAAGAAGCTGGAAGGAAAGGCTCCTTCCACTTCCTCAGAAGCTCATCACATGCATCTGTTCAAGGCTGGTCACAGCCAAGCACCACGGTATTTTGCTGAATTAGGCTGTGGGGTTATTATTAACAAAATAGAAATAAATTGAGAACAGAATGGAAAACAGCTTGCAGCAGGGAGATTTATGACTTACATGTCTTGTGTGTACCCTGACTGCAGTCATGACCTAATTTCTCACCAAACATAAAAAAAGGTAAGAAGAAAAAACTCTAGTAAAGGAGATAAAGCGAAAGGCTAATACAAAACATACTAGGTAACATTTCTGTTCCCTTTGATGAGTGCATTAGGGACTAATTTATCTTCTTTGAAAATTCTAGATATCTGTGTCTGCTTATTGAATGAGCCTATGACATTAATATTTTGGTTTTGTTGTTCTTGCACTTCTTAGGTTTTATGTTAAAACTTGACAGAATTCAATAAATCCAAATATATCCTTCCTTGATAGAATTCGATAAAGCAGGTATTTCAAAAAAGATTTGTACTGTTTCTCTGTCTTTCTCTGAAGAGTGAGAATGTTTTAGGTTTCCTCAGAAATGCCATACGTTGCCCTATAAAGCCTTCCATCGGGAAAGCCTCCATTCAGGAAAACATTTAACCATATGCGTGACTTTAACTTTAGGCATATGCTTAAAATCTAGCATGTGCTGAAATTCTTTCCTGAAAAGGAATGGATTTAAGCACTTGCTTATGCTATTTCCTGGATCAGAGCCCTATAAGTTATACACCAGATCCTGCTGCCCTCACCTACAGAGTTGAACTCAACTACATGTATTTGGTATTTTTAAAACAATTTCAGTTGTTAAGATGTTACTTCATCGATGAAGAAAAATAAGAATAGGAGACCAGAATTCTGTAGGCATTATTGAAACTCTTAGCTCTCAGCTAAGGCTACCTCTTGTTGCATACAAGGATTCTGCAGTGCTCCAGCATCATTTTGAGTTATATTGTTAGTGACTTACACAGTAAAACACAGTATTTGGCTTAATTTACCTTTGGATTTTGTGGTCAATATGTAGGTATTTTAGTCATTGATAGCCTGGTTTAAGATCCCTAAAATGAATTTTAGTTAGTTTTACAAATTGACTTCCCTTATATTGTATAGAAGGAATCATAGAACCATTAAGGTTGGAAAAGACCTCCAAGATCCTCTGGTGCAGCCTTTGGCTGACCAACACCTTGTAAACTAAACCATAGCATTGAGTGCCACATCCTGTCATTTATTCAACAGCTCCAGGGATAGTGACTCCACCAGCTCCCCAGGCAGTGCTTTCCAGTGTTTGACCAGCCTTTCAGTGCAGAAATGATTTCCAATATCCACCCTGAACCTCCCGTGGCACAGCCTGAGGCCATTTTCTCTTGTCCTTACAGTGGTTGCCCCAGAGATGAGCCCAACACCCACCTTGCTGCTACCTCCAAAAGTGTGAATTGATGAGAACTCTTTCACAAAGGTGGGTGCATTTCCTTGCATTCTTTTTTCATTTTAGAAAGTGAGAAAAACTTAGAAAAACTAAGGGAGAAAAAAACCCAAATCCACCTTTTTTCCCCAGTCCATTCTCATACCCATGAATAATGACACAAATTATCATTATTAATGCTGAGCTAAATCCTGTTAGAAAAAGTACATCACTTTTATCCTTCAGTAATTAGCAGAGTTTAACAATTTCTTTTCATGTTTGCTAAACTTAAAAGAACAAACTTTAAAAAAGAGCTATCTGCAGGGGAGGGAAGCAGGCAGGCGCACAGATCCCTTTATTTATGAATGGGATTTGTTCATGCACTTCCTGCAACAACCCAATGAAGCATAAGAATCAGAAACTACTGACCAAAACTTTCTTGGGAAGTCAAGCCCCTGTTGTTTCTTAGGGGTCTGACACACCAGCACTGGATTTATACTTCATTATAATTAGACCTTCTTGCACTCTGTTAACAAAATACTTTGTAATTTTTAGATTTGTCTTTATACAGTCATGGTTATTTCACACACCCTCTTTTCCTTGTTTCCTAGAGATCATTAAAACACAGAGTTGAGCAC
Organism: Pseudopodoces humilis; assembly: GCF_049639895.1. NCBI lineage: Eukaryota > Metazoa > Chordata > Aves > Passeriformes > Paridae > Pseudopodoces > Pseudopodoces humilis. Next base: position 97,361,580 of record NC_142202.1, read on the forward strand.
TAATAATAATAATGATGTAGGTATTCCAGACATTGAGACATGCCAGAACTACCAAGGGAAATAAATCACATTTTAGTATTCAATCTCCAGCAGCCCATGGGTCTGTCACTGCAGGCGTATCTGCAGACACCACTGCACTCTGCTTAGAGCCTTCTCTGCAGAGAAACTCCAGCTGACAAACTCTGAAATGCAGCTGACACTCTGCATATGCTGTAAACATGAAAGGGGAAATGAGGGTGTTGTGCTCTGCACAGAAGCAGTTCTGGGGTGCTGGTGGCAGCTCACCTCAGACACTTGCTAAGCAGCCCTGAACCTGCCTCCTGCCAGGGAGTCAGTGCCATCCCCCCACACAAATTCATGGCTGCTCTGCAGGGCTTTCACAGGAGCCCCTTAGCTGCTGACAATTGTGACAAAGCATTTCAGGCCACATGTTTTAATGTGAATCTCATATAAGAAATACTTGTAAGGATAATGTTGTGTTTTCTACAGGCACATTTCAGGGCAGTGATGTGGACACTGTGTTCATCTTCTTTAAAAGGAAATGCAATTACCTTCATGGACAAGGTGAACTGTGTTTGCACCAGATTCATCTGGTCTCTGGCTTGGACTGGTGACCTTCCTGCTCAAGGAACTCCACACTGGGAGCCTCTGAATAAAGGGCAAAGGGAATTTGCACTTGGAGACTCCTCTGAACTCTCTCTGAACTAACCCTGAACTCCATCCTGAACTAACTGGGGATTATTTCCACTATCCATATCTGATTTCCTTCAGATTTTTGGTACATTTGAGTTTTCAAATGAATCCAGCTTTAAAAGTAGAGGACTGGATCCATTTCCTTTTTATTTATTATCTAAGCTCTCTAATCTTCTTTGTCTCCTTGCAGTTTGCATACACTGTATATGACATGACCTGTGTAGGGCACTTGCTATTTTCAGTCCTGACTCAGTACTCCAGTCATTGGCTATTATTAATCTGTCTTTATCTTCTATTAGACATAACAATATAACATTGGAGAAAGTCAATGAGAGGTCAGTGAGAGACCCTTGAAACAGCAGACCCTTTGAGAAAGCATAGGTTTCAAGTAATCTCATTTTGGTCTGTCTGAAAATTTTACGTAAGTTTTTAATTTCCTGTAGGAAAAGAAAGTACAATAAAAATAACTCACGTGAAAGCAAAATTATTAATTAAACATTCATATTAATTACTCAGGTAAGCAACATAATTCCCTCATCATCAAATTATCAAAGGAATCAAAGGAATTAGGTGACTATTTAGTTTTAGTCTGCAGTACATTTCTACACATTGCAGCCTGAGTCTGTGGAGGGTGCACAGAACATCTCACACAAGTGACCAAAACTCCACAAAATGGTTCAGGAATTCCTCAATTGCTGTTCATTTGCAGTTAAAGATGTCGAGTGAAGGGTAGCAAATAAGATTTCCAGCACAAGTTAACAAAATAGAATATTTCACTCCTTTTGATGAGACAGTTTAGAAATCACCAGAGGTCTAGGTATTATCTTGTAAAAGATGTATTCAAAGCTAAAGTATGCTCATCAGTTTTAAATAAAAATGTATTTGTTCACACTTGGCTAAGCTGTATACGTGTGCAAATTAAATGCTGGCCTCTTCATCATATCTCAGCATGATACAGAGATCTACCAGCATAAAAATCTGTTAAAGATGACTACTTCTAAGACTTCATCTTCTTGACAAAAGTGCTAAAACATTTTACTAGAAAGAATCTTAATAAAGACTGAAAGTAAACGCAGAATTGTCAGACAGATGGAGGAATCATGCAGAGGAACAGGCAGCCAGCAATGGATAAGAACCTATACAGGAGGGTGTAAAGCTAATTTTAATCAACTTTATTCTTCTTGCTTTGTGAGTATTGGGCTTTTTCTTATGCTTTTTCAAAAGAGTTTTGTGCTATCAAACGGGCAACTGGCAATTACACTCCCCATTCCTACTAGAAATAGCTGGAATGGTTATTGTTGTTGATATTATTCACAAAACAGTAGGGCTTGGAGTCAGCCAGGGTCTCCCACTGTGCAAGGGACTATACAGATGCAGAATAAAAAGAAGATTCTGTCTTAAAGCACCATCCTATTTCATTGTGTTGAGAGTGAATCTGCGTTCATACAATATCCCTCCCACCCTGTAATGCCGGGTTGGGAGATCTAAATCTGTGCTGATTTTTCCATAACAAGTAAGGATAAGAGACTGGAAGCTTTACTGAAGCAATAAGAGCCTTTGGCCATGCCCTGCTCATCTGGCTTTTGAAGTAGTCTGAGGGTGACCTTGTAGAGTCTCCCAATTTAGTATGTGTTAAAACTAGACATGCATGAGTAACTAGTGGGCAGAGAGTTACACAGGGCCACCACGGCGAGCCAGTTGCCCCTCGATCCCTGGCTTGCACCCAGGCTGGGGGGAAATTCCTGCAAGCTCAAGTTGCTTCCTCTGATAGGCATTAAAAAATATATTCTTTGTACCTAATGATGGGCAGGTATTTTTTACTGGGTTTCACGTGTGAGAAAAACATTCAGTGACAATGAACCCTTCCAGAAGGTCATGTTAATTTTGATAGTTTGGGAGAAAAAATGGGAAAGGGAGGAGCAGAAGGAACCCGCAGTGGAGTACTTCACTAGGATTTCAACTATCCATTTTCCAGAAAATCATTTCACTTGATTCAGCCTGACTACGTTTTAAAATATTAACATTACTATGCCAAAGAATCTATTGCTTGATCATCTGAGATTTCAGTGTGTTGTTGATAACTAAACTCACCTAGAATAAATTAAGTCTTTAAATACTAGGCATCTTCTTCAAACTGATCTTTTCAATTTTAAAATTACTGTATTGTTTTTCAGCCCCAAGATCTTAACTTCTCTGTGAGGAAATACAAAGGAAAAAAATGGTTTTAGCTGATAGTAAAAAGCCTGAACACAAGTCTTCAAACAATGTTCAGCCTTCCTAGCTTTAGAAAAGAGAACAGAATAAACCACAATGTGCCATTTTCTGTACAGTTTAGCTTTTGCTTCTTAATAGAAACCCAAAAAAATGTGGCAAATCACATCTTTGAAATAATATATTTTTTATCAGCTAAGTATCCTGAGGGCTTATCCCCAATAACAATGAATTATGAATAACTCATACTTCCTAATATACCCTGGATCTCCACATTCAGCTCCTGAAAAGAAGCTGAGCTCTGCTCTTTTATCATCTGATCTCCTTTTATTTCCTAACCCTGCAGTGCTGTACTCAGTGGGTCTGACATGGTGACATCCGCGCACTCAGTCCTCTGCGGATTGCCAGGGTACCCTGCCTTCTCCAAAGCCTTTCTTGGGCATCCATAGCTGTGCCTGGGAACAATCAGACAATGCTCAAATGCTAAATAAAGGGACAGAGCTAGGACACAGCTGACAGAGCATGTCCTAACACTTGGAAGGATGGTGCCTCTGCATTCCCAGATTATACTCTGGAGCTGGGAATGGCTGCCATCCCCCAACACAGTGAACTCTTGAGGATAATAAGTAGTTTAACATTGCTTGGCTTTCTAATGCCTTATTAGAAATTTCAAAGAATCCAGCAAGCCTTCCTTAATTTCAGGAGGTGAGTGTGACTGTGTCACATCAGCTGATGCAGCTGATGGACGTGGGGCCAGCAGCGTGAGGTGGCCTCGCCTGCCTGCCCAAACCACATCGAGCTGTGATTTTGGTGGCCCTGCCCCAGACTGTGAACAGGGCCTGTGCTTAGCTTGCTGCAAGGAGAGAGATTGGAGATCAAGGAGGAGACATTTTACCCACCAGCTTCTTGCAGCTTTTTTTCCTACATATTCTCAGGAAGCAGAGGGACCCAAAGTGGCCCCTGAGTACTATTGGAAGTGCCAAACCTCCAGCTGTGCTTGCTTTTTATATTGATGTTTAAAAGTAAATAATTACCATGTGAGAAAACCACAACGGCATTTGATTTTTATCCCACTCCCCTGCCATACTCCTGTCCCTCCTCCCTCCCTTTCTTCTCCTGCTCAACCCCCAGTCCCACTTCCCCCCCACCCCAGTCCCCACATGTGGTCTAATTTGTCTTGTGCAGAAAAAGTGCAGCTCGAAACTCAGCAAAAAAAGCTTTCCCCAGCAAGCATAACCCACATGGTCACAAAGCTCCTGGTTATTGTGCTTTGCAGGTTTCTATTTCGCAAGTGCCCAGGGCAGCACCTGCGCAGACACCAAGGGATCCCCATCCCTCAGCCAGGCACACACAGCAGCCACTGCCCTTGGATCCACTCCCCAGAACAAGCTTCACAGCTCCAGCATCCTTCAGACTGAAGAATGAAGGAAACACCACAGTGCAAGGTTTGTTGGTGTTTTCTCATTGTCTGTTTTTCAGCTGGTGATCTTAGGAGCCGTAAGTCATTTAGCTGCACAAGCAGGAGCAAAAGATGAGCTGATTTAGCCCACTTCTCAATGCTGGTGTTATTTAGTATAGACATTCCTTAAAAATGTCATCTGACCATGTTAAATGAAAAAATAAAATAGACTTGGCCATTCAGACATAATTCCAGCACTGTAACATACTGGGAACTTCAGCTCCCACTGAGGCAAAGAGCTGCAACTGCAGTTTTTCCATACAAGCTACACAAACAATAAACTTCTATTTGACTAGTGACTAGGATACCTCTTTGTATTATTCTTATTCTGCTACTGCAAGTATCTCCTAGTAAGTACAGACCATTCAATCCCTTGAGGTCAGCATCTCCCAGGAGGTACTCAGCAAGCTACCATAATCACCTATGCTACTTATTGTATTTGTTAATGGGATTTGACACCTTTGCCTTCTGGCTTCAACTGCAGCCTACACTTACACTCTAAAAACACTGATTAAATTACTCACCTAGTAATTTTCAGGATCAAGACGACATTTTGAAAAACACACATTGCAATTTGATCTTGTATTATATAAACTCATTTGAAAGCCTGTTTCAGCAAATCATTTAAGCCCTTGCTGAAGTACCATTGAGTGACTTCACAAAGAAATATTTTTTGCATATAATATTTGCTCTCTGGCATTATCATGTAGCTTTCTGAAAGGAAAGTGGATTAGCTTCAGTTGTTGTTATGATTTATTATTTGTTGAGTGCTGACAGTACACTTCAATGGAACTTGAGGAAGTGCTTAAAGTTAAGCACATTTTCAAGTACATTGCTGATCTAGGGCCAAAAAGTGAATCTGAGACCTTCTTTGTTGGAAAGCATAGACATGACACCAAGGAAAAGCATTCTTTAATTTTCCCTTAAGCAGGAAACACTGGTTAGCCATGTGGGTCTGTTTTACAGATAAAAGAGTTGACTGTAAACCATTTATCATTTTGATATTCCAGTGCCAAAGAAAAAGTGTATCAACTGTTCATATAATAAGTTAAATGCAAATTTAGGAACGTGGCCAACAGGACACACATATCTTCCCAGAGAGAGATGAAAGCATAGAATGTAAATACACCACCTGGGGCTATCAACTCCCATCCAAGCCTGATGTCATGTCCTCTTGAAGGGCTCTGCATGCTCTCAGAATATTTGCCCTGGACAGACACACAAGGATATGGTCATCTACCAGTAAATAAAACACCAAAGAAGAGCTTCAAAAAGTAACAAGAATATTTGCTAAACTACTCTTTGCTAAACTACTCTTTGCTAAACTACTTGTTAGTGTAAACACATACTAGATACCATTAGCACAGGAGAGCACTGGGTAGCTCCAAAGGGCTGTAGCGTTTCTTTGCTATTGCTGTGTAAGGTAGTTCTTGATGCTCCACCTAGCTAGTGTGACTGCTCAGCACCTGCTAGGGCTAGTCCCTAAATTAATCAGTCTGGGATTGTATATGTGTTTTTTTTTATTACATGTGATAACAGTCTAACACAATAGAACCTTGTCTGTGACTGTAGCCAAAAGGCTCAATAAGAACAATAACAACAACAATAATAATTATGCTTATATGTTGCCTGAACACAATTCTGAAACATCTGTGGCTTGTCACTATTATAGTCCAGAAGCTATAGCCTAAGTTAGATTCTTTTGGAGGCAATACAAGGAAACTCACTGTGGCTCCTGAAACACTCTTGGAATGTAATAATATAAATGAGGAGGAAATATTCTGTGGGGAAAAAAGTGCTTAAGGCAACAGTAATTATATTGCCAAATATAGCATATAGAATCTGCAGAGTGAGAATTTCACATAACAAGGGAAATGTAAAGTCATACTTGGGGTGTAACTAAATTGTAATAGAATGGCTGAGGGGAGCATTATTTGAGGGAGTTAATATTTAATCCCTGAGTAGCCAAGGAAGCACAAGAGAGAGGCTGTTGTCAAAACTGCATTTTATTTATTTGTGCAGGAAACCATCAGTATGTATTTTGGTGTTGAAAAATCATAAATAATAATGTATTATAAACTCCACAGAACATATCTGAAATAACACAATCCTTATCTCTCTTTTTCCATTTTCCTGATATTCCTAAACTGGTAATATATAACAGAAAGCTCTGGTTTTGGAGAGCTCCTTCTGGGCAAAACCAAGCAGGGCTTTCTATTTGTTGAAAGGTCATTTCTGTCTCCACTACAGTGTGCTGCTGCAGGAAGGGATTTGTAAGAGTCTTCTCCTCCACCAGCCATCTGAGCAGTGCTCTTCTCTCCCTGTTGATCTCATTCAGGCTGCATTGAACCACTGCACCAAAGAGAAACCTCCTCCACTCCAACAAGGAATTTGCATCTTTTTCATCTCTCTGACTGCTGCTACTGCCCTTGGTACCTCCCTTCCCCCTTTTTCTCATTAAAAATACATTTATTCTAGCTTTAGCTGTCCTTTCTTAGTCCTTTCTTCTCAGGTATTTCCCCTCTAAGAATCATCTGTTTGTGAACATGGTTCAGACACCTCCCACCTCAGCTGCAATGCCCATAGCCTCTGTGGCACCCCACAAATAGTCCCTTTCCTATATGAGGTCAAAATGGGGACAAGTAGCATGAACTTGTGCTTACACAAGCAAGCCATGGCACTGAGCCAAGGCCTGCTGAAGTTACGAGGGCTTCTCCAATGCCTCTAACATTTTGGAATCATAAAACACGCATAAATGTTTTTAAACATAGATAAACATAAGAAATGCTTACTGTGTCTCTACATTTGCTGGGTTTTTTTGTGTGTGCATTTCACAAAAAAAAGACCACCTAATGGAATCAAAAAGAAGATTATGACTTTATAAACTAGGGAAAAGAAGCTTTTCTATGCTTCAAGAAAATCCAGAAACCTTTTCTGGCACAATCAGTTGCTGACAGAAACACCATCATAGAGACAACTGAATAAACTGTGAGGAGGAACTTTTCAGTAGTTGAAGCTATTCTAAATTCCAGTTTCATTTGTCACAGTTTCACTTTGAGAATTGTTGTGAAATTTGCACATATCAAATGAAAATTTTCAAGTTTTGGAGGACATATAGAGACAGAAAACACATGTTTCTTCTCTTAGAGAACACATAGTCCTTACCTGGCAGAGGAGCAGATGTACAACAGCAACAAACGCTTCTCTCCTGATAAATATTTTTGATCTTTTATTCCTAGGCTGTTTTGCCAGGTAATGTAAAACAGGTTAGAAATCTCCCTCTGCCGAAGGACCTGGACAAACTGGCACTTCACCAGGCAAGTGGTTGATCACCATCCCTGGAAGTATTTAAAAGAGGTGTAGATGTGACACTTGGGAACATGGTGTGGCCTTGGTGGGCTCGGCAGTGTTAGGTTAATGGTTTGACTCAATGATCTTAGAGCTCTTTCAATATGTAAATGATTCTACTTTTCAAAGATCACTCAGTACGCCTGTGTGAGGCTGACGTTGCAGCCACCAAGGGCAGCAGCACACACGGTTCTCTCAGCTACATCAGCTGAGTGGCAGAGGTTGCCCCACCAAGGTGGGACCACTGACAAAAGGGAGATGCTTTTACTCAAGTGATCTGTACTATGAGAGTGTGGATGGAAGAGGTAATTCAAACCCATTTCAAATGATACAACAAGATGGTCCTTCTATGCCATTTTGCCTTTTAAAAGGTATCTATTTTTTTAATGGAAATAATTTTTAAAAATATTATTCCATGTATTTACAACATATAATATGAATAGGACCACCTACAAATTAAAACTAACTTTAAATTTAAAACAAAAGTTCCTGGTTAAAAAGGAATTCAAAATTTGGAATTCAAATTGGATTTTAAATAAAGAAAATAACAACAACAAAGAAACAAAGATCCTGTTTGCCAAGAAGTACTTGTTGAGTGGAAATTACTTTACTGCAAATGTAGCTATTCAAGAGAAGCAAAAACTAAACCAGATCTGAAATAGAAACAATTTTTACAGGTTGTTTGATTGGCTGAGGAATACTAATTCTTCTAAAGCCATGGAGCAGAAATGAATTGTGGGAATAAATCTGTCAATCCATCAAATTTCAGTTTGTGACTTTAGTAGTGAATTGGCAGAAAAAGTAAATTATGTTTCAGACAGATTCAAATTTATGGGGTTTTTTTTAGGACTTTGTAATGTTTTGTAGTCTTTCAAACTCAATGAAACCAAATACATTTTTAGGCAGTCAGTTCATTACTAATGAGAGTGAAGGCTCTGACAGCAGAGCTAAATATCCCCTGTGGCCCCTGATGCCAATGTTTCTGTAGCTGGCTACAACAGAGACTCCCTGCACTGGATCTAACTCTCATCTGCTTCAGGTGCTGCTACGAAAACACGGTGTGCAGACAGAGCACATATGTGTACATCATCTTCTTTCATTTGCTGCACAGCTCTCTAGCATTTTGCCTATTGAAAGCAAAATTCAAGCTATTTTTTTATTAATAGCTGTGGGATTTTTTATGAACACTTTTAAACTCAAGTCCAAGGTAATCCATTTGGTTCAACTGGTTCTCAGCAGAGAGGTTTTTAAAATGACTTATTGCCATTTCTCTGTGTTGTTCCAGGGTCAACATATTTTCTTAACAAAGCAGTACTCATTGAAAGCAGTAGACTGTACAGCATAAATCCTTCAAGTCATATCATCCCACCTGGTATATGGTGGAACTTCTAGAAACCAAGGAGAGGGAAATGTATCATTTTAATCCTCCAAAATCTTCATCTCTTTTCCTTCATGTTCCAACGTTTCTTCTCTGAAATCTCCCCCAGGTTTATTTCTTTGTCTTCACCTGTCTGTTGCTTCTCCTACATTAGCCATTTTTGTCTGTCTCTAGCATTTGAAACCGTAAGGTTTCACCATCTCTCTTCTGTGTCTCTCAGGCTTTCCCCACAAAAGTAGATTAGAAGGGACAGGGATAACTGTTCAGACAAGATGCTGAGGATGATCACCCGCCCTTGGGTAGCTTGGGTAGCTCAGGCCAAAACTGACAACTGAACAGGAATGACCTTGGTGATTACCAGAATGCTTTGGATTTGTTTGTCCTTCTGGACAATGCTCTCAGGCGCATGATGTGATTCGTGGGGCTGTCCTCTGCAGGGTCAGGAGCTGGACTTTAATGATCCTTGTGGGTTCCTTCCCAGAATATTCTGTGATTCTATGACTCTACTGCAAGAGCTCCTCACCATCAGCTGACTACATCATCCTCTCTAGAGTTTTACATTCACAAGGCAAGAAAGATATTATTTTTTCCTTTTTTTGGGAAATACAAAACATTTATTTTCTAACATTCTTTTGCACCTTTAGTATAAACTGTGGTGCTGAAGTCCAACATAACAGCTGGTTTTGTGGTACATATATGATCCAGTTTCTTCTCAGCTCATAGCTGAGAAACTGTTCTGCAAAAGAGTCGTCTTAGATAATCTATGATACCATTACTACTTTTCCTCTGTATTCGAAAAATGTCTTTCAGAAATGTCATGGCTTAATTCATATTTTACTATCTAAATGTTTGTGGGAAGTATTTTTTCCTAAATTAACTCATGCCAAATAATTTATGTTGTTTCTCATCTCAGCAGAGATTTTCAAATTAGTCATCTTTTTATTATTCACATCATCCAAATTAACTTCACAGTTTTATTGAATTCAGTGATAGACTCTGGGGGTTATGAAGCTTTTAATGTTATAAACATTTTTTCTAAAACTTTTTACTGTTCTGAATAGCATGTTCAACCACTAAGCAAGCTGAGGCAGAAAATTAATATGCTTAACTTGCACAGTAAGTAGGAGTCTGTATTTCACTAATCATTAGAAGTTGTTTGCCTTATACACATTTATTGCTGCCACAAACACATTTGCTAACAAAATAATTTTTCTTGAACTGAGATGTGCTTATTTTCCCATAAAAAAAATCTCACCTTAAATTCTCAGACCTGTGCATTTTATCTTTTAAGTTAGAAAGATCAAAGGAAGATCAGAGTCAGAAAGGAAAACTAAGCTGATAACTACTAATATGTCAAATTCCTGATGATAATGATAACTATTGAATTCCACGTTTCACAGATCTGTCAGACTACAGCCAGGTTAATCACGTTAACTTTTAAAGAGCACAAATAAATGGCTGTAGCTTCAACTGAGCATCTACTAAACAATTTCCACTTCTGTGCAGAGACAGATGATTCTGCGTTAGCCTTGTGCATTCTGCACACAAACCTAAAACCACACCAATTCATGATACTTTAATAGATCTTACACTTGTATATTTCCTCTACAGAAGAAAAAGTCTTAACAGGTTTGCAACTGAGATGTAACCTCTAAGGGTTTTCAGTGAAGCAATTTAATAATGCACTCAGTTTCCACATAAGCAAAGGGGAGAGTGGTGTTTGCTTTTTTCATATTTTACTAGTTTCCTAGTTTAGCACATTTTTGGAACAAGGTGTGTCTGTATGTCCAGTACCCAGCACAATGGGACATTGGTAACAGTTGTGCTAGCAGCCTTTTGTCAGCAATTTTTGCTGGGCATGAAAATTGCATAATGACCATATAATGAGGAGGCTGCTATGTTAACACCACATTCAATGGAACAAACCCAGAAATTAATTTTACATTTTCATTTCACTAAAATTATACCAAAATGAAAAATTTATAATGTACAGCTATTTGAAAATTTTGATTAGTTTCTTGAGAGTTTTAAAGTATGATACTTGTTGTAAATGTTTCAGGATGCCACTTACATACTGTAAAATGCATGATATTTGAATATTCAAAACAAAACTAAGAAAGAATATTGAAACAATATCTTAATTAAATAAACTGTTTCTACACTGAACCAGCATTTTCAACAGTTGGGTTTTGTGTTGTTCTTTTTAATGTGTCTGGAATGAAAAGGAACTTGTTTTTCAATATCTATAAAGTGTATAAATTTCAGACTGCTTTGGAAGGACGTGTTGCTATTTTTGTGTACATTTAAAAATCTTACATGCATCAGATAAGGTATTCTGGTTTTCCATTCCTTGTTCTCTGTTTCCATCTCTAGTCTTGAGTTTTAAAAGTGCCATTGGGTTCATTTATCTCTAGTTTATGTTTTGACAAATATAATCATATGTGGTATATTCCCAGAGCCATACAAACATTAGATAATGTGACATTGCATTTTGTTTATATAGTGGATGAATAAAATTTTAGAGCTCTAATTTGGCAAATTAGACCACAGATAGTAAAAATTATCCAGCTCACTTAAACACAAAGTCTCAAGTGTGTCACATGAGTAGTGCCTTCTGTTTCCATCTCCATACCAATAGGCCCTTTTGGCTTTCTTTTCTCTAGTTTGTTAATTTTCTTTTTCTTTATTAATAATCAGGTCAGAGTTAGTTAACAAAGTACCAGACAACCAACTAAACATGATGCCATTTTTTTGGAGCTGGTTGGAATTTGGGGCTACCCTTAAGGGACTACCCTTTTTTGTTTGGATTGATGCAAAATTCAAGACTGACAGTTCAATATCTCATTTTAACACTTCACAGTCATTAATCAATGTCACATCAACAGCTACTTCGTGTTCCCCAACATGCTGAAGCACTCTTATATTTTACAATAGCATCATTTGGCACTTCTCTCACACTGTTCAGAAACAAAAGCACTGACAAGCTGCTGCACTGTTGTAAAATGGTTCAGAATGGTTCATATTCTTTGGAGGCACTCCAGAGGGTACTGCAAAATATATTTGAAGCTCTACCAGTTATACTGACAAACACACCAGGATCTTGCTTGATATCAGAGGTTCAACTGCAAGAGGCAATAATTTAGCTGATTAATCATTCTGTTCACTTACTCCATTTGGTGCAAAAAAGTACAGTTTGAGGTGCTTCATAATGTTATCTTGCATGTTGTTTCCAGGGCCTTTGCTGTTGACACACCAGCTTATTTCCTATAGTAAATACATTCTACTCTAGTATGCTTTACTAGTAAAGACATGGTGCTGTTTCTTATTACCCCTTTTATTATGTCCATTCCCATCCTGAGGTCGCACAGCAGGGCAGCAGGGAAAATTCCCCTCATACATGTGGGGTAAACACTGTGAGGAATTGTAGCTGCAATCTGTGCTCAGCCTCTCCTTCACCCATCTGAGGCTTCTCTAAGCTATGGCAAAGAACTGTCATCTTTCCAGGCAGATTTCCCCTCCCTGTTTAACAGAACTGCTCTACATTTCTACACAGGTACATATATACAGAACTCAGAAAGATTTCTGGCACTGCATCTGTGCAGTGGCAGCCTCTCCACCTGTAATGGTGGGCAATGAACTGATGACACAAAGCTAGAATAAAGTTATTAATTATATTTTATTTAGAGTTTCTGCTCTGTTGTGGTGACATTCATGTAATTTACTGAATTTGGCTTTTATTTCAGAGATGAAATAGCACCTTAGGAATGGTATGGTAGTACACATATACAGAGCTTAATGTAATCTGTCACCTCTTTTTTTTCCAAAAATCTAATTTAATCATTTGATTCTAGAACATCTTCAGAAAGATCTGAATTATGTCCAAGTTAGTAAAAATTGTAAGATTCATCCCTTGTTCTCTGTTCCTCAAACTTTTACAGGTTACAAACTTCCATATGTGCAGTTATTCAAAACAAGTTTTCCCTTCAGCACCTGGAAAATAAGTTTTTGATTTAATAAGTTACGCCAAGGTCAACATGTTGATAAAATTCACTGACCCCATCCCTGAACACCTGATATCGATACAGATTATGATAAAATTAATGAAATTTATTTTAATTTTTGTAGACTAATAGTCACAACATCATCTTATAATTCAAAGGTAGCCTTTGCCACCTCCCTTTAACAGAATGAAAGAAAATATTATTCTCCCATTTTTATAACCCTGTACCCAGAACATGTGATCATTTTGGCTGTTCAGCTCTCTGTGTGGAAGCTCAGCTGCAGCTAATGTTGAACTCATTCCCCTGAGCTATCACAGAGCAAGAAATCCTGCTGTTCACAGCCCCCAGCTTCTTGTAAGTGCTTGGGGGACAGTCAGCTGCTGCTGTGGTCAGAGGGGTGAAAACCCTGCATGAGAAGAAAAGTGGTTAAAGGCCATCCATCACATCAGCAATGATCAATGATGTCCACCACTGGGGGGATGGGAGGCAGGCAGGTAGGCAGGCAGAAAGGAAGGCAGGAAGGAAGGAAGGAAGGCAGGAAGGCAGGAAGGCAGGAAGGCAGGAAGGAAGGAAGGAAGGAAGGAAGGAAGGAAGGAAGGAAGGAAGGAAGGAAGGAAGGAAGGAAGGAAGGAAGGAAGGAAGGAAGGAAGGAAGGAAGGAAGGAAGGAAGGAAGGAAGGAAGGAAGGAAGGAAGGAAGGAAGGAAGGAAGGAAGGAAGGAAACCAATTCATTGAATTAATGATGTATTGTAAGAATATAGTATGCAGTAGTGTCAATACTCCTATTTCCCTCAAACATGAGGTTGCTTAGGGAATCTGATGGTTAGCTCACAGGGAAGAGAATTCAGGATTTTGTTTTCATTGTATTGCATGTAAGCATCCTATGGATCTGTTTTTATAAGGCTTTCTCTAAATGTCTTAGTGTTTATGAAAAAAAAAGGGGCGTTAAAATCATATTACATGATTATAGACATGGTGAAATTCTGCATGTTTACAATATATGGTTCAGAGTTTCACAATAGGTTAAGGGCATAAATTTATTTGATTTAAAAATACATTTGTTCATTGGGGTTTTTTGTAGTTGTTGATTCTACCTATTGGTATGGTATTCCCTGAAGAGCTTGATGCTGGCCACCTTTGAGAAAAAACATTAGACCATATGGATCATTGCCTTGATGTACTGCAAGAAATTTTGTGTTCCTAGTTCAAGTCTAAAACCCACTTGCATTTCCATTTTTGTCATTACCGAGGGGTTAAAAACCCAGCACATTCTAAAACAGAAATGCTTATGATATAATTTCAAATGCCATATGTGTTTAAGTAGATTCCAAACTTTAAGTGCAGTAGAATAACAATCAGAGAGGAACAGGGCTTTTTTTTTTTAAGGATTTCATTTCCAGAGAGGTCTGTTTGTAAAACCCTAATCCAGAAGAGCCTGGAAAGCAGTTTTGCATAGTTAATGTATTGCACGTGAATACATCTGCTAAGTCTGAATACTTATATAAATCCTCCAAAGTAAGACTCTGAAATTGCCTAGGTGACAGAATAAATCCATCCTGTACCAAAAAAATTTAACGTTTAGCCTCCAGCTGCTTAACCTTAGTTACTGCATCATGGTTACTGTGTGCATTCCTGAGTTTATAACTATTTTTTTTTTTTCCTAGATAGGAAGACATCTTGAGTTTATTTTTATTGGCCATCAATTCTCTCACAGGATCAAAATATCACAAGTTGATTAGGTATTAATGAGAGTTCATTAATAGTAGGTTTCTGGCTCCAGAACCCCGAACATCTGTGATTTTCTAACTTAGTGAATTTTGAGCACCGATAAAATTTTTCTTTCCAATAAAGCTTATTAATAAATGATTGAGCAATGTAATTTATCACTGACTGTATTCTTTCTTAGACCTAAAGTTGCATTATAAATTGACTCTTCAGAAAGAGGTAAACTGATTCACTTACTTCAGGTCTTGCCTTGCATTCAGACATATGGTTCTGCTTAAATGTGCCCATGTTTGCAACTTTCAGTTGACATTTTTGGCACTCAGAATAGTGTCTTGTAATTATGCTAAGTCTAGAAAGGAGGATTAGCTTTTATAGCAGAATTCATAAAATAAAAAAAATTTAAAAAAAGTTTTAGTCAAATTTATTGGCTGCAATGAGCCCTCCAGAATGCAGACGTCTGGTCTGGTGGAGCTCAATAGATTTCTGTTTGCTGCATGTGCACGCGCGTGCGCACTCACACACGCACAAACGACTGCTTTAAGAAAGCATTTGTGTGCAATAAAATGTTAAATATTTTCACACTTAGAATCAGCTTCCCCACCTGCAGTGATTATTGTCAAACAAGCTTCATTTGATATGTTTTGAAAGCCTTTTTCTTCCTCTTTTCTCCCCTATGCCTTTCTTTCTCTCTTAAAATACACTATATTTGTTGTATCTGCTGCTTTGCAAAGCCAGTTTTTTGAACACTGTCCAGGTTTTTCCATAATTCTCACCCTGGTGCAGTTTTGTGGAACAATTTGCGAGTGCTTCATTATTGATTTAAAGCCACAGGAGTTGTAAGGGTGTGAACTGAGCTATCCTGCAGTATGTTGTGTGTAGAAACCATCACTTATCAGTCCTGAAAGCCACATTCCTGATAGCTGAGTGTTGGAATGAAACTCTGACTTTTATCTCTGCACCAAAAGGGAAAGGTTTAATTTGGGTTAGCAAAGACCAGGCTCCTATTTCCTGTGCAACAGCCTGCTTTAAAGTGTGCTTTAATTCCCGATGATTCCACTGGAAGATCAAGCTCACACACACATCTATCAAACAAATCTCCTCACCCTTGAGGATCCTCACCCCTTTTTGAACTCTCTTAGGAATGAAAAAGCCATAGCAACCTAGCTGCCATGCCTTGTACATTTTGAATACAAGCATCTGCAAAAAGTTGTGTTCTGTGCTGTTATTGATTTTTTCTTCTTTCATGAGTTTGCACTTTCAAATGTCCCTATTAGACACTGTAGGGCAAAATCAGGGTGATTACCTTGAGTTATCATAGTCAAGCATGAAATCCTATCTCTCCCTTTGGGAAATAATTAATCCACTATTTATGACAGTTTAGAGAGAAAGACTAGTTCTTTCAAGGATTAAAAGCCTTCCTTCATTGCTTCCTTCCATTAGAGCAGACCTTTAAAGGATGATGAATTCAAATTGTTATGAGCAGCTGTCACAACACAGTACTTTCCTATTTAGCATCCACCAGTCGCATGCTGGGGACTCCTGACTGTGGGATCCCTGCTTAGGCTGTAAAGCCAGGCTGGCACCTTGGAGCTGCCCTCTACCTGGGAGCCTCTGCCTTTTCCAAAGCCTCTTTCTCTTGATTATCTACCCAGGATGCAAGGCCAACCAGGCTCCTCATTTAGATAACTCACTGAACTATATCTAAGGAGGTGGGATTAATCTAGGCCATGGTTTCTAGTTGGAAATGAATGCAAAACATTGAAAAAGCGGAAGAAATACACCTCAAGAAGAGGAACACAAGGAACAGGAACCACTCGTGTCTCGTTCCTGACAGGGCAATCCTGTTCTCTGCTGCAATTGTGCAATATCTGGCAATCATCCTGGGTGGTGTTATAAAATGAGATGGGATTGCTTAGGTAACACATAAATTTAGTCTCTAAAAGGTAGGTGTCCAATCCAATTTGGGGCTTAATCTCTCTCGGTAATCAAAGAGGAGAAGCAGACACCTCCCCAGGGTGATATTTCCCATTTTAAGGTAGGTGTTTCAGAGAGGACAGGCAAATAAACTTCCCAAAGATAACTCTGTCATCACTGGAGAAAGAAAGTTATCTCATGCAACTAGTTCAGGCTACTCAGCTAAATTTTAGATTGCTGAAGTTAAGCAAGTCAAATTTTTTCCAAGTCCTTGAATCCTGTATCTCTAGAGGTACAGGAAACTAAGCACAGGTCTGTTCAGCCTTAAAATGTATCCTGTCACTATAACTATTTTTAACATTAGCTTTGCATTAGAAGCTAATAAATGTTGCCAGTACCTTTTAAACTCTTAGCTGTATACTACATGTGTTGGCTTTTTGTTGTTTTTTCCTTCCCCCTGTAAAACTGCTAAACATATGCTTAACCATCTGGCAAGGAACAATCAAAACCAAACAAACACACTGTTTGAAAGTTCAAACAGATAATCAGTCATACTTCTTCACAGATTTTATATACAGGCCTGAATAATAGCACAGTAATGTAGAATGAAACAGCAATGTAAAAATTAATTAACATGCCACAGTAGGTAGTTTAATGCTCTCATTCAAAATAAAGATACTATAAGGGAGAGAGTTTCTCTCCTCTTCCTGTCCTGCTCTGTACATATTCTGGCTGAACTGTATTTCTTCAGGCTATTAGTGTTACCAATCATATATTACCTCTGTCTTCCCTGTCCTTCCTTCCTCCAGTACCTCCAGATTTTCTACCACACTGCAGTAGCTATCTTAATTTTCAAGGTTCTGTGCTTCCTAGCACCTCTTTATCTTTCATCACTGTTGTGCCAGCTTCCCTGGTATTCTCTCCCAGACCTCTGGATGTTCCTTGCCTATTTGGCAAGTTCTCAATCAAGAGCCTAGAAGTCCTTCTCACACTCTTTCTTAGACAGAGAAGAATTACTCCATAGATATCTGTGTAGGCATGAACTTGTGCTTTGAGTCACTGTTGGGTATTCCAGGCTTTTACTACAAAATAATGTCTACAGGAATCCTGCTAGGTGTCCCATGCACTGTGGTTGTACAGACAGATAAAGAATAAGGGTAATAAAAACAACATTAGCTGGTATCTTCTGTTTCTCTGCAGAGAAGCAAAAGAGATATTAGGGCAGGTAATTCCATCGAACTTTGGCTGGCTGTGTTTGTCCTATCATGGCAAACTTTGATAGAGTAACATATTTCTATTCAAGTAGTTGCAATAAAATCAAAAAAATGTTTTTAGCTTTCTTTTGAGGAATTTGGAATGCAATTTGGAGGGTGGTCAGAACCTGGAAAAACAAGGAAACCAGTACAGGAAGGTGTGTGGTGTGGAACATATGTTTGCTGCTGGTTCAAAAGAATGGCAGATTTGGCTTAAGGGGCATGCAGTAAAAAAACATAGACTTTGAATGAAGAGTGCTAAAACTGAAACAGACTCAGGCCTCCTAAAGTCATTAGTGTAATGCAGCTTTAGGAAAACTTTTTTTCCTGTTGCTAAGAATGAAATATACAGCAATAATTTCACACCCTCCTCTGAATACGCAGAGCCCAGATTTTTCTCCTTGAGCTGTCCAGCTCTATAGTATTTGGCTCTCCAGATTTATCAATGTAAAGTAAAGCAGATCTAAGTATGGCCTTTACAGGAGGAAACCCACACTCAGTTTCTGACACTAAGAAATCAGAAAAGCAGAAAGAACAAAAGTAGGTTAGTTTTGGTTTTGTTTGACTTTTAAGATTTTGGCCTTGGAGTTGGAAACCAGCCCAATCTTTATGGTTTGAATCCCTATCTTCATCTAGATGCTTGGACTTCATTATCTTTTACCTTTGCATTGACACATGCTGCCCGCCCAGGAGCTGACACTTTAGGTCTGTGTCCTCAATCAACACTCTCCTTGCAGGCTTATTGCTATCCCTCCCTTTTCCCCTGCCTCTTCTGCCAGGAGGACACAGCAGTGAGACAGCATCTGAGGATACACCTATCAAAATGATGCATGATGTGAAAGATAAGTATTGAGAGTCACAAACTCCCCTCCTCTGTTGCCAGACAGTGTTACAGCCTTTCTTGACTAAGGAAGCGTCCATCAGTATGTCTCTTTTGATGAAGTTACAACCTCAGCAAATTTCTGGTGGACACCTTCGGAAGGGGTAAAACAGAGCCTGTGCTGTTGTGATTTATCTTCCTGTTTGGCATTGTCTACTCATATCAGAGTGAATTTCTCTCACAGAAGTGCTGCACATCTATCTGTGTAAGAAATGTGCATTACAATCTAGGTGGGAGCAGGTAGGAATCTTAATCTTCCACAATCTCTGTCTCCATTTACCCCAGCAGGCTCTGTGTGCTTGCAGACCAGGGTTAGATAGGGCCCAGCACAGCAGGCTAGTGTGGGCAGCTCGTTGGTTTTTGGCATCCAGGACACAAAGTAAGCTGCTAAAAATTCACTCTAATAAGCTATTTTTGTTCTCTACCACAACTTTACAAAGAGATATGGCCATGATAATGTTTGGTACCATGATTTCTACCGATCATTTCCTGGTGTGTACCAAGAACTTTGCTTCACTTTTCATGTATGAAAATTATGTTAAAAAGATATTATTCACTTCTGAGGAACAAGAAAAAAGCCCAAAGCACAGTTATCCAGCAGCTGGCAAAACAGTAGCAACATGATTTAGAGAAGCCTGGTCTTCCAACTAACATGAGATTAAATAAAACATTATTTATTTATTGGCTTTTCTGGTTCACTTACCATGATTTGCATAAAATCTAATATTGTGGAATCTCTTTGGGACCCCAGTAGATGTCTTGCTTTTGCTAGATGTATGATCCCTCTCTCAACTGCTTATCTAAGAACTAGACACTGAATGCCTTGCACACACTAATGAATTTTTCTCCTCACAACCTCCCTGACAGAGAGTTATTGCTTGACTTACCTGTGGGAAAATAAGATTAAATAATTGGCTCCAAGTCAAGAGGAAGCCTGTGGCTGAGCTGTGACTAGCACCCAGATATCCTGAGTCACAGTCCAGTGCATTAACCACAAGCCAGTTTTGTTGCTGACAGACTTTTCTTGGTAGCAAGCCCACATTTCTGGAATGCATTCCCTGTAGAAATGCAATTAAGTATGTACTTGGCTACTTTAAAAAGAGCTGCAAGCCCCACCCCTCTACCCAGGCCTTCCACTTACTAAATCCCTGCTTCTCAGTTTACTAGTAAAGCTACAGGTGGCCAAGAGGCCAGTCTGGAGTTATTTTTATGGTTGTTGTGTCTTGCTGAAGATAAACTCATTTTACAAAGAAATAATTTCAATTAAAAGAAATTAATTTTGACATCAGAGGGTCTTGTCACCATTGTAAGAGTCAGCCTGTGGTGGGTGTTGACTGGACACAGGATCAGAAGCCCACCTGAACTCACTTAGGACGTGTCAGTGTCTAATAGGCAGCTTCTATCAGCTTAACAAAAAAATATATTCTTTTATTTTCATAGGAGCCAAAGTAACTGTCATGATATCTTAACTTTTTAGAGGATTTTTGGTATTTTGGTAGAAGACCATTTTTGAGCCATTTTGATACTTGATAGGTTAATCCCTCAGAAAATGGAAATATTCACAAGATTGAATTCCTGTGCATCATAATCTGTTTGGCTTTTATGAGAGAAAAGAGCAATTTGCTTAATCAAATGTGTATGTCTCTGTAAGAACTAAAATTTTTGCTTCTGTGAACAAGGAATTAGATATGGTGCTGCGGTTGTTGTCCAGTCAAGTCTTCCTATCTGTATGGAAAATAATAGCATCTTGAAGAGAAAATTTATTGTTACTAAGCCCCTTTGGAGACAGAAAGTAATGTAATATTTTTTGAGTAACTGTTGTTCAAAATATCTGAATATAATTGCAACACTGATCAGAGAACATCGGTGTGCCAACTAAACCAACATTTGGATCTAATTAACCCTGTGTTTTATCTTTGGTATCCTTTAAGAAAAATCTCATTCACATTTCACAAAACTAAATCTAGAGTCTGAACAGCTTTACTGTAACTTCACAAACATGAATGATTTTTGGGATCTGCCAGATCCTTCAGCCATCCTTACCCTCAAGTACTTTTCCCAAGAAACCAATTTTATAGACACAAAGAAAGATAAAACTTCATTTAAAAAGACAAGTGCATGCATGCTTTTTGCACTGCTGTATTTGTAACAAACACATGCATGCACAGGGCTGATATGCAACACATCTGCATTCTGTGAACATCACATAGGAGAAAATATATTTAGCAAGTAATGAGTAGCCTTCCTCTGCAGCTAACATAGCAGCTTCCATCTGTGGTGAATTAGAGGTTATTCCAAGAAAAGATCCTGCATGAGTTTTGTCAGAAGAAATTAGTTTGGTGTGCTGTAAAATCAAAACCAGAATGAGATGTGATTATTGCTGAGTGGCTGGGTCACTCCTAATGTTGCCTTGATTCCTATAACATGAAAAGGAACTTTGAAAAAAGAGACATCACAGCTCTGTGCAACTGTGCTGCTTTCACTGTCATAAAGCAGTATTAATCAGAGTTAGCCCAAAACAGCCGAACCCGGGTCAAGGGATGCTGGAATGGTGCAGCCACATCTGCCAGTTCTTCTCCTGCAGAGAACAAGCCCCTTGGTTGTATGACAGCTCAGGGAATTCAGCAGCCAGGATACTGTTTACTGGTGCCAAAGTACAATGAATTTTGGGGGTGCTAAAGTTTTACAAGAAATGTCTATTTAAAAAATCTTCCTTTAGACATTGCAGCCAATAATACTGATATTTATATTTTATACAAAATATATAAGACTACTTGGATCCGATTTCTGTGATTCTGTGTATATAACACCATGTGCCCAATGGCCATTTGTTCTGCAGTACAGAAATAAAGAAATTTTAGATAACATAAAATATGAATATTGCTATGTTGCTCATACCGACAGCTGATGTAATGTACAGTCACAGCATTTACTGTGGATTCCAGATTTAACAGTTTTGAAAATATGTAATCTGCTCTTGCCAGAGTGGAATGATCTGTCTGGGCTCCTAGACAGCCCAGGAAGAGCTTCCTGAAAGTAGATCCTCTACAGTCCCTTCAGGCAATGTTTAGGCCCTGAGCTTATCCCACAAGCCTAATGGATTTCTTTGACTAAGAGTTTACAAAGTCCCTCACTGCCTGAGGAGCTCTTTTTCTGATCCCCACAAACATGCACGAGGCAGCTGAGAGCTGCAATGAGTGCCAGTGAGAACGTGAAAGATTACAGAAAATACTTTTAGTTCAGTATTAAACAGTGCAACAGAAACAGAGTTCATTATTGACATGAAGTGGATTGTTAATTTTCATCTTGAATTCAAATACATTTCCATGAACAGCTGCAAGCTCAGATCGAAAGAGTATATCGAATTCAAATATTCTAAATGGAAGATATGCATTACATAGCATTAAGAGAGGGTTTTTCACAAGGGAAAGTGTATGGACTTCTGATTAAAACTGAACTTATTCAAGGAGGTGTGATGAACTTTGAGCCCTGACACAGAAATTTAGTGTGACCTTCTCTGTGTCACTCTGTCTTCCAGTTCACTCTTTTGTTATCTGCAATGGAAGAATCCCCCTAACCTTTTCTAGTACACCAGCTTTTTAGGGAGAACCATAGTCCTATAAGTGTTACTGGTCTTTGGTGTTTGTTGTCTTCTTTTTAAAATTGAACAAAAAATGACAATTAAAATATGGATATTTTAAATGATAAAACAATTTTGAGTTTTGTTTTTAAAGTGCAATTTTGTCCCTCGCCCATCTTTTTTTCCTTCTGAGTGCAATTACAAGATTAGCTGCATGGCTTCTCTCTAATGGGACTTTGAAAGTCTGCATATTTTGCCCAATAAAAATTTAGAGGGAAGGGAAGAGGAAGAGAGGAGGAAAATGAAGTTTAAATATTTTTGTTAATGCATTTATGCAACAGTTCAGATGTTAAAATCATGTGGGGGTGCTAATAGCATATTTACACTTAAGAGGAAAATTGTACGGATTAATTTGGACAGTAGTTTGAAAATACAAAATACATTAGGGAATAGTTTTTGAATCTAATTTTTTTTTTTTTTATTCTCTAAGCTTCTTGCAAGAGTGTTTACCTTCCTAAAGGCAAGAGGAACCATAATACCACTTTGAATATGACACAAGGATGAAGGAAAATGTTTAACTCCTGCTTAGAAGTTGGTTGAAAATGCTCTCTGCAGCAATGCCTCGCAGAGCAGCCAGAAGTACAGCTGAGATGGGGTGAATACACCTTGGAAAGCTTTCACTGACTTGTCTGGCTGCAGACTACAGTGAAGCCAAAATGTGGGTTTCTGAGGCATGTGTAGGATCCCAAAGGACCTTCAAAATCCCATAGAAAAATCCTGCTGCTAGTGCAGTATTAGCAGCTGCGATAAATCTTCTTCCAGTGTATTTACATACGATGAATTTACACCTTTGTCATGTAAATACTGCATTCATTTGAAATTTCACCTGAGTGGGATGTTCTACTCCCAGGTTATGCTTACCTCACTGCTGGTGAGTTGCCCAATCCTGTCTGTTAAGAGCCAGAAAAATCTAAAAATGTAAAAAAAACCCCACAGACTAAGACATTTCTCAGTGGCCTGTTTGAAGATCCACATAAGCATGTGGTGAACTTTAGACATGAGCTTGAGTTTCCAGCATCAAAAGTTTGAAGTTAAGGGCTTTATCTCTTAACTGCAACAATGTGAGTCAGGAAGGAGAAACCCGGCCTTGAGTAAACAAGTCAGGTTATGTTCCAGTATGATGTCAGGAGGGATAGAGTTAAAATCTGCATGTGGAAGCAGCCAGGAACCAAGTACAAGCTGTGCCCCAGTGGTGGCAGGTCAGCATTTTGGATTTTGAGCTAAGATGCGGTTTCCCACACCCTGCACCAAGGTGCACCAAGAACTACATTTTTTAAATGGGAAAAATCTAGTCAGAGGTCTTTCCTAGGCTATTATAGAACTTGAAAATTATGTTTGTTAAATAGATATATGTATTCTTATGCCCTGTATATATAACCATAACCCTATCTATATAATTAATTTGCAAATGCATATATATATGTATATACATATATATATACACACACACACACACACACACATATATATATATATATATATATATATATATATATATGTATATATCTCTACCAGAAGTGGTAAAAAACCCTCTGGTACCCTGAGTCAGCATCTAAGTTATCAGCAGGAAATTATTTGTATCTCTGTGTATCTCCATAGACTTGTTATCAGGTGGTGGGAAGCATCTAGAAATTACCCCTTGTGGCATCCTGCATTTAACCACAAGTTTAGAGGTTTCTCCTAACAGTGGTCCAAGGAACTCGACCTTGTTATAAGTAACCACTTTTGGTTGTGCAAACAAACACAACAAGCAACTTAAAACATAATAATAATATTTAAGTCCAAATTCTACTGTAATTTGCACTCAACATAACCCTAAAACTGAGGCTGTGGTTGAAGCAATAGAGTATTGCTCCAGGTACACCACACATTTCTGGTGTGACATGGAGCAGACAGGTTTTCCCCTGTATCCCCTGTCTAAATCACAGGGGAGCCAGCGATTGTCTCACACATAATTTATCTGTGTAGGGACTGCTTTCTCTCATTGTAGCATGCATTGTAATGAGGCCTTCATCATAATGAGTGATTCTGAAGCATGCTGTAAATTGGATCTTCCCCCTTGCAGGAAGTCATCTGACACTTTCACAATTGCTTTCTGAATTCTGAGCAGGGATGAGAAGCCAAAGAGCACAGATTGCTCATTGAACATATATTCTTAAGTTTCAGCTTAGAATTGTCAAATAATGGACTTGTAAAAAAAATCATCAGATATTCGGAAATAATATTCCAAACTCTCTTCTTTAGAGTCCAGATAGATTTCCTGAAGTACAGAAAGGTCATTCTGAGTCAAGGTTAGAAAGAAAGATCTAGAAGCTTCCTCATAAAATTTTATGAAATATTGGCAGGGTTTTATTTTCACTCTCCTGATCAGAAAATATGAACTTTTTGCCCACACATACATTTGTCTCCAGTGGAAAAAAACATGGAAATGTCCTCATGGCAAAAATGTTCATGAGTTTATTCAGAGCAATGCTAATATAGTGATATAAAGCAGGACTCTTAAGGTCTCATTGTACTCTGGCAGTTTAAGAAAACTGAATAACATTCTAAAACCTCTATGAAAACGTTTCTCTCTGCTCATCTTTATCTGACCCTCTGGAATGTGATTTATTGATAATCTTTCAGAATACTTTTATTTGCTGTCTTTTCTATTTTTGCCTATTGATACCCAAAGTGGCTGAATACCCATACTGTGTACCCTTGTGGCTGGCACAGGACTCCTGGAAATCTTGGTACTGATAGGAGACTTGCATGTGGAACTGTGTCTTGATCACTGAAGCTAGAGTTCCATCCATCTCACCTAACTGTACCTAACCTGTAAAAGTGATATATCTAGTCTAAATTACTCATGGAGGCTCCCTCGATAATTAATGAGCAAACACAGTACCTACAAAAGGGTGTTTGTCCCATCCAAAGACATATGTCAGAGACAGATGGGATAAACTATGCTCTAGTGATGTTGGTCTCCTTTGACCATAAAGCATGAAATTAGATGTCTAATTTCCACACAGTTAAAAGTAGGGGGGCATAAAAATCCTCTTTGGTCCCCAGTCTGTGTAAACAAAATATAAACCTTGAGGGAAAGAAAGTAAGAAGAGGCTATGCACCACAGGCTTCCTATGGGACATTTTTCCTGTGGTGAGTTTCCACCAACGCTGTCTGATTTTTCTGCACTCATTGCATCAGGATGTTTGGGAACTGTTGAAAGGGCTGTGTCCTAGGAGCCCTGGAAACAGGTGCACGTGGCTGATACTGGGAATGCAAATAACAACTTTCTTTACATCACACCATGTACTGCATGGCTTCTCCAATTCAAAACCTCTGCCTTTCAATATATTTCTCTAACCGTGGCAGCATCTGACAGCATTTTTGCTCCATACCTAATGGCTTGATGGATTCTTTGAAAATGAACCTATGGCAAATCACCGACAGTTTTGCAAGATACATGTATTGCATATCATTCATTACAAACAGCTGGAGTGAAACATTTCCAATAAGCTTGGATTTTGATATAGCAGTGAGAAAGAAGCACAGAGAATATGATTTTCTCTTAATGCTGAACAACTGATGTTCTTCCTACTTAGGAAAATAATATTTCTATACCCACTAATCAAGGATTTCCAAACTAACTTGGGAGTCAGCCACACATATTCCACCACTTTTAATATTTTTTAAAAAAGAGCATGTCAGAAAAGATCTCATGTTTTTTATTCTCTTATCCCTTCTTCCTGATCTCCAGTGTGAGCAACCACTTAGGGGGATTCACTTCATCAGATTCCACTTCAGTCATAAGTGGTGATACTGGTAATTTCTTGCTGCTCATGCTCAGAATGAATCAAACTCTCCAGGCAAATCTTTTATGTGGCTTTTTCTCAATCAGTTTTCAGACTGATATAGAAGCGGTCCCAAGGCCTTAGTCTTAAGTGTTTCTTGTCAAGAGGAGAAATGATTCTTTCATCAATTTTGGATATATCACCTTTAAGTTTTAGTTGAATGCCCATTTGCTTCTGTAACAAGGGAAAGTAAAAAGGCTCTTCCTCTCAGTTTTCTTCTACTATCCTTTTTCATTTTTATAGTGTTGTTCAAAACAGTTTTATCTGAGTGTTTTCTATGTCCAATTTATTTTAAAAAATGGAGCACCTAGAGGCTTTCTGTAGTTTTTCTCTTTTCAGGGTGAAATTTATGTTTTGAATAAACTTTCAGAATTTAAATTTACTTCTTTCCTTAAACTGAGGGAGAATTTGAATCTGAGTGAAAAAAAAAATATTTTTATTATGTTATTGAATTAACTAAAATGTTAGAGAAAAAAATATTATGACTGATAGGTAAAACAAAGATACAAGGCCTTAAAATCAGAATATCTTGATTATTTTTCTTTGTTTTAAACCAGATGCCTCTCTTTTTCTAGATACTGGTTCCTGAGGCTTTGACTGACTGTTGTCATAACCAAAATTTTTAACCCTGGAAAATATCCAGATATTTAAATACCTTTATACTCATTCCAACTACTTCAATTTAGATTTTTGATGATATTTTACCTATTTTCTGGTGTAAGAGGCACCACAGGAGTGGAAAGAAAAGAGAAAAAAGAAGGAAGAGGCTTTACTTTTTCCCATTCCACCCCATCACTGTGTCTCACATCATCCTCAGCTCTCTCTCTCCTATTCCATCAATATCATGTTGTCCTAGAGTGACACTTCTCTCCAAAGAAATCTCTTTTCCCAAACCAGTTGCGGGGAGGGGCCGCTTGGATTTGCTTTTCTGGGGTGACCCCATTTGGAGATTCTCTCCCAAATTTGCCCTAAACCAAGACACATATTCAAGCCATAAAACCTCCCAGGGACTTTCTCCATCCATACTCTTCTGTAGCCCTTAATAAATTCCATGCCTGGTCTTCCATTAGGGCTTCTTCAGCGTCTGCTGATAATTGCTAAAATGCGTCTTGCAAGGCTTCTTTGCAGTCATTGATACTTCTGAGTGGAAGTATCAATGATATCTGAGTGGAATAAATAGAGTGGAAAGGAGATTAAGCCTCTTAAGACTCTTACCTACATCTTTCCTATGTGGCCTAGAAATTAGTAAAAAAGGGTAGATTTTCTTCATCCATGGCATATTTGGGAGAGGTGGAAGAACAAAAGCAAATTATTTTTACTGACAGATTCAAAGCAGTAAATTAATGGAAGACACAATTAATAAGATGGTGACATTATGAATAAAAGTAGAGAAACTAAACAGAATAGAATAATAATAAAACATTGACATATACAGCACTAAAAGTGACTATTGGTAGCCAATGGAAAAGCAGTAAACCTGAGGAAGCAGGCTAATGCTTCTGTATAAGGAACTATCCTGTTTTATCAGCTAAGGACATGGAGCTCTACATCCCCAACAAATGATGAGTCAGAAATTTGCATTACACAGGAGAAGGCTACATGGAAGGCAAGGAAAATGCTTCAGTGAAGTGACACATTATCCAATGAAAGAATTAAACAAATGACTTCTTGACAGGGGATAATTCCTGCAAACTACCAAGGAGAGAATTTTGCCTTCTGGAATCCATTTCCACCTGGAATTTGTATGTGAGTGCATGGGGAGACTCTCACATGAGTGTCTGATGCTGTACTGGAATCTCAGATCACTTGTGTGCTAATATGATTGTCTTTTAACAGGCATGAATCCTATTTTTGAGAGTAATAAAGCAGATACAAGGCTATAGAGTTGACATTTTCCAGGGAAGCTGGCCAGTTGGCTACATCTAGATCATTGTGGTGGTCCCGCCTATCATTTATGAGTTGACTTCATGAGAAATAATATGTATGTAGATTGATTTTTCTCCAGAAACCAAACACAGCATCCATAACAATTTATGATGGCAGAGATTCCAGCTGGCTTGTTTCTGCAGTACTGGTTTGGCCAGATGCTGTAGCAGGAGAAGCAGAGGTAGTGAGGGATTTTACTGGAAGTAAAGCTTTTCTGTTTCTGAGCTCTCAGAGAATCAGCTGCAATGTTTTAGAGGTGATATGTAGCTTGCCCTTGATGCTTATTATTCTGATGGAATTCTGATAGCTGCAGGTAAAAAACAATTTGTCCAGTCTTTGGTCCAAGCCTATTGTCCTGAACTTCCCAGTCTCCTGCAAGGGCTGCAAGTAATCCCTGAGAGCCCAGAAAGGTGAAATGGGAATGGCTGCTGCTGTCCTTGCCTCCATCTACCAGACCAGACCCATTTCCAGCTTGTACAACATCCTCTCTCCCCTTGAAAAGCTTATTCCACTACCAGGAACAGGTATTATTACCATTTTGCAGGTATCTGCACTTCTGGCTTTTTAGTATGTAAAATATTTGGTTTTTAGGTGGTTATCTTTTTTTAACTGTTATCATTAAATGAAAATCAGCTACAGGAATGAAGAACAACCAGCAGCATCTTAGAAGTATCTTATTTAACCTATAGAAGCCTGTTTGAAAAGCGTGTGTATGCTGGCACTGGTCTCTGACACAAATCGCAAGGGCAGATTGGAAAATTGACTTTGACTCCATGCTGACATGCTGCAGACTGCTGGAAGATTGTCTGCATAAACAGAAGGCTTGAGGCAGTAGGGATATCCATCTCTTTTTTTTTGTTTCTCTTAATTTTTTCCCCAGCATCTGGCCATTGAAATACATCTCATGAAATGGAAGATGTTTGTATTCCAAAATAATCTGGAGTACCAGATCCTAATGACAGAGTAGCAAGTAAATTGGCAGGCTCATTGCTCGCTATATTAACTGCCACTACTTCCTGCTTCTAGTGGGGAGACAAACTTATTAAATCAGAGGTAAAACTTAGACTCCATCTCACTGAGTGTTAAAAGGAACATGCCAATGTCTTAAAATAAGATTGTAAGTTAGTTGCTAGAAGGATAAAATCGGTCATCCAAAACTCACAAATTCACAACTGATGTTTTGATGTGAAGCAGTCTGATTAATATGAAAAAAAAAAAAAAAAAGGAAAACCAGATTTTTATCGAGTTGACAAAAAAACCCAAATTTTTTGTGCTTGTTTATAATGCTACACTTCTATTTCCTTTTACACTTATTTTGGTGAGAGTGGCTGTCTAAAAGAGATGATAAATCAAATGTTTGAGTTGTATCAGCAAACATATTCACTAAGTTGTAAAAGGTGATATGTTTGCTTTAGGGTGTTTTCTTTATGTTTTTTTAAATTTCAGCAATGTTTTTCTGGAAATAGTTGAAGCTAAAAATCCTTCCTAATTCTAAAGTAAGAATTTCCACATGGAATTCATCAGCCTAATTAAACAGGCATAATTTCCAGTTACATGGAAAAGTTGTCAAGTGTGCTTACTTTTCCATGTATGCAAGTCTTTAAGATCCAGAACTTGTTGGAAAACTTTTCAGTGGAAATGGCTCTATCTGATAAAATAAATTCTGCAGATGTCTTTATACCAAATAGCAACCAACCTAGCTCCTTGTGCTTGCAAAAATTCAGTCTGTAGCTATAATGGGGATTAAATTAATTTTGTGGGGTAAAATTCATCTCAATTATCTGTAATCATTTAAAAGTTAGGTGTCTAGCCTAGCTAGTTGCTTAAGTGCACTCTGTAGTCAATGAAATAAGATGGGCATTATTCCAGGTGGCAACTCATCCTGCTATTCTGGGATAACTGCTTTAGAATGGGCTGAAACATCCTTTAGATGTGTTTATCTTCTCCAAATAAAGACAGAACCTCTGCACAGAGCTTGGCTATCTTCAAACTGAGTTTGAAGTGACTAAACATGAGTAGGAAAACTGCTACCTTAGACCAAAATTTAGATAGCTCAGATTGGCAGATGAAGCCTGCCTGTGCACTGTAAACTATATCTATTATACATAATGCACAGAAAAATATTGCAATAACTAATTCCATAAGTGTGTCGCAATGAAGAGAGACAGTTGTCTCAAAGTTTGTTGTTTTTCCCAGAAAACAGACTAAAGATACACTGCATAGATAAATTTTTCCATATTTTAGGTATTTAGAACTTCAAAGCACTGTTTACTTTTCATATTCTGTAGGATTACATTCTTAAAGAAGAACGTCTAAAGCGTATCTTTGACTTTTCCATTTCTGAGCTACAACAGAGAAGAAAAATCACAGAAGAGATAAATTCTCCTTGAACACTTGCTTTACATTTTCAGAAATCACATCTTTAATGTGATCTACACCATTCAATGTACTTGTAAATAATGTGGAAAAGACACCATATAGGGAGCTAATAAAACTGTAATAAATAATAAAATAATAAAATTCTATAAACTGACTTGGAAAGGTCAAACATAAACCTGATTGCAGGTAGTTGCAGTTAAACAACAAGTCAAAGCAAATAAAACTACACTTGGTTAAATAACAAAATAGCAGATGAATACACACATGTATGCAGAAGAAGGGAATAACCCCACCTATAGAAGTATGAGTGCCATAAATTATCCTAGGGTAGGCATGCATAAACTTTTGAAGGCATTGACTCAGTGCTCAGCTGTAGCTGCTACTGTGTAGCCAAAAGACAAACACAAACCTGACCATGTAAAGAAAGAGAAAACAGAAATCATTGTTATGCCAGTATCTCACAAACCATGTATATTTCCAGTCATCTTCCTTCAAAAGGACATTAGAGCAACTGGAAAAACACACAAAAAAAAAGGTGATTAAAAACATGCAGTGATTTTAGTATGGGAAAAAGCTCGAAGGTGTAGAAGAGAGGTGACTGGGACACATTATTGCTAAATAAAATCCTGAAGGTGTGAAGGATGTGACTGGAGAGCAGTGGTAAGAGAAACTAAGGCATTCCCAGGTGGCAGGCTGAAAACAAAGGAAAGGAATGCAAAGGCACTGAGTTGTGGAACTCACAGTAGCATAATGTTGCAGGGTTCAAAAGTACAGAGGGGAAAAAACCCACGAAAATGTCACAGAAGATAGTTCTTGCATAAACTTCTTAAAT
Organism: Pseudopodoces humilis; assembly: GCF_049639895.1. NCBI lineage: Eukaryota > Metazoa > Chordata > Aves > Passeriformes > Paridae > Pseudopodoces > Pseudopodoces humilis. The sequence goes on from NC_142202.1 coordinate 97,393,051, forward strand.
GAAGCTCAAGGTATAGCTTCTAGTTCAAGCTGCTAGTTTCTGAAGATTCTGACTCAAAATCGAATGCACTAAGAATCAGTCAACAGCTCCTCTTTTTAAAATGCTGTTTCTTTGGACTTCTGTATGCAGTATATCGGGCTAACCAGACCCTTCCCTGATCTGTGTTGCAGTTCTTCACAGCTCACACATTCTTCCAAGTTGTATAAATAGAAACCTCTTTCTGCAGGTTATTGGACAAAGCTGATTTATATGACTACAGACAGACCTGTTGAAACAACTTGCTTTAGATCAGATTGAAAAACATCACACAGCACTTTGAACATTTTTCTGACTTTCAAAACCAAAGGTTTGCTGTATTCTTTCCCTGGTGGCATTCACCCATACAAGGAGGATCCCAGAGAAGATATAAAGCAAAGGAAGTGCCTCTTTTACAGATAACAAAATTCCATTAAAAAATCAGCTCATCTTGCACCATTTCTTTCTCACACAGTAGAAGTAATTAACCAAATTTTTTAGGTTTTTAGCTTAAATGTCATGCACTATATCACATTTGTAACTTTTAGAAGCTTCATCTGGCATTCTTGGGCAAGATCTGTAGACACCACATGGGGGAAAATAACTTTCAGCACTTATATTTGTTATATCCTGTCAGAAGAGATTATTCTAAATCCATACGGCACAAACATAAGTACACGCTCTCAGTGTCCCAAAAGCTGATAAATTTTTAACTCAAGTCATTATATTATCCTAAATAGTAGCTATAGACTATTTCTACTACTTGTTATGTTGTGAATTCTTGAGTAGGAACTATTTAATTTCTAGGTCTGATATGGGAGCTATGTCCAGAATATCTTGTCACATTTTAATGGAAACTACTTTATATTTCTGTACTGTATTTGTCAGAGGTAGTCCTAACACTAGGATCTGTTCAGACTTAGTGGAAATTCAGTCCATCCTTAAAGTAGAAAATATATTTGAATTTCAATATTATCAAAACCAAACACATTTTTTTACGGAAAGGTGAATTTTTATGGAAGGTTGTGACCTCTTGGGCAAGCTTGCATACAAACATGCATTGAGGATTTTTGTCAGGTTTATACTTAGTTTGGAAACTTCAGTATATTCAGCAAGAGTATTATACAAAAATCGTGCTCTTCTAATGGGTTCAAAATCTTCAGGGCAATGTTGAATTACATCTAGAGAGCTACATTTTACAAGGTCTGCATCATACCAAAAAAGTCAAACAGAATTATATACTGGTATTTCATTTAAATGTTAAGAAATCCTCTAGGCTAGCGATATAAACACAGGACTGCATTCACGTGGTTTTCATCTGTAGGCACCATTCAAATATAAACATCTCCCTTCAGATATAGGGGCTGTATATGACACATGTGTTCTGGGTTTATGTCATCAAGTTATTGACTTCTGAAAAAGTCCCACGTTGCATATCTATGCATGTATAATGGGGATTATTATAACAAACACACATCTATCTGTAAAGGCATATGTGTGCATAAAAATGTCTAAACCTACCCAGATACAGCAATTCTAGGAATATACATGTCTTTTTAGAGATTTTAAAAGAAAAAAGAGTAAAGGTATCTGTAATGAGTTTGCCCTCAAAAGATTTATAAATCCTTCTAGTTCACAATTACCTGGGAATAAAAATTAGGGATAAAAATAAGGATTCGGGTCCACAGATTAGAAATAGTTGGAAGAAAACTGAAAGATGAGATTTGTGCCATGGAGTCTAGAATGAGAGTGGGAGAAACTTCCTTAAGTTAGCATTAAAACTTAAGAATCATTAACTCTTAGAGGCAGATTTTCTGAAGGGGACAAAAGGCTCATGATGAGAATGTTTTCTCTCCCTGCAGTGGAGGCTGACCTGTGGTGTGATGATAGCCAAGCAAATGTGCAGCCTCCCCACCCAGACTGAGGCCAGGTCTGCACTGAGCTCTCCACAGCTCACCTGCCCTAAGGCTCTGATGCTTCCAAGTGTCTGCAGGTCACTGGCTCGGTTCTTGTAAATGCTCAACCGGTTGCAGCCCTATCTTTTATCACATCTGGTAGATTAGGAGCCCTCTCTCCTTTCTTTCTGCTGAGGCTGAAGCTTGGGTCAGTCACACACGTTTGCACATGGCACTTTTGCTTCCATCAGCAGTCAGTTTATCCTGCTTCCACTAAGTGCTTCGCTTAGATTAATTATGCAAATAAGGATATAATCCTTTTGTGTCACACATATTTCCTCCGATAATGAATCACTTTTCTTTAAGGGGGTCAAAATCCCACAAGAATCCTTGTGAGTGTATTGATCTATATACCTACATCTATCTCACCATCTATTAATCTCCACATACAATGTGTACATGCAGATATATATATATATGTCTATATATGTATGTATTCTCTGTATATATAGACGTGCATATGTATGAGTCCATAAAATAAGTGGGTTTATGTTGAATTCCAGGTGTCTGGTGTGATTGCAATGTGAAAGTACAGTATATAATTTATATATATATATAAAAGTACATATACAATATATAATTATATAATTTTTCAAAATCTCATAATATGTTCCTCCCAAAATTAAATTTCCTTCCTACCCTGAAAGATGACTGGTTTAATATGGTAAATGGTATTTATCATGAGCTACTCTAGTTCAGGATACGCTTATTCAAAACAAGGCTGGAAGAACAATAAATGTTAATTTTCAGTTCACCAAAATGGAGTGAAACATCCTTTATTCAAACTTTCCAAAAACTAAAACCACAACAAAATTTCAGTTTAAAAAATAAAATTAATTAAAAATATCAAAATATTTCTATTGGGGTCTGGAATAAATGTAACCACAGTAGCACCTACTCCTGCTTAAACTATAATTATTAGCTACACAATTATATAGCTATAATTATTTGTAACATCAAATTTGAAACCATCAAAGTGGTTTGTAGAGATACAGATTAAAGGTGCAATTAGAATGCAGCCAAGGCTGCGGTGGAACACAGCACCTGCTGTACCAGGGTGTTGTGTGGCGTCACAAGGAGACACGTTTGCAGAGGATGTGTGCATATCTATCTGTGTACACTCACACACAGATGCACAAATTTATCTTGCTATTAACATTGCATTCACATTTTCTATATGTATGCAGTGTAATTGGAATTGAAAGCCCCAATTACACTGAAGTGAAAACCTGCTTATTAATTGACAATAGGCCTCAGCTAAGTAGCAACAAAAGAAGTGCTTTGTTTGGCAACCTTTGTTTAAAAGGTCCTTTGAAAATTCTGTAAGAATACTATGAATAGAGATTGAACAAACCTTTAATCCTCTTCAGGTCACATATGTGCTAAAGTGAATAATACTGTGAGGTCTTTTTCACCTTTTGAGTTTTTTTAAGCCAGTAACCTAATTTGAAATAAGATAAAGAAAAGGCCTAAGAAAACTTGGAAAGCTCTAACTTGTACTCTTCTGGCATATTTATTCCGCTGCAGTAAGCCAAAAGATGCATTTCTTGTTGTAGAGATGTATAAACACTCAATATTTATAATTCCACTCATAATTTGCTCAGTCCCTGACAGTTATTTCCCTTTTATTCACTTCAAATGCACTGAGAACCTTAGAACATTTTTTTTTTTTTTCATTTAATGCTCCTGTTCTTTTGTGAGTATCAGTGTGAAAATCTTTTCTTCGTGCTACAGTCCCTTTTTCCTTTTCAACACTAGACTGCACACGATAATTAAACCTTGGGGGCTTGGAGATTTTGGACTAAAGCTTAAAGAAATGCAATAGTGAGGCCTCTTCTCTCTCAATCTTCTACCACTTGCTGTGGGGATTTTCTTTAGTTACACATGGCTTCACAGGTAAACAACCTTGAAAAAAAAAATCAGAGGCAGGAATTGAATCAACACCTTAGCATTGCTTATAATGAACCAATTTGCTTAATTAGATGATTGAAAAAATTATGTTCTAAAACATGACAGGGCACAGACTGAAGTCTCTATTCAGCAGACGCCCATGCAGCTACACCAGGGTGCTTGCAAGGTGAACGGCATCCCAGGCAAGACTAAAATGGAATGTGAAAATGCTGAGTTTCAACCCAGATCAGGCAGGGTGGTTTTTAAATCAAACATAAAGAAAATTGTAAGGAAGAATAGGAATTCTTTTGCTTATATATTAAGCTTTTCAAGTGTCTCCACGACTTTGAAAGTAAGCTTGTGAGCGCATTGCTTAAGATGTAGGTCTGAGCAATATAGTTCCTCTGAACCAGGTGAAAAAGCCCACAAATTAATTCAATGAGAAAAGGACAGAGAGGCATTGAAGCCAACACCTCAGCCAAGGCCTAGCCTGTGGTGAGAGCTCCCCAGGCACCTCTAGCCAGAGGCTCAGGGCAGGAGGGAGCCAGCTGCACCCCAGGATGCTCCCAGAATCAGATTCTGGTCAGGTCTTGCTGGAAGCACTGGAGAAAAATGGAACGGACAAGGCTTTTGAGACTCCAGAGTAGCTGAAGATGGCAGGAAGCAAGGGAAGGGAGGGGATGCAACAGTGTCTGGAACCAGCTTCCACTATTTGGTTGCCTGAGGCTCAAGCCGTTTCCAAAGGAAAGCAAGCGTACATAAATGTTCCTGGGATCCTACCTTGGCCTTCCTGCCAGCCCCATTTGTAAGAAGGCATTTCAGACCAGGGAGAAAGTGCAATGTCCAAACAAAAATCCTATCTGACACAAATACTTGCAAGTCTCCTTGCCTTTTCTTTTCTTGCACTGTGTATGAAGACATACCACAATACGAAAGGCTCTTTAAGCATGCATGAGGCTGCATAGTGAACTACTGCTAACATCAATCATAAATTGTTTACTTTCTCAACATTAAAATCAGTATAACAGTTAAACACCAGCTGCTTCCAAAGACAAACACATTGTTTAAATCAGAACAAATTATTTACAAGTAGGTTTCAATATTCAGGGCCTGAATTCTGCAGCATGTGTGCAAAATGTTTTTGTGCAGATCTATCAGCTGCAACATGCACTTGATCACTTATGCTGAGCAATCTGGGAAGTCAGTAATTGGCATTTCTCTGACTTACTGCTCTGATCATCTATAATGATTTCTGGAGCTCCATAAGAAAATCCTGCATATTTTTAGCTTCACAGTAAAAGCAGGTTTTTGCATATATTAATCCAGTTTCTTTCTCTGTTTCAGTACCCAATGCTTTACAGGGGGCCTGCATTCTTCTGCAGATGTTTATCTCTTAAGGTGTTTGTTTATATCACTGCCTGCCATCCCCTCTGCAGAGGCAACCACCAGATCCATAAATATTATCTCCAGTAAATGTAAAAGGTGCCTGCTGCCTTTACTGTGAGCATTTAGATTTAAATGGGACAGTGTCTTAACTGGGCTGTTCTCTTAAGGAAATTAACTTTTATCTCAAAGACAGCTAATTTAGCTCTCACCACCTTTTCTTCCACTCCCAAATACCTTTTTATCTTGGGTAATCAGGATGCAGGGATTCCCAATCTATCTCTCTTTATAGCTCCCTTTCAGACGTGTTACTGTTTGAACTTCATACCCTGGATTAAAGGGCCAGCACACCAGCTCAGGAAGCGGTTCTAGGTATGAGGTAAATATACAAGTTACTTAACAGCCCATATATGAGCTCAGTAACATCCTTCATCTCTTAAGATATGAATAAAAAGGTTTGGCTTTGATCTTGAATTAAGCAAACCCTACATAAATCAATGTACCATGCAATTTTATTAGTGGCAATAATTAGTGGTTAAGTAACTTGCAATGAATACAAGGTTGGAAAGCTTTAAAAACCAGTGCCAGGCTGGGACATATTTATCACATATATTATCTGAATTACAATGAGGAAGCCTTTATTTTTAATCAGGCAGGTACAGTGAGACTATGCAAAAGATGTTTCATTAAACAGGATACATGAAAGCATACAACAAATAAAAGCATGCACATGGGTAATTTTTAATTACTCTATCCATTTATTTTAGTCTAAATTCAAAACTAAATCTGGAATAAAAGTTTTAGTATTTGTGTGTTAAAATCAAAAGGCATATGTGTACTTTTGAAAAGAAATACAAGTAGGCACCAGAAGTTATTCTTACTGTAAACACTCTTCATATGTTCCCATGTAGAATGTAATATCTGCATAACAACTTCTCAAATGTCTTAATTCTCTCCTATTCCCATAGTGCAGAACAGATGTTGTCCTGTTTTTTATTACTTTAATTTATCAATCATACTTCAGCTGAATTATGAAATCAAAGTGATAGAAAATATTACTTAAGCCTGGATTCTATTTCAGTATCGTTAAAACCTTTCCTACTTCTTTTGGAATGATAATTTTGTTATTTTTTCCTTAGCTGTGAGGTCAGATTTCCATTTGTAGGTTAAGATGTAGCTGATCAAAAAAAATTCACATGTAAAAATAGTCAGCTTATAGCAAAATCTTTGCATCCTTACAGAAACTTGAGATCCATAAATTCAACCATGCTGGGATGAGTTTTTGTTTAAAACATTGAGCTAAACAAAATGCAATTAAGGCTAGCAGGCCAAAAAGCATCCCTCTTGAGATTCATAAATACACTCCTGGGAGACCGGAAATACAGAGAAAAGACCAATGTAATTCTAATTGTGTCTTGCCTAAGATGACCATTTAAACAGATCACTTTTCCCAAAGTGAATGAGTTCATCCATTTCATGCTTTTTTGATCTTTACTTGGCCAAGTGAAGTAAATGAGAACTTTTCTAGGAGTAAATCAAGGCATTAGATACAGAATTTTTATTCTGCTTTGGTGACAAATTGTGATTTGGGTTCTTCAGAGTATTAGTAAATACTTCTGCTTCTAAATAAGTCCCATAAAGTCATGTCAGTGCTTTAGGAGAGCACAGAGAGTTTCTTTGCCTTGCTTAAGCAAGATTGAAGAAATTTGAAAGATACTTATTATTTGTATAAAACTATGGACATCATTAATGATCATTGTATCTTTTCATGCTCTTTAATGTTTACATGTAAAATCCTTTGGAAAATTTGTGTACTTTCCTATTTATTTTTTGCCTAGATATCACCTAGATTATTTCAATTTGTCATATTACATTGCATGCAACTTGATTTATTTAAAGTGCTTTAATAATAAGCCTAATAATCTCACACCCATATGAACTAAATCAGCTCTGATTTCTAAATATGTTAGTGCCATCAAGGACCATATTAATGGTTCTTGGCAGTGAAATAATCACCAGGAGAGAAACCTGAAATGACAGGATTTGAAATGTGCTTCCCTCTAGCCGAGGTGGGAAGATGGAAGGAATCAGCTACAACCCAGGATATACTGACAGAGAGTAGTTCCACCCAAGTGGAGCTGGCTGGGGGTTTCCACTGAAATACTCTTTGATCAGGAGAGGCCAGCTCAAGAAACTCCAAACTTGTCAATTCCAGCCTTCATTGGCTGAGGTTCTGGCTCAAGAATAGAGTTCTCCAAAATAGTACTTTTTTGGAATGGGGGAATTTCTTTTTAAGAAAATAATGTAAAATTTATTGGCTTCATCCTATATAGTCTGGGAATAAACTATGGTGTGGATAAAAATGTTTCTTACCTCAATGCACTTGGTAGCTCATATGAAATAGGTAGAATAAGCCACTAAACTGGGGCACAATGAAACCAGAATTACTCCCAGTTTTATCTCCATGCCTCTGTAGAATAGAGGTGATGCTTACCTGCTTTCATGGGCTGCTGTGGAAATTAAATTCTTCAACATATTTGAGATACTCACATAAAGTAGTATCAGACAAGGATTTTCCATGGTAGATAAAGATTATAGAATGGAACAATCTTGATGGGAACCAAAAAGAAACATTCCAGTTTATTTCTAAAGATTAATCTCCTGAGACTCAGGACTGATCTATGGATGTGGAAGGCCATAGGCCATATGTCAGTAGAGCCCTACTTTCTTACACAGGCTATACAAGAAAGTCCCCAAATTGATCCATCCGTATTCCTGACACTCCACAACATAACTCAGACGTTAGGCAAGAAGAGGTTCCACAGCTTTCTGGAACTTGGCCTCATGTAAACTAAATTTATAACTGTAAATATTTCTGAGCTGTACATACCCAAATTATTATAATATGTAGAACTTCACTTTCTATGCTTACTAAAAAAATAACACACAATATTAAAGAGTTTCTTCTTAGACAAGAGGACCTGTTTGAAAATCAGTAACACAACTGGAATATAATTATTATTTCAATTTAAATGCTGCTACACTTAACAATTGTGCAACTATTCTCATTATTTTGGGTTTCATAGATGTGGTATGAATTTAGTTTTGTATATGTAAATCTGGAGCAAAATTTTTCCAGCTATCAACTGGATTTCTAAACTTCATTTAATTCCTGAAATAATGTATTATATCCTCAGGTACAAGAAGCATTCAAGAATTGAATCATAAATCTGCATCTTCAGGGTTCCCAAATTTATGTTTCCTTTTCCTGTCTCCTCACTTTCTCCATTTAGTCCTCCTTTTTTCCTTGTGGCTCAACATTTCCATTACACATTTATTAAGAAAACTAGTACCACTAGGAGAAATTTAGAGGAGAGTGGAGCTTCTTTTATTTCATCTGAATACAGTCACTCATTCAGCTCCAGCCACAATATCTGCTTAAGCTAATTATCATTTACCTAATTCAATTTGCAATGCGCTGCTGAGGTGTGAAGGTTGAGATCCAGATGTGTTTCCCCACACTTTTCAGATCATTACAACATGCAGGTGGGTGGATTACAGAATACTTCAACTGTTTTCAAAAAAATCAGGTCTTCTCTTGTGTTGCTACTTCGGTTGCTGCTTCAGGAAAACAAGGTACTTTTGATGTTAATGGTTGTGCTGCAGCAGCACACATCGCACATGCTGACCAGCACCAGCAAAGCCCGATGCAGATTCCTTTGCAGGAAGCTTGTTGACTGAGGACACACTCCCCAGATAACTCTTAATCCTCAAAATAACATTAACATTCTGTTTTTCCATTTGACTCACCTTCTGTGAAGAAAAGCCAAATCAAAGGCTTGATTCTCTACTGGGAAATTTAATTACCTCAAATTCAAATTCAGCAGTGACGATCTGCTGTGCTGGATAATATTTGATTCCACCATTATGTTGTATGACCAGTGATATATTTAAAGTACATGCAATTCTACTCTATGTCATGAATATCACAGCTAGTATTATAAGTTATGGAAAAGGGTTAAAGAAATTATTATGTCCTGGGATTGGGATTTTTTTAATTAATTGACTACAAAAACATATGTAAATTTAGGCTGTGTAATGTATGCCCCACTTACACATATTAGTTTTAGTATTGCAGGAGTCATTCACAGTAAATGAAAAAGTTGCATGCCCCCATAGTAATGCATAAAAATTGTCTAAAATTGGAATCAGTGATAAGAAGCTATTATCTTTAATCATTATATGTACTTTTGCTTGGTTAGTTTTCCACAATTGACACAGATTATGTGAACAGATTACTCAACTTCCCAGGCAGACAGTGTAGTGGAAGTCTGTCTTCTAGCATTTTTTGCTTTGGAAAAGGCAATTTTCATTGATTCTGCTTTATTTACAGCAGCATAAATTAAATAACTTTTAAGAGCTAATGGTAGAGAAAAATGGAAGATTTTACTGCAGTGTGGACATTAATTTAGATTTCAACCATCTTTTCAGAGCATTTTCTGGATGAACTTAAAAAATAGCAAGAAAAGTAAGAGGTATTTATAGCAAAATAATTAATACACATTAACTATCTGTCTGTGAAAGTCTAAGGGAGAGGTAGTTGAGACCTCCAGATGAGGTAAGCAGCAAATCCCTTTGTTAGTGGTCTTTGTTATGTACTGCCTCAGGCCACAGTGAGAATGCAAGGGCTCTGCAACCTGAATTCTCCTGGCATTCATGGCAATTACAGAAAATACACAGACCTGGATGGATGAAACTTAGGAGTGTCTGGATGGATGAAATCTAGGAGTCATGCTAAGCTTTGGATAAATTTCTAGTAGACATATTGTCTTCCTGTCAGGAAAAAAAAATAGACAAAAAAAAAAAATAGGGAAAGGTGTTAGAATTTTGATTAACTGCATTTTAACAGGATGTAGTGATCAGGTAAATGTAAGCTGCTAATGGTTTAGGATGGGCTGTTAGGACAATGTCTAAGCTCAGTCTGGCTATCACATTTTCTCCTAGATTCCTGAGAGAAACATTCCAGGAGCAAATCTTAGCTCTTTTCTTCTACAAATCAAGATAGGATCTTCAGCATAATCATCTGGCAATTGGTTTCGCCTGGTTAGTCTGTGAGGGCATCTCTTGAACTAAGATATTGCTCATCTCAGACTTCATCTTAATCCTCAAGTAAACTGGACTAGCATCATACAAAAATTAAATAAGACACCTTCTTGGGCCAAGACACCACACACATTCATCAGGGGGCTGAACCCCTCTGAAGGGCTGATTGTCATGCAGGAAAATGACAGATCTGTCTGCCAGTGGTTGGAAAGCCTGCTGGGAATGATATCCCCATGCACAGTTTGTTAAGTAGAGTGTTTTCCAATTCAGTAGCTACAGTCTGATTTGGAAAGAAGTTATGGTCTGACAAGACAGAAATCAATAATGATCTCTGGAAGATAAAACAGATTTCTGCACTCCCTGTCTTGTGTAGATCTGGTGAGTCGTAAATTTAGGTTCCATCTATTCTGTAAGGGGGAGACATAACTGAAGTTGTGGGGGTGCATCTTGCTAATGCAGCAAGAGAACATATTTGACATCAGGCTGGTGAAGCAATCTGCTTGTCCAGCATGTCTCAGCTGTGCTGACATAGCTTCTCCAGTGTGGCTCCAGTGCTGGTGAAAGTCAGCCTAGGGATGCATCTCCCTAAGAACTGTGCAGACCTTTCACTGTGGGGAAGAAGCACCTTTAGCAGTCAATTCCCTCTACACAGGGTAGAACTTTTCTCTCATGTAAAATGGTGACTCAAGACTAATCCAATCACTGATATAAAGAAACAGGCAACCTGGAGGGTGATTCACCTCACCTTTACAATAAATGCCAGAAACAGGTGAGATGAATCACCTTCAGTTTATTGACTATAAGGGTTACATAGCTGATTGGCATAGCAGCTTTAGATGTTTAAAACTATGGCATAATTCAATTACTTGTGTGCCTCAAGCTTCACTTCTCTATCCCCCCAACCCCATTTACAGTTGCTTATTAGCTGGAATCCTAATGTATACACCATTTTGAAAGCTATGGTACACTTCTTCATCCTCAGTTTTGCATGAATAATATGAAGATTCCTCGAGTTACAAAACAGCACTAGTCAATAGTTTGTTGATAGGGCAATTACACAAATAAACACTCCTGCCCTTAGTCTCTAATGTAATCTTCTGCTTAGAGATATGCTAATGCCTCTGAATCAGTTTGACTTGCCTTCTATTAATAAACTTATCAGTAATATATCCATTAACTGATTTAGTTGGTATGCAAGAAGTTAATTATGCAAGGAGACATGGCAGGACCATGTTACAGTGAGATAATGCACATCTCTGATGTGGTGTGAAACACCAGGTGGAACCAAATATTTCAAAAACATTAATAGTATGTTAATTTGAAACTGCATTGTGTGGTCTCAGGAAGTGCATTGAAAAAAAAATAATTTGAGAAATCTTTAAAGGAAATCTTTAAAATTACTAAGGCTATGTAAGGAGACTACTGAGTTATTATGTAGCTAACTCATGGATTGTACTAGCAGCCATGTTCTCTACAAAATGTGTTAAGAATTTTTGTGGTTCTGAGTGGTAATTTCAATGAATCATTGAATGAATAGGTAATTAATTTATTCATCACAAACTTCACCAATTCTGGCTTGGAATATCAACCTGTCCTTTCCAAGTGAGAGAGGTTTTTCTGTTGCTTTATTGTCCTTAGTGAAATGTATGGCACATCATCCATGTATGAAAAACAATCAAATCCCCAAAACTCAAAAACTCATACAAATTATCTCCTCTTCTACCCCATGGGAAAGAAGAGAGGTAAGGCTAAAGCATATGCAAAAAATCCTGCCAGTGCATCTGAATGAGAACAAAACCTCTGGAACTGCTTCTTACACTTCTGAAGCAATATGCTGATTTTATACATGAGTATCAAAGTACTTTCCAAAAATAAATCAGTGGATTTTGCAAAATCACTTGAAATTATTGCTTCTTCCATTTTGCTGATACTGGGCAGAGCCTGCAGAAACTCAGTGTCACAGTGTCACAGAGAAAGCCTGATACAGTGCCAGGGACCCTGACTCCTAGACCTGTGAGGAAAGGCTACAAGACTGTTTAAATTCCACCTGTGCTGTTAGCAGATAGCTCATTCCACACTTGCAATTTATTTTCTTAATTTAATAGCTAGAGGTCATATGTTTAAACAAGCTCCTAACAGCTTCTGTTCTTCCCATTTACTACAAACTTCCCCACTGAAGTAGCTGCAGAAGTTAATACTAGCTGTCCTACAAAATATCCTCCTACCTATAGAGGCAAGGCATTATATCCTGAGTAGAAGTATAAGGATGCTGAGCAACTCTGACAACGAACCCTGGAAAGTAAGAGTCAGGGAAAAGAGAGATCTATTTTTACTTTTGTTGTCACATTAACATTTTCAGTTCTTCTGCCATGACATGCAGAATGCAGGAACAGACCCCAAAAGAAACCGCTGGTGTTCAGCATTGTGCTCACTGAAGTAGGAGCAGCAAAGGGATGTCTTCCTGCTGAAGAAGAGGCTGACCCTTTAACCTTAGCTGTTCCCACTCACATACAGATATAGAAATGTAAGCTACTCAGCATGATGCCAGTTAATTTAAATTACCTAACATCCCAAAGGGCAGCTCCCTGCTGAGGAGCCTTTTCTTTTCTTTTTCTTTTGACCTTTTAATACAGAGTAACTTTTCACAAGGATAAGTCAGATGGTCAGCTTGGAAGTATTCAGTTTCTCTGGCCTTTGGAGGTTCGTGCAAAAGGTCACCTCAGACTGCATTCTGCTGAATAAGGGGTTGGAAAATTTCTAAATTATACTGAATGGACAGATCCCCAGTCCATGTAAGATGATGGAGCTGCACCATTGTAGCAATTTTGCTCCTGCAACTGAGTTATGCAATAACCAAAACTAGAAGACAAATTTCCTTCTTCAAGACTGCAATCAATTTCTTTTTATTTAAGCAACCAAGGTGCTGTCAACTCACAGAAGCTGCACCATCTTAACCAAATCTTTCTAATGTTTCCTGCTTCCCTGTATTAGATTATGCTGTGCTGCCTGATGCACTGAATTTGGCTCTTTGGGTCATAGGGTAGAGCAGGACCTTTGGGGCCCATTAGGTGCATCCTATTAGGCTGCTCTGCAGCACCACACTATCTCTTCCCTGCTCTGTGGCCTTCCACAGCAAGCTGTTGTCTGGCACATTAAGGGGTCTCAAACCCCAGGAACACATTGCAAACACAGAAATTATGATCATCATTACAAGAAATATTAAATGGGAGAAATTAGAGAGATTGCATGTCTAGGGATGACCCAATAGATCTGTTTGGAAGGTATATAAAGAATGAAAGCAACACAAATGAAAGAGTTTATGAAAACCATTTCCATTTTGCACATGGGGTCTTTGCCTAGGTATGATTGTGTCCATAATGAGAGAAATATTAATGATTTCACTGTATAGGCAAAACTGAATTAATGTTTAACAAATCAAATATCCCATGTGTAGTGTAGACCTGCATTTGATTTTCCAGATCCTCTCAGTTCTGGATTTCAGCCCCTTCTTTTATGTTTGGTATTTACACACATTTCTGTTTCTGGCCCTGTTCAGATCCCTCTGAACTGTCAGTCAAGACACTGAGGAGACTCAGCTTTTCTTGAAGAGCTAAGTTCCATTTCTTGACTTTCAGCAACATGTGGGTCTTGCTGCTTGATATTAATTTGCTGAAAGATGATTGTTTATTGTTTATTAGTAATTTGTCTGGCTCCATACTCTGAGCTGGTGTGGTTGGAGGGCTTTGCAAACTTGGCAATGCCCCTCTGGCACCTCCTTTGCTTCTGGCAGGTGCCTCAGGCTGCCCTGATGCAGCTTGAACCCTGGGAAGCTGAAGGTCTGATGCATCCTGCAAATTGCTTTTCTCCCACTGAATTCTCTGTAGAAGCCAGTACTCATTTCAGATGAAGTACAAAAAAAGGATTTAACTTGTTTTTCTAAGATTTCTCAAGTTTAATTCATTATTTTATTTGTTAAGAAAATGTCTCTCTCTTTTTCAGTCAATTTATACAACAGTCCTACGTCATCTTAACAGGGCCTCTGGATGGTGTTAGGTAGCATTTGGAGCTCCTACACAAATAAATCCTTAGGGGCTCGAATCAGACAGCAATACTATCTTTTTTTTTTGTTAAGGATCCATGTGGTGATTCCATCTTCCTGGGCTGGCAGGAACTGATAGTAGGAGCTACATATCTAAAGCATATAAAACATGCATAAAAATTTCTGCTAGAAAGGGACCTTTCTTCCTGTATATTATGCCAGCAAAGAAATCAATTAAGAATATGTTCTGCTTAGTCAGGTGAACAGATTTTTTTGCTGGAAATTATAACCAAAATCATAGCTATCTACTTTCAGACTTAGTAAAGAAGGCATGCATTCAGGATCAAGGTGGGAATCAATAAGATCATGAGTTCTGGGCCAGTACACCCAGCTTAAAAATCTGTGCAAGAATGTGCCAGACAATTCTCCTTGTATCACTTTTAGATAATTTAATTATAGGCCTTAGAAGAAAATAAAACATGTTTTTTCCTCTCTGCTCATGATCTGCTATCAACTGATATTTATCAGTCTGGTTGTATCTGTCCTTGCCCCCCACTCCCCATATTCTGTATGAATATTTTAAAAAGGTTTTTTGCCTTGAAAGGAACAGGCTCACCTGGCCAGAAAATGTTGGACCTAGGGCAATCACAGGAGAAACTGAGCCACCTCCTCATAATGAAAAGGTTTTCATATGAATTATCAGCATATTCTGAATATATCTGATCAGAATATTCTGAATATATCTGCTGCTAAATCTCATTTCTTTGAGGAAGGACCTTTGGTCTCCTGACCCTGGGAGGTATGCTGTCTCTGTCCGTGGCTGTCCTCACTGAAACTGAACTGGCTGAATCTCCAGCACATCACTTGACCCAGACCGCTTCTGTTTGCCATTTGGCACCCATCTGTTTCCTCAGTTCAAAGTGCTTCAAGTAAGGTGAAGACTGCATTACAGCTCCCAGGGCAATAATCTATATAACCACAGCCAGTCTCCTCTCAGAAGGAATGAGCTGGTTTAATCCTAAATATAGCTCAAGAGGAGCAGAAATCAATAGATGTAGAGCACGGATGGTCAGGGGAGTAGTACCTATGGTGAAAAATGCAAGGAAGGAAATTACTTGGCACTGGTATTTAAACCTGTGCATTTCCTCTGCTCAACGAATTTTAATTAGTCAGGGTTCCCCAAATCTGAACCTCAGGTGGCCCAGCAGTTTGCAGTAAGTAATTCAGTGAGGTTCAGCTGGGGATGGGCAGAAATGAAATCGTAAGTTCCTCTAGCACAAGCTAAAGAAGCAGAAAGCTGTGGTCAGGGATTGAAGCAACTCACACATGCTATGGGTCTGCACAGAAGGGGCCCTGTAACACCCAGTCACCAGTGGGTTACACCACCTTGCTACACCAATTTACATCCCATTTCAGAGCTCTAAGTTGGCTCTGAAGTAAAGTTAAAGTTGAGTTCAAAGCAAGGCAGCTGCTTCCAGGAGCTGCTGTGCATGGGGCAGGATTATCAGGGGAAATAGTGATTTTGCTTTGAAGTCCTGCTGCTAGATGGATGCTGCTTGTCTCATGTTGCTGTAAGCATCAAGTAACTTAAAAGCAAGCTCTCAATTTACTGAGCAGAGGACAACGTGAGAGGCAAAAATATTTGTCAACTGTGCTAATGAGGCCTTTTCTGTAAGGCCTACAAGTCTAGAAAACCAAAGAACTGCAAGTAAAATTGATTTCTACAAATAATTTTCCAAGAAAACAGATGCACTGACAGTGGGTACCAATCAGATTATAGGCAAGACAAAGTGAAATATAAACCATTTGGGGTTTGGGTTTCATAAACCACTCAATTTTTAATCTGATATGTATATATACATAATTATAATTTATTATATTTATGTATTTATATGTTTATATGTTACACAGAGAAAATGTTATATACACAATATGTAATTGTTTTACTAGGATATAACTGAAAACAATTATTAATAGAAAGGAAAGACTTAATAAACACAATGCTTGACCTTTTAATCAATGCTCCTCTTACATTTCTCTCTGATCAGTGAAACAAAGCTATATCCAAGACATATTCTAGGGTGAATGGTTTGGAGCCCAAGTTCTGCAATTCAGATATGGCAGTAGCAATCTGGGAACAGCTCATTGCTACTCAAGCTATTCTGTGATATGTTTGGCAGCTGGGAAAGTACAGAGGAAGTAAGAGTGATTGTGCAAGGAAGTCTGAGGTTGATCATATGACTGATAAGATTCTTATCTGCCCACCATTCCAACACTGGATGGTACCACTTGCCCATAAATTAGCTTCTCTTTATCAACATGCATCGCCCTGAAATAGTTCAAGAACTTGACTGGAGGTCCGGTTCTCTTATCTTGGTCTCTGAGCTGCTGAGCCTGGCCAGAGGCACACACCATAGTGCAGTAAAGTGGGAAGTACGTAAACTACATAATATATTGCTTATTATGAATGTGCTTGCAACTACAATCACATCATGCAAACAATTCTGCTCATAATATGCATTAGCTTTTGCAAGGGAGAGTAAAGTCATCTGAAAATATGTTTAACAATATCATGGTATATGACATTCATTGCAGGATCTTTCCTCTCAGAAAGTCATTTGCTGGCAAAGCATGTCTATGCATCCTGGTTATATATTGGTCATGCAAACTATCTTCCCCAAAAAATATCTGAAAATAAATAATTTTCTTTTTTCATCATTCTTATTAAAGAGAAGAACTGTTAACACATACACTGAGTTTATATAACCAATTTTGATTTTTCTGGAAAGATCTAACTCTAATGTCATAATTTAAACCAAAATTAGTCTTTCTATGCCATTATTTCTCACTGTATACCTAACCATTTTTTGTCACCACACTTTATACCTTACTAATCAAATCCTCCACTGTGGAAAGGTCCTAAAGAAACCAGTAGATACCTGAAAATTGACAGCATTATTGAATAGAAGTACATTGCTCCACAATTTTACATAAATCAAAAATTATACAGAATATCTGAACTATCATCTGAGGGTCTATTGATTATTACCCTACAGCCCTCTATAGATATATTTGCCCGTGGTAGCTGCATAGTACTATGAAATGAGGGTGATGTAAGGATTAGTACAAAATAGAACTGAACCGAATCAGAAGAAAATTTTCTAGGATGGACAGGTTGTAAGTAACTTGGGCTTGCAAAAGTTCTGTCATCAGTAAAGAATAAATCTGAAATACAAACACAATCTAATTTTAAAAAGTCAGGAAAAATTAAAATTCTTGTAGCAATGCATTTTTTCTATTTTATATCACTTGCACAGTGCTCTAAGGATTGACCATTTGGATATAAAATCATGTGCATAAACACCAGGAGGTTGTTTTTCTCTTTTTAATTGTCTGGTTTGGTTGCAAAATAATGAGTTTGGTTGGATTATACTTGTAATTCACTTGGATGCAGAAGGGTGTTTTTTCTCTTAATTGCTTTGAGACCAGTATTGATATCTGCTGAGTGAATTTAACTGTAGTGTGCTCTGTATCTTGAAATACAAAGTTTCCAAAGTGACCCTTGATCTTTATAACTTCTGATCTTTATCATGTTGGTTAAAAACTCGTATCAATATATTTGAACTTTCCGAGGACACACACTTATAACCTATCAAAAACCACAGACTTTCAACTAGAAAAATCCCATCTCCAAGTGATATTTAAGGAGCTAGAGGTTTACAGTGCTGTTTCCCTCTAATAAGCAAGCGTTCATCACCCAAAGGTGAAGTTTGTCTTCTGAGAATGATGTAGGAGCAAATATAGTCCACTGGAATGGCGCCTGAAAACTGCTATGAAGAGATATATTGAATATTGCTGTGGGATGGCTAAAATCTAATTGAAAGAGTCTTCACTACCTTTCATTTAAATTCCAGGTTCTTCTATGGATGCAGATGAATGAAATATTTTTTTCCAAATCTAGAGGCTTGTCTAAGATATCTGAGATTAACTCAATTGGGTAAAGCATAGTACAAATAAAACAAAGGCTGTGGGTTTGATCCCCAGACGGGCTTAACACTTAAGAATTGGACTTGATGATCCTTGTGGGTCTTTTCCAACTCAGAATATTCTTGATCTTTGCATCAGGCAAGAAAAAAAAAAAATTCTATACCCCCCTGGGATTTTTTCTGTCAAGCAGGATGAGTGGATGTATGTATGCAAATATGTGCATGCAAGAGAAAAAAAACCAAGCTGCAAATCTCAGCTCAGAAGTAGCCTGCAGAGGAATCACCAACATATCCTGATTATTCACAACAACACTGGCCCCAAGAAGGACCCTGAAAGAAACTTTGAAGGATTCGGAGAAAAGGGGTTTAATACCTTTGGCAAGGAAATGGCCTCTTGTTGCTTTAAACTGTATGTTTTTGAAGAAAATAGAACAGGGTACATTTTTGTTGACAGAGTAGCATCAATAACTTCCTGCAACAGGAGTAACTTTCAAGACCTCAAATTTCCAGCCAGCTACTGAGATCCCAGATGGGAACAGCTTTGTGTAGGGTTTTCCACTTCAGTTACATGCCCTGGACATGGGTGTCTGCTGTGTGCTGAAGACACACACTGATCTGCTGTACATTTCCGGTCAAAACACGGTTCTAACTGAATGTTAATCTTGATGATTCATTACCTTGCAGTAATTTGTGTAATAAATTTACTAAACCATCATTCAAGCAGTGTTGATAAGCAAAGCACAGAACTCTTCAAACAGTACCAGAGATAGCTGTTTTATTTAGCTCTAGGCACAGAAGCGATGCTTTTTGTTCATCTTTTATGGAGTTTGGTATTAATTCCTGTATGTAGTTATGACAGTAATATCCTGTAAAAATGTGCCTGTAAAAACTAGCAACAACAACTACTACTACTACTACTACTATTTCAAAAAAACCCTCTTTCAAACACTTCCCTTTGTGGTGATTGTTTGAATGAACATTAAGATAGATTAATGAGGTCTTGCCTACTTGGAAAGATTAAAATTCATTTAAATTCAGGTTGAACTCCTCTGACAGCCAGCTAAGATAGAACAGGCTTCCCTCGACATTCGCTAATCCCAAATATCTGAGGTACCTATTTAAGTATAAGATAAATTACCCTTTCCTGATATTTTATTTATTTGTTTCCTTTTCTTTCTCAGGTGAGCTGATAAAATATCTAATTTTAAGAGATCTAAACCCTGTATCAGAACTGAGACAAAGGATGAGGCACCGAAATTCCCCAGGTACTGATTTAAGGCAGCCCAGTGCAGGCCAATCTGTCTGTCCAAAAGACTATTTCTGTATTTTTACAGTAGGCAGTTGGGAAAAAATACAAGAACTGACCCAGATGTATGTGCTGGAAATGAGGAATCCCATGCATCCCTTGGGAAGTACTTGGAATCCTTATGGCTGGGCATTAAATGTGGTGTCACTGTCCTCTGTCAGCATGACTCCTGTCTTTCAGCTGAAAAGGAAAGTGAAATGCCATTTATAGAAGATCCCATGATTCATAAGAGATACTCAACACTCAGTAGAAGATGACTCTAAGGGGCTGATTTCAGTTTAACATATTTATCAAAAGAATTTCTGTTTCCAAAGACATTTTCAATGGTATTTCTAGTTTGTGAAAACAATAGTGAAATAAAGAAAAAATAATTTAGTAATGATAATCACTGATAATTGATTATTATATACTAATAAAATAATATGGATATTAATAAAATATTAATCAAATTAATTAAATTAAATAAGGAAAAATAAGTAAATAATGAAACTCCCATTTTAAGGAATTTTCATTTTTTATCAGCTCTCATTTCTTCAATGTATCTATTCTGGACTAATCTAAGCATTTCCCTGAAGAAATGGAAGACTCAAAAGATTTGAAGTCATATTTTTGTAAGAAAAGCTTTTTGTCATAACCCATACTCTTTGAAATAAAGTACTATCAACCTATCCATCTCCTAGTAGTCACTCAGTATTAGACCAAAGCGTAGTATTTATTTGGATTATGATTCTGTAGCTCCATAATATATGTTGACATACAAAACACATGGTTAGAAAGGAAACCTTGGAAGCTACTCTCTTTGTTATTTTCTGTCCTCGTTTAATTCTACAAACTTTTCAATTATCCTTAAAAATAGTGGAAAGATGTGATTATTTCAAGGACAGTCCTATTTTTGCCTATTTTTGGTTTTTCAAAGCAATGTCTAGAGTCCAGTAACAAGGATTTGGAATGCTAGCTTGGTACAAAGCTTATGAATTCTCACAGGTTATTGAGTATTTGAGGAAACTGATCCAGGCCCAAATTGAAAACACATTATGTAACTGTGTCTGGCAAGAAAAGAAATTAGATTTATTGATTAGGTTTTTTATCAAATAATACTTCATACAGAGGTGTGAAGCTCTCTATAGGACATGCCTGACTGCAATCATGGACCACTAAAAAAGGAATAAAATGGCTGAAGCACATTAAAGCATTTATAGGATATACTGAGCAATGTAAAAATAAAGGATGTCATTAATTGTGTGCTGCAGCAGTTTTCAAACAGCCAGTCACCTCTGCTGTGAATCTTACTGTATTTTCATGATCTGAACCATGCTATTATGAATCTCTGTCTTTAGAAAAAAACTCAAGCTTATCCAGAAGTATTGGAATGCCCAGTGATTTTTTAAGATGCTTGCCATTGCCTCAGCTTAGACAAAAAATTCTGCATAACCATAAAATGCTAAAAGCCTTGCATATTTGCCTAATAAGAAGTTTTCAGGCAGCCCTAATGTGTTGATGCTTATCCATTAACACATAAAGTGGGAACAAACCTTGGCTAATTACTCTTAAACGATTGTTTTATCAAACCCATTTTACTGGATTTTGTTGAAAAAGTAATTTAGAAGGACCCCACCCCATTGGTCAGGCATCAGTCACATTATTGGATTGCACATATTCCTATTCCAAACTGCAGGTGGAAATTTTTATTTTCTTAGGCAATATTATAGCTTTACTGTGCTTCTGTATGAAAGATCTCAGCAATTTTTAAAACTGTTATCAGATTAAAAAAAAAAAATACATTAAAAATTGCTCTTTTATTTACTCTTCAAGTAACAAAAGGCCAGCTGGCAATAATCTACCTCTGCTGCAACTCATGTGAGGCCAGAGCCTATGGGTAGCTCTAACTGTACTTGAGTAAATTCAGGGTTTGACAGTAATAACTCTGTTGTATCAGAGATGTCAGGTTCTTCACTGGAGCTGCCACAGAAGAAAGTGAGCTTGAGTATGCCAGGCCACACTGCAGTCACACCAGTTCAGCTTGGCTTCGTCCAGCTTTGCAACACATGAGCTTGCATGAGCTGGGATTTCATGGGTATATTTTGTTCTCTGCTGCCTTGGAGTATATACCACAATATTCAATTGGTGCCACTGTGCTGTGTTACAGTTTGTAAGATCTCCTTGGGGTGTTGTCCAGCTGAGCCAAGGAAGAGGAGAACTTTCCAGCCTTATAATGTTTTCCTCTCAATGAGGTTTTGGGTTAAATATTGTAGCTATCACTTAAGAAACCTCACCTTTTATTGCCTCTAGATTTCACTGTGCATGTTACAAAATGTACACAATTTAACACTACTTATAAGTAGCTGGATTCTTTCTATTTTTAGAAGAGCTAGGAAAATAATAATAATATTAATTCTAAAATAAATATATTTATACATAATTATATAATTATAAAATATACATATAAAGTAACAACAGCAACAAAGCAACAGGAGTTATTGCTATTATCCCTATATCCCTATACTGTTATTATTATAATTATAATTCTTATTATTACTATTATTTTCAAGAAGGTATGTCTGTATTTTAAAACCCAGAGTACTGAATTAGGAAATTATGCAGTCTGTTCAGTGGATGAAGGCTTAGGAAACACCACAGCTGCTAAAATGAACAATAAATACAATGCAATAGAAGTGCAGATAAATATTTATTTCTAATTAAAAGTATCAGCTGGAATTTTACAGATGCATTAGTGTAAATCTGGAACAATCCTGTGTATGATTTGGTAGAGGTAGAATGCAGAATTGCAGCAGTTTCCATGGAAGTTTCTATTCTACTTCTGATCTTTACATATATAAGAAAAAATATTACGAAGAGTATATGCTCTTGACTGAGTACCAAAACTAAAATTGTTGAAATGGGCTATGTGATTTCGTTTTGGAGCCAAGAGATTAAAGACGGTTACTTATCAGTCGCCCAGCAGCTTAGTTTGCCACTCGTCTGCACTGAACTCAGTAGTCCAAAATCAATATACTGCAGCTGCAGAATAAATACAATATATGCCCTTGGACGAGGAAAGCATGTGGTGTGTAAAATGATAGGTATCATGATCAAAGTGAAAATGAACAATAGATTTTTATTTTCTTTTTTTCCATACTGGTTCTAATAAAGAGGAGTTAGCACTGTAAAATGAAAAGTGTTTTCTCCTGTATATGTCCATTCTTCATCTCTCTTGCTGCACCTGTGAATACAAAAAATTGGTGATGGAAACTCTTGGGTTTTTTAGGAATATTGCTCTTTATTCTGTCCAAATAGGGATACTGTGCATATACTTGCACACATATTTTATTACTCTACTGTATACACACATATACAATGAGGCATCTGCCCACAGAGACACATAGTCTATGTATATTGACAATGAAGGAAAAAAATACAGGTATAAATCAAATTTTTGCATGCTTATTTGACTGATAAAAATACGAGTTGTTTATAGATTAAATAAAAGTTTAATTAAGTGAAAGTATGCAAGGAAGTACTCATATTTTAAATGCCTTATGAAGATTATCTAATTAATCCCTACAACTTCTCCAAGTCCCTTTGTAATATTTCTCAATTAAGATGCTATTTACTCCCACTTCTGGCTAATTAATGTGGATGCAAAAGAAGAACAGGCCAGTCCCTCTGGTCACAGCACATCTACCTGTCACATCTCATTTTTCTTCCATCTATCATCATTCTTTATTTATAGATCTGAGGTGATTTTAAATCCACATGACTTTGGGTCCTTTTTTGAAGGGTACTTAGATAAATAAAGATGCAGATGGATGAGACTTCAAAATACCTTTTTTCTGATTTCAGAACCTGCATTAGAAATATATAAAAATGCTGTGTGAGACAATCCTCTCTTCCAAAGAGCTCTAAATATCACCTGACAAAATCTTATCAGCTCCTGTTTCTGACAATTTAATATATTTCTCTATGTTGCTTGCTCCTGTCACATATTTGCAAAGCCATATCTTCTTTATCTCCCCTCCTTTTGCCAATGCAAGTTCACCTGGTTACCTGTCTGCCCTTCTGCTTTCTGTGCCAGCCTGTAACATTTGAACACTCAAGTGGCTGCTGTGATGTCAGATCAATTTAATTTTTGCAGAGGTCCATGGCTATGCTCTCTCCTGTACAATTAACTGCATTAACTGCAAACCTTTCTTTTGCCCTCTGCAGTAAAGTGCAATAAAGAATCATTGCAACCATTTAGCAACACAGGCTACTGAAAAATCAAAAGGAAAGCAATGCTGGATGTTGTCCACATACTAATTCTCTCAAAAGGAGAGTAGAAAGAAGCCAATAAAAAGCTATATAAAAAACTGGGCCTGTATCTGCATTGACTTAGAGCTGACCAGGCCACCCAGATCCATAATTTTGCACCTTCACGTTATCCTGAACTAAAACTGCATGACACATCTTATTTCTCTGGTGTAACTTGGAAGCACAGGCATCCTAGGTAACTGCCTATGGAGCTGCCAGTTACTCCACTGATGGAAAAATTATTCCACTTTAATTCCCAGACATAAAAAATACCTCAACAACCCACAAACCCTGAAAGAAGACCAGATCTTTTGCAAGGCACAGATCAACAGGTGAATCAAACTTAAAAGCAAGAATAAACAAGCATACTAAAGTTGTCCATGCTAGACTGCTGCAGGAAGACAGGAGTTTGTAGAAGCAAGGAGTCTAAAACCCCAAATCATATTAAAAATAAAATCCTGGAGCTCCACCCTGCTTTTGCTCCCACCATCATTTCCCAGCTTGCCCCTGCTCCTCTGCCATAGCTGTTTCTCCACTGGAGTGGTTTCTCTGCAGCTCACAGCACAGAGATGTCTCCTTCAAAGAGGTTGCAGAGAGGCCATCACACAAAAATTACTGTAGTTTCAGGCTTCATTAACCTTTTGTGGATTTAGTACTGATGGCCTGGTTGGCGCTCTGCTTACTAAACCACTTCATTTATTGGATGCTATACCAGCTAACAGAATGAAATATGTCACCAGGCTCCTCTCTCACAAAAGTTCAGCCTAGAAGAATGAATAATATTCATGAATATTAATGAATAAAAGATGCAAGGGGTTCAGACAATAAAATGAAAATATTTTATGTAGATTTTGTTTCCTAAAACTAGGGTGTTGATGGTTTTAAAGCATCCTTCTGTTTCTTTCCTTCTACTCTTGAAAGGTGATGGTAGTATATGAACGACCAGAGAATACCTTCAATGGATGATATTAAAAATATGTAAAGAAAAGCAACTCCTCCAGGAACAAATATAATTGGAGTAACATCAGAGCTTCTCCATTTGCAGGGGCCTCAGCCTCACAATATTGCTCAGGCAATTCCTTCCATCTAATCTGCTGGAAGAGCTTTTGCAAGCTGTCAGAACCAAAAATAAAGAAGGAAAAAAGCAAAAAAAAGAGCCCCAAACCCAAAAATCCAGGCTTCAGCTGTTTCTTAATGTTTAATTAACAAGGGACTGAGAATCAGGCCTCAGACTTGCAGACTGAATGGGTGACCTGCCCAGCCACAGCCAGCGGTCTCTAGAAGGCAGAGATGCTCCGTCTGGATGTATCGCATAATAAGGCAGCCTCAGCCAGCTATCGGAAGTGCAGCCAAACACATGCTCATGTCAAAAATAGAAATTTGTCTGAGTAGTGTGTTGGCACTGCTTTGAAAGGTATACGATTTATAAACTATTCCTCGAGGGGAAAAGGAAGGCAAATTGTTTAAATAAAAGTGTCGGTACTTTCATCACCCTCTTTCCTGGGCAGTGTTTTCTGACCCGTGGCTGCATTCCAGCACTCTCCAATACTGAAGCACTTCTGAGAAACTTCTGTCTGAACAAAGTTGGAGGCTGTGTTTCTGGAAGTTAAATTATAACTTTGAAGAGAACTGAACCCCCCTGGGCTGATAAAACAATATGCCATAATAAAAAGGCACAGCTACGTTTTGGCTTGAGTTTCCTGAACTCGGTGCCTGCTTTGAACAGAGCCTCTGTATCACCAGCATCAGTGGCCAGCAGCAGCTAGAGTGTTGTCCTCCTGTGCAGTAGGAAGAGGAGGTTTGACCTTGTCTTCACACATCATCCATCCCCTGCCTGCCTTCAGGTGCTGGTCTGACCCAGAGGGGTGGCACTTGCACTCAGGAATGACTCAATACTGGCAGCAGTATCTTCACTTCGCTATTCAGGGGCATGTTTCTGCAGAGGGCCAGGAGCTGCACTCCTCTTTGCTGCAGATCGATTTGGCTTATTTTTCAATTGAAGGTCTTCACTGGATGCACACATAGGAGCTGAGCTTAAGAGCTTGAGCACTTCCCTTCAACCACAGAGGAAGACAGCTGGGAGCCAGAAGGATCACCCACTTCCAAAGAGACCAGTCAGACTTGTCTCAGCAGCACTTGGAAGCCAGGCAGCGCCTCATGGCTAAATTCCCATTAGCCTTGGGATTCTCAGTTTTGGATCCCACTGTGTGAACTAGTTTTCTGTATTTTCCTCTCTCACATCTTGTTGGTGTTTTCTCAGTACCACATGGCCAGGCCTTGGCAGTGAGAGGAGGGATGCACCTGGCTGTTTGCTGAGCACTGTGCTGCCTCCCAAAGTCTCTTTGTCCCTTGGAGAAAGTGCACAGGCACACTACCGTGGCTGATAGGCACAGCCAAGCCCAGAGTGTTCTTGTGAAAGACTTGGCCTCTGCTCAGAATGTGAAAATTTGCAGCTTCCCTGCAAAAATGGAATTAACCTGAATCAGCCTGTCTTTCACTTTTCTCTACAGTCAGCTGGAACACGAAAAAAACCTGCAGTGGTGCTTTGGGACACTCCTTCCCAAAGCAAAATGGATACCTCGGAGATAATAAGCATTATGCTTCATCCTCCAAACAAACTTCTAAGCAGCAGCACATTGTAAAACATTGACTTCTATTGTCAAGGTTGCCTACTGTAATTCCAATTGCCATCAAAGAGCTTTTGACATTTTATCTCAGTCAATGGAGATAAACATTTTGTGCCAATTAACTCAATTAAAATGTGCTGCATTACAATAACAATTAACAGCTCTAGTCTCTGCAAAATCCTGTTTACGAAAGCATTTTTTCGCTAATCTGTGACTATTCTGAGGCTTGAAGCTTGTCACCTTGTGTTGCACTGCCCTCTTTGGCCTCTTTCACAGTGAAAAGTTAGGTTGTTTTACAAAAACATAATCAACTTGGCATGCCCTCTGCTTCAAACATACAGCTGGAGACATCCATAGAAGATTAAGGGATATAGGTCACAATTTTCCAAAACAAGAAGAGATTTAGGAGTCTTTCATCAAGACTAAGACTTCTAGATAAATTAGCTGCATTGGGAAATCATACCCTTACTCAGAGAACTCCATTTAACCTCAATGGCATTTGAGCCTCTTGGTCCCCCAGCTGTGTGAAAAGCCTCCAGTCACGTTTAAGGGTATGTCACGTGTCTGTCACCTCTGACTGCAGGATTACTCCTGACAAGCAACATGACATAAAGCAAAACTAACTCAATCTACCCTTGGATGGGTTTCACACAGCAGAAGAATACTTAATGTGTCCTAGCCCTGCCAGAATTTTATAAATTATATAAACCAAATAAAGGACTTTGATTTAATGGCAAAATCTTTACCAATCTATAACTTCATTGACTATGATGTGAGCCTTGATTAAGAAATATATGTGATTTAGAGAAGTCCCCATGGCTACATCTGATTTTAATGGAGTAGATGGCCATATTCATAAAACCTAACCAGTCACTACCAAGAATTAACACTTGATTCTGCTGCTTGCTCTGAAGGGATGCACCATAAGGTTATGCTGATGACTGCTCGATATCCATGGTCAGAGTGTACTAAAGGGGCCTACTACCTTAAAAGTATTTTAAACTGTAATCCACATGATTTTGATTGAAGGTCCTGTGTGTGATCCGTGAACACAACCTACCACTAGCAGGACATAATTTTATTTACATGTGGAAAGTAAAACACTCCAATAAAATCTCAGAAAAATCAGAATGTGATAAAACCAGGGGGGAGAGATGTGAGTTGCCAAGAAGTCAGTTCATATTATATTACATACATATTATATATAATATATATATTATATACATATATAATATACATATTATATACATATATGTATATAATTAACAGCAGGAAATTGCAAATTACAGCTAAATAGTAAGTAGTTGATTGGGACAAAAAGTTAAAAAGCAAGAAACTTAAACAGTGCCATTTAGCCTTTATTTTAGCGGTTTGGTTACACATTCAAATAGGCAGAGTTCCAAAATGTCTGATAATTCAGACATATTTAAATCAGCTGGGTTCACCTTTAAACAGCTTTATTTATTTGCATCTTCTAAATGATTACCATTTCTATAATTTGCAGTATAGTTTCCTCTGTAGCATCTCACTTATACATAGAGCAGTTCCTTTAATTGGAAAGCAAACAAACAAACAAAGAAAAACTCCATAAAACCTTATTTGTATTTTCACTTGCCATTTCCTCTGAGCACTTCCCACCATACTGCTGTGGCAAGTCCTCTATAGTTACCACGGTATCGCCACATTATTTTCTACATCCTGTGTAGATGCAAGGAGAAATAATTCACATTGGCTGCAGCCACAGGCTCACATGTGCTTAGCATTAATGTAAAATCAAGGACACATAAAATCACATAATACTAAACTTAGCTGTAACATACAGCCAGTTTCCAGTGTTAATATCCAGTATATGTGCCTTACATATTGAATTAAAAAAATATGTATGTGTATATATGTAAACAACGTGGAAGACACATCTGAGCATATATTTGGACATATACATGTGAGAGATATACATGTGTATGTATATGAAAATATACCTGCACACCTATAAAGTGAGGTTATAGAATTTTACTAAAAACTTTGCAACCGGCTGTATTGTCAAGCATTTTGCCGAGCTCTGCTGTTATAGAAGAAAACCCAAAAGACAGTGGGGTTAAAGGGAGGAAGGTTGGAAAAGTAGTTAAGACCAGCTCTGAATGAAGGAATGCCTCAGGGTATGAGATTCATTTGTCTTTGTACTAATGGGTTTATGGCTTTCTTTTTCAACAGCCAGCTGGGGCCGGGGAAGGGGTGGGGAGGTGAGGAGGAATCGCTAATCCCGGTTCCTGCCCTCCCCATCTGCCGTGAGCCAGCGCGGGGCTGGGGATAAGGGGCCGCTGCCTGCCCCACTGCCTGCTCCTGTTCCTGTCCCCTTTCTGTCCCCTTTCTGTCCCCACTGCCTGAACGCCTCTGCCTGTCCCCTCTGCCTCGTCCTGGCTGCTCCCCTTCCTGCACGGCTGCCCTGCTGGCGGTCCATGCCACCTCTGCCTGTCCCCCCCTGCCTGTCCCCTCTGCCTGTCCTCACTGCCTGTCCTCACTGCCTGTCCCCTCTGCCTGTCCTCACTGCCTGTCCTCACTGCCTGTCCTCACTGCCTGTCCCACTGCCTGTCCCCCTCTGCCTGTCCCCACTGCCTGTCCTCACTGCCTGTCCCCTCTGCCTGTCCTCACTGCCTGTCCCCTCTGCCCGGCCCCACACTGGACAATGCCAGCCGTGGGAAGGTCGGAGGTCACAGCCGTGCAGGACACAAGATGACATGTGCAGAAGAGCATCTCTCTGGTGATTTGTGACCAAGGGGGGAATATGTGAAACTCTAATGTCTGCCAGGTCATGGGTGACACAGCGTACCCTGCTCAGCGGGGCCCCAGCTGAGTTACCCTGCATTTGTGCTGGAGTGTTATCTTCTGATTTTTACATTTTCCTTCCCTACATTCACACAGGGCCAAACTCACCCCATTCCAAGCATTGCTTTTCCTATGTAGGCTGTAAGCATGCTGTTTTGCTAATCTGCATGAAAGTGCCTGGATATGGAAGGAAACAGCAAGACATCTAATCTTTGAAGGGATCTTGAGGCCTTTTGAGTTTACTGTTGTTGCAGTCACTATTGTTTAGCATATCCTTGAAGGTTTGGTCTGAGGGACAGCTGGTGGGAATGCAATTTAGATCATTAAAATGCAGCAATTATTTGAATATACATCAAGCAGGAAAGCAGAGGCAGAGTGAATTTCCTCTGTTAAAGTGTTACAATATGGGTCTTCTTTAGGGAATGAGAAGGAAAAAAAAAAAAAGAGGAAAAAAGAAGAGCAATATAATCTGCAGAAAGAGTACCACAAAAATAAATTCAAGTACTTTCAGGCCTGGAAGCAAATTTTTGTGTTGCTGTCTACAGTTGTTCAGCTACAGTTTAAATTTAGTTTCTTCTTAAAAGTTTTGTGTGGGAGAGTGAAGTGAAAGAGAAGCACACAAACAACTAACCCCTAGTTTGTCAGGGGGTGATTGGCAAAATCTCCGGTGTAAACATAGATGCTTCTGTGTGTGTTTATTCACTTGGGGAAGTCTCAGGGGTATTAGCCTGATGCTGACCAGCATGGCATGTCAGTACTTGCAAACACCATTGCAATAGGAACAAATCACATCCAGCACTGATGGAGCCTTGCACTGACCTTTATAGCTCAGAATTAGAAACAAGGATGCCACAAGCAGCAGCAGTATCACAGTGGATGAGAACAGAGCACGGTGCAAGGCAGTTACAGTCCAGTGATTTCTAAGCCCAAAGTCACACTCCACTGGCAAAGCTCAGTACAACTGCCCCATCAAAAATTTTGGCTGTGAGCTGTGCAGGGCTGTGAGAGGTGCAGACTTCTGCATCTCTCCCTGTGGTCCTGGGGCTGCAGAAACAAGCCAGGACCGTGGCTGCTGCAGCCTCTTGAGTGCATTGGCCGGAGGAAGATGGAACTGTCAGCAGAATATCTGCAGGCAGGGGAGGGTGAGCGCCGGGGAAGCGTGAAACACTGCTGTTTTTCTGAACCGAGACCTACAGGCACAGGAGACACACTGCACTTGGCCTTGCACAATCGCCCTCAAAGGATATGGAAATTGTGTCTTTCCTGAATGCAATCTATCCGCTCTGGTGGGATTAGAAAATGTGTGGAAGGGCTGCCTTGGCACAAAGAGGCTAACGCATCCCACCAGTGCCTGGTGGAGCCTGTGCCGTGCCCTTGAGTTCTTGCCAGCTCAGACGCAATCCCTGAGCAAACCCTTCCCGAAGACCCGTAGCTCTGCTGGCCTCCTGTCACGGGCCAAATGCTTATTGCCACAATTTGGTTAAAAGTATCAAGGAACACCTCCTATGGGGCTGGATACTGAACCCCAGAAATATCCTTGTCACGGACAGGGCTAGCTGTTACCAGATCAGCAACACATATCTGCCAACGCTGCACATTTCTTTGCATCAGGCATCATTGACATTTTATCCACTGGTTTGTAATAACTCTTTCAATGCCACGGGCCCGCCACAATTGTTTCACTAGCACCTCCCCTCAAAAAATCAGGTACAAAAGCAGAGGCTGATGCAGTAGGGCCGCTGATACACTTCCAGACCTTGTGGCATTTCCTGCCTTTAAAAGCGTAGCAATCTACCGCTTTCCAAAGGCATTCCAGCTAAATTGCATACCAAGCCGTTTGCCACGAAGGGGTTAACACTGTAGCAGCCTTGCTTGGTGGCTCAAATTCTTGCAAGAGCAAGGCTCTTCTTGCTTTGTTCTTTAGTGGGATGCATTCAGCAAGAGCAGCCTTTAAAATGGGGTTTGTTGTCCTCCTTCCACCAGCACCCTTGCTCTTCTTCCTGAATTCAAGGCAGGGTAGCTTCAGCCGGGCTCCCTGTTTGCATATCAGAACAATCTCACTCTTTCACGTTGTCCCAGCAGCAGCTTCACACCAGTAGACTCTGCCCCTGTGGGGCCCCGGGTCAGGGACAGCAGCAGCCACTGCCACTTCTGCGCTGTCAGGCGGGACAGCAGGAATGTGCCTGGCCTTGTCACAGGGGAGGGAAGCCTGTGCACTGCAAGAAATCTGAACAGTTGCCGCTTAGCTGGCTCAGAAATTGCTCTTCAGTTGCTAGCTACTGCCCAAACAGCCTGTCCAAGCATCCAATGCTCATCCCAAATCCCTTACATACCAACAGCTTTGCCTTTTGTGATCTTGTGCACACTATTGGCATCTTTATTTAAAACCTCATTCAAATATTACGTGAAAATGGTCCAGATCATTCTCTGGCATTGTGTCCAGCATTCTGGGGATAGCCTGCAGCTGTGCCACAGAGCTCTGCCAGCCCCAGCCCTAGATGCTCACATCCAGTTTGTCACCAAGACTGCTCTCTCTCACCCACTCTGGCTTCTTGACATTTCTTAGCTGTTAAAACCACAAAAGGAGAGTCCTGAGTTTACAGCAGTCAAAAGTTTTCTAGTGTTTATCACTTGGAGCAAATTGCCTTCAGCTGGAAATCTCCTTGTCTTATGGCATGTCCTTAAAAATGTAAGAGTTAATGACATGCTATCCCTGAAAGTGTTCAAAGCCAGGTTAGATGGGGCTTTGAGCAAGCAGATCTAGTGGAAGGTGTCTCTGCTCATGGCAGGGGGGTGGAACTACGAGGCTAAGGACCCCTTCCAATCCAAAGCATTTCATGATTCTATGATTCTATGATATCTTTGCACCTATGCCAGACACAAGATGCTTTCTGTGGAGAAGTTGTTGGTAAGCCGAATAGATAGCTTAGATACCAATATCAATAGATATATTGATACCTGGGAGTAGAAATGCCTGGGATATACCCTAAAGCTTCAGTGGTGTCAGCATGAGGCAGGAATCTTGGAGAGGCCCTTTGGCTACCCAGCCCTGCTCTGTCAATGTGATCACCCACAGATCATGGAAGTTAATGCTCACAACAGCAAATACTTTCAAAACTTAAAGTTCATTTGGGTATACATCTGGCCAAATATCTGAAGTGTTTCAATGGAGACTGGTTAAGGACTTTAAAGCACATGGAAGTTTGCAAAATTGAGGACTTTTTGGGAGCCCACTTTGAGAAAACAGACTGCCATGCAATTTTCACATATATGCCCCCTGAGTAACAAAATGTGCTTCAAACTCCTGGACAAAAGCACTGAAATGGCCCCTACAATGGCCCACTCTCCCAGGTAAGCAACTTGGGTTGTCTTCAGAGACACAGAAGAAAGCAAGTGAGCCACCATAACCTCACAGAACTGTGCAAACACAGCAGGGTTGCCACAGGGGAGGGGACAGTCCCATTCCTCCCTTCCATTGCCTGCTGCTCACCTCCACTACATCAGGAGGGCAGGTATGTGTCCTCTTTCAGACTTGCTCAGGCCTCAAGAACCTGTTCAAGCTCCCTGGTATCAAACCCCAAAGTGTTTTTGAAACTGCTGGATTTGCTTTCTGTCTGGCAGGGGACAAAGGGGGAGGCTGGTAGCATTTTGGCACTGTCCTGAAACAAGCCCTGAAGACAACACTTTAGGAACCCTGAGGCATTGGTCTTACAGTCAGACATCTAGGCAAAGCCCATTTGAAAGAAATGGGACAATAATCACAATTGTGTCATCCACATTCCTTTGAGTGTCCAAACCCATTTCCTTTTGCATCCTTCCTATTAGCATTCATTTGCTGTGAGCATTCTTGTGAGTTTTTAGTAAAAAAATGACTTGTGGATTGGCCAGTCTTGAGCAATTATTTGACTGCTTTAACTTGATGTGCATTCTGAACTCAAATTAAAGGTGTTTGTCTTACACAAGCCTGACAGAAGTTCATAGTGACCAGGAGTCCATGACCAGCCAGAATCTTTTCCTGGCATCAGCAACCAATGGCTTATGCAGAAGCTGAAGGTTATGAGGAATCAGCTGCAAAATTATCTGACAAATAATCCATAGCCCTGAGCAAGTTTAATGACACATATTTCATCCATGTTTAAATTCAACTCTGAATAAAGTTAAAGCATTGCAATGGGTACACGTGGAAAACAATTCCTCTTAACAGGAAATTCCAAGGTTTCAAGCTAAAACCTAAACATTTGCACAGCTTTCAGGAGAAAGATGCAAAATTGTTAGATTAGCCCCCTAAATCACTTGCTACTCAGAGATGCATTTTTCAACAAAATCTCTCTTAAGGAGGTAAAAAGGAGGAGCTCCTGTATTTCAGCAAATTCAGGATCTTTCTTTAGACTCCAGAATGATCTAGATACAATAATGTAAATATCTATTTTTTCATAGCTTCCTGTAACAAGCAGCCCGGGGCTTCCCTCAGGCCCATCAGCTGAATATACCTTGTAGTCTCAGGAATGATCAATTCTGCCTGCCAGAAGTATGAGGCAGAAACCTGAAGGGGTTAGACACCACACCAAATCTTTGTTTTCTTTGCATTAGAGCTTTGACTCTATTGGGTCTGCAGCATTTTTACCTCTTTTTTCATCAATTGCTTCTGATGAATTTAAGATTTGCTATCATGCAGGCTACAGATTTAGAACAAATAGCCCTTTCATTTAGTTAATACCAGCAGCATAGCTATAAAGCTGTAATAGTTTACGGCTTTCAGGACATAACCTGCAACCACAGACAATACAAATTATATTACACTGTGTTTTATTGCTCTTTGAGGCCCACTAAGAGGCTCAGTGCTGTTTCATTGTCCAGAGTAGCAGCAGTTCTTTATTCTTTTTAACACACAGCTGAAAAATACTCAATTCTGTTACAAAATGGTGTGATTCCTTTTTTTTGCCAGTCTGCCCTCAAAACCACACGTACTCCCCCCACTGTAAGCAGCAAACAGCACTCTCCATGCAATTAAAGGGGAGCAGACGTGCACAGGGAAAAACGTCGCCTTCCACAGCACTGTCTGCACAAAGAGGGTCTCCATTTTGAAAAAGAAACAAAAACAAACCACACTATGATAATGGTTTGCAAAGACATGACATCTGAGAAGACAAAAACCTCCGGAGTTGCAATTCCTTCCTAAAACACCCCTTGTTTTTTCAGGTTGTGTGTTCGGAGGCTGAAAGAATCATAAAGGCTGCTGGTGAAGCTTCTTAGCCCTGCCCCTTCCTCCCTGGGCCTAAGGCTGCGCGCGGAGCGAAGCAGAAAGGAGTCGCCATGTTTTCTTTACATGGAGGGTCTAAATAAAAAATGAAGGCAATAGAGCTTCAGGACGTTGCAAAGGACCAGAAGGAGTGGGTGAGCACAAGGCAGCCCTGCCTTTTAAAACGTGAAGAGGCCATGTACTTGTTCCAGCTGCACCTGCTGCCCGTGCAGCGCGGTGCTATGGCAGAGGCCGCCAGTCCGATCTGCATATCAAATAGCTGATTTGTAGATGAGGTCATCCATTTTGTGGCCGTATGTTTGCTGTGGTGGGGATGGGCTGTTGCCTAGCAGTGGGCCACAAAGTCCCAGCAGGTTTCTTGAGTCAGCAGCCATCCTCTGCTCCCCTCACCACTCCCCTGCCCTCATTGCCAATTCAAACCCGGTTTTGACCTTAATAAATAAAGCTCTAAAACGTTTGACTCGTTCCTAAGTTCAAAGCACGGGTGATGTGCTGTGAATTGACAGCTTCCTTTGATGATGCATTGGTTTGGTGACTCGATAAGCAAAATAGAGATCCAGAAACCTTGGTACCATGTGAATGGAGGAATGACAGATAGTGCCTGGCTGCAAAAACACCCTCCGAGAGGATGGGGCTGCCTTGGTGCCTGGGTAGGCTGCTCCACTGCTAAAAGATGGAAGAGGGGATTAAAAGATCAGGACCACATTTACTTAAGTATTTGAACAGGAGTGGTTTGGTAAAATTTAAGCTTGTTTTCATGTATGACTCAGAAAATCAATTATTCCTGTTAATTTTGACAGCCACTTCATATTGGGCAACACTCATTTGAAACACTTTTTAAGAGGTATTTTCTTCTTTCAAAAGTAGGTAAAGCTACTTACTTGTTACATGCAGCACACCAAGGTGGTGTAAACAGAGCAAGAAATCAGTCACCATTTCAAATTAAAAAGAGAAAAAAAAAAAACAAAAGCAAGGCAAAGAAGATGAAAACACTGGAGTACAAAGCTGACTTTAGAAACTGCAATACATATATGTTGTCACCAATTGGTGTCTGATAAGTTGGCAGAAACTGTAGTTTAAGTGCTTTTATTTCAGGAGTGATCTGCTGACAAAAGACACATGTGCAAACCATGCCATTTAGATGAAGGAGTCATATTCACTTTTTGCAAAGTACAATTTATTTATTTTTTCCAGATTATAATGTTTTCTAGGAAGAAAGGAGTACAAAGACCCCTCGGCCCTAAAACAAAACCAAACATCTCAGCACAAATTGGAGCCTTGATAGCTCAAAGCAAAAGCCTCACAAACATCTATTAGAAGCAGGAAATGTCTAATGGAAAACTTACAAACATCTGATACATGAAAGGGAAGGCACAAAACAGGAAAGCAGAGGCATGAGCAGCTAATTGCTGTAGATTCCTCACAACATTCACTGAAACTCAGCAAGACACATCAGCCAGCTCCTCAGCACTGGGGTATACAACCACCATTAAAGTATTAGTAAGAACATTTGGAAAACAAACGCTAAAAAAAATGCTAATACTTTGGACAGAATGAAGTTGATTATGCTTGCGACTGAATTTATAAAGAAGCTTTGAAGGTGGCCAGAGGCATCTTGGCATGATGCTTATCATTTAATCCCAGATGCAAAAGCTTGTAAAGAGAATAATTTTTAAAAGTATGATTATTATTCACACTGAAACCTAAGTGTAAAAGCAAGTCATATATCTTGTGAGGTATTGCATGCACACTCAAACTTGCAGCTAAAACTTGCCCTTAGTTTTGATAAGCTTTGGTCTGTCTAAGAAAAATATGCAGTTTTGTGCGATGGCAATGCATTATGCTGGAGCATGGACATGCAGCAAATACACAGCACCTAATCTTGCCCCTTGTAAATGCCTACTGCTTGTCTGATTTGAATAAAGTTATGCCTGCTACTGTCAGAACTGAATTTGGCTCATGGTCTTCATGCAAATTGCCACTTGCCTGAATGTGTGCACCATATTAAGAATGCAAATATGTTTGGACGAGATGATTGTTCCTTTATCTGCTGCGCACCCTAATTCACAAGGAGCTGAATCAGAGTAGTTTTGGTGTGTGCAAGAAGGCAGACTCAGACAAAAATACATTAAACTGTTTGCAAATAAGTTAATTATGTCAATAGATCTGATCTTAACAGCAACCCTCTCTGATGTTATATATGTTCTTTTTTGAACATAGCTACCAGAAAAAAACAACAACAACAAAATCATGTTTAAAAAAAGAAATTACTCATTTTTCAGGATATGAAATGAAGTACCTTTTTTCACACATACTGCAAATGAGCTTATGTCCAGAATTAGTGTTTCCTATCTCTGATGCTTTGAGCTCTGAAGGCCTGAATGTACCATTTTATCTTTGTCTGAATTTCAATTCACAGATATTCTGTGCAGTTAATCGCTTGTATTTGTCTATTGGAAAGGCATCCAATGTTGAGCTGAAGACATCTGGAAATCTAAAAAACAATCCCTCATTTATACGTTTATAATTTGTTCAAATGAATGATAACCATACCCATTAAAAATGTATATCCTATTTCTCATTTGAATTTCTATGATATACTTTTTCATTCCTTCTCACTTCCAGCTGTTATTCTGGAACTTTGCCAACCCCTTCTGTGAGGCACTTCAAAGAAAAAGTAAAAATTAACATTTGAGAAAAGAGAAATTACCCCCCCACACACAAACAGAACACTTGCTAGATTTTATAAATGAAACCTAACCACAACTACAAAATTAATTCAGTTAACATGTATATTTTTATTTTGCTTTCAATTTATCTTGCACAGGTTTTAAAAAATATTTTAAAATTTTTAGAAGGAAAAACCCTAAAAATTAATTATACTCTATTTCCTACTGAAAAAAAGAAACAAGCAAAAAAAACCCACCAAAAAACCCATAACAAAACAAACCAAACCTAACCCAAGGAAAAAAATCAAAATTTTTTGGCCATATTTTCAAAGCATGCTATTCTTTCCTGTGGGAAAATTCACACATTCCATACACTGAGATATTAAGTTTGAACTTTCAGTCATTTAATTAGTTCTCAATTCAACAAAGCATTTAAGCATGTTTTCGAAGCACAAAGCACTTAAGCACATTCTTATTCTGCCCTTGAATAGGGGCAGAGTGCTGAATCACACTGGGAGCTCTGAGAGCAGAGCCCATGGCAGCCTGACAGGGCCACAGAGCTGCAGGGCTCTCGCTGGTTTGAGTCCCAAGAAGGGATATGGTAGTGGTTACATCATACCCAGAATTAAAGCCAGGCCTAGCTTGAAAACGTAAAACTTTTTTGCAATCTTATATAATGTCACAAATTTATGATACAAAATCAAAACCACACATATGCCATATGAAAAGAAAAAGAGACAAAAGAATCCATAACGGGTTTATATTTTCCCACTTTTGAAAAATATAAAATAAACATATAATAATCTGATAAAGCCTTATGTTATAAATGTATAACTAGACTTGCACTGTGTTTTGGATATATGTAACATAAAAATGTAGATAAATTGACTTGCTTACACAACCAGACAGAAACGTACATAATTTAGGCTTCTAAATTCTTCATCTGCAAGGTAGCTGAGGGATACATGCTCACACAAATATGCACACACACAAACACAATGACACATGTACAGAGGTCAGGTGAATCACAACAATGTCTTGGAGAATCAAGTGAAAAGATGATGCTATGTACCAAACAGATATCACAAACACATTTTCAGTTAAATTAACAAAAAGATTACCTTATCAGGAATATTTTCTATTTTTACAATTGAAGTTTATATCAAGATGTCTGTTATTTGAAACAATGTTTTCCCTTTTTACTTCATCAACACTGGATGCTGGGAAATATTTTAAACTTTACTTTGTATGCCGAAATAGTAATACTGGTATTTCTGGTTATTTAGTATGATATTTTTGTCTCAAATAAGCCTGTCTGAAATTTAAACAGTCCGCCTTTTGCTTCCAAGACTCCCTGTGATATCAGCAAGGAATGTAGGCTTGACCCATTTCTGGGTAGCCTTTTCAACAAGCACCTTTAGCAATGCTAGAGGTAGCAGTCAGTTCTCTATAGAGATAAGCACTTAGCTACTGAAAAAAGCAAAGAATTAATGGGATTCCTAAGAATTTGGGACCTGCCTCCCTGCCACAATGCCAGGCTGGTTTACACTGCTGTAGACTGCTGTAACCCCAGAATAACAAAATATCCAACTGCACTACTTAGTTTTGCATTCACTTTCTGCATGGAAATTCTTTAATAGCGTTTCTTTGTATTGTTTCTGCGTAAAGCTTTAAGGATTAAAAATCAGTCTTACTTTCTGCATATTGTTTCCAGGTCTCAAGAGCCAAATTCTGAAAAGAATATATCATACCCATCATATCAGGTAATGTTCAGGCTGAGCAAAAATATCAGGAAGCAGATAAATACTGTTTTATATTTTTGCATTAAAAAATTTCTACCGTGAAATTTAAAATATATATAAAAAACACTATTTGCAACTCAAAAAAGGGATTCCTAATGCAACCCAACTGCAAAAGTCTATTTACATGTATCGAAATTCTCTGCTTCACTTTAACAAAATGGTAAAACATTTTTTCAAAAAGACAAGTGTTTTAAAATACTGTGAAATTCTACCGCGGAATGGCTTTAAGCAGGAAGAAAGGAATCTCTGCACATTTTGTCTAAGTAGGGCTGCGGAAGGGGGAATTGTGCTTACGCAGAGGAGGACGCCCATCATGCATTCGCGAGCGGGAGATGTCAGCCATTTTTCTGCACACTCTCCCCAAACGCAGGCTGGGGCTGCCCTCGCTCCACCATGTCAGCCCATCTGCTTCTCTCCTCACCCTGAGAGCGCCTCCACTCACACAAACATCCTCTGGCTTACTACAGGCATATCAAAAAATGTTTTCTTTAGAAGAGAAGCAAATGAGGAATAGGAGAAAAAAAAGATCATATTTTCTAAAGAAGACAAAGAAATGCGAAGCTCATCCTGCCTGCCTTGCTTGAGAGAGCTGCTCTGCATTCAGGGGTTAGCCCGGGTGGAGAATGATGCTGTTGTCTCACAAAGGACTCATGTTGAGCTGAATCTTTGATTACAGGACAAGTGCCTGCATTAGGCCCCTCATTGCGCTCACATTCTGCTCCTGCCATTTGTACAAAATTTCTGAGTGATCTCTTTGTGAATACGGACCCCAACTGAATCAAAGATGAGCTCCATCCTTGTTGTGTGTCCCCCACCTCTTATTTTTCCATGAGCACCCTTTTTCTTTTTCCCTGCTCCTCCTCTCTCTGATCCCCCTCTCCCTCTCTCCTTTCACCTTGTTAGGAAAAGAGACTGCTCTGGATCTAAAAT
The DNA here is from genome assembly GCF_049639895.1 of Pseudopodoces humilis. NCBI lineage: Eukaryota > Metazoa > Chordata > Aves > Passeriformes > Paridae > Pseudopodoces > Pseudopodoces humilis. The sequence goes on from NC_142202.1 coordinate 97,433,126, forward strand.
AAGATCTAATGAATGGTAAACCCTGGAAATAGAAGAAGAGGTGCCTTTTGGTGTGTTTTAAACTTCCCCCTCAAATTCAGTCATGTTCCCTACACAAATGGTGAGTAACCTCTTGCTTTTCTTAATAGGATTTATGCTTGTCTTTGCTCTGCACGCCCTGCCACGCCAGAGAGGGGACTCCAGAGCTGCGGCCGTAACCATGGCCACTCCTCATTCACCACTCTTGGCAAATTCCTCCTGGTGTAAAAGACAGCGGGAAGGAGAGATGCATCAGCAGATGCACAAACATGACAACCCTGTGTCTCTCTCAGCAAACCACCATGTGCCTAAAACCCACTGGATTTTTAGGTATTAACTGAGAATGCTCTTTTAGCAAAATCACCTCTCAACATCTGCAGCGTGAAAAACAAAGCAAATATATAATAAACCTAGATTAAAAACCGGCTTCAGTCACATGTCACGCAGGCTTCACGCAGGCTCTGGAAGCTGGATTTTTTATGCATCTGCCCAAATTGAAAAGGTTATTTCACTGTCTTCAAGATGACTCTTGAGCTGAAGGCAGAGTGGAGGGTTGCTGCCCTGAAAGAAGGGGAGTTGCTAGGAGATAAGTCCAAGATTTCAGACAGCATTGGTTGGAGTTATCTCTAATTGACAGCTGCTTACCCTAAGGGTCTAATTCTAACCTTGAGACCAAAACCATAATGAGAGGGCAGCTTTCCTTCACCCCTGTTTTCTAGCCAGGGCAAGGAGATTACTGCAGGCCTGTTCTTCTCTGGTTTTTGTTATGCTTCTTTTCGTGGGGCAGCCCTGTGAGGCTCAGGGCCTGCTGTGCTTTCTGAGGCTATAGTTTGCATCAGTGAGCCCTGTCTGATTCATACCACCTGAATAAACTTGCTCTTACAGTTAAGATGGTCTCACTTTTTCTCTCTCTTTTTTCTTTTTTTTTTTTCCTTTGGAAAGGGGGATGGGTGAAAAGAAATTCTCTTAAACATAAAATGATTTAAAGACTTATATTTCTAAGCAGACACTTTAGTGTGCAGTCTATGTTTAACCCTTTTTCAGGGGGACTTAGACTGTCATTGTTAGTTTTAAATCAAGCCCACGCTGTTAGCAAGTTGCTGTTATTTAGGACTAAAAACCAAACAAAGAAAAACATTCAGAGAAAAGAGATTAACAGAGTCAGGAAAATAAAGTGAAGCAGCTTTTTTGAATTTTTTTTTTTGCTTGGTTGTTTTTTGGGTTTTTTTTTGGTTTGTTTCTTCAACTGACTAGGCTTGCTGGGATATTGATTTATTAAAAATATATATTTAAAAACTTCAACTTGTATTTAGTTCAGAACTTTCCTATAATGAGTGGAACAGTATAAAAGAGCCCCAAATAAAATTTTCTTTTAGCTATACAAATAAAAATCTGGCCTTCTTCCTCTGAACTTATTGGAGCTACTCTGGGTTTATACTAGGGTGACTTAAAGCATAGTTCGACTAAATATTTCCAGTGAGACAATTAAGAATAGGGAATGCAGTCACGTTTAGTAACCCATGGCAAAAAAAAAAAAAAAAAAAAAAAAAAAAGAAATAGATCAATAAATGCCTAGAATAATTTCTTTTTAGAAAAGAAATTAATTCCTGAATTCGTGCTATGAATTTAATTACCACAAATTCTTGAATTTCAATCACTTTCATGTCCAACAACAAAAACTACATTTCCTGCAATTTTTTCAAGTAAGTTAGATCAAGGGAAAATTTATGTCTTTTGGGGAAAATTGCAAGCAGGAGACACTTCAACATCACTACAGGAATTTCTGACATACTTTGGGGCTGAAGCCCCTATAGCTGAACCCATTTCCCATCCCTCTGCATAAGAGCAGGTAGTCAAGTGGAGAGCAGAAGCAAACAGCAGCACCACAATGTCTTTCCTGACAGGGGGAGAGGACAGTCCCAGCCCCTTCATCCTCAGCCTCAAAAGCCTGGCAATTCTGGATGGCATTTTACTCACCCTTGAGAAATATGCTGAGACTATGGACTTGTTTCTCAACAACTGACTGCTAGCACTGATGTTTTCAAAGTTAGCAGTATGATCATTTTGATTGTATTCTGGTATTCTTATTCTGGGAGCAAAGTCCACTGGGCAAATTAATTTCTGAAGGAATAGCTGAATGCCTGCATGCCAGCCAAAGAGCATAACGAGTGTACTGCCAGTGAGTCAGAGAAGAGTCAGCAAGGGAGGCTGGACGGTGATGAAACAGTATAGAGGGAAGCTCAGACCTTGGCATCACTCTCATCTCTGCTCTTGAGGGAGTGTATAAAAAAGAGAAAAGACAACATCCAAAGCCCTTAGAAAAATATTCATTAATGAGTCCCATAGAATGAACTCAGAGAAAGGGGTTTTGTGGAGGGTGGAGGAATTTGAACGAGCAGAGACAACCAACCCAGTAGTGCATACATGCATGCCATAACTACTGGAAACCAGTAAGTCTCATCTTCATCTTCCTTTTTGTTTTTTATTCCTATTTAAACTATTAGGAATATTTGTCCAATATACTAAGTCTACTTATGTACTGCATATGACTGTTGCTTCTTTTATATCACTTAAATAGAATTTGTATCTCCTTAAGGATTTAAGTAAAGTTAAAAATATTGTTCAGTGGCATATTTCTAATAATGACTGTTTCTACAACAATTTTACTTATAATTTAATAAGTTGCATGGATTTGAAAGCTAATATTTGTACTGTGTCTGATGGGCAATTAAAATATGTGCAGCAATTGCTGCAAGAATATTCACAAGAGTTGTTCTCCTGCTCCACAGGGTACATCTTTTCTTACCACTTTCTTGGTAAAGTTACCTAAAATATTTATTTTTCAGTCTGAATCTATGAGAATAATGAAAATCAATTGCTCCCACAATAAACTGTGATCTTCACAACAGGAAGGAAAAAAAAAAAAGCAGCACAGAAAAGGAAATATGTTTTCTCAGCTTCCAAAACTGCAGTATAAAATGAAGAGAACTATCATGCAACTTCACAGGGGCATAAAGAGGTGTAAGGCTTTTTGCATGTGTTGCTGTAATAAAACTGCACCTTAGTTAGGAAATGTTCCTAAATTTTTATCTTGTTGTGCACTTCACATTTCTGAGCCAGACAGCAGGTTGACTTTAGGGAGAGAGAGAGACAAGATACTCTACAAATCAGGCTTGTACTACTGGCCTCAGGAATAAGAAGAGACTGAAAATCTCAGGAGTCTGGAACCACACCTCATTTGTCAGTTTCTGATGGTCTTCTTTTAAGGCTATCTAAAAAAGATTTAAAAAAAAACCACAACACAACTGTGTTTAAAACATAAAAAATAAGAGCAGACAGAGAGGGTTTAATTCTTTCCACCCTGAAACTGGTGAGACTACTGCAAGGTTCCCAGTTTACACCAGTGGAGTTTCCCTACATACCAGACCCAGGGTGTGACCACCTATTGCAATAGCTGGTCATTGATGCAAGATTATTTAATTTTTAATAAAGGAAGGCACAAATTTACAGGAATAAATCTGTGAACGATTATATCAGGAAACTACACTGATTTTGTAGGTGGCAACAAGCTCTACTGTAAGTGAAATTTTCCCCTTCTACAAGTTTCTAGATATCAAACACCTTCACCTACTCCTTCCCAAAGCTTTTCTAGCTTACTATGTATGTGACACAGTAGAACAAAAATAAAAAGTCTGCAAATCCTGGCACCAGGGCCAGCATCTTTTAGATCATCAGCAAAACTAGATCTGACCACTAATCATTTCAGCAGTGACTAAAATATTTCAATGAATTTTCCTGAATAGGTATTCTAAAACTCTTTCCTTAGCACAATCTTTTGTGTTCTATCAGTCATTGAAAAATAGTTTATGCTTTTCACAATGTTCCATATATTATTATATTTACTCTTCTTTCCCCTGCCCCCACTCCAGTTCCTAGAAGTCCTCCTTGATGTACCAAATTGTGTTGTGAAAATTAACATCTTGCTTCCTTACAGAGGCAGTAGATATGCCAGCTGGTAATAACTGGTTACTAATTTTTTCTCTTTGTGCTAGAAGGAAAAAAAAGAAGTAAAAAAATTTGCTGACTTTAGGTCTTAGCCTATCAGTTGAAGACTTGCTGGTGCATTAGAGGCCTATTCAAAACAGGGCTTTTCTTGCAACAGGAGCCCCTAACAATTGGTAATGAGGACAGATTCTGAATTGTTTGTGAGCAGCTGCTTAGTAGGTAAGAGCTTGTTTGGATTCAATTGAACAGTGTTTTTAGAAGCAGTTACTGACCCCTGACCCTTCCTACAGACTGGGTTGATGGGATTAGGGAAAGCTAGCGTTCAGCTTACACTTGGCTATAACAAGCTGGCAAGAGATAACATACTTTTTAATTATCAAGTTACACCTCTGCCAAAGTTTGTCTGTGAATTTACCAAATGGGTCAATGAACTATAAGAAATCAAGCTAGGCTATGGGATAATAGTTACATAAGAAAACAGTCTTGGTGCAGATATAATTAATACATTTATATAGGGTTTTTTTCCTCTTTGCCAATACTTCACATTTTCAAATCTTGTTCTACATGGCTCTCATATGCATTGCAGAGGCATATGTGGCAATGTAGTGTTTATGCCAATGCAGTTTGAGATAAAAAAAATAAAGACTTGAATTATTTCTAAGAGCTGCCAAAAGGGTAGCCAAGGAAAAAAGAGCCAAACATGCAATACACAAAATTTAAACTGAAACAACAAACTGAACATTGAAATTTGGAGCTTGATTTGTTCTACCACTCTGAGGCTGAAACAATACAAAAATACTTACTATTGGCAAGAAACCAACTTGCTTAGCAGTCTACAATCATAAGAAAAGGAAACAATTATAGTATTATCACCTGAAACAATCAAAGATAATTTCTGATATATTATTAAAAATAATTCAAAGGCAGTGGGGATTTTATGTCTTAATTCTAATTAATTAAGAGCAAGGCAAAATTATAAGGTTTAATTATTTTGAATGATCCTTTATCTGTTTTCTTCCATGGCTGAAGTATGAAAAATTGTCCAGTTCAAGTTATTCAGGGTCCATAGTTTTCTTAGTTCTCTGCACTGTCAGTACATGTCATGTCTTTTATGGGAACAGTCAGTTCTGGGAAATTCTTGGTACAATATTCATAAAATGTATGCAGACAGATCCTTTCATGTACTACAGAATTTAGTGATAAGTCCTAGTGAGCAGTGCTGCTTGGTGATCAGTAGAGAGATGCTGAAAGCCATAGCATGGGTTGGGTGGATTTGTAAAAGATGCTCGAAGCATTAGACGTGTTCTCCACTGCTGAAGGGCACAACAGACCCAGGAAGCTTCTCAGGAACACTTGGGATTTCTCGTGCTAGCTCTCTCAAATCTCTTCTCTATTAGGGAATGAGCATCTCAAGCTCAGGTTTAATTTCTAGTCACACCAAATTTCCTGTCTCAGCAAAACCAAGTCCCATATCACTTTAAAGCAGAGAGTATGTTTAGGAATTGAGAGCAGGTTTGGGCTGGGTGAGACACACCTGCACCCTGGAGTCTTCCCTTTATCATGGGAGTTACCACAGACAACATTTTGTGAAGTGTCTGACTGCCTTCTCAGAAATGGCTACACATTTTTTTTTCTTACACCCCTCTCAGAATCTGGTTTGTTAATCTCACTGCTCTAATGGTCAAAAGCTGTTTAATTTTCATCCTAAAGCTATTAATAATTAGTCTATAGGCATTAGTGCCTTTACCAGTAATGCCTTTTAGTTTGAATAGCGTCTTCTTTTCCCTGCTCTTTACTTCCCTAATATGTTTGTATATGGCATTCACCTCTTACATCAAGCTTTGTTTTGATAGGGCAAACAAACCAAAATTTTAGCCTCTTTTGAAAATGCTATTTCTCTGTCTTCCTGATTTTCCCATAAGCTGGTTTTAGCCTATTTCTATTTAAATTTTCTTTTGTAATGTGAATGTTCAGAATTGTATGTAGTGTTTTGGAGAACACCTCATAAATGTCTGCTGCTGTGTAAATAATTCTACCTATATATCTCAAGATTACGTCTGCTAAACTGCCTCCCTACTGGTTTCCCAGATCCTCCTCCCATTGGCTATTTAAAAGTGGTCTCCCAGTTTATAAAAGCAATGCAGCTATTGAATTTTATGCTGCTGAATTTCATCCTGTTTCTATTACTATAGTCTTCAAGGTCATTTTGCCATTCCTGTATAATAATCTAATAATGTATTGACAATGCAAGTGGAGGGCACAGAAAGAAAGTGTAGCAACAGAAGAGGTGTGTGTGTGCAGAGACCAGCTTTAATCTAGCTATAATATAGCAAAACTAGGCTTTCCAGTCTGACTATGAGCCAAAGGCAAGAACAGCTTATCTAGAACTCAAATTGCAGCAAGAGTTTCATCACCTTGTATGAATTGTGCTCAGTGGAGTTAATCTGTCATTTGCCATAGAAATATCCCAGAGAAATTATTTCCACTGCAGTTAAGTCAGTCTTTGTGAATACCCCATGTGTCTCTTTAATTTACTTTCTTCACTAGTATGCTCATATTGTTTGTCCCTTAGTCATTCAGGAAATATTAAATGGGATAAATATAAATTTACACTTCAGGTGGTTCTGCAGGAGTTTTTCTCTTGCCCCAGACTTTACAGCCTGGTGCTGGTAACTTTATAGGCAGTTCTTTCTGTGCCATACTGCCCTTCTGCTGATCCCAGTTTCTTAAGCATTCTGTTTTTGCAGTGGTAGTGTTTGCATTACCTGGTTAAAAAAAATACAAAACAGGCATCAGTACATAGTAGAGCACAATTTACCCATGAAAAGACAATATTACAAGGTCTTTGAAACCCTCAGGTCTAATTTCACCAAAATTTGCACTGCTGTGATCAGGATACAGGATCCTGTAGATATTAGGATGTCTAGCCTAAAAGCAAAAGCTGCATTTGTGTATTCCTGTTATGAAGACTGCCACCTGGTTGATAGGTTTATTCCAGACAATTGCTGTGGGAATTTGGGTTTCACTCACCTATTCTTCCAAATCTGTGAGACTGCAGCTTATCTGAGGAACCTCTATTATAGTTTAATAAACTATTTGTCTATAATAGTCACTGTGCTCGCAGGTGAATCCTTTCCTATTTTCTCCTCAGTGTGCAATCCCACATTCAAAACCATGGATGTTTTTGGAAACTCAAATAATATTTAGATTTTTTAGCCAAATATAAACTGACTCAAATCAAATATGGAGCCTTCATGTGTACCTCATCCTCATTACAGTCTTTCAACTTCCTGCCTTTTTCTCCATCTAAGCACATACCTAAAGAAAACTTTAACTATTTAGCCTGATTTCCTTTATGAGGTCATATTCAGCTTGAGTCCCACTAGCAAGTCCCACTTTTGCCAAGTCTCACTTTAAACCTGCGTTTCTTGACTTCGAAGTCATAGTTTTCTTTGGTGATCAGTCCTTTTTTTCCATTCCTTGTAGATTCCTCACTTATGCTTAATGTCATTTTCAAGATGGTTACTCTTCCAGTTAGGTCTGGAAAGTTCTCATACAACATTTTTTTCTCCCTGCCTGGCATACAGATTCCAGATAGCTTTAGCACGTTTGACATGGAGGCATTCCAGGCTGCCTCCAAAATCTAATCCCCAAGTTCCTTAGTTCAGTTGGTCTCCCTAAATAGTTACCTTGGGCTGCATCCAAACTCAGCAGCTTGCGCACCCGGCGCGGTGCCTGCAGTCCCGGTTGCTGGATCCTCAGATAGGGCACAGTGTCAGAGCGAGGTGCCTCTCCCTCCTGACTCATGGGCCCACATTTCCTTCTCATCAAAATCAAAGTTCAGCAAGGGAAGGGAGCAGACGTGTGCCAAGGTTTTGCCCTCATTCCCTTGGGAGATGGCCAAGGCCTATTTCCACATTCAGGAGCTCAGAAGTACTCCCGGCTGTCGCTACTTTAGATGAAGTGCTGTCTTTTTGAAATGAAGAACTTTAAGCACTTTAAACTGCATTATTTTCTTCAACTAATTTTTTTGTTGTTCTTTTTAAAACAAATGAAATGCTTCACACTGAAGGCTTTGCTAGTTAACAATTCTTATTCAGATGAGTGCATCAGTGCTATTTGAGCCAGTAGGAGGACTTTTTGCCTCACAACAGGATAATTCTCTGTTATGCGTATCTGTAAAATGTATCTTTCCAGCCAAAGTGCAGTATTCTTTTCTCAAGTCCAAATTAGATTCTGGGATCAATAATAGACTCTTACCAACTTTCCAGAATTCCCACAATATATTTTAGCCTATTAACACAGGTGTTTTTATCCAAAACCAAGTATTGTTTCAATTCATTTTCTCTTATTTCTTTACATCTTATGAATATACTTTTCCAGAGAAACACTTTTACTTTGATGTTATTTTTTTTCAGCATATTATGTCTACCACTACAATCACCATTACTGAAATTTCATTCAGTGCTTCAAAAATACACATTCCTCCACGCTGTTCCCCAGGATTCTCCATGAGAATAAGTTCCTCTTACCAGCTGCATCTGATTCTACATCTAAACTGTACTCTGCATGGCATTTCTACCAACCATATCCAGCTGCTCATGTTGATATTAACCTTTCCCATAACTACAGGTGTTAAAACCTACATTGTCCTGTAGCTATCATGAAGAAAATAATGCTCTTGGATGCTGTGAAGGGGCTCTTCAGTGTGAGTTCCTTTACTGTTGGAGAGAGATTGACTGTGTGAAGACATGTCTATTTAAAAACATTTATTCTCCATCATCTAGGGCCAGCCATGCCCCAATGAAAAATTAAATTTTCCATCAGATTGACATATATATTTCTTATGAAATAAACAATGTTATATTTTCAAATTGCAGTGTGGATCTCTACATCTCTCTGTAATTGGGTATGAAGAAGTGTGAAATATTAGCTAAGGGGAGTCTGTATGGCCTCTTTTTTCAATGCATACAAGAACTGTGTATCACAAAGAGGATAAGGGAGAAATGAGATTGATAAACAACACAAAACACTGGATAAGAAGCCATCCTGATGCCAAGGCAGGGACAAAAATATTTTTTTTTCTCCACACTCACTAATACTTTACTGTAGATTTGCACTACCAGATCCAGGCTTTAGGTTCATGGCATGAGTTTTACCAGTGAACTTCAGTCATTTAGTGTTAATTTAGCATCCACAGAGCAGCCTGGCTGTTAGCTGGAACACAAACTCTGCCAATATGGTGAAAAAATTTGTTACTGGATGCCAGGTTGGATGGGGCTTGGTCTGATGGAAGGTGTCCCAACCCATGGCAGGGTGGTTGGAATTAGGTGATCTTTAAGGTCTCATTCAAATCTATGGTTCTGTGGGTTCTGATTCTGCCAAATTTTATTAATGTCTATAATACTGAAATAACTGAGGATTTCTGCAGTAGTGCAGTTCCTGTGACTCTAGGTTTGCTTTATGAAGTTTTGTATAAGGTCAAATGCTCGCGTCAATTCCTTCTCTGTATTGACATGCATACAAAGCCAAGCACACACATAAATGTATAGACATATTAGGGGAAACTTTAGTGACATCATCCTCACACATTCCTGGGTTACTGCTTACATGTGCTTTCAAAAGACACATCAGTGTTTTTAATTCAGTTAGTTTATAGAAAGGAATTAATTCTGGTGTGTCTTTTTAGCTTTATATACATATGAGTACGTGAGTGAGACAGAGGGAAAGAGACTGCTGAAAGCAGTGTGAAAGTGGTCCAGCATTAATGTTCCAGATTAAAATAGCCAAGAACAGTCCTGTGACTGCTAATTAAAATGGATATGTGATTTCCCCCAAATACTTGATGATAAATTAATATTAATTGCTAAAGAAAGTTTCTACAGGAAAGAAGTAGCATGTTTAAATTATCTTTAGTTTATTATGATCTCTTTCAAGATAAATTAAGTATATGTACAGTTTTAGACATTACAGGAACATCTCAAGGTTTTTTTTGATTTTTTCCCCTGTTCAGCCATATGGATTTGAGATAGTCATATTCATAGAAACATAACTTCTATCCATAAAAGGTAGGAAAGAATTATACAATAACTCTTTAGCTAAGTTGTTACATAGTGACTCATTTTGGAAATTTGCAGGCCTATTAATAGAAAAACATATTTTATTAGATGCATAGTTTATTTGCAAAAAAAAAAAAAAGAAAAAGAAAAAAAAGGCTATGGTAATCCTAAACTTATCCATAAAATCCAGTTATTTGTTTGTCTTAATTATTTTTAATCTTTTATAAATCAAGATTTTTTTCACACTGAAATTTATATGAATGAAAAATCCTACCACAGATTAAAAGCACTAAAATTAATTTAAATAATATATTTAGTTATCTAACAGTACCCAAAAAGGTTTTTCTATAAATTTCAATTAATCAAATTTTTATTTATTTTACTCTTGCACTTATTCTTTTCTTTGATAATTGAAGAAATTGTTAGTTGTGTGAAGCTTTTCATTTATGCCAACAAATGGAATATTTCTCATTATTTACAACATTGTATATACAGGTGAATAAAAAAGTGGCTAAAGACTGTGCAGAAATTTTCCAGAGATTTTGTGGCAGTGCAGAATGTGGATTCTAGTTATTTTACGTCTGCAGGAGTCAGAGTGGTCCCACTCCACCAGAGCACATTAGAATGTGCTTCATTTAAAGAAGTAATATACCACAACGGACCTGTTTAGTTGCCTAAAATTAAGCATGTTAATTTTTCTCCCAAAAACCAGATTAGCTAGGTTTTAGTAGCTAACTGCATAATAGTATCTTCTGTACTTGTTTACAATTTTTAAGTCTATAACTGAAAACTTTTAAACTGTATGTGGCTTAAATTCTCTGTAAGATGAAATAGGCATAAAATAGCTACTTCTGGGCAAATTATATGAACTGAGGAGGTGCCAAGTGATATTTTCTTGTATTGGTGGTATGGGGTGAGGCATCTTGTCATACAGTATAACACAACATAAAGGGTTTGAGCTAGTTACATAATTTTTTTTTTTTTATATGCACTACCCCTGAGCTTTGTCCTTCACACTATTTATATGACTGCCTAGAGGAAATTTAAATATCCACATTTAGAGGCCAGATTTTCACAGGTAGCATCTACTGAAAGTTGTTTACTTTTTGGAGTATTTTACATCTGCTACTAATGCAATAAACAGGGAGGCTGAAAACCAAAAAATATTATCAATAGTGACAGGAACCTTTTAGCCAATCTCCCTATGTGGTCACAGATATTGTTTATCATATTTTTCTTGTTGCTTTAAACTTCCCCAGTCAGAATGAATCACTCATATAGGAGAAGAGGAACCAGATAACAGACAATGTGATTTGTCTCATAGTAAGTTCTCCTAATTAAAAAATATTGGAAAAAAAACCCCAAAAAACAGGTAAGGGCATGTCTATTTTCAAAAAACTTGCACTGTTTTATTTAGATATCCTTAAGAATATTTTGCAGTTTATAAAATACACAGCAAGCTGCACAATAATATCAGGGGTTAAGCCAGAAATCTTTTAAAAACGAAATTTAAAAATCAGTTGAATATGATGTTGATTAGCTTTGTTTCTTACTTGGATTCTACCCCCCTTTCTTGAATTCCTCCCCCATGGCAAAGCTGTTGCACAAAATCAAAGCACTGCTGCAACCACTGTTCTGCCATAACCAAACTGTGTTTTTCTTTTTCAGTTCTTTATGTGTTTCCAACATTTGGTTTGACCAAGTAATATGAATTAGCACAATGAAAACTGACAGGAAAAAGATCTAAAAAATTGTGGTTGGATTTTTTCAATTGAACCAAAAGGCTGGCATTTGCAATAATAAATGCTTAAAGGTTCTTACAAATCTTAGAATTTCTTGTACTTGACCCAAAACATTTTTTGTAGATGCTTGAAAAGTGGTATAGATACACTTCAAAACAAAATTTCATTTTTCTAGAATACATTTTTAACAATGTTGCTACGTACAGTTTTAAAATTAAATGCTTATAGTCTATAATTTTTTTTCAGCCACCTTTCCTAAGGCATGTTACAAATCTCACTTGTCCCTTTATGAACATTTTTTGTCAATTTGAGCTGACATGTGAGTGAAGCAAAGATTTTTTCTTTCAGCTATGTTTCTGCTGCAACAAATGACACATGAGTTTTGATAAACAACAAATTCCTCAATTTCTAAACTTGAGATGAACTTGAAAAACACATTTTACTGTTCTTTGATGTCTGAGTCATTTTCTGTGTGTTCCTTCACTTCCTCATTTTTTGAGTGAGACCAGGAACTTTCATCTATATGTTCTGAGCACGTTAGTGTTTTACAGAATCACAGCATGGTTTAGTTTCTGGAGATCATCTAGTCCACCCCTCCTGCTAAAGCAGGTTCACCTAGAGCAGGTTGCACAGGATTCATGTACAACAGGTTTTCAGTATCTGCTGTGAAGGAAACACCACAACCTCTCTGATCAATCTGTACCAGTGCCTGGTCACCCTCGATGTAAAGAAGTTTGCCCCCGTGCTCCTACTGAACTTCCTGTGTTTCAGTTTGTGCCCATTGCTCCTTGACCTCTTGCTGGGCACCACTGAAAAAAGTCTGGCCTGTCCTCTTGACACATGCTCTTAAGACATTCCTATGCATCCCCTTTCGGTCATCCCTTGGTGAGTCTGTACAGCTCCAGCTCCCTCAGCCTTTCCTCATAAGACTAAAGCTCCAGTCCCCTCATAATTTTCCTTCTGCTTGTTCTGCTGCAGCATCTCCACATCTCTCTTGTCCTGGGGAGCCCAGAACTCGACACAGCACTCCAGATGTTCCTTACCAGAGTAGAAGGAGAGGGTCACCTCTTGTGACCTGCTGGCAAAGCACTTCCCAACACACCCCAGGATACCTTGTCCTTCTTGGCCACAAGGACGCACTGCTGGCTCAGGGACAGTTTGTGGACCAAGACTCCATGGTCCTCCACAGAGCTCTGTGGATCCAGCTGATCAGTCTCCAGACTGTAATGGTCCATGGGGTTACTCCTTCTCAGGTACAGGACCCTGCATTGCCTTTTGTCAACTTCATCAGGCTCTTCTCTGCCCAGTTTTGCAGCCTGTCTGGGTCTGGCTGAATGGCAGCACAGTCTTCTGATGTATCAGTGTTTTAGTTCAGACCAGCAACGTACTTTTGAAATACATCTTTCAGTAGTCCCTGCTCTGGCTCACAGCATGCAGATGTTTCTGAGTGCCAACCTAAATCCATTTTGCATGAAATTATACTGGAAAATTTTCTTGAGAGGCACACCCACTGAACTCCAGCCACAAATAGGCATCTAGGCTATGAGATCAGAGTAGAGTTAGTCTAATAGTAAATAAAAAAATCTTTCAAAATGTGGATGTGAAGTACCAAAGCCCATACATTTCTGCGTAGAGACTGCTCCTCTTGGTCCATTCTGCTTGCTAAGGCTGGCATGGCTTCCATATGATACCGATTGTATCAAACAGATGATAAAATATCATGGAACAAGTTTTAGTCATATTGTGATCAAGAGCTAAGTACCTACTCATGTCAGTTAATTTCCTATTGAAAATCTTTTTTCATCACATATGATGCTAATTTGACAGAAAGAGGAAATGTGGTTAAGTAACAGTGACCTTTGCAGTCAAATTCAGTAGGAAACTCAGGAATTTTTGTGCTGTTCACATTGAATAAACTTTAAATGGATACACATTGCTATGCTTCTCAGTGCTAGTGTATTGTCCACAAGTCTATTCCAAAGTAGGACACATGATGTACAATAATGGCTCAAAAGGGAATTTTTTAGTAAAACTAATGTGGGTCAAGTAATTTTTGATAGTGGCTAAACATTTGCCTTAGGGTGATGATGCACTGACACTTGTTTATGAAGCTCTTGCATTTGGGAGTTTAACATACAGATTTTTAAAAAACCATATTTGTTCTGACATACGTAATCCTACATATTCAAACATTGCCCACTTGCTATTTGTCCCATAGAAGGTAGTTCAAGACTTTGAGTTTGATGTTTCTGTGAGCAGAAATAGGCAGTGAATTAAATATATATTCCCTAACTATGGAAAGTGTCTTGGCAAGGAAGAAAATAGCTTTCTCAGATTCAGTAATCTTGAAATCTTGAGATCTTGAAATATCTGTTTATAGATTGATTAGGTCCTTTAGTTAAACCACACCTGTAATATCAGTTCTACTTAGATTTGCCGACTGATTCAGTCCTAAACCTAATAGCAGCAATTTTATTTATACTTTATGTTACTCCATGTAGCTACTTCAGTGTTTTTGAAGAATTCTCCTGCTATTTAAAATCTTTTATTTTTTAAGTATAACAAAGTGCCTTTCAGTTCAACAGAGATCTCTTCCATCTTCATATCTAGTCCCATATCTATAATTTAGAACCAAAAATACGTTTCACTGCAGGTAATTTTCACTGTTGTCCATCCTGCTGAGCTAATACAGCTAAGACACAGTGAGTTGAGCCCAACTTGTTCTTATGCAGAAATCACAGAATTAATTCCTGTTAGAGGTCCAACCTGTTATACCTGTGTAAACTTACAAAGGGTAATGGGGTTGCACAAGTGTCAGTAAAGGCATAATAGGTTTAATCAAGCATAACAGAAAGTAAATTGCTCTGCAAAATCCTCATTACTATAGACAAAGTGCATTCATCTGTCCCAACTGTTAAGCCATAAACTGTCTGGGCAAAGGCAGTTCCTCCAACAATGATTCTCATTTCAAATGAAACCTCTAGGTGACATAGTACAAACAAGTAATGATTATATGATAATAACCTGAACTGACTACTAGACAGAGTATTAGTTTGCTCAACACAGCTGTTTAGGTACAATTGCCCTACAGGTATTCTAGAAATTGCACTGAAAGACAATCGGTGAGGACAGCAAGTGTATTGCTTTTGGTTAAGTTTCCAACAAATACTGAATTGTGTAGGCAGGTTCTTATCCAAGTATGCAGAGTTAATAGTAACTACTTTTCCCCCCAACAACACAACATTTTGTGTTACAAAATAACCTATCAACTCATATTCAAACATTTTTAAAAAGCTATTAAAATTTTGTTGTTGGGTCACCAATACATCGGGCTATGACTAGGAGAGTGTGAATAAAGATTGGCTAAAATAAACTAAATGTCTCTGTTCATTATTTTCCTTGAAAAGTATAAATAGAGGATAAACAGTATATTTGGAGAGATGAGCCATAGTAGACAGTGATATTATATTATGACATACTATGACAATGCAACAGAATCTGAATTATAATCTGAGAGCAGATTCTTGTTGGAGAAACCATATGTCGCATTTTGTTAAGACTAGCAGCAATTAAGTGAGAATTTGGCCTCCTGGCATCCATGTTACACTGAAAGCTTATTTCTGTACAGATTGGGAGGGTTCAAGGTCTGGTGGACCACTGCAGATTAGATATTAGGATCAAATTCTTAATGGTGAGGCACAGGCACAGGTTACTCAGAGAACTCATGGCTATGAGTGCCCCATCTCTTGGAAGTGTTAAAGGTCAGGTTGATGGGACTTTGAGGAATCTGGTCTAGTGGAGGAAATATGTCCCTGCCTAGGGTAGAGGAGCTGGAACTAAGTGATCTTTAAAATCCCTTCCAATGAAACCATTCTATGATTCCATGATTGCATTAAAATAGTGTTGATGTTGTGATGGTCTCACCATAAAACAGAATAAATGTTCCTACAGGGAAGCATTTTCAATGCAATTTTTCAATGAACAAGATTTTTCAATCTTTTCTGTTATTCCAGTGACATTTTCTCAAATCTTTCCCATTTCACAAATTACTGGCAGAATTTTCCACAGATGTGGCTCCAGTGCTGAGTAATTCCAATGAATACTTCCCAGTTATCCAAGGGACAGTATTAATATTTTTGGTCAGCATGTTAATTTCAGAGAGCATGTTCAGCTGGTTGACTTTGGTGACTCCCAAGTTTTTTCTGAGTTATTTTTATATAAGTGGGTTTCACCTAACTAGCTAAACAATTACTGGCATCCTTTCTTCTTTTTACTCTTTGCTATCCTTATTTTGATGGTATTTGCAAACTTCATTAGTAATGATTTTAAAGTTGTTGCACAGACTGTGTTGATAAATTTTTTAAGCAGTGTAAATCTCCCAGAAGTAACATAATTGCTTAATGATAATTCTTCTTGTAAGATTACAATTTAACACTGATCAATAGCTTGTTTCTAATCTATATGGCATGCCAACTCAGTTTTATATAATCCTGAATTTATTGGCAAATAAAATGTCATGCAGTACCAATCCTGGGCATAAGTCTATTCTATCAGCCTTTTTGCCTCTACAAACCACACTTCCTGTCTAATCTGAAAAAGTAATCAAGTGAGTTTGATCGCATCTGCTTCCCATCTTTACTGCAGTTGGTTGCATTTCCTTGCATTAATTCTTTATGAATCAATCCTCATAGCACATTTTCCATTATTTTGTCGAAGATCAATGCTGGGTTGACAGACCAGTAATCAGTTGGATCTGCTTATTTCTGCTTCTTGAAATATTCACACAGCACTGACTTTGTCCAGGCATCTGTATCACTGTTTCAAATGTTGTTTTGAGATACTTTTAGTGGTGTAGAGAGGGTTGGGTCAACTCTTCCAGAACGCCTGAATGCAAGGCGTGCAGATTTATTGATGCTAAATGCACAGCTTTCATAGCAGGAAAATGTGTTTTTAGGATGTACCATAGAAAACTCTGCAGCTCTTACCAGTAAGGTTCTTCTCATTCTCATTCTCGTTCTTCTGGTAAAATTATTTTTTTTTCTTAAATCCTGAGCTACAATCTGACCCACTCCCAGGCAATATCATAGACAATAATTGTTGGAATGGGTTAAAATCATTAAAGGGATTATGCTAAAAATTAAAGAATTATAGAAACTTACTCACCACTGCTCAAACCTCTCTCCCAGCCTTGTTTTGTTTACTTGTATAAACACAACCTTTGGGGCTGGACGTTGCCCCTGAAGGACTTCAGGACATGGTAGAAACACAGTGGTAAAATGAGCTCTAAGAAGGTGCTGTCACTTTTTATCCTGCAGCAGATCCTTTGGTCTCCCTCATGACACTGTTCTTCTACCTGCAGATCCTGTGAATCTTTCATAGCCCTGCTTGGAGAGGAATAATCCTCCCCTGGTTTGTCCACCCTGCCGTTCATGGACCAAAGGACCCTGCAGATAAAATTGCCTCTGGCAAGGGCAGCACAGGCAGGCAATGTGTGGTGTGGATGAGACCAATGTGCTACAGGGTCTCACTGCCCTGGCTACTGCAACAGAACAGGGATCCCAGAGCAGAAGGGTCTGAGGATTTTTGTTAATGTGCACATAAAGCCAAGAACCACTGCAGGCGCAGTGCTGGACTGGAATTTGCCTATTACCCACACTATCTGCTCACATTTTTTGAGAAAACACCAGTTTGTCAAAAACAACAGTGTGTATTTTGCCTACCAGCTCCCAGTGTGAAAACTTTCTCAACCTCCTGTGCCTCTGGCTTCCAGGCCTGTGATGCTTCTGAGAAGTGTTTAAGGGGATCCCTTCCCAGGAAAGCCCTTTCAGTATATATCAGCACAACAGCTAGACTGTGATGGATATTGAAGTGCTTATGGCAGTCTATTTACTTTTTTAAGCTCAACAACATTATCCCGAGGTTTTGGGGCGTGTTTTTGTTTGTTTGTTTGTTTGGTTTGGTTTGGGTTTTGTTTGGTTTTTTTGTTGTTGGTTTTTAAAATTTTTTTTCTTCTTTTTTTTTCTCCTTAAGATGCAAAACAAAGAAATATGGAAATCACTTTCATAAGCAGAGCAAACCAAACTGGAATCAAAGACAATTTTGCTCAAATCTTGGAGAAAATCATTCAGCAAAATTTACCACCACCAAATGTGTGGCAATACAATTGCTGCTTACTACTTTGCCTGGATGGCTTTTGACCTTGCACTCCTCTTTCTGCCGTGAAAAAAAAAAATAAATAAATGCAGCATCAAATTTATTTTCCTTTGCTTAGAAACTTAAGATTTTTATGTAGCAATTGGTTTTCCTTTAGCATGAGAATTTGCCATTTTTCACTTAGCTGACCATTTTGATGAAGAAAACCAGAAAAGGTACAACTCACCTGAAACCCAGGAAAATTTCTTCAAAAGTGAAACAATCACTATGATTTTAGAAAGTATTACTGATTAAGAGTTTGAGTAAGGGAATGATGCCCACATCAGGGCTGGCAACTTATACCCTTAGGACAGCACGCAGCAGCACAGTTTCATGGTACTATCTTCCCTTTCAGTGGGCAGCATCATGTTCCTCAGACACTTGTGAGAAGGGCTGAGGGACTGTAGCCCACCATTAATCCATTCTGTCATCCTCAGTGTGGGGAGCATCTTCTGACCTTGTAAATTGGAGTAATCCACATGTTGAGACTGGCATCTGTGATGTGCCCTGCTGACAGTCAGATGTTTTCTACCCTTCTCCAGAGCTTTTGCAAATGAACCTCTGGAAAGGGAAATGCATCTGTCATGCCATACCTGGAAGGCTGCTAGAAAACTCTTGCTTAGGTGTGGATGCATATTAAACAATTCTGACTTAAGATACACTGCTCATACAGTCCAAAGCATATGTGCTTTGGAGAACTGTTTCCACATCGTGGTTGAACAACAGGCTTGAAAGAGGAGGCAACTCAGACAGTTAACTTACAAATTCTTTGTAAACAGCAGAAAATGATAAAGTAATACAAGTGTCTCAGCTTTCACATCCGAGAACAGCACATATATACAGATATAAAGTTGCTATATGATATAGGGCTCTACTGAAACAGTGTATTAATGTCTACAAAGCACAGTGAGATTCTTTAATGAAAAAAAATATTCATAATGGTGTCCTGGCAGGTTGCAAAAATTTCCCTTGGGGAAATAGTTTTTTTTTTTCCAGTTTTGGAAGAGGAAAGAATGGGATTGTTAAACCATGAAATTTTGACAGAAGGATGCTGTTACCTTTCTCTCCATAAAGAGGTTGTCTGTAAGAAATATATTTTCTGCACTTTTCTGAATAGCTCTGGAAACAAAAGATGAATTAAAGAACACTGCAGAGTCAGTCTCTGTTACAAAGATCCTGTGATTGTTAGCTTCTGAATAAGAAGATCTGAAAGATAAATGAAAAATCTAGCAATATCTCATCTCCTGCTTGTCTTGCTGTTGGAGACACTTTGCACCCCTCAGCACAATGGAGTGTGGGAAATCTTCAGTAAGTTACTTACACTTCCTTAAAGCCAAGGAAGGGACAGTCACAGATGGTCAATGCTACATTCCATGTAGTGTCCCTCTATTCTCTTTCATCATGGTGTCCTGGTCAGTGGCAAGTTGAACATGAGCCAGCAGTGCCCTGGCAGCCGGGAGGGCCAACCCTGTCCTGGGGGCAGCAGGCCCAGCATCACCAGCTGGACCAGGGAGGGGATTGTCCTGCTCTGCTCTGGGCTGGGGCAGCCTCACCTCCAGTGCTGGGGCAGTTTGGGTGTCACAGTGTAAGAAGGAGATTAAACCATGGGAGAGTGTCCAAAGGAGGATAACAAAGGTGGTGAAGGGTCCTGAGGGGAAGCCGTGTGAGGAGTGGCTGAGGTCACTTGGTCTGCTCAGCCTGGAGGAGAGTGAGGGGAGACACAACTTCCTCATTCGAGGAAGAGGAGGGGCAGGCACTGATCTGTCCTGTGTGGTGAGCAGTGACAGGACTGGAGACAACGGGCTGAATTGTGTCAGGGAGGATTAGGTTGGATGTTAGGAAAAGGTTCTTCACCTAGAGGATGGTTGGGTAGTGATCACAGCACCAGCCTGACCGAGCTCAGCAAATGTTTGGACAGTGCTCTCAGGCACACGGTGTGACTCCTGGGGATGGTGATGTGCAGGGCCACGAGTAGGAGTCTGATGATCCCTGTGGGTCCTTTGCAACTCAGGATGTTCTAGGATTCTAGGAGTTCTTGTGTGACTCCTATCTGCAGCACAACACATTCACAGATCTGTGGAAAAAGAGCTTTCTTCTGAGCAGACTCCTCTGCTTGAGCTGCCACTCTGGCTGCAGAGATCCTGCAGAATCATCTATATATTTTGGCAGAAAATCTACCTTGACAACCAGTTAAATAAATCGTTTACTGAATCACTTTGCAAAAACTGCTGGAAGATATGCAAAGAGAAGTTGCCTGGAAAATTCACATTTTGTTTCTCCTTATAAACTTCATCGTTCTGCTGCAAGGTGCAAAGGGAACCATTACTAAAAAACTACCATCTTTCTCCAGGAGTGAGGATCTCATGTGGATATTGTCTGAGAAAGTGGCTCTGGAGTACATCAGTCAGAATAACCTTAAAAGGCAAAGGACCTCTCCAGACAGGAGCCATACATTTGTATATTTGGTAAAAATTAAAATTCTGTTCAGATATATTTTAAAGCCCTTTAAGCCATGGAGATCTCTGCAGAACATTCATGCTTACAAAAAGAGGCTACAAAACTGATAAATATAGTCCTTGAGAGACAAATACAAGTGTTTAGCAACAAGCATTTAGCAACAGAAAACACTGACTTCTAGATAAAATTCATTGCAAAGAAAATTAGGAGGAAGAAGGAGGACATGCATAAATATAATTTCTGAGCAGAATAGTGTAATGAGTTAAATGTTTCCTTCCCAGTTAAACAATCTGGAAGAAAAGTTTCCAAGGAATGTTTGAAAAAAATAATTATCATCTTCAAAATCAGAGGACCTTAACAACTCTGCTTAACAAAGCCATTTTAACTTTCAGAGCCTGCAAAATTCTCACGTACCCTAAGTGGAAAGGGGAAAGAAAGGACCTTGATATAAAAAAAATTCTGAGCTCTTTGTGCTTAAGTTCTTCCAAGTACTCTCTCTTTGTCTCCAAGAAATAAGACTATTACCTCTCTTTTCAAATCAGATACAGACACTCAAAAAATCTTGTAAAAGAATTTATCCTTTTTAATTAATGTGTGAGTCACTGGGTTTGTTGAAAATTAAAAATGGGTTCAGATCTTCTTGTGCACCATGTAGTCCTTCTAACTATATTCCCATTGTAAATTCTTGACTGTCTAGGCTTTTGTTTTCAACCTCTCAGCTGAAAAAATATATTCCAGATTTTAGCTCAGCCAGTTCTGGGTTCCAAATTTTGGGACTTTGATCAAATCTATTGTTGCAAAATTTCAGAAAACAATGGTTTAGATCCAAAAACAATATGTGGAGCCAAAATGACAAAAGACATCAGGATTTTTCAGCAAAAACAAAAGAAAAAATTTAATACAGGATTCAGAAAAAAACCAAGGCCCCACAGTTTCAAGATCTCAGAATCAAGTTGGAGGTTCTAGAATTGTCAGAGAAAGGAAGATAAACTGGAGAAATTCTTACTTGTCCTCTCTGTCTCTCTAGTTCCTATTATAGTGGTGTCACTGATGAGAATGATAATGCTGAGGATAATGGTCTGATAGTCCTATATAAATAGTCTCTCATACTTAGGAAACTTCTACTAAAGCCAAGGGAAATTCCACATTAAGGCTGTGAAATGTTTTTGGAATCAGCTGAAAAAGGTAGGAGAGTGAGGCCAGGTAGTTTCTGCCCAAATGTGTAATATCTACTGGAAACACATATCTGGAGAGCTCCTCCCACTGTATAATTAAGGACTGTGTAATTCCTAGCCTGATGGATTTCTTCATGCCTGTGAAAAGCACAAGGCTTTTTTGCTTGATAAGTATGGGACATAGCTCTGTGTGAGAAGTAAGATCTGTCCTATCACTTGAAGTGTCTTAAAATGGGAAATCTCCTCCAAAGCCCTTTCTGCTGAAGATGATTCTGAAGAATCTTCTACTCTGCATGGTTTGTAGTTGAAAAAGGCAGTTTATCTTTAGGGAACACATTTGACACAGATCTTTCTATTTGACTCTGATATTGTGCTGTGAGCTGGGTAAATCCTGTGTCTGCAGGCTTTTACAGCATTCCTCCTGCGACTGCTGGTGTCTGTGGTTCAGCCACCTTCCCTGGAAGTATTTCAAATACAAACACATATGGCACTTGGGGACATAGTTTAGTGGTGGACTTGGCAGTGTTGATGGTGGACTTGGTGAGCTTAGATGTCCTTTCCAATCCAAATGATTCTGTGGTTCTGTGTCAGAGAGCAGCAGCGATGAAAGGGTTGGAAGGACAGTCCCTGAGGATGTCCCTGCTCAGTTATTCCCTGACAGCTCTGGTGCCATTTCTCCTGCTCCCCCTGTGTGGCCGCTGTCTCCTGTGGGACGATTAGCCATGTCTTCTGCAAATGTCAGGAAAAAAAGGTAAGATTCTATATAGGAGCATATGCATGTGCAGGTGAACAGTTAGGTCAATTTTGTAAGAATTGTAAAACAAAGATAGGAATTCTGAGATAATATTCTCTTTAAAAAATAATTTGAGTCAGACCCAAGTACTATTGGATACTGCAACAAGAGTTACAGGTCCTGCCTACAGAGTACCTATTCCTTACTGGAAATGCTCTGTGTGATTGCTTTCCATTTATGTATTTAAAAGGTTATTTATTAAAATAGAATTTAATTTTCAAAGGCTTTTGGGCTCACTCTCTTACAAAAGTCCATTTATTTGAATTAATATATTTTTGTTAATGCCTCTAAGGATTTTCAAAATTCCAGCTGTACATAATTTCAGTCATCTGCTTCAAAATACAAAATGACTCACATAGGGCTGTCAATATTGGGCATCCAAAGCCCTTCACTTCATGGAATCTACAGATGTGTAGTAAAACTGAGGGAGGGTTGGTCAGCAGCCAGCACACAGAAACCCAGCTACAACCCAGTATTTGTCATGTGAGACCAGAAGACAATATATAAGCAGACAATGCTGCATTTTTCTTTCTGCTTTCTCTTTTTTTTTTTTCCCTTTTCCGTTTGTAGTATCAGTTAAAAAGCAATAAGTATGCTTATTACTTTTGTAAGATTGCTATGAATTATTTAGCTAAGAAATAATTGAAGAAGGCATGGTAGGGAAAATTACCCACAAAGCCAGCAAAACTGCAAGTCAACCTGCCATCATTGGGCACACAATCATCATTAATTTTAATGAGATGCGGGAGTTTGCAGTTCAGCAGGAGGAGGAGAATGCAGGCATTTCTCAAAAACCTGCCTGGCATGGTAGGCTGGAGGAATTTTACTAGCATTCCAGATCGATAGTGGAGACAGCAGTCAATATTAGTAGACCTCACAATCATCATTAATTGAAATCTCTCAACCTTTGGTTTGCATAACAAAACAGCTGGTGCTTTAATGAAGAATGTAATATCTTGCAATTCCGACCTCCTGCAACTTCCTCTTGAACTACAATGGCTGAAATAGAGGCTGCACCCTCTGCTGTAAACCCCTCTCTGGACCTCCAGTGCCACACACATACATGCATGTTCTTTATATGTCAGTGTTATGTAGGCAATGAAATAACACCTAGAAATTAAATATCTGAATTCAAATAAAGTGAGTCAAGAAACTTTAAAGTGCAGCAGCAGAAGAAAACAAAATAAACTGCCAGAGCCTCATTTTAGTTAAAACTGAAAGTATGGGTATTAGAAAAAACACAGAAGTAAAAAAGTAATCTTCCAATTTGAGATGGAAAAGTTGGAGATGAAAAAGATTTTGAACTGGAACAGCTCATATTAAAGCAAATTTTCTGCTTTGGATCTTATTCTCTCTCTCTCTTTCTCTCTCATGGAGAGTCATTTGAAAAAGATCAGGGAGGCTAAGACATTATAAGAATCTTTTGCTAGTTTTTGGCCTAAATGTGAAGATGATTGAAGCCTGCAAGTGTTCTATCCTACCATATGTTAGTGTCAGTGTAAAAGAATCTGATGAAAATGATGAGATAACAATTTTCTGGCTGTAATGAGTAAGGGGACTGGGAAATTGCTGGGGAAATTGTGGGATTAAGGCCCATTTATGCCAGAAAATTGCAAAGAACTCTCAGAGCAAATGCAGGAAGGTAGTGGCTGAAGTATTTATTGATTCCACAAATCAGTCTTTTTTTAAAAGCCTGGCAAAAAAAGTGCTTCCAGGTCTTACAATGCAAATCCATACTCACAATAAATACATTAAAAGTTAGTTATTTTCACCACAACTCTTTCATTCTCCCTATTCTCCTCATGAAGAACATTCACAAGTAAAAATTCTCAAGAATAAATCCTTTTCAAATTCCTGTTTATTTAACTACTTTCTGCTGTTCTTTCATATGGGAGAAGAAAGTATAATGTCCCTTCCAAGTTTCTACCATCTATTGTGAATTATTATATTTGATAATTATAATAACATGTAATATTTCTCATGGCACCCATTTGAAAGCCTGAAGACAAATATCTGATTCCAGAAGTTAAGAAAAAAAAACAAATTCAAAAGGCTACAGTTTTCTTTTTTTAAGTTTTATATCTTGCTTCATGTCTTAATTTATAAAAGCCTTCCACAACTTTTCCCTTTCTATTTCAGTATTTCTTTTTTTCCTCTTTCATCCATTCTTTATGCTTCTCCTTGTCATTCTGTAAGAAGAGGTGTAACATTGGTCCTCATTCACATCACTTTTGATCTCTCACTTGTCTCTCCTATTGATTCTTCTGCAGTGGTTTCTCACTTATGCAAGATTAAATATGAGAAATGGCAGACACGATTTTCTTGAAGCTGACTCAGAGAAAAAAATTGTTTTTAACTGTTATTGTTTTTCATCTCCCCAGCACAAAAACAATCTTTGCATAACTTTTCCCTGGAGAAACCAAGAAAGCTGCTATGCCAAAAGAGCCAATACCCCAGTAGATCACATGCCCAGTGAAGCTGATCTGTGGGAATGAAACAACAAAGTGACTTCAACCTAATTCCAATGACTTGAAGCTTAACCTTCTGATAAGAAAATTGATAGTTCAGCAGTTTTCTCTGATAGTTCTTTATTCTAGGTTTGATGTGGCATTTTTACCCTTAGAATTATTTCTCATCAATTATACACATACAAATACACGAATATATATAATTCTTTTTCCTAAGGTTGTCAGTGAATCATCACCAAGTAATAAAAAATTGATTTTGATGACACATTTTACCTGAGACTCAAAAATTACCTTGACATTTTTCAAGGATGCTAACTTATATTCTTAGTGATCTTCTAATTGCTGTATAGCGGGAAAGAACTTAAAACCCTAAAAACAAGGAAAAATTTATAAAAGACTGACTTGATTTTCCTCATTTGGAAATTTCCTGTTAGAGCAAATAGCTTCATTAATCTAGGACAGGGCAGCCCTCTTGTCTCTGTGGACATGAAGTACCATGATCCCAGGCAGACTCCGAGGAGGAGGGAGAAGCTGGCATTCGTTCAAATACGCATTAAAGAAGGGGCTGCCAAAAACTGGAAAATTGCAGAATCTACTCTAAGAGCAATGATAAGGAAAGAAATTAAGCATTTTAATTCTTTATTATTCTGCCAAAGTGATGTAATCCATATCCTTTAAATGTTTATGTTGAGAACAAATTCATGTATTCCCATTTTTGCTCCTTTTGGTTCTTACTTCAATCTTCAGTCACAGAAATGAGGTGAGATAAAATTGTAGTGACTAATATGGTCCCAGAGAAAAAAGCAGGCTGTTGAACTGGTGGATTTCTTTTCACTGAGAAAATTTTATCTTTTTATAATTTTTCTTGAATAAACAGTAAGCACTAGTTAATTCCATTTTGCCAAAAAAATAGTTTGGTTAGCAGTGCTTTAATTTCTGTGAAAGAAGATCATGGAATCAAGGACAATATCCTGCATCACTGTGGAGTGTTGTCAGCCCTAGAGAGGGAATCAGGCTCTGTAAGGAGTCCAGGCAAAGATTATTATTAGATGTAGGTGTAGATTTTCTGTCTGAAAACACTTAAACACCTTTTGTGGTGTTAAGATATTTGCTGACTAGGTTTCAAAGAGACTGTTAGTTTTTCATTACAGTTTTTTATATTGAAAAACCAATAGAAAATTTGTATTTTTTACTTGTCCTCTGTATGTTACATATCTTGTGTTCTGCTTCAGAGGCTTGAGGATGCATTCATGACCTACTTTTTTCTTTTTCCAATGAGTCATGCCAGCTACTGTATGCAGCAGGGCTGAAGGATCTTGACCTCCACAAGGTACTTTTTACCCTCTGAATTCATGAGATTACATGAAAGGTCTGCTCAGAGATGCTGACATGCCATGAAAACAGATATATAAACAATCTATTTTACCTTCCTTTTAATACAGAATTTTTTAGGTTGAAAATATTTGGGTTCTGGACTAATGCTCACATAAGATTGAGAGTTTGTTAAAGTGGGCTGACTAAAGAAAGAGAATAAATAGCAAAATAAAACCTGTTTAAGATGACTCTGAGCAAAAAAGGATTTTTACATAAACTTCTACGAAGACATTTATGATTAACATTATTTTTTGTCTGTGACTAGATGTAGTGCTCACTCCACCAATGTTAATGCTACTCCCTCCATTATCTAAATTATCTAAAGCTCTGGCAAAAATTCTGAGAGGGTGTGTCATGATATTACTATTATGATCATGATAATGTCAAAATATCACTAATAAAAAGCATTAATATTGGTGGATACAAGCATTTTTACATTTCTGCATGATACTATATTACTTCACTGAAGGCAGACTTTTTGTGCCAGACCTACTGTACTTTAAGATATTAAGATGTATTCAAAATTTTAAATTAGTGTCCTTAATTTTAGTTTTTTTGTTTTGTTTGGGGTTTTTTTCTCCCAAATGTGACTATTCATAGTTACAGGTAACTTTTGGTTAAATTTGCTGTCAATTTTTATAGAGAAAATGGCTATATTATTTTAATTTGATTTTACTTGAAAAAAAAAAAATCATAACCTTGCAATTTGCCTGATCAGGACTTTCTTATGGGAATTTATTTTGGTATTAAAGCACAGTCTTTCACTGGTTTATATGATATTTATGTACTGATATGTACAACAAGCTTATTGAATGAGTAGGTGCAAAAGCAAAACAGGATCAGAAGAAGTGAGCTAAAGCCCTCAATCTGTAGAGCAAGCAGTGCTCATTGCACAGACACTTTCAGCATAGGTCAGAGCATTTGTTTTTTACTTCCTTTCTCTTCCTTCTCTTTCCTAGTAAAAAGTGCAAATTGCACTCTGTCATCTGTTAGGGGATAATCAAGACATCTCTCTGGAACTGTATTTGGCATTATTTTAATCTCACTTTGCTCACAGAGCTTTACATTATGCTTAATACCAGTTTCCTTTTTACTACTCAGCACAAGAGCTGTAGGGTTGGTAGCTTCTAGTAAAAGACTGAATGAGAAATATTTGTCATCCAATATTCTGCAAGTGCTGTAACAAGAAAAAAAGGAAAAGAAGATACATAACTGGAAAAAAACCCATACATCATTAATGAAGGCTCTGAAGGATTTTGAAAGGGCTGCTTTGCCATTTTTCTTTTTAAAAACTCAATAACAGGATTCCAACAAGCACACAATTATCAGGTTTTGTCAATAAGGTTTCATGAAAACACGGTTTCCTCTTATGACATATTAAAAGTGTTCATCATTCAGTGTGCCTGAACTTAACTCTAAAGAGAAATCTATTTGCATTTTTAGACACAGTAATTAATTGGGATTTTCCTTCAGAAAATGTGAGGGTTGATAAAGAATGTGTCACATCAGTTATGTACCTAGTGAAAAAGTTTTAGTAGCAGAAAAAATAATTTCTGGCAATCAAAGCAATAAAATAATGGAGCCAGCAGTTTTCATTATTTTACTATAAAGGGTGGCAGCAAGTCATAAGTATATCAGTATATAATTATAATAAAAAGATTGGTTTTGCCTGCCATACTGCCACTTTAATTTTTAAAGAAGAGCTTTAATAAATAAAAATACTTTTTTTTTTTTTAAAGGCAAACATGATAAAATTTAAATCGATGTCTGTTCTGGATTCAGAAGGGTCACTCTTTTGAAAATGGAGCTGCTTGAAAGTACTCAAAATTTATTTTGATTCTTTGACATTTTTACACTCAGGATGAAAGGAGATGATGATGTCAATCCCATTTGATAGACAGAGAATCTCCACTGCATCTGACATTAATTAATTCTCTTTTTAGCAGGGTCAACAATCAGAACAAAGACTAAATAAGCCAGGAATATCTTTGTGGAAATCAATGAATTGCATGGGGGGGAAAATAAGCATGAGAGCAGAAAGAACCCCAATAAATGTAGTTCATTATTCATTTCATTTAATTGCTGTGGAAAATAAGTGCCTTTGAACTTTCTAAGCCATTAGCAGAAGACACTCAACCCCTGCCTTAAAGTGAAGGGTGATTAATACTTAAGTGTTTCTCTGTATCCTGAAGATATATGAAATGATGGTCCCACCACTGGGAGCTTTCACCACTGGACAGCAATTGAACTGTTTCAAAAGGATCAGGTGGGAATGAGGAAAAGACATGTTTCCTGGAATTCAGAGTTAAAATAAGGCTTTTATTTTGCAATTAGTTTGCAAGATACTAAAAGACTCTGTGAAAGAATATCTAAGCTGCAAATAAATTCAATTAGTTGTTACTGCTCCTCTGAACTGAACCATTTTTCTGCCTGTAAGGAAAGTCTTGTCCTTCTTCTCACTACCACTTACTCTGGCCCACCTCTGCCATTTGCCACAGGCTGGGGTAGACCTGGTCCTGAAGCCATGCAGATCTTAGACAGACCTGGAGCCTTGAAACAAGGTCTCTCACCTTCTGTAATCAACATGGAACTGCAGACGACAAAACACTACATATCATTATCCAGTGCTATTTTTAAAATCTGGGACACATTGTTATAATGAAGATATTCCAAATTACTGGTGAATCTAGACTCTGAAGAAAATTTGTTGTCAAATCAATGTAAAATTAAGTCAAGTTTCTCATTATTTCATGTGGATCACAAAATAATTTTCAGTAGGAATGAACTGCCCTTTATATGGGACTGACACCAGTATGAAGTTGAAAAGATTATTCTAAATGAATTAATTTGATTTCTAATGTCACTAATATGGTTTCATGTTCTTTAAGTTTTCCAGATGATCTAATTGAAGCTATTTTAAATATTTTTACATTAATAATGAATGTGTCTTTAGGTCTACAAAGTCTGAATGTCTTTAAAATTCTGGGAAAATTAAAACTACTTATCTATTTCTGTACTATGAGTTATTCAACCCATCTAGATAAATACAAAATGCTTTTTGATTATTAGCCAAATCTATAATTTGTAGACACAACACACTCGTTTTAGGGAAATTAAATAGGTCATATATAGAGATTTTTCAGAAATGAAAGTTTTCCGATGTGTTAGAAATATCACAAGTCCTCTGCATGTTATCAGTGTTACTCCACAGTTTATAAGAACAATAAAAAATTAATAGCCATTTATGGCAATTAAAATATTTCATGCAGCATTTGACAATCCGCATTCACCCTCGTTTTGTCAGAGAGCAAACCAGCACAGAACACAAGAATGTTCAGGGACATCTCCTTGTACTGCAGGACACAGCTGAGAGAAAAACTGTGATGTATGTGTACAATTAGTAATGTACTTGCTTTGCTTTATTTCCATTAGTAGAAACATTGACAAAGACCATCTAGACCAAGTGAAACTTATTTATTGAATTACTTTTCTGGATAAAAAATATGGAAATTAATAAGTAGCTGAAGGAAGATGGGAAAACATGGATTAAGCTTCCCAGGTTTCTTCTTTTCCTGCTGTGTTAAATATTGGTCTGCTTGAATACCAGCATAGCATGAAGGCATAAACCAACACTTTTTGACCACTATTTATATTAAGAAGTTTATGTGCCTTAAACTATGAAAAAAGAGAATTTTCTTCAGAAAAAAAAATAAATCATAGAACGACAAAGTCATACCCACTTAAAGAAGGGTCACCTACAACAGGTTGTTCAGGACCATATTTGGTTAGATTTTAAATATCCCCAAAGATGGAAACTCCACAGCCTCTCTGGGCAACCTTTGCCAGTGTTTGATCATGCTTACAGTTAAAAATCTTTTTCTTACAATTAAATTAAATTTCCTGTATTACAGGAAATAGCTACATTTCAGATTGTCCATAGAGTAAGGAACATAAAAAGACTGTTTTCTAAGACAAAGTATTTTTTGGACCAAGACATAAGCAGTTTGTAAAAGGAAAACCATAAACACATCTGTGATTCAAGACTAATATCTACTTGTGGCTGTTTAGATACTGGTAAAACATCCATTATAATATCTTTTAAGTGTATATGGGCCTACACTATCATAAAAGTCAGCTCTTTCCTTTATTCCAGTCTCCTCACCATGCTCTCTGTGTATGTACTTCACACCTAAGCTCTCTTTCAGAATAAAGCAGTTAGACTTTTCTGGGATGAAAGCTGGTGGCAATTCCAAGAACATTTGCTCTGTTGGGCTGTAAAACACTTCTCACATAATTTCAAACATCTTGAACTGGGAAAACAAACAAAAAGCCAGACAACCATTCAACCAAAACAAACAAACCGAACCCCCACAGGTGGGCTAGCAGAAATCTGGCTCAAATAGTGCACAGTTTAGCTGAAACCAGTTTGCTCTTGAAGCAGTTAGCAGTAATGTTCATGGCTATGAGACATTCAGAATCACAGAGTTTGGGGAGCAAGGACTGGGATGAATGTCCTGAGCAGTGTGGGTGTAGCTGTAGAAATATTAGATATTCAGAAAGCTCTGAGATCAATTTGTGTCTTACAAGAATAACAATTCTTGCTGAAGTCAAAGAGCTTTTCAAATTCTTATGTTCTGTAGGCAAACACAGACCCAAACAGGATTAAGGTAAGGTCCTTTGTGAAAACTGGCACATCCTGTGGGGTGTATGACCAAAGCAGCAAAATAATATGAAAGAGTGAGCAGGAACAGTTTTGATATATAATTAAAGATAACTCTGTTCCTATGCTTCTTATCACCACTCCTGCAGGTTTCCCAAGGACTATAAATTTTGTTTCATGCAATGATTGTTTTAATGTCTTCTTTACCTAAGTAAATTCATTAATATCTTCTTACATTAATATCTTACCTTAATAACATTGCCAGTGAAATATTGCTAAGTTTCAAAAATCAGATTTCAAAAACTGACATTCAACAATTGCTAGTTGTGGTTACTGCTGACCAATACATGCATGGACTTTGCTGTCAAAGACAGGTAAGTTCTCATTTAGGAGCCATTAACACGCTTGGACTGTCCCAGAATAAGGACAACTGCGAAGGTGAGACACTGTAGTTTCATCACAAGACAAGATCATCAGTGTTACACTATACCTCAAACTCTTGTTGAGTGATTGATTGCAGAAAAAAAATTAAACCATGTATTTCCAGCTGTTTTGCTTTAGAGCAAGGCAATATGCCAGTTCAAAGTGAAAAACAAACCTTTTGTGCAGTGAGCTCAAGACATGTCCTTGCTACAGTTGCAAAGTCATTTCAGCACATCTCAGCTGATAATACATCTGTCTCTATTCCCTATTGCTTCAGAAACATTTTCACAGAGATGCAAAAGGTGGCATTGTCATCTGAGAAGTTTTAGAATGGCCTGTTTTTCCTAAACTTGGAATCTTTCAACCTGACCTTCACTACATGTCTGAGGTTAGGGATGGAGCTGGTTGGGTTTACTGAACAGTCATCAGAAGTAAGCAGCTGGAGATCTTCAACCTGCATTACTTTATTGAAAGTGTTTTTTCTCTTTTGCTTTACCCCTATGGGGTTAGTGGGGAATGTCAGTTGTCTAAAATTAAATGCAAGGAAGCAAATCTTTGGAAGGGAGGGTGTCAAGAGGATGGACCAGGCTATTCTTGGTCATACCAAGCAATAGGACAAGAGGCAATGGGCAGAAACTGATGCACAGGAAGTTCCACCTGACTATGAGGAAGAACTTCTTTACTGTGTGGGTGACTGAGCACTGCAACAGATTGCCCAGAGGGTTTCTGGAGTCTCCCTCTTTATTCAAGACCCATCTGGACACAATCCTGTGCCACGGGCTCTAGGATGACCCTGCTTGAGCAGTGAGGTTGGACTGGATGATGCACTGTGGTCCCTTCCAGCCTGAACCACTCTGTGATTCTACGATTCCTGTTCCCCCAAACAAGAACACTCCATTTTATAATCTGACCATTCTTTCTGAATTGACAGTTCTCTAAAATTACCTGCATGTTATCCTCAATGCTAGGAGGGGAATGAACTGGTGAAGTAGCAGTGCAGAAAGAAATTTAGGGAAAACCTAGCAATATGCACCCTATTGACAAAAAGATTATTTTTCAATTAAAAGCAATAGAAACTCTCAAACTTCTCAAGTAATTTTGAACTAAAAGAAAAATAATTTTAAAAACCCCAAAAAACCAAAAACAAAGCTTGTAGAGAAGTTTTGGCTTTTGGTTAATTACATAACAAAATAGTACTTTATTCAGACAAGATAGTAATTTCTTACTTCTAATAAAATTGTTTATTGTCAACCACAAAATTTCTTCTACTTCTGAGAAAAGTAAGTGAAAGAGATCACTTTTCAAAAATTATTTAGTTTTCCTTCTATTTTAATCACAAGCTATTGTGAACAAAGTCTTTATGCTTTAGTGACTCCCACATCCTTTCTGTGCCCTTGCTTTGAGTCAGATTTGCAGATCAGAGTTAAATAAAATTTATCCCATTTCCTGTTATGGCAGATGCAATAGGAGCCACTGCCTGTTCTAGCTTTAACAGTGCCCTGTTTTAGCCAGACTAAAATCAGCAGTGAAAACTGTGGAAGTATTTTCATTCACCTGGGGAGGCATTAAATGGTGATTAGGATCCACAGCTACTCCAGGCTGGCTGCTGGTCCATATATCTCCTTCCAAAGCCATCCCTGTCACCTAAGTATCTTCTAGTACTGTGCTGAAATCACAGCAATATCTCACTTCTAACTTCTTGTTGAATCAAACAAAACAAAGATTGCCCAAAGTGGAGAGCAACACTGAGTCAGAGCCAGTCTCTCCAGGCCTGGAAACAACCAGCTCTATACACAGTGCCCTGCTTGGTGTAATCTGTGTGTTGAGGGTGTTGGGGAAGGCTGAGCAGCAGAGGAGCTGACAGTGCACTCTGCCACAAGGAACTGTGTTTTAAAATGTTTCATAAGTAACAGGGAAAAATTCTGCTCGCCTAAAAGAACTGAGAACATTTTGAGTTTGAAGTGCTGTTTAAAAAGTTAAATTCCCATAAATGTTTTTGAGTATTTTCTTCACTGAAGCTCAGTTCCTAAGATATGGTGTATACAGTGGGATCCATAAAAGGACTAGATGTTTACAGATAGACTGGGAACAATTCTAGTCTAGCATCATGTATGGCCTGATTGTCTGAAAGGTAGTTATAAGCATGTGCAAGAATGTCTCCAGCTTCACTGAAACCTATCTGTACCACTTGGATTTAAACAGAATAACAATTTTAAAAGTGCAAATTCAAGGAAACTCAACTTTCAGCTTTCCATAGCTGAAGAATGAAGTATCCAGGGGAGCTTCTCACAGGAGTTTCAAAATATTTAGAACTGCACATTCATATGTTTCCTCTATTTCAACCATGCCCTGAAGTCTTCACAAAAAAACTGTGATCCTGTTGTGTCTGGTATTGAAAAACTTTACAGAAATGTATAGTTCACATACTGTTTTGTTCTGTCTGTCTGTTCAGTCTTTAATTAGCTGTTCAACTCATCTACTAACATTTATTAAATCAAAAGGTTTTTTTTGATTTCTATATGTTTCTAGAGTTGCTAGATTTCAGCAAAGGCTATGTGAAAGAAATCCTGAGAAAAAATGAACCCAAGTGTCCTTTTTAGCTCATTATCAAATCTCAGAGTAATTCTAAAAGCTCTAAAAGCTTCCAGAACAATGAAGTCAATAATAATGTTCTGTGAACTCTTTACTGTAGCTACTTGTAAGACTGCAGAATGATGCATCATCATTTGTTATTGCCTGGATTTCACAAGAATCCACAATGTGTTAAATGCTTCTGCTGTTCAGGTAAAAACACAGAAAAGAGGGAAAGGACTAAAAGAAGAGAAAAAGACAAAGGAGACAGTGTGAGATATTTTATTTATTCTCAGATAACTCCAGTACTGCCTGGACAATCTGTTTTTTTCCTTTCACATAGAGTCTAAGACACTTTCACTGGGCCCTTTTTCACTTGAATCCAATCACTTTTTTCAACTTGTGTTCACTCATGGGATAAATGAGACCAATAAGCAAAATGGATTAAATATCATGGTCTGAACTCCACTGAAATCAATAAAAGGCTTTCTGCTAACTCCAGTTGGCTACAGACTATGGTTTAATCAGCCAGGTTCATTTAAGTGTCACCATTTCCTTTAAATTAATTTTAAATAACGATAAAATTACCATAATTGGCCCAGATTTTATTTCTGGGAAATCCAATCTGAACACTATGGACTAAAACACCTCCCTCAAAAGAGATGAGGTTTTTGTTCATGGGAGAGAAATGGGAGGCAGACAAGCCTATAGTTCTGCTGATACTATTAAACTTTGTTCAGTAATATTAGCTATCTGTTTCTGAATTCTTCAGTCTATTAACTGCTTGTCTCCATACACTTCCAAAGCAATTACTACTTTCCTGACACTTTGAATTATTAATATTATTGTTGTTATTAATATTAATTCTAAACAGTGGCAAAGCAAATTGGGTGTACTTCACACAAAAAGTGAGGCATGTGTTTTGGCTGTCGTCAGTGGAGCCTTTTGTTGTGTTTGTGATTTGAAGTGTAGTGTTGGTACCAGCACAAATGCCAACACCAATGCTGCTGAGAATTGTTGTGATGGGCAACTGTCACATCTGGCAAATGAGAGCAGACCCTAGCTCTGCACATAGAAGAGCACATTGTTTAATGAGTTATTTCATGCACTAGGTGAGGCTGTAAAATAGCAACTGAACTGTGTTGGAGAATATATGCATCACCTCTGAGTGCACTCTACAGAAATCTTTCAAGAGAGAAGAAATTTTAAGATCCTTAGGACTAAATGAATTTCTGAACTAATAGAACAAGTAGAAAATGCAGGTTGTCCTCTCTCATTTCTACTGGCTAAAAAACCACCAGGAGCTCAAATAGACTGGATCCTTAGCACCTTCCTTCCCTGGCTGGATGTACTGTAGCCCAGTCAGTCCATATGATAAGGTATATTTTCTCAGAAAGGCCAGGTGAAACAGGCATGCATGTCTGCAGTCCTTTGGAAATTAGAATCAGGTCTGACAGATTTTCCTCTGAAACAAAATGTGTGTTGTGTGCTCAGCATCAGATACCTCATTTACTCTTTTCTTTATGGAGACGGGACATTACCAATACGGTTTTTACTTTCAAGATTGATCATTCTTTTCTTATTTTTTGCACCAACAATGATATTTTTACTCATCCTATTCTAAAATAAAAACTCCTGTATGACTTCACTTCAAACCATGACCAGGCTGAGTGATGGATTCTCACACTGCCAATAACATGCACAGTTTAACATATCTATCAAATGTCATATTAAAATCCTACAAATAATAGTTTCTTCTTCTTGTCACTCATAAAGCCAGCAACTATGATTTTGTATTTGGAAGTGTAACAAGTATATTTCTTCCTCTCCTCCTCTCCATGCTCCTCACCTCATTTTGCTTTGGTGGGACAGGCACAAAAGGTGAAGGCACGAACCATTCCATTTTGCACTCTCTTCTGTCTCATGCTACAAAATGCATCTTGCTCCTGCACCTTGAATCTGCTGTCTATCTCATCTGAGGATCATTCCACAGCTGGGAAACAATGACTCTTAGAAAGAAAGAGAAGTTTAATGTTCTATATGTGGAATATAGGGGATAAAACAATATTAGCACACCATCACTGTTAGTCCCCTTTCCCTGTTGAACAGATAGTGTCAATGTCTATCTGGGATGGATGACTCAGGCTCAGTGGGTGTGCAGATGACAGTTCAGGCTTATGTGCACAAAACACCTTTTATTCCATGATTCAGCCCATCTCCGGTCTGCCAGTGTAGCTGAGGCTGCAGCTTCTGTCACATCCTTCCCCTTAGATGATTTCACCTTATGAGGTCATGCTATTTCTGTTTAATGAGACATCACAGAGAGATGTCTTCACTCTCTCTGAAGTTCCATCTTTGCCTGTATTTGCTCTTAAAGTCCTCACAAACTGTAAAAAAGACTTCAATTTTCTCAAAAACTTGTGCATGCAGGAATCCACTCTGGAAACAGGAGGCAGTGTCATCTTTATCTCGACCAGTCACAGCGGTCTCGCATGGGCTCCAGGTAGTCTCTGTCATTGCAAAGCAATCGCTGACAGCCATTCAGTAAATTTATGGTCAAAACAGGAGATGGCCACCGAAGTCACCAGTGCTGACTCATGGGAAGTCTGATTTGTCCTTTAATGAGTCAAACCAGCTTCAGCCAGAAGGTGGACATTTGGCTTGTAATTATTCAAGGCTAGCCTGCAGAGGGAAATCCGCAAAACTTCCCAGCCATCATTTTTTAGGCTACTAGTGTCATCTTTAACAGCACTGAAGAAACCTTTGTATTAAATACTATGCCATTAAACAGAAGTTTCTTTTTAAAGATGCTTGTGTTGTAAGCTGCAGGCAAGGGGTTTGCCAGTGGTATCTCGTGTTCCCATGACTGAACAGGAATGTAACCCTGCAGATACATGTCCCACAAACAAGTATTGAATTACCCTACTATCGTGTGCCTTTTTAATGAAACATTAGCAGCTTTGGGACATCACAAATTTCACCCATGATTACTTCAACACAGGTTATATGAAGAAAGTAAACTGAAAGAGAGAAATATGTTTTGGTATTTATTTTACTTCCAGAATAATACAGTTGTGCTGACCAGAGAGGTACCTTCCAGGCAGATGTTCAAATCACGTGGGAGTTCATATGCCAAATGCAAAATTAATGGGCTCACGTGCCCAGTGAAACACTCTTTCACTCTTTCATGCCCAGGAGTAAAAGCACCAGCTTTTCAATGGTGAAGCTGAAGCCACACCATTCCTTAGCTGCAAAGGTTTATTCCTGGGATTTTTCAGAGATTATAACACTGATTCATCAAACAATCTGTTTAGCTTTATCTTTTTAATGTTACAGTATAAAGGGCTTAGCCCTTTTCTCCTCACATAGGCAAAACTCACAATTTTCATGTCTAGGGTACGTGGCACCATTGTTCTGTGGGGCATTTTCATCCTGCTTCTGATGAGGCACTTAACAGAAAACACTTCTCTTAATCAAATGAGTACTGGTTTGGTTATAAGAAGTGACATTTCAGTCTGCCCTGGATAATAGATCAAGAGTCACTTTGGTGTCAAAAAGAAAGCAAATTGCTTGCCTATATGAAAAGTTTTTGGTTTTGTTTCCTCCAGTGGCAGGCAAGCTGGCTGAGATTCTATCTCCACCATGAAAAAGGCCTTTATTTTGTCTTATTAAATGAAAGCTAAGCTTATCACTGACATCACAGGCTAGTTCTAATGGCTTTTACAATGGCCCTAATGGGCAGCTAGAGAGACTCCCTGGGCCACATTCTCAGGCTGTATAAACTAATGAACAACGGGACCCTGCATTTTTGTACTTCTTTTCCCCCATGTGCAATTTTTCATCCAATAGTAAGCTACAGAACAAAGTTATTTCCTGTGTCTGAGATCTGCCCCCACAATTTTCATACAATTATTCATTTTTAAACAAGTTCCTTCTTGAAATCTCCAACCTCCATGTTCAGAAGGTCAGATTCAAGGTGTTCATGAGTATAGCCTGATCCTCTTACCCACCTTTGCTACCCCTGTTTGTAGGGCTGTGCCTGAGCATGATTTAGGAATTTTCTCCAACAGCTTATCATTGGTTTTGTGGAACCCAAATTACCTCCATTTTCTTTGAATTTTATGGAAAGGATATAAAACATAATAAAATATTGTTCCCAAAAGAGCAGTTGTGTAGTATAATCTGCATTTCTCTTCTATTTCAGGCTGCCTCATGAGGACAGTATGTTGCCAAGGTTATACAGCTATAATCATCATGTATTTATGCAAAATAAGAACTATGTGATAGTGTAACATTAAACATGACAAGATTATTTTTAAAAGGAAAATACAAATGAACATAAGCCTTTTCTTCTAATACTTCCTTTTTGTAGGAGTTCAAACAGAAGCTTTAGCCAAACATCAACACATATCAATTTCTTTATTACTTTACCAGTGTTGATAGACTACAACATTTAGTGTCTTTGCACATCTATTAAATATATAAATTTTTAGGTCACAAAATGCTCTTTGTGAGAAACTCAAATAAGCTCTAAAAGGATCTGTATTTTACAAACACACATGGTCAAGCATTCAAGAGGTTATAGCTGCAACCAACCACACCAAAACTACTATCTGGATGGATTAACCAGTGTGTGTGTGTAGTATCTCCTAAAAAATATCAAATTCCCTTAGCTTCCAATCAGTCACAGAACAGAGGGCCTCAACTGTTATCCCTAAAAGTTCTTCCTGTTCAGGGAAGGAGGAGGGTGAGACTGCCAGATTCACTGGTTCCCAGCTGTGCCATCTCCAGGGACAGGAAAACAGCCCTCTCTGCTCCTTAACTTAGGATGTGTCTGCAGGTCCACGTTATTCTTTTGTAGATACAATGGAGATGCTGCCTTATCCATGTGGGAGCATAACAACATGCAGAAACACAAGGGCACCTCTCAATTTAGACAGTTTTTTAGTGTTGCAGAACATCAGAATGGGTGTGCTGAATGAGGTCCAAACCCATCCCACCTGCTGTCCCACCTCTGGCAGTGACAAGGTGGGTGCCTGGGGCAATCCTGAGGAAGGTGGAAGCATGCACTGATATTTCCCCAAACATACCCCACCAGCTGAATCTCAGAGGCCTCCTGTGCCAAGTTTGCTTTCTAGGTGTTTCCATTTCTAGATTTATCTTCCTTGTTCATTCTCCCCTTGAATCTAAGAGAGCTTTGAGCACCAAAAACATCCTGTAGCAGCAAGTTCCCCACCTTGATTACAAACAGTGAGAAAATTTACTTCTTTATGTTTGTATTCAGCTTACATCTTACTGATTTTGGTGAGCCATTAATTTTTTACTGGGATGAAATGGTGAGCAAACCATTCTTATGTACTATCTCTACAACACTCAAAATTTCTTGGGCATTTTTCCTACCCTTCTAGAATTTTTCCCTTTCCACAGTGTAGTTACCTTGTTTATTTTGTTCTCACCTCCATGGAACTCCTTTGGTTATCCTTTTTGCTCCTTTGTATTTTTTTTTCTTTTTTTCTGGCACCTGTTTTCAGATGGAGACTGAACAGAAGTGTCTTTGTAAGGAAATATAAAATCTGCCATGCCTCAATGCTCCTGAGAACAGAAAGTGAGGAATCAGCCCTTGCACAAGTCTCAACATCTCCATACAGGTTCTATCAGAATGTTATCTTATGTTCCCAAAAGCAGTAGTTATGCAACAGATTTGGTTGCCTTTCAGTCAGGTGTAACGTGATTCCTGAATGTATATTACTCCACACACCCAAGAAACCAGGTTGAGATTCCACATTATAATTTTTCAAGTTGCAAAGCCAGTTTAAAAGCAGTCTTCCTCACCTGTGTTGGTACTCAGATGTGGCAATTCAATTCTCTGGGTGACCATACTAAAAAATGGTTGAGTGGAATGATCTAAGCTAATAGATACTCTCTCCCACCCTTCTTCAAGTATTGCTTTTCTTTATTCATTAACCTGCATCACTCCAGCTGTCAGCAACAATAAAATGAATCTATTAGCCTTGCTGAAGGACTGATAAGCTTCCCCCACCAGAGGTGGGGTAGCAGTGGAAGGAATGAGCAGGTAAGAAGGAATGAGAAGGAAAAAAAAGGAGATTAAACTTCTTAAATTGACTTCCCACAAGCAAAATCCTCATGTAAAACCATGGTCTCAGAGGTGATGAGTAGCTGCATTGATTTTACTAATTGTGCTTTTCTCAGGGAGGGATTCTATAGATGGGGTGTGTGGAGGTATTTGGTCAGTTCCTGGGTGAAAATGTTTTATGTCTGTGCAGGCAGTGATGCTCTGAGTTGTTTGTGGCTTCTCAGGTAAAGACCCGCTGCCTGAAGCAGCTGCCTTACAACAACAACACACCATACCCCTCTATTCCCCCCTTAAAAATAAAAATAAATGAGTAGATTGATGGATAGAGCATGGAAGGATGGGGATGGAGATGGGGATGGGGATGAGGATGGGGATGGAGATGGGGATGGGGATGGAGATGGGAATGGAGATGGGGATGGGGATGGAGATGGGGATGGGGATGGGGATGGGGATGGAGATGGGGATGGAGATGGGGATGGGGATGGAGATGGGGATGGAGATGGGGATGGGGATGGAGATGGGGATGGAGATGGGGATGGGGATGGGGATGGAGATGGGGATGGGGATGGGGATGGGGATGTTAGGAGCAGTGAGGTGGGAGGCTGCTCTTGTGACTGGGACAGCAAGCAGAGTTTTCAAAGTACTTAGGAGGTTTAAAACAAAGCAAAAAAGGAAAAAACAAAATAGGAAAATGCAATTCCAAACTCCCAGTGACACATTTAAATAGATTCTGCCCTCTTTAAACCTTGGATTCGCTGCAGTTTGCATCACTAATCCTCACATTCCTTAAATGCCAATCTGGCCTCTCAAGGGGGCACTTGGGCAGGGAGGTGGTCTGGGACTTGCCATTCCCGATAAGCAGAAAGTACTTGCACAGACACTGGATCCAGTGTGCCTCTGTGGCTGTCAGACAAACAGCAGCAAGTCCTCACCCAAATGCGCTCAGCCAGGTCCTCTCCAAGTGCCAGCCTATACCTCAACCGAAACAAATTTTTGCCAGGGAGGTTCTGGTCAGATAAGTATCCAGTTTCCTCAAAAAGCCTTCAGTATACACACAATATTTTGAAGCATTTCACACTCAGAAGGTGGTTGAGCTGTTGTTTGGTATTTTTCATGAAAATTTCTGTAACAGTATGATCTATTAAATTTTTGTTTTTAATTTTCATGTATATCACAAATCACACGTGTTTCTGAATTAAAAAAATTCAGTGTGAGTGCTAACTCATGATTTATTTCAGTACAATAGCTCTCAGTATAAGAACATACAGAATCAATTTATCTATATG
Organism: Pseudopodoces humilis; assembly: GCF_049639895.1. NCBI lineage: Eukaryota > Metazoa > Chordata > Aves > Passeriformes > Paridae > Pseudopodoces > Pseudopodoces humilis. The sequence goes on from NC_142202.1 coordinate 97,474,443, forward strand.
AATATTCATGTTGATAGCAGACAGTATCAAAAGAAATTAAAGAAAGAACACTTAATGATAGCCTAACAGTCTTTTATAATCTACCAAGCTAAAATTGCAGTGAACTTTGATTTGTTAAGATATTTTAATAACCAAACATTTTCCTTTTAAGTACATGTTCTTTGAGGAAATATATCAGGTTTAAAGAGTTTATGTTAAAAAAAGACATCTTAAACAAAGGTTAAAAATTACACCATGAAAACTGAGATCTTTCTAGAGACCGGGTAACTAAATATCACAGGAACATGTTATCTTCATGGAGAAAATCTGAGATTTAAGTGAAACCAGAGGGGACGGGGTCAGTCGGTGTGACCCTGCAGGCATGCTAAACAAGCCTAACTCCATTTCAGACTCCGGCAGTGACTGCTGCAGCGAGGTGCTTGAAATGGGGCTCTGTAGCTCGACACTATTGTTTTTCCGTCTCCATTTTTCACAGAGAGCCCAGATGATACCTCAACACAGAGAGATATAAGTATTTGCACTTAGATTTTTTTTTTTTCTTCCTCTGGAATTAACTATCTGAATGTTTGGTGTTTTGATAAATCAGTGCAGCTACTGTACATTAGTATTTGCTCATGCTGATTAGTTCAATTAGATCTAAAAGTCTGCATTAGTTATTGTAGTTAGTAGATTTTAAATTATAAATTTATTCCTATATATTTTAATAATCTTTATGTTTCTTTATACCTACATGTTTGTCATATTTGTATTTTATTTGGTTTTCTTTTACTTTGTGGATAGCAAGATTGATTTCTTCATTTTGAAAATTTTTTTTCCTAAAGTTTATTTTAGTTGCTTATTTGATAGTTATTTGCCTTTCTTTTTTCTGTTTTATGTCAAATCTGCCTAGAGTTTAAGGAAGGAATCTTTTAAAAACTGTGTTTGTAGCTCAAAATAAATATTTTATTTTAAACATTTATTTTATTTGTAGCCATCTGTGGGACTGAAGTAACACAATAAATTGCATACAATACCTGAATGTAATTTTCCAGAGTTCACTATTAGCTTTGCCAAGATTTTGAGGATATTACTCTTCCTAATTTTTTTTCAGATTGCTTTATTAATGTAGCAAAAGAACAAAGACGCTTTTTAGCACATTGAAATGTTTTAAATTTAGATGTATGCCAACATCTATCTTTGTTGTGTTTGTCTTTTGAAGAAAAGTTATGAGAAGAGAGAGTGTGCCTAGGGAGTCAGAGCAGCCTGCTGTGTTGTACACATGGGTGCAGATGTAAAGCTGGATACAAACTCACATGGCCAAGCACCTACATTCAGTGGAGACAACTGCAATAATGTGGTCACTGTGTTTTGTTAAACACACCTCTGAGGTGGAGGCGAGAGGGTCTCTAACAGAATTTAGATTTGTTGGGGCTGCAGAAAGGTAGCAGCTCAAGGCAGGAATGGGATAAGACCAGCAAAAATTTGTAAAAAGGATTCTTTCACAGTGATAAGTTGATTATTTGCTTTGAGTTCTTTATGTTGCTATTCCAAGTGACTGTAAGCCATTTGAAGTACATATTAAAAAAAAAATAAAAAATAAAAAAATTGGGATCTGTTCCATTTTCTTCTCTGGCCCATGGATCTTAAAACCCTCAGTCCAAAGCAACCAAATGTCCGTTCTCATAAGAAAGCCAGTTGCCAGATGTTGTAACAATTGATAGCCCAGATGACAGAGGTCACCATTTGTTTTGGGCAGCTGTCCTTCAGCGAGCAGTGCCCCGGAGGACAGCGAGCAGACGCCAGATGGTTCTGGGTGGGTGCTCTGGCAGCTCCAGGGCCACAGGCTCCTGGCAGGGTCTGGGGGGACACAGCAGATTCCCAGAAAGATATCAGTCAGGGGAGGTGGGATTTAAATCAGAACCTCTGAAGTCGATATAAGTTAATATGAAAGAATTTGAGGCCAAGTATAATAACTACTGCCACAAAGGGATGGCAGTAGCGAAGCTGGGCTCCCACAGATCATCTAAATACCCAAATCGTTAAACTTTCCTGTGACCAGTATATCCTAGGTCAAATTCATATGGAGACTACAAAACCCACAAGGTAAATTATATGTCTGAGGACCCAGCTAATCAGTCTCACCTAATAAAACTACAAGAAAATGCATGTTCCAAGCTGCTATCACCATAGACAAAGTACATGTAAGAGTGCAATGTAAAACAATGGGTCTAGTGCTCTCCTCTCTAGCCTCAGACAGGGATGACTGGAGGGAAATCTGATAGAGAAGCTGTAAAATCATTAGTTGAAAAGAGAAGGTGAATAGGTAGCAGTTGGTCACTGTCTTTTCGATGCAAGAGTTGAGAATCATCAAAGGGAAACCAGCAGGACTGTGATTCATGATAAACCAAAGGAAAAACTTCCTCACTAAGTGGCTAAGAGGCTGCAGGACTGCTTGCCTCAGGATAGGGATGGGGCTAGAGGTTTATTAGTGGTCAGAAATGACTAAGTCCATTTCAGGCAAATCTGTCAAGGGTGCCTGAACACAAAAAATTGTGTGTTTCCCTTGTACTTATATTCTTTGGTTTATTTATTGATGGCTATGTCAGGTACAGGCTGGTGAGTCTGGTTGTTACTTGGCTGTCCCACTGCAGTCATTCCCAAGGTCTCACCTTCAGCAGTGTATAATCATAAAAATTTGGAAAGGGAATGCCTGTATTATAAAGGGTCCATATGAGGTATCCTATTCAGATTAGTTCAGCCTAAGGAAAATGTCATAGGGCCTGCTAGCAGACTTCTTGCAGAAGGTCTTTGCAGATGTGGTGATTTTCAGGTTGCTTTTCAGTTTTGCCCCCTCCCAGCAGGAAAACAGGCTGTAATGGAATAAACATAAGCTCATAATAAAGAGATTTGCTTTAGTTCTTTATCTTTTCTGGCTGTGTAGAAGTAATCCATCAGCCACTAGAAGCCTCAGGCCGAAAATCAGCAGTTACTGTCCTTGGGAGGTGGATTGCAGTCCTGGTCTCCATTCTTGCATTCCTTTATTTTCCTGGGTAAAGCTATACAGCTTAGCAGTCATGTGCCATAATCTCATGCTTGCTGCATGGCAGTTTCCAAGGAAACTCGCAGGCTGCACATGCTAGGAGTGATCCTGAGGGGATGTCAGCTACAATTGCTTTGGTGGAAGCTTTGCTTGGAGTTGAAGCTTACACAAAGTAGAGGCTGGGTTTCCCTTCCCAGACTGGGAATTGAGTGTTGGAATGTGTTTAAAACAAACATATGTATTGTTTTCCAGAGAGATACAGGAGGGTAATACTTCACATTAAAATTTTTTAGTGTGGTTTTTTTTCAAACCATATTCTACTTATATCTGTAGCCTAACATCTGTGATCTGTGAAAGCTTGATTGTTTCATTGACACTATTTTGTGAAGACTACTTTATTTAAAATGGTAATAACCATGAAGGAATAAAAGAGGATTAGGAAAACACAAGCTGAATAAAATAACTTATTTTCCTGGAAATCATAAACATTTGAAAAAGGTTTCTATGTTAGAAAGGAAAAAAAATTAGTTTAGAAGACAAGACAAAGAGATGTCTTTGAGACTAATGAGAGCCACACCTGATATCTGCATATTACATGTATCCAGTACTACCTGAAAATGCTGAATGACATCAGGCTGCAGCTTTTCAGCCTCTTAGCTTAAGCCTGCCCACAGTACACAGCTTCTGTACATCCAAATAGCATGGTCTAGGCTTATGGGGATGTTTGTGAAAGTGTCTGTCCATGTACATACTGTTCACTTGCTCATTTGTCTCAAAGTTACACATAACACATATTTGGGGAGAAGATTATAGAATTGGTTTTCTACTTTTCTTCATTTCTTTTCTTTTCTTCTTCTTCTTGTTCTTGTTGCTTTTGTTTTGTTTTGAGATAATGGGCAAACACTCATTTTGACCCCCCAAATCAGAGGTATAACACTGTGAAATAGAAGGGCTGTGACAAAGAAAACAAAGCACATGTATCTTCTGGCTTCCAAATACTGGAGGAATGTTTGAAAGGAACCAGTGTATCATTTAATAAAGATTTTTATTATCTTTCAAGAGCTGAATCTTAGACCATAAAGCACCAGGTTTTAAATCTAAACATTTCTTTCTGCCATGCAATTTGGACACTGAACAGAAAATCTTAGTGATGGCGAGGAAGTCATGAACAGAAGGGAGAAGGTCAAAACTTGTGTCTTCTTACTCTAAAACAGAAAAGTAACGAAAAGAAAATAACCCCTGCCAACTCCCTGCTCCACATTAAAATACACAGAAGAGAAAATAAAGGTTGGAAAAATAAAAAGCTACTAGATGTTACCAGTTATTTTAAACTGTTTTAAATTAGATAGGAAATCAGTGCCATTTTATCACACAAAATATACAGTAGAGGCAGAAACACAGAAACACATCCCTAATCTTACCAAAATGCATTTGTTTCATAACAAAAATATGTATAAGAAAGAATGCGTATCCAATCTGGAAGCATGTTAGCATTTAACACTCTTTTCATCTTTGTGAAAATACTCCCCTTCTGGTATCTTGCCAAGAAAGAGAGATTTTGACAGGCTGACTTCTTCCAGGGATACACTTCATGCCTAAACCTAGCTTCAGCTATGTCTCTTTTTCTACTGAATAGTAGCTAATGTGTGATTTTCAGGTTGCTTTTTTTTTTGCTTTTTTTTTTGGGGGGGGGGAGCTTTTCTTTTTTTTAAGTGGAAATCGTTATTTGCTTTTGAACAAGAATGCTGTAATATGTTATCTTGCAAATCTGAATTCATCATGTAATTTGGTAGCTACACATGTATAGATAGTCTGCTCACTTTCAATCTAAAAACAGTGACAGAAAAAACACTCCATTTGTAAGCTTCTGCAATTGCAAAATGTAACATGGAACAACAACAAAAAATCTTCTTTGTGACATTTCCTCCCATTTACAACACCGAGATAAAAAAAAATAAATCGACAAACAGGAAGTTGCTTCAAAATTATAGCTCCTTCTATGAAGCTGACATTCTTGGGTGCCTGCTCCCTTTGAAGAAGAATAATTGAACAGGCTCTAGTTACAGGGGGCAACCCCTTTGAAAGCAGAGCTCTCTAGGTGAAGGTTATTCTTTACTCAGGGGTTAATCAGGGACCTGGATTTCAGTCTCTCTAATAATGCTATGAGAAAAGGATTGAAAACAAATTCCTCACTTCAGAGTTGCTCAAGATTTCAGTCTCCAGTGTTGATTGGCACTGATAAGAGTGTATCTGGTTTTCTTTCTCTCCTTAATGAAAGCATAATCGATTATGTTTTCTTTTTAACTATTTGCTATTAGCTTCTGCCTCTAGATAGTCTTATGATCTATGAAATATCAAATGCTTTCTCTAATGTCTAATTCAGCAAGCCACTCTAACATGTGTGATCTTAAAACCTGTGAGCTGCTCACACTTGTGGTGTGTTGATGCTGCAGTGTTACAGATGAAGATAATGGGAAAATCTGCAGACATAAAAAAGTCCTTGTATTGCAGCTTGAGCCCAGATTTCTATATCCTGACATATGGAATGATCTGGAAGTCAACTTCCACTTCAGGAACTCCAGTGTGGTGAAAATGCTCATCCTACACAAAGAAACAATAAATAAAACAGTTGAGATGGATCAGAAATAGCCAAATAATCTGGTGGCAGAAAGTGAACCAAAACAGAGTTGAATGTACTGCAGGAAATCATGTGTGAGGGAAATCTGGGTTTTGGTCCCATGTCTAGGAGGGAATGAAACAAGGAAAGGTACAATCACACCAGTAATTTGAAATGTCCTGAGGTTACAGACAAAATTAATTAACTGTCTTTTTTTGTATCTTTTACAATGTCTTCATCTTCTTCAGTCAAGACAGAAAGCATTTTAAAATTAAAAGCATTGACTATGGAAAAATTCCATAGGTGATGAGACATATTTCTCCATCAAAAACATACGACTCCATTACACTACATTATTGCCTTCCCTGCTTTAGGATTCAAAGCAATCAGGCAACCATTCCCCAAGTAGTCAGATAAAGCAGATTGTCCCTGCTGTCATACTTTTCTCTAACTCCTTGTGTAAAAAAAATCCCAACCTCCCCCCATAACCCCCCAAAATAAGAAAAAACTAAACAACCCACAAGAGAGGAAAAAAAAAAAAAAAAAAAAAGAAACATGAAAAAGGTGTGTAAAGATAAGTCCTTGGTTCATCCTTGACAAATGAGTTTTCCTTTTATTGCTGCACAGTTGCCCAGCTGAAGGTTGCTACCTGAGTTTCTAAACAGCAGGTGATTTGTCTTCATCTGAGCTGGTGATGTAACATCTGCCTAGCACTTGCATTTATCCAGACCATTTAATCACATAAAACACACTGGACACTGCTTATTTTAATTCAGAGCTTTTATAAATACTTTTTTTTATTTTTCTGAGACCGTGGCTGCCTGGCTGTTTTAGCCACTTTTCTTCCCTTTTTCATCTCCAGACTTCTCTGCTTCTGGCTTGGAGACTTGCTCAAGGGTCTGTAATGTTCCAAAGCGAGCAAGGAAAACACGAGAGCCCCAGCCAAGTGTAGCTATGTCACTGAAGTGCATTATTCCATGAGGGACTACTGCAGTTCTTTGCTCTGTAGTCCTGGCTCTATTTATTCCATGGGGTGGGTTCTTCATACACAGAGAAAGTGAGGAAGGAAAATGGCTCCCCTCGGTTACCGAGTGCTTCAGGAGGACGGAGTGACATTCCTGCCTTTCACTGATCCTGTCAAACTACTCAGCAGCCTGGCAGGAGGAGCTCGGCAGCGGGGGAAGGAGCCCCGAGCAGCCTGGCCGGGGTCAGGGGAGCGGCCCTCGGCGCTCCGGGCTCCGCTCCCAGCTGTCAGCGTGGCTGCCGAGCTGTTCGCGGAGATTACCTGCGCCTCGCCTCTTTACAGTCCTTCCCACTGTTTGTCAGTCACAGTTTTTGACATCTCTTTTAAAATTAGATCCTAATTTTGAAACCTGATCTACGGCAGCGCCGCTCGGCAGCTCCGGCACTGCGGTGGAAGCGTGTGTGCGCGGAAAGGCTGGCGGGCCGGCAGCCGGGGATGGCAGCGCTCGGGGCCGGGACGCTGCCCGGCTCTGTCCTGCATGCCCCTGGCCGGACTGGCCCCCGCAGCAGCCCCGGAGCCCAGCTCCAGGCCCTGGGGGCAGCGCACGGACCCGCCGCTCCTGCTCGCACCTCCTCTCTTCCCCAGCCCCAGAATAACAGCGCATCCGCCTTTTACAGCTTGTCACAAAATCAAGGCATCGGTGGAAGCCACAAGAGGAAAACCTCCCAGCTTCTTCTGCTAGTTTTCCACTGTTCCAAATACTTTCAAGGGATATTGGTCCCTTATTTCGGTTTTGTCTCAGAAGAAAAAAGCAAAGTTATCTGAAAAGACCTATCAGGAAGAGAGGGTCCTTTAAGAAATTGTGTGTGTCTTCTTTTTTCTCACAGGTGTTGTCCATGCAGGAATTTGCTTATGTAGTACATAGGAGTGTATCTGAGCAACAGGCCAATAAAAAATCACTCAGAAATTTATTTTAGTGCTAAGAAACCTCTATTCACCCACAAAATTCCAGAAATAATAAAATAAGTGAGTGGAGACTGTCATAAGCGTTCCTATGTCTTGTGTACCAGTCTGAAAGACAGTTATACCAGAGAAGATCCAGCCCACTGCAATTCCATCTATTCTGGAGTGTTAGTACCTAAAATTAGTTCGTGTTCAGAATAGGGTTACAAATTGCTCAGCTCTGCAGACACAAAATTCATAAGATTCTTCCTCATGACTGAGGCTATCACATTCTTTCTTGGTCACACAAGTTCAGGGGTATGGGTGCCTAAAACCCTACTACATGAAATTCCACTGTGTTCAGTAAAAAAACCCAAAACCTTACCAAACGAACAACCAACCAAACAAAAAAAGCCCCATAAAAACCAGGACTAACCCACTAATTTGAATTTTGATTAAGTTCAGAAATAAGGCCTGTAAATGTATTTGTTTGGAGGCACAGAATATGTCTGACTTCCCACTGTGGTCAATAAAAGCAAAACAACAATGAGCTGTTTCTAGCAGAAAAGACTTAGGGTACATTTTACTTACCTAACCATCAGTATCTAGTTCCTCCTGGGAGCCCCTTGTGGTTTTTCCCATTCAGAATGTGTCCATCTTATCTGCAGTCCTCATGTGGATATATTGAATAAGTCTCAAAATGTATTGTCTTGTGAGACACCCCAAGTTCAGGCTGTTGGACTGAGTTCCAGGGGCTGAACCTCTGTGCAGGCTTCAGTGACGGCGGTGGATGCTCAGGCAGTCAGTGCAGTCATAAAGAGTGAGTGTTCCTGTAGACTTCCATACCAGCATTCTCCTATATTTCCAAGGAAGTTCAGAACAGTGGCTAACTTCAGCAGGCATAGCATCACTGAGGTTAATATCAGTCTAACCATTAAGCCAGCACCATCATATTCACCGCTAAACCATACTCCCAAGTGCTCTATCCACATGTTTTTAACACTTTCAGGCATGATGATTCCACCAGAACCATCCCAATGCCTGAGCACCCTTTCAGCGAAGAAATTTTTCCCAATATCCAATCTAAACTTTCCCTGGCAAAACTTGAGGCCATTTCTTCCTGTCCTGTCACCTTAACCCTTCATGTGGAGGTCTAGGGGCTCATAAAGACAAGAAAAATTTGCTTTTGAGTCTCCAGCTCTAGACAGGATCTGATATTACAATTCACACAAGTACAGGAAAGGTTCCTCACCACAGTGGCAGTAGTGACCTCAGTCCTGGATTGAGAGGATGAATCTTGAAGTCTTTTGTGCTGTTGCAAACTGCCTAAAATCCAATTGCTTGGGATCTTTCTTAGCAGGGACACTGAGGAAAATCAATCCAAATGCATTGAAGCTGTAAATTTAAAGTGTTAAAACTCACTCTTAGTGTAAGAATAAAGGCAATTTAATACTAACTAAGGGGATTCATGAAGAAGCTTAATAAGGTTTTGATAATCCACTTAAAGGAGTGAATCTTTCTTGAATTTCCCCTATGGACAAACCCTTAATCTTTTGTCATAAATTCACTATTGCTTTTCTTGTTTGCATAAGTTTTATAAATGTCATGGGGTCAACACACCAAATAATGTTCACCTACCTGCTGCTCTGACTTTTTTTGAGAGTCACATTGGATTCTCTACACATTTTCAGTGATTTGATTAAAAAAAAAATATATATTTTATTTACATACGTTTTCCCCTGGAGCTGCCAGCCCTTTCTGAACCTTTGACAGCTCCTTAAGACTGAATATTACTTCTCCCCACTTGTAATCCAGAAGCTGAAGCTTAATCTCAGGCCAGCATTGCAAGGAAGCAGAGTACAGCCTCATTAAATGCAGGAGCTGTTCCCATTCCCATTAGAGATTGGTGTTTAGTGCACATATCAAGAAAACACAGGACAAGGAATTATTTGTTTCTTCCTCACGAGAGGTTCTGAACCCAATTTTTCCACTTGCTCAGAATGCCTAGCTCAGCAGGTTTCTTTTTTTTTTTTTTTTTTTTCCTGAAGGAATCAGGAGACATTTAGCGCTAACTCTATCTTTGTTGGAATAACGTGTGCAAAGAAAAGGCGCTCTGTTTTGGGGAGACACCACCATGGGAAGCCGGAGTTTAACGGAGAATACGAATGCCTCAGGGAAAAAAAAAAAAAATATAAAAAAATTAAAACCGCAAACAGAAATCTTGAGCGCTTTTTGCCTTTTGGCAGCTCAGGTCCTGGCCCGCGGCCGTGCCCCGCCGTGCCGCCGCAGGGCCAGGAGAGGGAGCCGGCGTTCCCGCATCCCGACCCACATCCTGGTCCCACATCCCGACCCCGCATCCCGACCCACATCCTGGTCCCACATCCCGACCCCGCATCCCGACCCCGCATCCCGGCCCCGCATCCCGACCCACATCCTGGTCCCACATCCCGACCCCGCATCCCGACCCCGCATCCCCACCCACATCCTGGTCCCACATCCCGGCCCCACATCCCGGCCCCACATCCCGACCTACATGCCGGCCCCACCCGCCGCATCCCAGAGCAGGGTCCCGGCATGGCCCCGCTGCGAACGTGGGGGGCTCGGGGGGTGCGGGGAGGCTGCGGTTCACACAGACGGTGTCGACCACGGGGATTCGGCTGTGGAGACCGTGGATGGTCTCTGGGGACGGCAGGCTGCCAGAAGGGGACAGGATCTACCTGGATGGGGCAGCAAAGTCATCACTCCACAAGCTTGGCAAACTGGTGTGTGGAGATTTACAGTGGGAATGAAAAGGAGAGGGGGTGAAGAGAAGAAAGAGGAGGCCAACAGGGAGGTGCAGGGGTTGTGGACTGTTTTTTTACTCCATCCCCGGGGTTCAAGGCCAGGTTAAATTGGGACTTTGAGCAACTTGTTCTAGTGGGTGGCGTCCCTGCTCATAGTGGGGTTGGAATTACATGACCTTAAAGGGCTCTTCTAATCCAAATAATTTTATGGTTCTATGAATTTTAAGCAAAGGGTGCAGGGTGATGTGAACAGGAGACAACTTGGAAACAATGAAACAATGGGTGGGCCCTGCCTGCAGCACAAGCGCATCAATGCTGAGAGGGTGGCACTCGGGAAGCCCTAACACCCTTTGGGGAATCCACACAAGAAAGGCTGGGTCCAAAGTGCCTACATCTGCAGCATGGGGAGCAGGCAGGGCTGTGGTTTAGCTGCACAGACAAGTGGTGGGATGGCTCACACAAATGGAGTGCTGTGATGGAAGGCTACAGGCTCTTAAGGATAGGCTGGGCTGGTGAGGAAGAAGATTTCCCTTTATGTGTGAGAGCAACAGGGATGCTTAGAGCTCTACCTGCAGGCACGTGATGAGTGCTGAGAACCTTCCTCAAGCAACTGGAAGAAGCCTCAAGGTTGTAGGCCCTAGTCCTCACAGGAGATGTTAACTACCCTGATAGCTGATGAAGTGACAACACACTAGGTTCCTTGTTGTACTGAAGAACTGGACACAGTACTCCAGGTGGGGCTCACCAAAGCTGAATAAGGTGCAGAATCACCTCGACCTGCTGGCAAGACTTTCCCTAATGCAGCCCAAGATACCATTGTTCTTTTTTGCTGCAAGGGCAGGTTGCTGGTCTGTGTCCTGTCTGGTGTCCACCAGGACCCCCAGGTCTGCAGAGCTGCTTTCTAACTGGGTGGCACAAGGCACACACTGGTGCATGGGGCTGTCTTCCCTCAGGTACAGGACTTCTCCCAGTTGAATTTCAGGAGGTTCCTGTCAGCCCATTTCTCCAGCCTGTTGGGGTCCCTCTGGATAGCAACATGACCCTCTGGTGTGTCAGCAGACAGCGCTGATTTGCTGATGGAACACTCAATCTGCTGTATTTGACCCTCCTTTGGGGAGGGACTGGGTGATCTCCAGAGGTACCTTCCAACTTCTGTGATATTGTAATTCTGTGATACTCAGCAGTTTTCATACCCCAAGTAAATTACCACAATGAATAAACAAGGGAGAAATAAAGTGCTAGTATGAGTGCAACACTGCATGAGTACAATCAATATTCATCAAATAGAAAAAGCAAAAAATCAATAAGGTAAAAATTAAACAGTAAAAGAAAAAGAAATCCTTTCTTTCAGTAAACAGGCACAACTGATCTCCACTGCCACAGACCATGGATTCTTTCTCATTCTCTGCATAATTTCAGCTAATGGATCCACATACACAGCAGGGAGAGTTAAGGCTGCAGGAGCAATCATTTCAGAGTTGTTAGGTGAGTTGCCCAGTTGCCTTCAAAATCTGACATTGTTTACATATGGTGTCTTTCCCTTTATGTGCATAATATGCACCTAACATATATATGTAAAGGAATATCTATATATACACACATAAACATTTAAACATATATATATGCACTCTCTCCTGGGAACTGTAAATAAGTCCTCAGGGTGAACAGTGGATATTAATAAATTGCTATTGCTCTCTCTGTGAGAACAAACATCCAGGAAATCAGCAGGAAATAGCTAAGGCAGAAATTTCAGCACTAGTATGTTGTATATAGGTGATTTCCTTAGAATTTTTTATTAAGACAAAATATGCTGATGAACTTCAGGACTTTTTCAGAAGGTGAGTTCTGTTTTTCCCTTGTATGTTTGTAAAGAGGGTAGACACATATAAGTTTCACAAAGGAAAGTGGGGTAGTGTGGTGCTCCCTGTGTCCATTGCTCTGGTGCTCTTCCAGCTGCCCCTGGGACCATGACAGGGTACAGAGGTGGTGGGTGGTGTGGAGCTCCCTTCATCCACAGCTGTGGAGACCCTCTAGCCACCCATAGGACCATGATGTGGTACAGAATGAAGCTATGTGTGTTTCCTGAAGCTTAGGTGGATGTCCTAGCACAAGTCCTCTGCAGTGCTCTCCAGCTGAGTGGTGGAGGAGAGAGGACTGACAAGTGCTATGATCTGGTTGTGACTCTCTCTGAGGCTGTGGCTGTCAAAGGCAGCAGAGTCAACATACGGAGCAGCCACCCTCTGTCAACATGAGAAACTCTTTCCACCCTGCTAGAGGCCATCCCAGCCTCACACCAGGACTGTCCAGCCCATATTTCCCTGTCACCAGCCTCACTCTAACAAGGGCCACCACCATCGTTCTGCCCACTGTGACATGGCCACTACACTATTAGGGTTTGGTGCCAGGAGCTCATCTGGGGGCTCGATCTTTGTCCAGCCAGGGAGAATGGAGCTTCTTACCATGATTGTGGGAAGCTTCTGGACCCCTGTAAGATGATGACAGGGTGCCCATTGTAGAGCACTGACAACTGTCTGACTGAGTGGCACAGGAGAGAGAAAGCAGAGCATGCTATGGTCACATCCCTGTCTGAGTGTCCCTCTGCAATACACAAGAGAAGCAGGGAAGGAGCAGCCTTCCTCCATTGCCACAGGCAGACCTTGCTTTCCTACCCTCCCCAGTCCTTCCTGCCTTCTCCTTTCAGGCTTTTTTTTCCCTGTGTTTTCCATGGCTGTACTGGACTGGTGCAGGTCTTCTAGTGCCCATCCCAGGCAGACCAAGATTCTGCTCCCTCTGACATGGCTGCAGGAGCAGCAGGGCTGCTGCCCAGGGTTAGTGCTCTGTCACTGTGACACAGCTATTATCTTCCTCCATTCAAGCAAGACAAAACAAATAAAAATAATAATAACCAAACAAAAATGACTGGTAATGCTGGGGAGGGAAATTAAATAGCTGTAGGAGCAATTTAAAGAACAGCAACTCAGCAAAGGTTAAAGGGAATTAAAAGCTGCAGGTCTTACCCACTACCTAATTTTAAAATTCTTTGTGGTAATTCATGCTGAGATATGTAAGTATAAGTGTTAATTCTGGAAGAAAAATGCTTGTTGAATTGAATAGACCTAATATTTCACAGCTTTGGAATTTAAGATGTTAAAGATAAAGATGTTTCCAAATCTGGAACCCATGAGTGGTTGACATGTTTCAGGATGCTTCAGCTTGAACTGCAGGATTTGTGTCTTCCTTTCTTACAAATGAACCGAAGATTCTTCCAGGAACTGTCCTGTGCCACAGAGTTTGGTTAGGCACTAGAACAAAATCCATAAATTAACATCCCTATGCTTCGTTCACCACAGGCCGTTGCATCCTCCTTAATTGGCAGGACCAGAGGCAGTGGGCCCACACTGAAACACAGAAACCTCAGTCTAAACATCAGCAAACAAGTTGTCACTGTGAGGGTGACACAGTGTGGGCACAAGTTGCCCAGGGAGGTTGGAGGAGTCTCAGTCTTTTGAGATACTCAAAAGCCATCAAGATGCAGTTCAGGGCAACTGGCCTCAGATGGTCCTGCTTGAGCAGGAGGGCTGGACCAGATGCACTCCAGGAATTCTTTCCGACTTCAACCAAACTGTGATTCTGTGATATATGTGTATTGTAAATTATAACAACCAGAAACTTTCCATTATGAATCCCTATATAATTTCCTGAAACTTTTAGCAGCTTACACAAAAAATTTCCATGCTTTGCCTTAAGATGGAAAATGTTTTCTAAAGTATTTCAGTTATTTTTGAACACAGTTATGCAAACATGTAACTAGAGTGCAGTGTTTTTTTATGAGAGGGGGAAATGGAAGAAGTAGTGTTAGGAAAATTTTAGCAGTCTTTTTCATCTGCATTAACTACCATTTGTATTCCCTTCTGAGGCTATGGCAGCAACATTAGCACAGCCTGTAGAGGAGTGGTTCCTTGGAATAGAGGTGGTAACAGGTACAGCAGAGGCTTGGTTCCCTAAACTGAAGAGGGGGATCAGGTATCCCAAGAAGTAGGGCCTGGAGGTAATGTGTAGTGGGAGGGTTGGAGCATGGTCTTGTGTGCTCCTGCCTATCCTGAATTTCAGCTCTGAGGAGCAGGTTGCACTCCCACCACGACTCACGTCAAGGAGAGAGGATACAACCCCTGTTTTCACAGTGGAATGGCTCTGTCCTGCACTCCAATGTTAAAGCACTTCTCATAGTCTTTTCATGGAGAAACCTTTGATGCTGGAAGCATTGCCTTCCTTCACTGCTGACTAAAAGCTGGTACGAGACACAGATGAGAGTCTTATGTTGTCTCTGTGTGCTGTCTGATCCAGTATACCTAAAACATAAGCCACTAAACTACTTTGGCTTGTTCCTGATCTTTAAAGATATCCTGAAGATGACGGCTGCATTTTCTGAGGTTTCTGTTGGCCTTGAGCATGCACCTACTCCTGGTGTGTGCCAGGATTGTTCCTGAGTCATCCCTGCCCTGCAGTCACATAGCATTTCTGAGCACTTCCCAAAAGCAGGACTTGCAGTGCCCTTGGGCACATGAGAATTGTTTCAGAGATAGAGATGGGATAGGGAAAAAAAGGAAAGCAGTAGGTTGGAGGAACGATAAATGCAGTGATGTGGAAGCAGCAGTTGCCCAAAAGCAGAAGCAAGAGCAGGAAGAGGCAAGCAATAGAACAGAGGACAGAGCTACAGAAATTCAGGGAGGTCAAGCCAAAAGACCCAAGACACAGAGACAGGAAAGTCTCTAAGCAGTAGACGTTCTTGTCCAACTCCTGCAGAGTTGAGGTGAGTTGTCCCTTGCTGTAGGACAGCCATCCACCAAAGCTGCTCTCTCCCTGCCTCTGGGCAGAAGAGAGGGAAAAAGGGAAGGCTCACATTGAGATGAGAACAGGGAGAGATAACCAGTGACTGCCACAGGTAAAACAGTCTCTTCCTGGGGAAAATTAATTTTATAACAAAAAAAAATAAACGTAGTATAATGAGAAATGAAACAAAATTTGAAAACACTTTCCCCAAAACTTTCCTCTCTTTCTGGGCTCACCTTTACTCCTGGTTTCTGTATTTTCTCCTCTCCAATGGCACAGGAGAAAGAAGATGGGGGCTGTGGTAAGTTCATCACATTATATCTGTGCTGCTCCTTCCTCTTGTTGGGTCACCTCCATGGAAGACAGAATTCCACAAACTTCTCCAGCAGAAGTCCTTCGCACAGGGAGCAGTTCTTTGTGAGCAGCTCCATGGGGCCCACTCCTTCAGGAACAGCCTGCTCCAGCATGGGTCCCTCATGGGGTCCTGCCTACTCAAGAGTGGGCTCCACTCTCCACAAGGCCACAGGTGCTTCCAGGAGCCCTCTCCAGCATGGGCATCCCATGAGGCCACAGATTTCTTTGGGTATCCCCCTGCTCCAATTTGGGGCTCTGATCCACTGTGGACCTCCAGGGGCTGCAGGGGCACAGCTGCCTCACCATGGGCTGCACCACAGCCTGCAGGGGAATCTTTGCTGCAGTGTCTGGAGGACCTCCTCCCCTTCCTTCTGAAATTACCTTGTTGCCTGTAGAGCTGTTCTTCTCACATATTTTCACTTGTCTCTCTGCTGCTGTCATGCACGTTTTTTTCCTCCCTTCTCAACTATGTGTTGTGGTTTAGGACTGGAATTCTCCAATTTAGTAATCCTGCTGAAACCACACCACTACTCACTCCCCCTTCCCCTCCCCCTTCCTTATCTGGCAGGATGGAGTTGAGAATTGGAGGCACAAAACTAGAAAATCACAGCTTGAGATAAGACCTATTAACTGGAAGCAACATGATAAGAGAACAAACAGTAACAACAATATTAGTAACAAAAGTTATGAGGCAAAGTAATTGTTTACATGGAAAGCTATTAGCAAATACTGACCAGATCTTCCCCACTACATTTCCTCCCTCTTGGAAAAGGATGCTCTTGTTCTTGGAAGGGAGAGAGTTGCTTTACCCATCCCTGTTGTGAGGTGGTATTGAATACAATCAGTGTCTGGTCATGCCCCTTCAGCCACACTACTTCTCAGCTATTGCCAAAAATTAACCCTGTCCTTGGCTGAATCCAGGACACCATAACCCAGGGGTGCCACCACTGTTGCTGATGGGCTCAGTCTTGGCCAGAGGTGGGCCTGCCTTGGAGCCATTGCTGAACACAGGGGAAACTTCTGAGCAGTTTCTGATAGAAGCCACCCCTGCAGCCCCCCTCAAAAATCTTGATATGCAAAACCCAATACAAATGAACATAAATTTCCTAACTTCTATTAGATAATTCTCTATTGTTTTGATATTCTGTGAATAACTGAAAAAAATGTGTTAATTCTGCTGCATTATTAATCACTGCCACAATATATTCTGTCAAAGATAATAGAATTATGCTCCTGCAGTTTCAGAAGTGGCAGGTGAAGTTACCTTCTAATTTCTGGCAATGCCAAAGGCTAGCATTTGGCTGTGTTGTGGAGTGCTGTCTCAGGACCCAGGGCATTCCAGACAGTTTATGTAAATTTCCAGTCTACAAGCCAGGAAACATATCCTTAGAGTTAGGCAATATCAACATATCCTCAAGAGCACTATTTTTTTTATACATTGGCTTGCTCTGTTACAATGTCAAAGACCCACAGTGCTAGTTCTCCTACATTTCTTATGCAGTAAATAGCTTGGTACCGGGGTGCAGTGAAATGAGATGCTGTAGCTAAGTGGTTAAGGAAATGTGCAATATATCCTGCCATGTCAACGTGTGCCCTTGCTCTCTATGAGTTCTTGTTATGAGTGTTAGCTTCCTTTTACCTAACTGAAGCAGCTAGGAAAAGCTTTATTCTCCATTTCAGCTGGGGAATCAAAGACCACTGCATTTTTTTGTTAGCCACATTGTTCTTTTATCTGCCAGTGGCTACTGAAATTGGAAATATTATGCATCATAACACAGCAGGCCGTATAGCCCGAGGTGAACATACAGCCACCACTGTGAGTCTGTGTATTGATTTTATTACCAGGCTGTCTTGAAGAGCTGGTCTTATATCTGTCAGCTGCCAGGGACCTCGGGTGATAATGACTTGAACTTTGTGGGTTTCTTATTAAAAGCCTGTGGCACTCAGAATGTCTTTTTGCATTTAATTGATATTTTATCAAATTTCTCCCATCAAATATTGCTGATTTATCTCATTGAATTGGCTACTGATGTAATCATACATTTACAAATGCAAAAAACAAAATGTGTGTGATGGTATTTTGAATACTGGATGTGTATTGAGAGCTCTGGTATCTGGTAATATGCATCACAGTGAAAATTTCTTTGATCTGTCTATAGTAATTAATAAAACAAGGCCAAAGACCACTGTCATAGGCTTAGAGCCCAAAGGTCTTATGGGCATGCTCTGACCCCTGTAACATAGCTGAACTTTTAAAAAATACTATTTTTATATTTAATTTCTTTTTTCCTTATAGGTTGTGAAAGGACAAGAAGACTATTATCTACTGTAGTAATGTTTTTATAGCATGAAGCTGTGGGAATGTGTCGCATGAAGTGTTTTGTGGCAGGAGGAGTGTTTGAGGGTACAGAGCTGACTGCTGCAAAGCGTGGGGTGGGGGACACCCAAACCACTACATTCTTCTCTGTGTGGTCTTTTGGGAATGGTCCTGGCACAAGTTATCCCCTGAACTGTGCCCAGTCATTGTCTTGGAGAGCTCTTAACTGGGAAAGGCAAAATCCCTGCCAGGGAATATGCTAGCAATTATGCACTGCAGAAGGCTGGCGGACCCGTCCAATGCTCAGCTTCACTGCCTGGCACTTTTTCATTTAACAGCATAGATTTGTCCTGTGTTTTATAGAATGTCTTTCAGAAATATTATGGGATAAGGTTATAAACAATTATCTTACCTCTACTTCTTCCCAGTTCCCATAGACTGTATGTGAAGTTTTCTGATTTTTGTATTGCTTTCTCCAGTGCAAGACCATGTCAGCATTGCCACTTCAGCTCAAGCAGCAGTGTACTTGCTCTCTGTTAATGGCTATTATTATGTTGCCCTTTTTCCCCTTGAACAATTCAGCTGTCCTTGCTGTTAGGAGGTATTTCTTTAGATCTGTCTCCCTCAAGCATGCCTCCTACAAACTGGACTGTTTTTTCCTAGAGACAATCCTAAATTCAATTATCGAATATCTAATACCTATAATGTTACACATATTGTTTCCAGTTCTGAATATGTGTTCAGTCTTTACTCAGATTTTCAAATTTCTGGATAAAATGAAAGAAAACAACAAAGCAAAGCAAAAATATTCTAGTAGTTCTCACTTTTTATGCAGCCACAGTATAACACCTTGTAAAACAAATGGAAGATGACTAGACTTCAGACTGCTTCTATCCTTTACTGTAAGGGTCTTCATAGAACAGCACTGATAGAAAGGTTTACTATAACCATCAAATGCAATATCTATTTATTAATTTTAGTCATGAGATAGAAAAATTATATTTTGCAAGAAATGCTGAATCATTAATAATTGGTTTAAGTACAATAGTGTGATAGTGCCTTTATCTGTTGATTAAAGATTGATGCAGATTTAAGTAAATACAGTCTTCCACCTTTATATACAAATACATGCATCATTAAGTAAAGTACTGGAATACTTCCAGTGAAAATACACTTTAAAAAAAAGTATGGAAAATATCTGTAAGGGATGATTTCTCTGAAAGTGAGACATAGTAGTTACTGATGGTGTGACATCTCTTGTAAAATTAGGGATATGAATTTAGAAGAACATATGTATAAAATCAGACTTATAGAATTGAATTTTATATATTCTGCATTTTTATGTCTTCTACATATATGATGCTAAGCTTTCCTGCATTTTTCACGAGACAGTGCTGCCACATCAATGAGAGGGGAAAACCTTTAGGTACCTGCACAGGTAGTAAGAATTAGATTCAGAGGTCAAACCTTGTAAATAACCATGCTGTAACCTAAGGCACCAAGTTGATTCAGTAAGAAATTGATTAGTTGATATTTCTGTAGTCTCATTCTGTCTGGAGTTATCAAAAATCTTGCTCAGCTGCTCCATGCTTCAGGCATTACTTACAACAGCAATGTCATTCTCATATCTCTTATCTTCC
The DNA here is from genome assembly GCF_049639895.1 of Pseudopodoces humilis. Classification (NCBI taxonomy): domain Eukaryota; kingdom Metazoa; phylum Chordata; class Aves; order Passeriformes; family Paridae; genus Pseudopodoces; species Pseudopodoces humilis. Next base: position 97,493,909 of record NC_142202.1, read on the forward strand.
TAAAGGTAGGATAGTTAGAAAAAAATTACTTCAATTTCAAATTTTTTCTCATGACCTTCTGCTGTTTTTCTCTTCTGGTTTTGCTGTCTGAGTTATGATTTTGCTTGCATGTACAAAAAGAAGAGAAAACTTATTGTTTTTCTTAAAACTCTATGACGCTTTCTGGCTCTTTTTACTTGCCCTTCTATTTAGGAACCTTGGGGAAACTCTAAGGCTAATTTTTGACCATAACAACAAAAATCCTGTTTTTTACTGTAATAAAACATGAGATTATCTTAGGAACTCATGACTCTGGGGATTTAGTCTTTAAGACTAAGCACTGATTATTACTAACACTAAAGATAAAAACAATTCTGGTGATTTAGAATAAGCTCTGCCCTTCCAGAGCTGCAGAATAAGACCTGAAAGCTGAATATTAGCCAGCAGGAATTATGATGGTTTTGCATATATAGAATTATTTAGTTTATCTTTTGAGATGTCTTCATCTTGATGAAGGAAACTGCAATTAGTGTTTCAGAAAACTTCACAGATAAGCTCCCTTGCTGACTTCCCCACACTAATTGTGGTTTCCTTATCCAGTAGGCTCTCTTTATATTTCACTGACTCACTCCAAGGCTGTCTTTACATATCAGGCTTTTCTGCTTCAGCATATTCCTGGATTCTGCCCACTGGAGAGGCAGAGCTGGAGAAACAGCTAAATGTGCATCCTTCTGATGTCAAATGTAAACGGGAATGGTCTTTCACCGCTTATTCTTAACAAGCCTTGACAGTGCCCCTTTTTAAAAGACAAGGTTTTCTTACTAAATGTGTTAGTGAAGAACTTGTTTTGATTGACAACAGCGACAATACCCCGAAGGGATATCATACTGTAATGGAGCTCTTGCCTTCCTTTCACACAGAGCAGGAGTAATGTGTGCTGGGGCACCTGTGTGGATGCTCCTTTCTTTCTAAATAACTTTGGGAGTGGGTGGGTTTCTGTTCCCTTTTTTTTTTTTTCTAGAAAGAATAAATTTTAAAACCTGCTTTGGAGAGAGTTGTGTGAGATCCTAGAAAACATGCAATTGAGATAGTTCTGTCATCTGCATGCTTGTCATTTTCTTCTTTAAATAAACCAAACTTCCCGCTATTGCAGGTTTATCTTTTGCACTGTACATTAATTAGTTGTTTATTCTTGCAATGTATTGGATTAATACATCATCAAAAGTGACAGATGTGTGAGTCTGTCACAATATATGTAGCAATAATTCTATTATTGTGCGTGTTGTTAGAATGTGTTCAGGACACAGCTGCAGCATCTCTACTTCTGAAAAGATCATGAAACATGAAATGTCTTATGACACTGTATACAGCATGTGTATGTGGATACAGGACATATATAAACTGCACAGATGTGTATTTATAGTAACATGCTGACATTATGGTGAAAGTTCTGTCAGCATTTCCAGTGCAAACATAATTTTCAGGATTTGTTACGCAGCTATAGGTTAGATCTCAGAATTTGGCGAACAAGGCTTGGTTAGCAAACCTTCTATAGATTTATTTTTAAAGTGTTGCTTCATAATGTATACAAACACAAACAGAGACAGGTGTTGCAAAGTTTCTATTTGTGATGCTGTAACTAAAAAACAATATAGGTTTAAGAAGAAATTTGCTTCCCAGAAGTACCAGAGTTAAAAAAGAAAAAAAAGAAAAAGGATAAAATAAATTAATGACTCACCTTGCCCAGCATAATCTACTTTTTTCAGTGTTTCAAGGGGTTTTTATCATGTCTACTCTTATTTGGCTGTTCCAAGCTTCCAGGAGCCTGAGAACTACAATAACTGATATACTGCAGTCCTTGGTGATATTGGAATCGCACGTGAGATAAGGTTTCATGAACATAGGGAATATGATATGTTCCTGTTGGAACTTGGGCTTGAATGATCAGATTTTGTTCTATTCTTGTGTTCCACCTTAGCTGGTGCAAAGTCCTCTATTCAGATGGACGTGGCCTGTGGAAGGTTTTGGCTGTGAAAAACGGGTGCCTTCCACCTTTTAGGGCATTTTTAAGTGATACAAACCTTCCTTCAGCTCTTTCTATCCCCCTCACTGACACCCTACTGCCCCTGCTCCCCACCTTGTTGCTACAGTACAAGGTTGTAGGGCTACTTGAAGATGGTTTTATTTTCACTTTTCCCACTTTTAGCCTTAGGTGGATAGTTGGGGTTTTGGGTATTATTTACTAGAATTAAAAAAACAAACAAACAAAAAACTGTTGTTGCAATTAAGTTCTAGATATAAAAAAAGGGAATGAATCAAGAGTATTGCAGAAGTATGACCTGAACCTGTTAAAACAGGTCCATAGAAAGGCTACTGAATTGGCCAGAGGCCTAGAGCACCTTTACTGTGAAGAAAGGCTGAGAGAGTTGGGTTTGCTCAGACCAGAGAAGAGAAAGCTTCAGAGAGGCTTGACTGCAGCCTTTCAGTATATAAAAGGTGCTTATAAGAAAGATGAAGAAGGACTTTTTACTGTGGCTTATACTGACAAGATAAGGGACAATGCATATTCAGATTAAAAAACAGCAGGATTACCTTGGACAAAAGAAAGAAATTCTTTACTCTGAGGGGGTGAGACACTGGAACAGGTTGTCCAGAGAAGCTGTGGATGCCCCATCCCTGGAAATATTCAAGGCCAGGTTGGAAGAAGTTTTAAGTGTGGGGATGAACCCCTGTGGCAGGGAGTTGAACTAAATAATCTTCAAAAGTCCCTTGCAGACCAAACTATTCTATGATTCCAAAGTGAAGAAAATAATAATTTTCATTTTGAAATGGTCAAAAGGAAAGATTCTGCTAGTTGAATGTCTAAGTGGGAAAAAAAAATAAAAATTATAATATCAAGTTCCTCAAATGTCTTTGTTTTGGCAAGAAAAGAATTCCACCTAAAACCAATGAGATAAATTACATTATGTTACTTAACAGAGTTGAAGTTTGAACCCAATCATCTTTAACCAAATACTACTTTTATTTTCAATATCAGTGAAAAGATCTGAAAATATGTCAGAAAAGATAATGCAAAGCTACAAGTAGGTATTGTCAGGCTGACCTAAAAGTATATTCAAGATTTCTATCCCCTTCACATACAATTATGTATACAGAGAGAAGCATGATATTAGACCATTAAATCAGAGTTGTATGTAAAAAAGGGCCTTTGAGACTGGCTTGATATTGTCACTTTCAGCAGCCTGCATTCTGTGGGATGTCTGCATGATGAATACCTTAAACACTAGAGCATAATTTTAAAACTTTGTGATTCCTTACCAGAAATTTGTGTGTATATATATACACACACAGTTAAATAGATGTAAAAAAAATCTTACAAATCATCCTTTGCATAATAATAGAATATATTGATTCAAAATGTAGATTTTACAGAGAGTTTCCTTCATGCCATCTGATGCACTAATAAGTTTGTCATTAAGTTTAATTGGAAAGATAGTGTAGAAAGCACTAATCTCCTCTTGCATTACAAACTTTTTTGAATGGAAGGTTTTCCTGTCATATAGCATGACAATTCTAGGACTAATGCCCTTTAACTAAAACCATCACAAATCTGCTCTGATTAGCTCAAGAAGAACAAACAAAGCCCAACTATGTTATTGAGATTATAATCATAGTTGCAGGTGCTTACTTTGAAACTGTAGCAATGAACAAAACCACAAACAAACAAACATTATTTATTATCCATACAATAGAGCTGTTTGTGAAGTGTGTTTCATGGTGATTCGTCTCCATACTACAAATTATGGTCTTGAGATCTGGTATGTTCCTTTATGCAATCATTATGAGTGGAGAAAGGTAAACTACTCTGACAGTAAAAGCTGACCTTTCAGTTATTTCCCTCAAATCTGAACTATCCATTTGTCAGCCATGGTGTGTGAACCAATTCCTTTCTATCTATACTGAGGTGCAGCAAGCCTTCAGTTTGGAAAAATCAAGGTGAATAAAGGTCATCAAATCTCTTTATCTGATTGTATTTTAGGAAATTGCTGAAAGCAAGCAGGTATGCTGCAGGCACACTGGTGATTTTTCACAATGCCACTGAATAGAACCTTCAAATTTGGTGCAGTTATAGATCATGGACCAGAATGCACACACATGCAAACACAGAAAGATGGTGAAAAAAAATAAAATAAAAAGAGACAAAATTCAGATTTCAGTGAGACTATTCCCTCACAGGATACCCAATGACTGAGGATTTGGTTTTGATCATTTTAGTCTTTCAGTGTGTCTTATTTTGTAACCTCTTCCTAGTCTTACTTCACTTTTATATATAATTATTATAATGTATAGTTAAGCTGTATAAGGACACCCATAGAAAAGCTATAGGTACACATAAAATTAATTAGATTTGCAATTCCAAATGATGGCCAGCAAACAGCATAGCAATAATCCCACAGAGAGAACAAATTAACTCAGCTAACCAATAAATCAGAACAAGGAAACAATGTTCTCTTTTTCACCTCCAAGAAATAAAATCTGAACTTGCCCAAATGCTTTATCATATAAATGACTCTTCAAAGATGCTCAGAAGGTCAGATGTTTGACTGGGTGGTCTGTTTCTTTTTTCATAAAGAAAATTTTAAACACATCTTTAGTTTTCGTGTACGTTATGTGTCCCAGAAGGTATGACCTTGTCAACTATCAAGACTCAAATATCTGTGATGTCACTACTATTTATCACATTCTAACCAAGAAAATAGCCATCTATTTATTAATTGGTTGAATCATTATCAATAATTACCATTGTGTTAATTTTGCCTTTAGCCTCTACAAGACAATGGGTGATGAATAATTGCTTATTGCAGCTAGGAATGGGTGACCAGAAGCTAATGTTCTGTGTCAAAGTACTGGGCAAAAAAATTATATCTCACCATCATAAAATAATAATGTCTTGCTATATTCCCAGATAAGTTCCTGGGTAAAGGAACCATCATTTGCTTTATTCACTGAAGAAACAGGGCCCTGATCTGGTTGACCTCAAGTTTACACCATCTTGTTTTGGGATCTAAGTGCCTTGAATCTTTTGAAAGCATAATGTCCTCCCAACATGGTGTCCCTCCCATTTCCTATCCCAGAATTGGCAGATAGACACAGATAGCTGCAGAAAGTAATTCAGACTTAATATGTGTCCAAATACCAACATTTCTGTCAATTACTATTTTGCACTAGGTGTTGTGAACTAGAAAGAGGAGACTTGGTTCTCTTCAATATAGATGTTACTACTAATGAGAAAAAGTGTAATATGTGCTATGGAAAGTAATGTAACTAGTTTGTTGTTTTTATTTTCATGGTGGTTTAAGACCTAACAGAACTACTGTGTCTTCCTATAATTTTTCAAATGAGCATTTGAGAACAAAGAATTGATATTTAAGGCAAAAGTACCTCTTCACTGACCTATGGCATTTCTTTTTGATTAAAAACATTTGTGGCAAATTTGAGAGACAAAATTTTCCAAGGTTAATAACAAAAAGTGATAGCCAACACTGAACTCTATTTCTGCCTGCATGGATGGACTGCTATCCAACCGCAACTTGAATACGATTAAAAACATAATTTGACTTTGAAATCCAAATGTATCTAACACCTTCTTCCCTAGAGGATCAAACCAGATGTGCCTTGTTTTTATCCTGCTGGCAGCTAAACATAATTTCCTAGGTAGACATCCACAGAAATCCTGTGATATCTTAAAAAGTAAATTTCATCAGGGTAAACACATCTCTAAAGCATTAGACCAATGAAATTTTAAACCCCATCTCACAAAGTTATATTTCACAAAAGTGGAAAGCAGTTTTTATTCCTTTTTGCTGCAATTTTTGTGAACATATGGTGTAATGTGGAAACATGGATAGTCAGAACAGTTAGCAGTTGCTGTGGTACTGCTGGCTTATTTCCACTTTACAAATTCATACGAAGCTAAAATATCACGCTGGTGACATATGCTTACCGGCTCTCCATTTACTGCCTGCAGCTATGGGCTCCTGTATTCTAATGGTAATTCTACAATCTGTTCACTGACAGCTCAGGGGGCCAGATGATATGCACACTACTGACAGGGACATCACTTTCATGAAACATTTACTTCTCTGCACCTGAATATTGGAGTAATCATATAGAGAGTCGACACACCATGAAATAGAGTTAGACTGAAGATTCTGAGAAGAAAATAGCAGACTGTCACTCAAAATAAAGTTCATTTTATACCCAGCAGAGCTAGGTTAAAAGACATTTCCATACACTGAAAATGCTTTCCATCCTTAAAGCTGCAGTTTAAAAGAAAAATGTTTTCTCCATATTTTTCTTGGGTGGCTCCGGGGATAATTACACTCCAGGACTTGCATTTGGGAATGAAATCAGAATTATAGTGAGTGTACCGGCACTGAAAATTCATCCCTGCCTGCACCTTGTCAAGAGCACCACTAAACCAGCCCTGGGCAACTTCATTTTATCTAGTGCCAGGTTGGCTGTGAGGTTTTGAACACATGAAGGCTGTTTCCATGAAGCCATCCCTCAGATCAGACCCTCCCACCTTGCCCAGGCAGCAGCACAGGTGCAGCTGAGCTCTCAGTGGTGGATTGGTGCCCAAAGAAATGTACAGCCAGCATGGGATTAGGCTGCTGCTGCTGGGGAGATACATCCATGAGCAGCCAGAGGAGTCAAAGGAATCGCTGTGGGATTGGGATCAGCTGCTCAGAGTGAGAACTGCTGGACTGCTCCTAAGCAGGCACAGGCAGAGTTGATAAGAAGCATATTCAGGTGAGACCTGGCAAAATGCATAATGCATTGCATAAATGCCGCATTTTACAAAAAAAGTAATGATAAATTCCAAGGCAAAAGGTTAATTTAAATATGCAAAAAAAATTGTAAAAAGGCCTAAAAGGCCAGGTAATATCTTTTCCCTTTGTCATTCTCACCAGAAGACAACAACCAATTATCTCACGTTATGAAAGAGGAATAGAGCAGTAAAATAAAACAATGATTATTCCCTTGCCAATATAGATGGGTCAAGGATAAACATGTAATGTGTGAGCCAGCTGTTGGTAAGCATGGAAATCGCCTTTCCAGTACCCATATTACCTCTGAGTAGAAATACAATGTTGACATTAATGTATTTTCTATGTCTTGGCCCTTGTGAAAGTAATTGTGAGCAGAGGTGGCCCTGGCAAAGAAACTTAAACATTACTAGGCAGATGAAAATAAAGTTAAATACTGGACTGGAAGACACAGAATGAAATACTATCTGAAAAGAAAAACAATCATGAGGAAAAAAAGGGATAGTAAGAAATCTTTCCTCATTAATGTACCAGTAAACATGAAACACCACATGAATTTAGAAGGAAAACACACAGAAAGCAAAATAGATATTGCAGAGAACTAAATCTTGTGGTTACCACTGCTGGTGATCAAGAATCCTCCCTGTCAATCCCTTGTGATGGTCCATTGAAAATCTGATTTTTGCTCCAGTGAGGAAAGCTGCCTTAATTATGCTGTGTTGGAATTATCATTCATATGTTCTTCATAGAACAATGAAGTCAGGTCAGACATCATCAAATATCCATGTACATAACATGAGTCTTCACAGATACTTCTCTAATAACTGCTTCTGTGGTTATTTCAACCCTTTTCCAAACTCTGATTTCCTATGTATTCTTAGTAGACAGATTGCATAAAACATAGTCAATCCTATTAATGTCAATTTATAAAGATTTTGTTCTATAATACCTGTTGCTCTTAAGGATTTTTCTCAAAATATCTCATTCTAAACTCACATACACTCCTTGTGACCAATGAAAGGCTACCAGAGGGTTGTGGGGGTTCTTTTGTTTCTGTTTTTGGTTTTGTTCTTTTTGTTTTGTTGTTGTTGGTTGGTTGGTTGGTTGTTTTTTTTTTTTCAGCTTGTTTCAGAATGGCAACTGTCATTGCATTATCCTTGAGATATCCTGCATCCAAGATTTAAACTGCTTTCATTTGGGTTGTAAAAACATAGCAATGTACTTTGGGTGTACTGATTAGAACTTTTTTCACCAAAAGTTATTTATAGACGAGGTTTTTGTATGAAATGGCTTGTTTTGTGGAAAACAGAAATGTCTGGATTTAGTTTTTGAAAAAAAAAACTTTGAAAAAAACCAGGAAAAATACTTTGATCTAACTGAACAGTTATTTTTAAACAAAAATTAATTTGTAGTATAAAAAACTTTCTGTAGTTGTTTTTGCATTCTCTTGCTCAAGAAACAATAAAGTACATAGAGGAATAATTGAAAATATGTATTTTACACCCAAAAATACTTTTAAAAAAATAAAATACCAAAAAAAAATATAAGGATCCTTAAAAGATTGAAAGATACCTACTTTTTAGTCTATTCCAACAATTCCAACAAAATATATAGCATTTTCAACCAAGTATAGTAGCTACATTTTACAGGATTACCTGGAAAATTTCTCTGCTTATACCACAGCAGGGATGGCTTAGGGCAATCTTACCGTGTGGCTGGAGCCTGCTACAGAATGTATCAGAACGTGTACACTCATTTTATTCTTTTATGGAACATTTATTTATACACCTCTTGTTTCTATTTATCCAAATTTAAGGTAGAATCTTAAAATTTTACTGCATAGAGTGCATTTGTCTTATAATAAAATATCTTTTGCTTGTGTTGAAAGATGAAGAGACAGAGCACAAAATTTCCTCATTATTTTTCCCCAATTTTGAGTTCTTTCAAACACACTGCAGTACAACTCTTTTTTAGAATTACCTGAAGCACTTTTCTTGCAGTACTTTCTCCAGAGTGAGGATGCCATAAATGCAAAGAGAATGGATAAATGCCATGTAACTGCTGTCCCAAACCTGGAATGAAGGGTAGTACTGTGACTGCATTTTTACAAGGTAATTAATTTTACATCTTCATTGCATCAGACTTTTAAAAACTGAATTGCAGCTTGAACATCAGTGATTAATATACTGAAGTATAAACTGTGGAAAACAGGATATTTTGCTGTGTTGTTAAGAAGATCAGGTGGATTTTGAAAAGAACACCTCTCTTTACTCCAGTATCCCTGAGACACTGAAGGGAAACAGATTTCTATGTAAAATTACACACTGCTCATATTTGAAGATTTTTGCATTTCCTTCTATGATATGACACATTTTTTGGGGATCCTTTTGTTGGGCTAAATAAAAAGGAGAACATATGACACAAAAAATAATTCAGGGGCTAATCCCTTTAACATGCACTCCTGGAAACCTCGAAGGAACCCAGCTCTTTACCTTGTTGTACCACCCCAAGCCTCCCATAAGTGATGCAGCCAGATGATGGCACGTGGAGGAAGTTTGTGCTAATACTGTGCTTCAATATGTCTCTGCTCTGTATATTTGTCACTGGCAGTGACTTTTTCAGCTGCTGTCTCATTGTCTTTTCGTAGCACTGGAGCTTCACAGACTGGAATTGAACTCACTCAGGTGCAGCCAACAGAGGCTTTTCCCTAATGCTGTCTGATGGCAAGTCCCATGCTGTGCCTCTCCTCTGAAGGGGAACTGATGGAGTAGCTCTGTCCCAAAGACCACAATTGGCAACTCCTTTCTGCCTAAAATTTTCCCAGGTCACGCTTGCACTAGCAAGTGTTTTGGACTGATGACTTCACATCAGTGTTGCTCTGAGGCTTCCTTTCTAGCACTCAGGCCTTAGTGCCCAGACAGAGAAGCTTGAGGATGGTGCCTCATTTACAGTTTGGTTTTCCACACGTATGTTCTGGAGTCTCTGAACCTTTCAGGCTATCACTGCTTTTATGGAATTGGCAGGTGTGTATGGCTTCAAAGAAAGTCACCTATGAAATGAAGGCACCCATTGTTTTCATCCCATGGAAAATGTGCACATTTTTTTACTTAAGTAGTACTTTTTGAATAATTTCCCAAGTCTTCTTTTAGAAAGGGAATCAGTGATAAGTACAACATATTTGGATCCTAAAGGCTGCATACAAAATGGATGCTGCTTTTCAATTCTGCACAAGTTGCTGAGGCTTCTGTGTGCCTGGGTTGTTTTGCCGAGGACAATTTGGCCCAGATGCTTCATGGCACAGAACACAGATTTTACCTCTGCTCTGGGGCAGGCAGCCTGTGAGAGCTGGGAGAGGACTGCCCATGACTTTTGTGAACCACCACCACTGCCTGGTAGTACAGACACCAGGCAGGCAACACTGGGAGAGGCTCATGGTGAAATTTGGCTGCTGCCTGATTAGGAACCCAAAGACATAATTTAACTGCCAGGATACACTAACTCTGCATTCTAAATAACTTTGCACTACCATTGATTCTTGAATATCCTTTTAGTGCCCTATTTAGGTCACTACAGATCTTTTTTGGGGATGAGCATCCAAAACAAATAGTACCTGACAAAAAGTATTACAAATGTTAGCAGGGTTAAATGGCCCATCCTGTTCATCCTGATACCATGAATCAAAAATTACTTTTGACATGGACAAAGCAAGCAGACCTTTAAAGCAGATAGATACTAAAATATAAAGCTCAGTTAAAAGGCAAAGTCCCTTGTACTGAGTGTTTTCTGAGTCTTTTTGATTGTTTGGAGACAGCTCAAATGCTCAGTTTGTTTAGAGGTTTTTTACCAATGCTTGGCTGCTGATTCAGTGGTGTCAAAGGAGCCATTTTACAGGCCATGGATTACGATCTCTCATCACAATATTTATCTGCCCATTTCTGCTCCGCTTTCTATTTTCCTTTAGCTCCAGCTGTAGGTCAAAAACATCCAAATATTCCTCTTCCTAATGGTGAAATCCCAGTCTATAACATGGCATGTGTGTGTCGCTCTATTAGGAACGGCTGGGAGAGCGACATAGACTCTCATGGAGTCAGAACAGGAGAATTCCTTAGTTTATTGCTTCAGCCTTGTTTTATAGACTGGTTCGTAGAAAGTACAGAAAGGAAACTCTTATTGGTTAGTAAACTGCTACATCACCATCATTGGTCAGTGGTGTACAACACCCTCTGACTTTCTCTTGCCAAGAAAACAAAGGAGAGACAAACAGCACCTGGCAAGGCTGTTTTCTGTCTGTGAGGATTGTTTTTAAATCCTCCCATGAATTTCTCAGGCTAGCTCTCAGGCAGGACTGAGAAGTCATGCGGCCTGCAGTTTCTGCAGGCTCCCTGCAGCTTGCTCCAGAGCTAGCATCCACACGTGTGTGGCACTCTCATTCACCCTGCAACTGAAAGACCTTTCCTCTTTAGTGCCTTCCTTTCTGGTAAGTGTTGACAAACAACAAAACAATATTGAATACTCATCTCTTTTCTTCCAGTGCTTGTAGCAGTAGCATGCATTTTTCCTCTTTCCCTTTTTATTTCCATTAGATATTTTTGCTATTGTTTTCTCTTATTTATCCTCAAGGATACCTCTATATGTGGACACAGTCTTTTTCATTTGTTTCTGACTGTAAAATTTGGATATCTTCATGTTTGTTTCGGTGATTGGAGAATGTTACTAATGCTCATTTACTCCAGTTCTTGGTTGTGCTCTTGTATCAATGATACTATTTTCCTTACTGACAGCTTCACTAAGTGCAGCATCATTTCACTGAATTTCATGCTGGGAACAACATTAAAAAAATACCTCTTTCCTTATAAAGTGGTTATTTTTTGACAGCACACATCAAAAAGACACTGCAGAACAGTGAAGTCCCAAACTGACCTCTTCAACTGCTTCTCCAACCAAATTAAATTTGTATGTTTGGAAAGAAGATTATAATGAAACAAACTAAGCTCTATTGATATAAGAACCTCTACTCTAAAAGCTTCAGCTCTGATTCATGCTTCTTCCTTTTCTCAAACCAAAAGTTACAAGGAAGAGATGTTTTCATGAACCCACCTATTCTCTGCAAGCCTTTCTCCATCACAGAACCAGAATGGATACACCTTCTCCAGTATCACACTCCTTGTTTCACACCATCACTTTGATGAGTCAAGCCAGGCTGCTCTGGCTGCTCTGGGTAGTCCTGTCATCTGCTCTGGAATTGATGAAGTCTCTGGGTAGTTCCCCTTCAGTCAATCCCTTCACTGCATTTGAGACACTTGCTGTGATCGTCCCAAAAACACTTCCAGTTGTCTTAGCGTTATTTATCTACCTATTTACTACCTGCCCCATATCAAGTAAAGACTAGGTTACTGGCTGCCCAGCTTTATCCTGTAACAGCAGAATGAGTCACAGGACTGAGTCCAGTGTGAAGGAATCATCTATATGCATGGCTGTCCATGTTTTGAAAAAAAATAAAAATGTGTTGTCCAGAACCTAAAACTGGAACTGGTAGCAACAGATTTAACAGCTGACTTTTCTTCACATTTCTCTAGAAATTGCCTGAGGTCTTAGTAGAAAGATGGTAACTACCAATGGACTGAAGATAATAACAATGGGAAAGAAAAAGGACATGTAAGTACCTTCCACTCACATCAGCAAAAATCAAAACAATCAATCCCCACCAAACCTAAATGTCCTACTTCTGTGTCTCTGCTTATCACTGTATATCACTATATCTGCCTGTTTTCATGTTTTACCCTGTAATCCCAGCGAGTCAGGTACCTTGCCTTCCCTCCATCCAGACCTTACTAGCTCTGAGATGATAACAAATTGTAACAGTTTTACACATCCTAAAAGAAAACTTTCTTGTTTAGTCTGAGATCTGTCAATATTTCCTTTTCTTGGGATAGGTCCTCTCTCCAGCCATGGGCCTGGGACATGCCAGTTGCTAGCTCAGAGAGTCACTGACAGGTCACTTCTCACCTGGAAGGGCTGCTCCCAGTGCACAGAGCCCAGTGACTTCACTGTCACCTTCACTTACTGCTGCTGTGATGGCCCATCCCAAGTGTGGTAGGACCATGGAACTGCTGGAATGTCCTGCCCTGTGCAAGGTTCAGACCCCCTGGGCTGGTGTGCAGCACACCTAGGCCATCTGCACTGAGACCGCTGCCCAAGTGTGGCCAGGCTCCACGTGGACAGCAGGCTCATTTACACATGTCAAAGCAGCACCGAGGTTTAATTGGAAATCTTAATGCATATAAAAATAAACAGCAGTAGATTCTGATGGAGCAAGAAGTTAAACTAATTCTGAGGCCATGTGGCCACTACAGAGTCATCCAAATTCATTGTAATTCTGCTGATCTCATTACCAGTATATCTACAGAGAGAAATCATTTCAGACTCTGGCATGATAGTTTAAAGAGGAATAGCTCTTCTTGCAACACTGTGAACTGATGCACTTAATTTAGAATAAGGGCAGATTTTGCAATTAAATCTAAAAGTAAGCAAACTCTGAATAAATTAGGATATCTCTAAAATATGAGAAATGGTATAGTGAGTTAGGTCTGGCCATTCCAGAATGGCTACTGAAAAAACTAGTATCAGGTGTGAGTTTTGATCCTAGATAGGGTAAGATCTTGAGCAAGGTACTTAAATTCTCAGTTACACTTCTCTTTTTAAGAAATTTTTTTCTAAACCCTTATTGTTTCAACAGCTCATACAGTAGATGGCTGTGAGGCTTAGAAAGTCAGTATTTTTAAATAACTGCTTATAATATACATAATAATTTAAGCATTTAGGACTTGAAAACCATTCCCTTTGGAGCCCTTGAGAGAAATGTTATATATATATGCAAAAATGCAGATGTTAGTAGGAGCAGCATGCACATATACAAGAGCAACATTTGGCCCCCTTAAGTCAAATGAAAAAACTTTCACGCTTACATGCACACTCACAAACCCACCCTGCTGTGAAACTAGATATCATTTTCTGATTAAATGCTTACTCAGTCTGTCTGTACCACAGAGTGACTGCAATAGTAATAAAGCTCTGACGTGGCATAGGTTAAACCTTGAGGATTTTGTGGTGATGTGTTTCTAGATAGTTATATTGTCAATAGGAATAACAATTATCATTTACAGGGCAACTTTTATTTTAGGATTTTAGGCTGCGCCAGCATGTAAGGCTTAAATCTGAAAACAAAACAATTTAATTTAGTGGAAAAATGCAGTTATCTCATGGAAATGGACTTTCTGCTGTGTTTTATTTATTTTATGGAATTGAAGTTACAGATGTCTTACTCTGTGCTTGCTACAGCAAATGAAGCTGATCCTCAGCAGAGCAAGCGTAAATGAAGAGAGAGCGCAGAGATTATGGGTGAGGCACATGTACAGACTCGTGGCTATTGCTCAGCAGGCAGCATTGAAAAAGGCAAATCCTGGTTTCTGCTGAGGGACAAAGGGACAAAGGGGCAGCAGAGGAGCTTCCTGTCTGCCCAGAGCCTGCAGAGGCTGTGAGCATCCTGCTGCAGTGCCTGGGGGCTGCAGGGGTCAGGTGCAAGGAGCTCTGGCCTTCCTTGGCCTCAGCTGGGCTATGAGCCATGCACTGAACCCTTTAGAGGATGGTGTAACACCACCCCAATGTCCTGGGGAATTTGTCCTCCTGTAGCACCCCCCCTGCACCCTGCAGAACAATCACCTGAAGGCAGAGAGGTCTCAGAACAGTCAGAGGAGTTTTCCAGGAGGCTGGCAAGGCATTGAGAGGTGGGCAGCTCCTGTCTGGTGCTTTCTTTTTAGCTGATAGCTTCTCTGGAATTTCTGTGAAATTCAGAAATTTTACTTGCATGTTTTCCTGCTGGAGAAAGTCACTTTAGTGGATGATTGAAGGCAAAATTTGGCAGTTTTAATACTTGCAAATCTAAATTTTATAAACAAAGCTTTTAAATTATCTAAGTCCTACACTGTGGGAAATAAGTAGAAAACTCTCAGAAACTGTGTGAAAGCAGATCTCAGAATAGAAGAATGCAAGAATCCAGACATACAAAGACAAGAAACAATAAACTGTGTTTTTGAGCTAAGAATAAGTCTTAGAAAATATAGTAAACAAGATAATAGAAACATGTAAGTTCAATAATAAAGCTTTATCCATTGTTTTTAAGTTATAACAAACAAGTGTTGTTAGCAGCAAAGTATATGTATAATTTTAATGATTAACTTAAGCAAACGCTTGTAAGCTTTAAACTTTATACTATTAGTTAAAAAGTTTTTTAAAAAGCATTGTAACCAAGAAAATTAGACTGCTAATGTAATGACATGACTTTCAACATCTTCCATATCTAACCTTGTACTGATGAAACTAATGCTGAATAAAAATCTCAAAGGGTACCTACCTTCAGCCCCATCTTGTTATTAATTAAAATAAAAATCCAGCACTCCACACTAAAATGAAAGGTTTCAAGACAAAATTATTTACTGTGTCTAGATTCATCTTTGTTTTAAAAGAATTAGATAATCAAAAGGGTAAATATGTATATATTTTAACTAATTAAAAAGGATGAAAAATCTTTTCATTTCATCTGGTTTATTCTGTTCAAACAATTTGTTTGAAAAGAAGATACTTTTTTCTCCCCTCTAATTTTGAAGCAATTTAGATGACGTTATAATTAAGAACATATTTTGCCCAGCTTTATTAAATAACATAGAATATTAAAGACTCTTCCAAACCCTTTCCTCTAGATATGGACTCTTCCCAACCCCAAATCCATCTCAGGATTAAATATCATCTCCTCATTTGAGGGGATTTCTGATTTGTCCAGGAAAAAGTGAGGCCCCTGGTGTGGTTGTCCATTTGCCACCCTTCCCTGGTTCTGGCCTAAGATCAGAAAGGGTCTGGGCATATTTCAGACCTCCACAGTGAG
Source organism: Pseudopodoces humilis (assembly GCF_049639895.1). Taxonomy (NCBI): domain Eukaryota; kingdom Metazoa; phylum Chordata; class Aves; order Passeriformes; family Paridae; genus Pseudopodoces; species Pseudopodoces humilis. Next base: position 97,509,656 of record NC_142202.1, read on the forward strand.
ACCCCCAGAGACCACTGGGATCTACGTGAGCAGTGACTTGGGCTGAGAGCATTAATGACATGTGCAAAATGATGACGGAAAAATGATGATAAAATGTGATAAATGTGATAATATGATACAATTAGGATAAAGTGATGTTAAAAGGGAATTATAAATGCTGTCCTTCAAGAATGAAACAAACAGTTCAGTCACAACTCATCAGCTATTCCTAGGAGACATCTTAAACTGGATGTTTTGACAAAATTTCACTAATATGGTTATTCTCAGTGACTAGCAGAGACGCTGATATAGGATTTCTTGGGGGCCATCTGGTTTGTCCATTGGTAAAAAAAATGAGATAATTTTATCTCTATTACTTTGACAGACCACTAATTTGCTTTTGATATAATTAATATTGGCTCAGCACCAGTGAAGCTTTATTAAATTTAGGGGAAAAAAATCTCCTGGCTTAGGATGTTGAAAACCAGTTAAGAATCAATTATACAGCTATTATACTGGGATTTTCTGTCACTGGTTACAAGCATAAAATAGAATAAAAATATTTATACATATGGATTGCAATGTGTAGTGAAATTCAAACCAGAAGAATTCCTGTGTGTCTTCCCCTGCCCTTTAAATCATAATTTAGAGTATCTGAGCATAAAATATGTTTTTATAAAAATGAAAGCCTGCTAAAAAACAGGGAGGAGCAAAATGTGGGGTTTCTCACCACAGCAGTTTAATTATAAAAAGACACTTTAAAAAGGAGGCCAGTTTCCAAGATTTTCTAAGTTATGAATAGAAAAACTGTTCCAAGAGTGATTCCAAATTATTTTCTGTGAGGAGCGCTTCAACAGTGGCCTCTCACTCTCCTTTACTATCAAGGAAAGCAAATGATATTCACCTTGTTAAATCTAAGGTGTACCCCTCTGTTTCTCTCTTTTGTCTTTCAACGGAGCTGAGGTAGAAGTGCCTTTAAAATGTTAGATGCCAAGAATCTGCTGTTGTAGAAATTCCCTTAGACTTCCTCAAAACTGTCAAATAATGACTTGCAAATTGACAGCTTTTATTTGATGTTCCATAGGCAGAACTCCTACTAGCCTTCCCATGGAAAGAACTGGTGGAAATAGAAATCCTGGTGATTTTCTGGTTGGTTGGTTGCTTGCTTGGTTGGTTGATTTTTTACCCAATGAATTTTATAGCAAGATCAGATTCCTACATTGCTATGCTAGACTGCCTGTTGAAGTTTGATTTGTACAGCAAAATACATCAAAATGAAAACTTCAAAAGAAATATGCTTATCCCTGCATTCTGTAACTGTTATCTCATTTTTGTTTTGGGAGTATAAAAATAATTTCAAAAAAATTTTGTTATGAACAATTAATGACAATTAGTTACAAAATGATAAACCAGCTGTCAGGAGGAGCAAGAACCTATGAATGTAGGTATTTCAGGGATGAACATACAAAGTAACTGTCCAAGTTCCCAACATGTAAAAATCCCATCAGACTAAGAATGCACCTGAAAGTACCTGGACACATTGGTAGCAGGAGAGGCTGGGGCCTGTATCTTACCAAACACCAAGTGAATTAATGAGTTACACCTCATCTGGAAGCGAGAACAATACTGGTTCCAGTCTTCAGAGAGAATGAAATTACTATTTAGATTGGAAAATGCCCAGTTCAGAAGGAATATATTTTCGGCTTAGGATTCAAATGTATGAATTTTGTGAATTTCAGCATGCTAATTGCTAATTACTAATACCAATTCCCTTAATTACACAGATTGTTAAGGAGTTGAGAATATAAAAATATGGAAGATTTTTCCTGAGAGCCAAACACAAATGATGTCACATTATTGTGCTCTTGAAAAAACCTATACTTCTACTACTGTGTTAGCTACTGATTTCTACTGTGGGCTATTTCACAGAGATATAACATTCATCTGTTGGCAGCAGGTGCCTGGATATCAAAAGAACAGATGAATGTTATATGGGATTAGAATATAGAATTATAGAATCATACAGAATGCAATATGAGAGATGAGAAACATATACTGCTCGCTAGCTGCTGTAAATATAAATTCAAAATAAAAAGAAAGTCAAGTGGGAATGCAATTAAATTACTTATATTATTGAGTGACATGAAAGAATCCATTCTTCTAATTATGTTCAGGCTCACAGAGATGAGGGATAACATCAGAGATGATCATGAATGAAGAAAACTGATTTTACACTAGACTGGGGAAAAATTCTGAGACAGAGTCATAAAGAAGGTCTTGACACATCCTTAAAAATGAGAATTTTCACTAGGGACAAGAGTTTTACTTGCTATTCTAAAGAACCCAGGTGTTCTTCACTGAGAAACTCACCTGATTTTGCCTTAGGTGATTTAAACTGCTGTTAAAAAATGCGTCACAAGAGATCTGTTCCCTACATTCTCTCTAGAAATTGTTTAATTAATTGTTAGAAAGATGATATTTTAATTAACAATGGAAATTCTTGAAGTTGGGTTTTCCAGGAAAATTCTAATATATTTTGTGATAGGCTTTTTAAAAGATTTGCAGCTGGCATAAGAAATTAATAAAAACAGCTAAAATGAGGAAAAGGCAGTAAAACCATGATATCTGAGTCCTGGTTTTTTTTCACATACACAAAGCACAGTTCTTCTTAAAATGGAACAGAGAGACAGTTCTGCACAAATCCTAGAGGTAAAGTCTCCTGACACACCTTTTCCATGTATATCATGGGAAACTCTATGAGCTTTCAGGGTCCTTCATAGCCAATTTCCATCCTAATTTCCATTCTCAGCAATAGGATTAGACTTTCACCACCAGTGGAATGATAAGGCCCTACCCAGACCTCCACATTTCAGAACATGCATTTATTCTTTCTCCATCATGCACACTATGGTGAGGAAGTGCTTTTCACTTTCTCAGTGGAGTGCTTTTATAGTGGAATCCAGGTTTTCTCCTGCCCACATCCTTTGCATTTTCCTAGGGACAGGGAGCATGAATTCCTGGGTGTAGGTGAAGTGCACAACACAGCAGGAGCCTGTGCTTGAAAACGGGCCTTTCTGCTTCAGATTTCCATTCCATGATCCCATTGACAGAGGAAGTTCAAGAGGCTTGTGCTTCCTGAATCTCCACAGTTAACTCTGCTTTGGTATTGAAAATTTTTGCTTATGGCCTCTCAGCTGCCATACTGACATACAGTACTGGCATAGTTTTGGGTAGCAGGATGGACACAGTTCTAGACAAACTGTTATATACAATAAAAGCTGAATGCAACTGTAAATTCTTCGTTTTAGAAGGCCTTAGTAGCTTTTACTGGTGGTATTTTTTCTCAGGGATGAGCATGTAGAAAAGAAAAAGAAAAAAAAATCTCCAAATATCAAACACAAAGACAGGAATAAAACAGTGTGAGGAAGAAAAGCTTATACTGGTTCCCACAAATACTAGTGAATACTGTCTAAACCCCTAAAAATTTGTTTTAATGATATCTATATTTCTACCAATTTCCCATTTCTAACAAGCTGTTATTACAAAGACATCTTTTATGTATCTGCAACACGTGGGTTTTTCTGATCTTAAGGTTACTGACTTAAAGGCAATGACACCAGTTCATGAAATGGAGACATGAATTAGCTGCAGTCAGATATTGATGGGCACATATGTATATGCCTGTAAAAGAACAAGAGATTTTCTCAGTGCATTCTTCTTAGATAGCCTAAATCTATTTTCATCCTTTCATGTTGTACTCACTTAAGCACATGCACACTGGTGACTTGCATTATCATGAGATATTCCCTGGCTATCTTGGGAGCTGGAAAGTACTGTTGAGGGAACCCTTTCAAATTCCTCAGCAGCTTACTCAAGCTGTTTGAGAATGAAAATAAGTGTGCTTTCTGTATTGCAAAAATCCTGTGACAATGCCTGACATTCAGCCTCACTTTGGTGTTCCCTGAATTTCAGAGCCAACATCTATTGGTGTAATTCATCTGATTTCAGTGGAATTGTATCAGCAGAAAACAGGGTCCTCAGTGCTTCACACTGCAACTTCCACCTTGCTTTAAAATACTGTTACATTTAACTTTGTAGATATTTTAAAGGCAAAAAAGAGAGGAAAGCACAATCTGCATGGCTTAAAGAATTTATGATTTATACCCACAACTTGGATTTTCCAAAGTTTTCAGAAGAGTTTACCACACCACTGTTTCTCTTTCTACTGTATACTGACCTAGCTTTGCCATGACCAAACACTTGTTTACTTGGTCTAATCTCCCTTCCTCCGACTTACTCTCCAAAATCTCTATCCTTTAATATAATTTCAAATCACTTTGTGGGTTGTTTGGGTTTTTTTTTTTTTTAGAGGAGAGGGTTGTTGTTTGGTTGGTTGGTTCAGTTATTTTTTTTCTCTTTTTTTTCTTTCTTTGAATTCACCTTTCTGAGTAATAAACACTTCATTCAGCATGGCACTAGCCATCTCCAAATATTTGGAGAATAAAGGCTGGAGGTTGTTCCACTGTGCTCTCTTTTTCCTTCTGCTGCCTTCAGAACTGAGGTCTGAAAAAGCCCCTACTACCAGATGTAATAAGATAATTATTAACTAATTCTGATTTATATTTTAATTGCATTGATTTAGATCTAGATCTCCTTATATAGAGTCTGAAATGAATGCTCATACATCAATCTTAACATTGATTTCCTTTATTTTTTTTTTCATTGGGACAGTACTAGTGTTTTTGAGGGTTCATGTCATCATGATCTAAAAAAAACCAACCAGTTATAATCTCAGCTTTAACCTAGCTTGGAGTAGTCCTAAAAGAAAATCAGAATTTCTAGTAGTTTCTTGAGGTAACAGGTTTTCTGAAGTATTCTATTAGATCAGAAGATTTCTCCAAGACTTCTGATTAAAATGACATTCATCACTTAGGGCAGAATAACATATGTTGAGGTGAAGAGCAAGTAAGCTGATTGCTGTAACTACAAGTTCATAAAATAAAAATTGAACAATTTGCTGCAATTTAGAAGGTTTAACATGATGCACAAAATTATATATTTTATTTGAAGGCCAGATTGCATGTCTCTAATCAGGATTTAAAATCTGAATGAGAAGAAATTGTACCATAATTATTTTCCCATAAGAGAACAGAGAGATAGTAAAAGCACCTAATGCATCTCTGAAGATTTTGAGAAACTCTGAGTAGACCTGCAAAGTAGCAAGGGAAAGCTACTGATGTTTATTTCAGTCTTTTTAAAATAAAGTCTTACAACTTTACTTTTTATCAAGCAAGAAGTGAGAGATACCAAATGTTTCTATATGAAAATATTTGGGGTCAAATTTACCTTCAGTAAATTTCTTTGGGTTTCAATGAAGTTGCACCGTAGCTGAATGTTGTCCTTGCTTTTTTCAGTTATTTTATCAGCCCGAATTTCAAGACTTTTATTAAGATTTCATTACTTTAAAGAACTTTTATTAGGGACCTAAAGGGTCTCTGTACTTCAACAGAAAAGACATAGTGCAGAGCACTGCCTGCCAGTTTCATTTATGTTTCTGTGTGCAGCCTTTCTTGAGCCACTGTATCGACTGTGAGAGACAGACGAGCCCTTAGGAACCCCCCAGCACCCAGGCATAGATGCCTTTAAGAAAACATATAAAAAAGAGAAATAAATGTGTACCATGTTAAGCTTCTGCTACATATTCCCAGGACTCTGGCGATGATCTGAGCTCATTCACAGAGAAAAGAAAGGGATTTTTCCTTCTATTCTTTCTGTTATTGTGGGCAAATTCTTCTATTTCTCTGTTTTTTTCCTTTCTCTTCTGATGTTTTTCTTATTTGTCCTATTTGTTTAGAACATGATTGCCTGTCTTGACTGTTTACTTTCTTGCCAGATCCAAAATGATTGTGCCCTGAACTATTGGAAGACCAAGAGCACCCAAAAATGTTATGATCTGAGCCAGAGTCCAGCAACAGCTCCTTCAGGTAGGTGGGATCTTCAAGCAGTCCTCACCAATTTTATATGTTGGGTTAGGGTGCAACACACTGAGGCTTGAGCTCAGCTCAGCTGGGATTCTTACAACTATCCCAGTAAAACACAGTCATAAATTACACATAAAATACAATTACAGTAATAAAAAAGCTTAATTGACAAATGCCATCAAGGTCCCCTGTCCTTTTTAAAAAATTTCTTCTTTCTGCATTGTGTTAAACACTGAGCAGTGTGAAGCCTCAGCAGGCAGTGTTTGTGGCTGGAGTAGTCATTGCTGTAAGGACTTATTTAGTGAAAAGGTTTCTTTTTATTTTTTGCCTTTTGATTTGCTCACAGCAGAATTGCTCCCTGATCACAGGAGTTTTACAGAGAAAATGACAGATCTGAATGGCCCTTGTGACCTTTCTTTTGGCTTTGGAATCACATTTATAGGTATCTAATTCAATTTCCTCTTGCCTACACATGAAGCGATCACATCACCAAGTTCATACTTAGCTTGCATATGGTGTCTTCTATCACTGACGTTTTCCCTTGGAAAATTTGACTACAAGCTCCCAGTAGCCCTTGACAGAGTTGTTTTTACAGTTAAGTATCTATAATTCACTCCATACAACCCTCCCTCTGTCTCCTATTTAACCCTTACAGAATCAGAGAGAATGAGATCTTTTAGGCCTGATCCTGTGATTTCAACACAAAATGTGCGTGTATAAAACTGAAATCTATGAACATAAATCATTGGCCTGCATTTATGATCCAGTGAAGCAAAATTCTCCCCCTTCAAACTGTTTCAGGGACAGTAGGCACCTTTCTATTTGCAGGAGGAGATCCCTGACGAATTTGACACTTTCATGTAGTTTTTCCCTGTAGTTTTCTTGTTCAAAAGAGAAAATATATATATCTGCAGCCCAGATGAAAGGAATGCTGTATCTCTTCCTGTGAGAAAACAGAGACCTTGAAAAGTTAATCTTGAGAGGAAATAGTACCTTCTGACCACTTTCACAAAATAAGTCCTATTTAATCATCCTACAGAATCGGAGAGAAAAAATGTCTTTAAGGTTATTGTGACATTTTCCACATCATTTTATAAATAGATGGTGGCACTAGTTCAAAAACAGTATCTCTGACTTTAGGCAAATCATTTCTGACTGGCTTCATCAGCTTAGAGCTGGGGATGTGCTAAAAGCCTTGCAAAAAGGATATTACCATTCGAAAGAAAATCATTTAGAAAATAATATCTTGCATGGGTGAAATGAATAGACAAAAAGATGGAAAGAAAAAAGATGCATTATTTCTATCTAGTTCTCACTTTGTTCTGAGCCTTTTTTTTAACATGAGATAGAGATGTTTATATAGATTTTTTGACACACTGACCTCATTTTCCAATAAGTTATTCTGTGAGGAAATGCAGACATTTTTCCTATTTTTTTTATTTCATACTTCTTTACTTTTTTTGTTTTTTTTTTGTTTCATACTTTTTAAGATTTTAATTTTCAGAAAGAAAATTAGGGCTACATGTAGAAAGAGCTGGAAAACACCTGGGAAAGTGCATTTGAGGTAATACCCATATTGTCAGTGGTATGACTGCAGCTTGTGGAGATGGACTCATGGATACAGACTAGAGTGCTAAGCACCAGGTACCAAGGCTGCCCTGGCACATGTGCCAGCTGCTTTAATCTGTCACAAATTAATCTCCACAAGTGAGAGATTGTGCTGTGCTGCCAATTTCAAAAATGTTTCTTAGTGGTTATAAAATGAATATTAGAAGGAAAGGAAAGAGTTCCCTTTCAACTGTCTGCCACAAAACTTTCACCTGAAAATTCATAAAAACTGAAGCAAACATCCATTGGATGAAGTTAATCAAGCAGACCCTGCATCAGCTGTCTTTGTGTCTGACCAGAGGAGGCAATATTTTGTGGGGTTCAGTATGACACATTCAGTATGTGGGAGCAGATCCCACAGAAGTGAAATACCAAAATCTAGGACAACCCCTAAATAACTTTCATCATTTATCATGTTGACAATGAGCAGAGCATGGCACCATGAGAATTAGAGAGATTTGTCTCATTGTCTGACTGTCTTCACATCTTTCAGCAGCAAATAGATCTCAAGTGAGAATCAAGGTTACACCACACCAAAAAAAATAAAAATTACAAGCTGAACCAAAAGATAATGCATGAGCAATGGTTTTCAGATCCAGGCATTTATATTAGTCACACATCAACATGTACATTGAGAACAAAAGACTGAAAGAAAAATGAATTCAGTTCTTTATTCTTTTTCCACAAAATCTAAAGTTCAATATCTGTGATGTGGAGTAAATATATATTGATTGTAAATATTTAGAGTGTGACACTCCAAATAGGAAATTAGGGCAAAATATAAGTATGGAAATACCAAAAGACATTGAGTAATGTACAGGACCTGATCTATCCTCCTCCCCCTAGGTAAATGGGCCCAAAGCTCTGTGTTATTAACCAGTGGCAAGGGAGATATATAATCTCCAATCTGCAAAGCACACTGTGCCAAAAGAAATGCAGGAAGACAAAAGAAAAGGACAAACCCAAGCCAGATGAGAAATTGAGTACATATACTGCCTTGTCCCCTTCCCTTCCAGCTCCACAGCTCTCACAATGCAGGCTATTAAATTGTCAAATATCACCTCTTCATCCCTCATTATTTCTGCGTTAGAAGTGGTCATAAAACTCACCAAATTATTCACTTTTTCAAAGTAATTTTTTTTTGGTTTTGTTTTCATATTATGGATTACTTAAGCCTAAACCACTACAAAATGTCCATTTTAGAAATTACTTGAGAGTACAGCTTTTTGCAGAGCAAACTGAAATTTACCATAAATTCTATTTTCTTCATTTTTTTTTGATTCTGATACTGGAGAGCCCTTACCCATTTGCCATTTTTCTCAGTTTTCTAGAAATTTTGCTATACTACCAGAAATTATTTCACCAGCCCAAATAGTGGACAATCAGGAGGTGGATTTTCCCCCTCCATGTGCCAGGAGACCTGCACAAGGTACCATCTTCAGCATGAGGAATTGTTTAGTCAAGGCAAGCTTTTAACTCAGGTGTGGGCTACTTGACAATGAGCCTGAAAACACAGCAGAGAATCATCTGAGAAAGACCATCTATGGAAATTGTATCAGAAGGAGCATCTCTTTATGAATGTTTGGAGAATGTGGTATTGAGACTGAGACTAAGCATGCTGAGAAATAAAAATGTCTTTGAATCACTAAAAGACATTTAATCACTTAAGACTCATGAAAGGTCGTCTGAACAACACAGACAGACAAGAATTTTAGTGTTGGTTTTGGCTTATCCACACTGCCCTCCCTTCCACACCACCCTGCCCCAGCAGATCTAAATATATCCTGAGCTATTTAAGTCTGTGTGTGCATGTGTGCACACACCACCCTTGTCATCGAGAAACAACAAAGAAACAGCGACAAAGGCCAGCATCTCTGGTGTAAATTAGACATTAGAGAAGCCTACCACATTTCTTTTTCCCTTGGCAATAAGTGTGCCAAGTATGTGCTTTGCTAGGCTGGCAGGTCTAGATCTTCCTGGAGCACAGCAAAGCCAAAAGCACCAGAAGAGCCTCAGTTTAAATTTCAAGAAGCAGCCTGGGGAGGAAATTGGTCAAAGTTTTCAATAGTAACCATTGCAGAGCTTTTCTTTTAGCCACTTCTTCTGCTACGATAAAGTATAATTAAAATACTTTAGTATATTAGTATACTTAAAATACTAATAGACAAATAAGCTGCATTTCTGTCACAAATTCTAGATCTCTCATATTATGGGTTTATTGTCTTTTTTCTTTCCCTCCTAGCTTCCATTAGATGTCAACTCTAACTTTTTTCCATCTTACTATTAAAAGACTGATGCCTATGACACAGTTGCTTTTCAGGTGTGTTCAAAGAGCAGTATCTCTGATTTTAACTTAAAAATTACAATGACTATGTAGTCTGGGGTTGGGATGGAGAAAATACTTATTTTTCAGAATCAGAATGAGGAAAATCTATATTTAATCGTGGATAAAGAATTTTCTAGACATTAAAGGTGGCTAGAAAAGTGAGGTTAATAAAATAGAGCTGTATTTTAAGGGAAAGAACTTTTTGCATCAAAGGGAAAAGGAACAGCCAAAAATAATCAATTATAGTAAGCATTAAAAAATTAGATTAATTAATTTAAAGTATTGTAGCTATTTTTTTTCCTCTTTCTTGACCTAAAAGAGTATCCTTTTGAGCATAGGTTGGAAGGATATGCCTGCAATAAGTGCAACAAGAGGTTTTAGAGTAACTATAAACAGAGTTTTATAATAAGTATGGAGATGAATCCATGAAGAAGTCCACCGTTGGGACCTGGGATCATTACTGGCAGAAAGCATATTAATGGATACTTAACATATGTATGAGAACTACAAGGGCAAAGCAAATGCAAATGATAACTGTGATCACAATTAGGACAGCAAAGGTTTACCTTGAAGAAAATTTCTTTCTTTGTGATGTTTCATTATCTTTCCCTAAAATTAATTTGATTAATTGGATTTTTTAACTATGATAAAATGTATATTCCTGGTGCATATACTGAAAAGCATGCAGATCTTTAGTTCTGATATGCTGCAGTAAAGATAAAAAAAGTATCTCTGTCCTACATTGCATTATATCTAGTCCTCAAGCATGTTTTTTATGTAAACAGGAACAATGTTAACCAGCGAGCAATTAAAATCTCCAAGAACATGAATGTACAAACAAAGGAAAAAACCTGACTTGAACAGAATTATATTCTAAAGCAAAGGCTAAAGTGACATTTCTGCTAACTTGGTGCTTGCCTTTCATTATTTTTAATTTAGCTATTACTGTTGAAATTGTCCATATTCTGTGAATAACAGCGACTTGTACCTGACCCATTTTTTCTATGCTGTGTGAGATGATCAGTCAGGTGTGAATCTTTCTGCTTTCCAGGGGCTCAGACTGAGCTGAATCACACTCTGTGAGAATTTACCTCCTTCCCCTGGCTGCAGAGACATGGGGTGAGCAGCAGAGATTCAGATACCTCCAGTTCAGATGCTGAAATGAATGACACCCCACCCTGTGATACACAAAGGGAATGGGCTGAAGGCGTTACTGCATTCTTCCAGAGTTCCACCATCACTCAATTTGAGTCTAAATCTTATTTTTTGGAAGATGCATTGAGTTTTCACAATGTTTGGGGACAGTGATGTGCAAAATGGAGCAATTTTAGAGCACCCTTCTGGCCTCCATGTGCACCACATGGTGATTTGTATTTATTGGGGATCCCATTCAGTGATGAAAGCAGACCTTTCCAATATTGCACTTATGTACTTTGAATAAAAAAATTTCTTTAGGATAAATGAAAATAGTTTCTAGCTTTTCTGTAGGAGGAGGAATCTGATGAGAAGTCAGTTCCCATTGCAGTCCTGCACTGACCACAGAGCTGGCAAATCCTGCAAAGAAAAACACAATTGCATCTGGGGATAAAACTTGTTTAATTTGTTGTGTACAGCCATCTTTCATTAAACACAGAAGGATGTGCTGATCTTCCTTGGAGTGTCCAGAAGGTGAAATAACAGCAGATTCACACAGAGGATTGGTACACCAACTGATCTGTCAACTAGAGGGACCAGCTACTTGTCCAGGAATCACTTCGAAAATAAAAGTATTTAAAGAAAAAAAATGTACACTCTGTAGGAGATTATTTTACAAAACATCTGAAAGGAAGAAGCTCATAATAAAAGCAAGAGACTTTAGTGTGGACAGTACTAACAAACCTCATCAAGTAGGGTCAGTTTAGCAAGAGAATGGCCACATCTTCCTTAGACTTCAGCTTTGCTGGGGAAAGTCACAAGACCTTCCTTGAGCATATACAGCATTTGCCCACTACATGGAATAAAAATGGTGAAAAGGTCTCAGCCAAGTGAGACATCCCCACTCTCAGGCAGAGACTGTGTGGAAGCCAAGGCCCAAGCTCTCCTTTTCTGGCAAGTTCCATACAGCAGCCAGCTGACAAGGAAAGCAGTGAGCTGGTACAGCCACCTCTGCAGCTGTGGAGAAGGGCTGCCCTCTGGGAGAGGAGAAACAGCAGAGATGGAGGGAAAAACTGATCTTTCATTGTGTCAGCAAGAAAAAGAGCAGGACAGAATAAAATCAACTAGACTCATTTGAATGGAGACACAGGTAAAGAACAAAGTGAAGTACCCATTAAAATAAAACAATATAAAAAAATTCCTTGAAGACGCAAATAAAAAGCCCATATTCTGTCCAGAATCAAAGTCCATGATTTAAGAATCATTGGTGTTTATTTCTGCACACCACAAGACATTTATTTAATTAGAGAAACATGCTTTCATTGCATTTTGAATCAATTAAATGGAAAAAAACCCATGGGTTTTATACATTTTGAGGGTTTTGTCAAACCTCAACTCTCTCTGGGTTCTCTGATCTTTAACCTTACTAATTATGTACTTTGTTTTCATTGTGAATACCATTTAAACTTCATAATCTCCTTTTACTCCTTCACTTCCAATGCCATGTAGCTTTTGTGCACAATTGCCCAGTTCTTCAACATCCCCTTCTCTGACTTTGGCCACAGGGAATCACAGCTTTCTTTTGCACTTGTCGGACAAACAAAGCCCTGTGGATCAGGAAAACCATTTCAGCTGACTGCTCATGAGGGGTCACAGGGATCCCTTCCCATTCTTTGAGCTGGGGATGGCCTCAGTCTGCTGCAGCACCTGTGTTGTGTCTGCAAGCAGAAACAAAGCCGGCCCTCTTGAGTTTTGCAGGAAATGAAGGAGCTAACTACCTGCCTAATTTGCATGCACCCATGAAGCATTCAGTCTTTCAAGCTCACCGGATAGTTTATTAAAACAAATGAGTGCCGTTTTCTATATCATAAATGTGATATTTAATCTGCACTTTTTGCTTAGGCTAATTTTATTATGTACTTGACTTATACAAGGTTTTAATAAGCTGTGGTGGAGAGCTGTACACAGTACTTAATGCATGCACTGATATGTGTAAAATCTGAGATCAGGGATGACAGCAGATATTTATAGCAGTGTCTGGGAGATTATATGTAATGAATACATTATACCACGTACGCACCAGAGGCAGAGTTAAGGATGCTCCTGAATCCTGCAGTGTGGCATTTCCTAACTTACGTGTGCTCAACCGTTCAACCTTAACATTTCCTGAACATTCTCCAATGGAATATTTATCAGCCCACATAATCAGCTTGCAAGTTACTCCCACAGAGAAAGATATTTCAGATTGTCCTCTTCCAAGAGACATTAATTAATGCATTTTCATTTTGAAATGCACTACTTTCCAGCCAACATGTTCTCATGATGTTTAAAAAGCTTTAAATCTTTGTGGAGTAAGCCTCCCAAGGAAGGTTAAAAAAATACTTTTTGCATCCCATTTCCTTGGGGCTTCTCTGTTTTGCCCTTCTACTGCAGCTATTATGCACAGCTTGAATTCTGGGAAGACATGAAACTGTTGAAATACAAGTAATTATACTATTCTCTCTCATTTTTACCCACTATTATTTTCTTTTTTTTTTCTCTTCCTTTTACCTTTCTTTCAGTTGTCTTTATCTGCTGCAAACATCACTAGTAGGTTATTACTTGCAGAGAAAATGCCAGCCAAAGATTGATTATAGATTGGTGAGATGTAAATGATTGCATATTGGGGGGCCCAAATTACAAAATAGCTATTTTGGTAGCCAATTTAATCTGAATTCTTGCATGCTGGGTAATTCCAAAGCATTTTAGAAGGTTTTGTTCAAATTTCCTCTATGAAATTACACCTATAGTGCATTTTTCTTTATTAAAAGCATACAATGTAAAGATGTGAAAAAATGTAGCATCATTGATAGAGCTAGCAAGAAGTTTTGGGTGGCACCACAGACCTTGAAATAAAAGCTTACGATTAAGGAATTGCAATTTAATGTTAGTTCCTGAGTCAAATACTGCCCTGGAATAATTAAAGATAGATCCCTTAATTTCTAACAACCAGCACACAAAACAGACCAAGAAGGCTGGCACATACATTCATGTAGTAATACTTTATATTATGAATGAGGCTTTTTTGAGAATTATGAATATGTAGTTCTTTGAAACAGAAAAATCAGTTGCCACTGCAGTTTAGATTTTGGCTATGCAATAGAAATCATAAAAGGACATTCTGTTGTCTTTTAATAATCTTTTATCTAAAAAAAGGAGTAAATTGTTGAAACCCTCTATCTTCAGGAAAAATGGCACTGGGGAGAAGATAGTAGATGAAGTTGTGAAGCTAGATTTTTTTTATGCCCAGCATTTATAGGTACAAATGACTTCAGCAAAAAGAGTTTAGCAGAGAAATATAAATGTATACAAGTTAGTGGGCCAAATAAGGATCCAGGGAGTTACACTACTGATTTATTTGGCCACCTGTGTTCATAAAGCTTCCAAACCCTAACAAATAGAAGTAGGCAGTAAAATAAAGATTGGCTATTACAAGTTGGAACAGCCTTAACAGCAGCTCTTGAGACTTGATCTGGTGACATTATTGCCTGAATTAAAAGTCCATGCTGCTTTGGCTGTGCAAAGATCCAGAGCTGGACAGAAGCAAATGCCATGGAATAGGAACCTCAGCCGGAGTCCATCCATCAAGCATTGTCTGCTCTCACAGACAAAAGGGTTACATTTTAACATGAGGTCATCAGAGCTGACCACTGGCAGCCTGGCTGTGCTCAGGACACTGTCTCAAGGGTGGGCATCAGTTAAGCCATTTGACAGCACCAGTGAGACTGCTGAATGAAATGGGGCTGGCACAGACCAGAAGCAGAGAGTCATGAATTGGGCAGCTAAGGGTTCTTTGTGTCAGAAACCCTACCTAATATCCAGTATTATTATTTATCCTGAAGAAGATTTTATTCCTCTTGTTTAAGGTGTTAGGAAATATTGATGATGAGTACAGGTTGGTAGGACACCTCCCATAATTGCCAAGAAATATTCCTTAGGGAAAGATGTTTTGACCATGTTCACATTTTCCTTTAAAGATGAATGTGTGGGATTGTTTTAAAAGGATTAAATTGATACTCTTTGATGTATCTTCACCAGGTTTTATGAAAGCTTTGACCAAACAGTGTGGGTGATAAATTCATTAAGGTTGATAAACTCATTATAGTGATAAACCTGGTATGGGTGATAAACTCATTACAGAAGAGCCCTAGTATAGTGAGGCTGATACAAGGCTTTCTATCACTGTCAGCAAAATTGCAAACTATAAAACTTCCGCTCACATAAATGATGGTCTTGGCACACTCCTCTCTTCCATCTCACCCTGTTCAAGGGGTGAGCTTAGACACTCACAGAGTTTCACTCACTGTTTTCAATCCCACAGCTCACAAATCCCTACATATTCTTATTAACAAGTCCAGGTTCTCAGCTGATTTCTGACTTTTCCTCATTTCAGAGGCAGACCAGGAATTCCCCCCCATCTTCCTTCACTTTTTCAACCCTTCCCTTCCCACAGGTATTTCCACCAGACCTCCTCAGATGCACAGTCTGGGGAAGAGCTTTCCTCCCTCTCCTCTCTGATCTTGCTTTGGAGAGTGTTGTTTGGTCCCACCACCAGGACCACCTTGTTCAGACCAACATCCCATTTCTCTTACAGTCCTCTGTACTAACCTTTGCCCAGAAAATACCCTCTTGAGATGCATTTTTCCACTAGTCTGACAAGAAATTTCCACCTGTAATGGCCCATATGAATGCTAAAACAGAACACTTGCAGCACACCTAATGCTCTAGAGTCTTCAAAATATAGTGATATAGATATTTCCCTCCATCCCTCCAGCACCAGTAACATGGTGATACAGAGTGCATGAAAGGTCATGTGAAGAAGAAAAGTAATGGTATAATTCTGCATTTGGAAAATGTACTACTAAAAAGAACCACATGACTTTCAAGATGGGACACCCACTACAGATCAAACAGTCAAGTGGCCTCCTTGATTGACAATTTAATGTTTGAACATGGTGTCCTCAGCTGAATCCAAGCCTCATGTTCACTTCTATACTCAATGTCTTTAAGCATCTGAGATCTAGGAGCTTCTCTGGTCCCTATCTGCAGACTTCAGACCAGGTATTTACTAGAATATACAGGGAATTGAATCCTGAAGAAACACTGCAGTCTGTTGAAATCCAAGTGTGTTTAGCAGCTGCAGTCGCTTTGTCTCTCTAACAGAAATAAGAGAAGCTACTAAGACAAATAAATAAACCATCATATTTGATAGCAAACATACTGCATGTGGCAACTCTGTCACTTGGTAACGTGACAGAAACATTTTTGAACAAGATTAAGGAGGTAGGATTGTGATGATTTTATTTTGGTGCCAAGGTGGTTTTTCTGAGGGATAGTTTAGTGATTAGCAGTGGCTCAGTGCCACAGAAAAAAAATTTCTCCTGATTCTGTGCATTGAGCTGTTGTCTGCTAAATTAATTAATTGAATTGATAAAAGATCTTACAGATAGCAGAAATGGAACAAAGGAATTGTGGGAGTCTACCTTTCCAGCATAAGAGCAGGACAAGGAGAGCTACAGGCACAGGGTGGTAGGGAGAAAGCAGCCCCTTTTAACAGCTCTGTGTACTGTTGAATCAGGCAACAAGGTACAATTTGGGGATTCAGATAAAAAAAATTAAAGAGAAAAACACTTAGAGGCAACAGGACCTCACTACAGGGCAATATTTGGTCTCAGGTTCTAAATGTTTCCATCTTAACTTTTATTACTTTTCTGGTGATATTGAAACAATATTTACGAGGATCCTCTATGCAATATCTTATACAAATTCAGGAAGATTATCTCTGTTATAGTCAGCCTAAGCCAAATGTCCTCAATATGCAAATCCCTGTATATGGGAGTGCAGCATTCATATATCTTTATAAGCATCACTACAGGCTCATAGTTGAAGTCTTACAAAAAATTTGAATTTCAAAAAGGAGAAAAAAATAGCACTTGCAATGGTATGGCCAGCTGGTGACTGTTTCATAACAAGGCCTTTTTTCTCCCTCCTTTAAATATAATTTACTGGAACTTCACTTAGAGATGCAACAAATTAGAAGCTATTCATTTTGTAATGAAGAAGGCCTTATGAAATCTAAGCTGTGAATAGGCAATCAGAATTTATTTGGATATAAAGGGTTATTTACCAGGCTAATATTTCAATATTGAACTCCATACTGCTATCAGTACCATCACAAACCACGCTATGTAGTTGTTTTAAAACCTTATGTCATTGCATTGTCTCTGATTCTGCACAGTACCTGTAGCTATTGCTAATCCCTGCATGAAAGACCACCAAAAAAAGAAAAATTGTTTCTTCTTTGCATAATAAATAAATTTAACTCATCTCCCCACAGGTCTGAACAGGCAAAAGGAAGCTTTTATTATCCCGGGACAAAATAAATTCTGGGGATTCACCAGTATGCATGGGGTTACATGCAGTCTTTACTTAAATTCAAACAACAGTTAAGAACAAAGAAAACCAAACCTTGGTTCTTTTAAAGCAGCTACAATATATGCATAGCTACATCAATTCAAACTGCCAATCCAAATGTCTTGTAACACCCAAATAATTTTGCACTTCTGTTCCATCAGTTAACCTTTAGGTGGGCCACCAATAGCTCATTGCAGTGATGTTTTCTATTATGTCCAGAAAGTCTCTCCCACTTGGCAGGGTATGTGGTGATGTTGGTTGGTAAAACAAAGGGCTGAGGCTTATGAATTATGGGCTCTTGTTGTTGCTATGCCTCTTCTTTGCCCCTGAGCTTCTTTCTCTGTGTGCTCTCTCTTTCTCTCTCCCCATTGTTTTGAAGAAATGGTGGCCAATTAGATGGGCAATTGCCTTACTGGCACTGAGGTTTCTGCAGAGTTTTGGTTGAAATTTGTGTGACTGCAGAGCACAGTGCACATGGACAGCAGGAACAGCAGATTTGTTGTGCTCAGTCTGCTGAGAAAACAGGTATCCTGTATCCTGGACAACAGTATAAAACTTTCAAAACCCAGAACAGAGCTTTAAATTGTTATAAACCTTTTCTCATTTCACAAAGATGTGTGTGGGGAGATTTAGGTGTATGAGACCCCAAGAGCTTTCATGGTGTTTGTGTGCATTCTTTCACCTCTGAGTGTTGTCCATGCTTAATACACCAGTGACTGCTCAAACATATGTAGCTCCCTACTTTTGGATTAGCAAAATTTGAAGTCCCAAAATCTGTTTCTAAGAGGAACCTATGCCTATGACCAATTTAGGCATCTAAAAATTAGAATCAAAGTGGGAGCTAATCACAGAAAGCTCACTTAAATCATTATAGAAAGACTGTTATTCCCTAAGGTTAGGAAACAAGTGTCCAGCTGAGTCTGACAGATCTCTGGAAGTAAGGTGTTCTCTCAATGTCTACAGAAAACCCCTTTTGTTGCTAGTTCATGGGGCAAGGAAGACACTATGTCCATTTGGGTAACAGGTCCCTTTCCACGTCCTGAAAACGTTCAACACACCTTAGTGCAAGAGAGACACAGTGCTCCATGCTGTCAGTCTGGCCAGCAATAGCACGGCTCCGGCAGCAGAAAGGTCCTAGGGGTGGTGGAGTTTTCTCCCACATGTGTTTTTATCAGCCTGAGCTGCTCTGCTTTGGGGTTTACTCCCAGCTGCAGTTGTACTTTAGTCTTCGGTTCTCTATACCGGTCTTTCATTGCAAAATGATTATTATAACTGTGCTGGAGTCACAAAGAAGAAGCTACGTGGGCATTAGGTCACACATTTTCTTAGCGAGTTATACACATTATGTGGGCGTGTAACACATCCCCTTGAGCAACAGCCTCACTTTACTTGCTTTAATTACTAAATAAATTAACTATATCAAGTATCAAGAAATATTTTTAAGCAATGAATGTACCAGATCAGAGAAAATATTCAAAAGATATGAAGGAAGTGAAAATAAGTAGAGCATGTGCTTATGTGTTTTGCCACTTTTGCTGAGACTGATTTTTCACAGCTATGCGTGTATTTCACTCCCATTTGTCACCCTGCCCTCACCCGGGGACTCAGGGTCCTGCAGAATGAGAATAGGAGCCCTAAATCCCTGTCAGCCAGCCAAAGCCATGCACTCTGTATAACAAATCTCTTTTGTCCCCAAAGGTGGCCTCAAATAATTTTAATAAATCTTTAGTAATGCTTTTCTGTATCTCAAACACGTAAAGGTCAGATGGTGCTATTCTGACTGACCCTGACCCACAGCTATTTTCTCTGTGAGCGTAGCAGGATTGCTCAGGGAGTGATATACAGCAGTGGTGACCAGGAGAGGCAGAGCCTGGCTGCTGAGTCTCTGCTGGTGCCAGGCCATGGTGGCTGCCCCCAGCCATGCTCCTCCAGGGGAGGAGGAGGCTTCTGGCCCATAGGGTCCCACATAGCCCTGCCAGAGTGTGCTGTTTGCACTGCTTGTCTGCGGATTTAACGGGGCTGCCTCTGGTTTAGCCGGAGCTTTTTTATACCTCTGCTTCCTGGCTCCCCCTCAGCCAATTCCTTGTTTAGTTTTAACATTTTAATTTTGCCAAAATGTTAAGGCAGCGCTTCACCTGCTGACTGGGTGTAAAAGCGCCTCAGCAAATGGGGGAAAATAAAAAAGGTGCTTAGCTCAGCTGAAGTCCCTCTCTTGCCGCCATAAAATTAATTGTTATCATTATCTAGCCGCTTTCTGGAGACCATCAAGTTACCTGCTACACAAACTGTAGCGGCACTAACAGCAGCTGAACCTGACATACAGCCCTGCCCTTGGTGTATTAAATCATTCTGATGTAATGTCTCACAAACCACATGACTCACCTATTAAACCTTTCCAGGGGCATGTGCTCTGGCAGGAGGAGAAAGCTTGTAATGAGGCCAAACTCACAGAGGATAAAAGGAACATATTATGAAAACAAGCTATTGAAGCCTTGCATGCTAATTTCAGCAAATGCATTTGGACATGCAAGAGATTTGCTGTTTCTGTGTAAAATATTTCCAATTTCTTACTTCCCATTGCAAAGCTGATTGAGTCAGCAGCAGCTTGCCACTTGCATTCCAGGTGGTGTGATATGTCTCCTCATGCACTAACTCATATAGGTCATTAATATGCTAAATAAGTTGTAGCCAATTGGCTCCCATGGTGACAGCTCCAAAAGCTTCATGAATAATCAATGGAGCACCTGGAGGCATGAAATTTTCATACAAAGAGTTTCTAGACTTTGCATTAAGCTCTGAGCAGGGACAGACAAGTGATAGACATGACTGGCACTTTGAGGAGTTTCAAAAATAAGAAGTGTTATTTTAAAAGAAAATAGCAATCTTATTTAAATAAGAATAAATCTAAAATGCCATTTCCTGGAGCATTTCTAAAAAAGGCACCTAAAGTGGCTCCCTTGCCATCTTCTGGACAGAAGCATATTATAAATTTGGCGAGGGTGAGTGGGAATATTTCAGCTATTCTATATAACCGTCAGTAAACTCATTACAGAGCAGTAGGGATTCTCTGAGAGAATTAAATAGTGGCAACTTTAGCAAATTAATAAATGATTACTGCCTGTATTTATTTATTCTGAAAAAAAATTGATATGCCTATAGAGTTTATGAGTAAAAGTCAGAAGATCTGAGTACCACTGATGATTTTTTTGAGCAGGGTCTCAGTTCACCCACTTAAAAGCTGGCATCTTTCTGACATTGTTTCCTTTTTAAGTACTAATGTACAATCTCTCAGACAACTTTGTTACTGAAATGAGCATACCATAGGCAGGACATATTTCATTCTTTCATTGAGCTGATCAGAAAATTATTTAGGCCCCCCCATAGGAATTGGAATGATGGTAGCTACAGTCCTGCCCTATGCTTTCCCCAAATCAGTTGTGCCTCACATGTTCCCAGTGCTGGCAAAGAGGAAACTGGAGATGTGCAGTGCAGTCAGTAGTATGGGTACAGAGATAGCTGTAAGAAATGAGGCAGCTCCAGTATTTCCCCTTCCACGTGGGGCTGCTGTGAGGAGACTCTTGAAGGAGTCTAGTGCTAGAGGAGCTTTGGGAAGCTGCCCCTCCAAAGCTTTGCCCTGCTGTCCTGTTCTCTATTGTGAGTACTGATTTCTCATGCAGATGCACTGGGAGGAGCAAGGAACCTCAAGGTACTTCTTCTCTGCAAGACAAATTTCTCACACAACTGCTGAGAAGACAGTGACAGACTCAGTCGCTTCTTCTGGCACTACTATGGGCAGTTTTCCAATAATTTCCTACAGAACCTACAAATTACATGTACTTCAGCTCAGCTGTATTTGGCGTGTTTCAGATGAGATCCTCAGCAAAATATTTGTGCTCTTTGCCATTTATTCTGACATAATGTCAGTCTTGGTAATCAATAAAAGATTTTGAGACTTCAAGCTGTGGAAATACCATGAGCACCACCATGATACTCGCGCACCAAGAATTTTGCCAGTGATGAAAATCTACAGATGTTGGAGTTAATCAGAACTGGCACAACTAGTGCTGGCGGAATAACTTATAAATCTTTGGTTTTCCATCTTGAACAGTTCTATAAGCAGAAAAAAAAAGAGCATGAATATATCACCAACATGGTCCCACATAAGCAAGAGCAGCCCTTACTTTGGGTTAGTGAGGTCTGTTCTCATCATTAACTGTACAAAAGTTGCTAGAATCTTTCTTTGCTGTCTGTTTTAACAGTGACATGCAGTAATGGTATAACATCAGAGAGGAAAATTATAGGGTTAGTAGAAGGTAATGTTACTGGGAGGTAACATGGAAAAATTCAAAAGGAGTTTCAACAGATTTTGAAGTTTAAATGAATGCTCTGCAAAGCTCTTGTGCATTTCTGTGCTCACACAGCAGCAATTGTGCTGGCTCACCCAGGAATGCAGTGATAGGCAAAGGTTGATCAAACATTAAAAAGTTTTAATAAAACATAAAAAGAGGTACAAAAGTGAAAGATCAAGGTCTTTTAAAGGTGTTGGTGGGTTTTAAATGTTTTCTAAAGTAAAATAACTACATATGGTAATTTTTTAGTATTATCTTGATGATGAATAACCTGCACTGTTCTCACTTGGTACAATGTTGTTCTCCTAAATATGTGGCTTTATATGTTCTGGCATACAGAAAAAATTCCCACATGAAAGTGCACACACACTCACACTCACACACACCAACCTACCACATAGCTTTCTCTTGCGATCAACCATCAGCTAGAAAGCATTGACTATGTCTTTACAAGTGTCTTGGCTGACACAAATATCCTGAAATCCTCAAATTCTTTCATTGGTAAAGGAACAGAAGAAGGTATTTTCCTGATCAGCTCCTCAAGGAGAAACCTGAAATATCCACCATCAGCAGACTGATGGCATTGACTTCTGTAGGCTGTAAGAGTTTGCTCAAGTCCTCCAAAGATAGTGATTTCCAAAGCAGTGCACAATTGCCAGGCTGGTTAACTCTGTTCTTGATAAAAACAGTGTGATGAAAATACAAGTGATGCCCACTTTATCTTCTTGCAAGTGTCCTCACACAGGTGAGGTACTGTCACATATGGTACTGTCACTATACCTTGTGCCTACATCTTAGGCGGAGACAACTTGATGCAGGTGTGTACTGGGCAGGGTAATATCATCACACATTTACCTACACAAAAAATGGGATTATGCATCCTCAAAGACTGTGTTATGAGAACTGGAGAATAAGGCTGGTGAACCACAGGATCTCTGCACCTGTATCGACTTTGGCCACGATGAAATTTTTTGGTAGTAATTGGTATGGTGCAATGTTTTGGAATTGTGATGAAAATTAAATGTGTTAATAACCCAAAGTGTGTTAGTGGCCAAAGGGATGTTCTATACAAATTACACTGCTCACCAGTAAGTGCTGGATGAAGAAGAGGAAGGGAAAACATTTGAAATTATGATATTTATGTTCCCAAGTAGTCATTACACACTACAACCCCTGCTTTCCTGGAGATGGCTGAATACCTGCTTGCTGATGAGTAGTCAGTGAATTCATTTTTCCCTTTTATTTTACTTTTTCTTTACCTACTAAACCATATTTTCTCACTTTTACCCTCTTGATTCTGTCCCTCATCCTACCCCAGGGGAGTCAGTGAGAGGCTGTATGGGACTGAGCTGCCCACCAGAGTTAAACCAGCACCACTACCATACCCCAGAAACATCTGGAATGCATTGAAAAGCTCCTGACTCTGAAGACCAGTTCAATTTCTTTTTCCTCCTGAGTTGCTGTCTCCAGTTTTCCAGAAATCAGCATAGAGGAGGTAAACCTTAGAAAGATGTCTTCTCTCACATCTTCTTCCTTCAGGTTTTTCCATGTAAAATTTTCTTTTCTCCAATTTGCTTTCAGGATTCTCCGTGCCAGATTTATTAAATTTTGCAGCTTTGTAGCCACATCCAGCATATACAGTTTGGAGTCCCACACTGATTGTCTGTTTAAGAAATGAAATGCCATGCTATATGTAAATATCTTTTCATTTGAAAATAAAGTGCACAGCTTACAGTAAGGACAGTAAACACTTGCAATGACTGATGGAAAATTAGGGATGTGGTGCAATTTAGGCATGGCTTGTTATGACTGCACATGTTAAGCCTTACAAATATGTTACATGCAATAACATCTATAGAGCATGCTTGCTTCTGTTTAAACTTAAACTCTACACTGTGTGAAAGAACCTCACATAAGATAATTACTAACAGGGATGAAAGCTTGACTTTGACATTTTGAACATGCATCCTTCTAAATTCTCTTAGAGTCATTTGTAGTATCTAAGCAGCTATAAAACAGATTGGTGGCATCTCTTCTGACATATTTTATGTGTGCAAGTCCTCTGTGCTGTAAGACTAATGCTACTTCTTGTGCTGTTTGTCTAATGCCTTCCTGGATCACAGCTGAAAACTTGCCCTCATCAAAAAGGACAGAAATGCCATTGAATTCAGTTACACAAGAATTTCTTATATATTTGTAAAACCTGCTCTGATTGAGGGTTCAGTGGAAGTCTGAAGATAACTGTGTTGGTGATTAACCTGTCAATTTGACTGATATTTTAAAAATAAATCTGAGCAGAAGAATTTTCTTCCGCACAAGAACAGCAATATCTTCTGTGCTCCGCCAGGTTTGAGTCTTGGGATCACCTTGGATAACACCCTGGCAGGTGCAATTACTGACTCATGCACTGAGGCTGGGACTTGGCTGAATCTGCTCCCTGGCTTTGCAGCAGGATGAGGTCCAGCCATTCCCATCCAGAAGCCAAGATCTCCAGCCTAAATGAGCTGAGGATCAAGGCAGCAAATCAGTGTAGAAGTAAATAACATGGATCAACAGAAACACTGATGTTGAGCTTGGCCAGGTCTAAGACTCATTTTCCCTGCTACAAATGAAAAGTTTCTTTATCTCTTTTAAAGCTTTGATAATTTTGGATTGAAAAAA
Source organism: Pseudopodoces humilis (assembly GCF_049639895.1). Lineage (NCBI taxonomy): Eukaryota > Metazoa > Chordata > Aves > Passeriformes > Paridae > Pseudopodoces > Pseudopodoces humilis. The sequence goes on from NC_142202.1 coordinate 97,534,147, forward strand.
AGCCCCAAAACATCGAAGAAGTAAAAAAAAAAAATCATCTTTATAGTTTATTTGATACAGAAATGCTTTTTATCCTGAGGGCAATTTGCTGTGTCTACTGGGTTTCACTATCCTCATTGTTCCTCTCAGATTACTATTAAGAAAAAAGCATAAGGAAAAAAAATAAGGGCCTATAAATGTTTAATTTTTTTTTTTTTAATTCCATTTCAACAAATTTCAAGATAATCTCTCCAGAAATGAAACATATCTGGCCATCATAGGGGGCTCAGTTTGCAGTCCTTGTGTTTCATCACGAGGCTACTAAACACTGGGAGAATTTTTCTGCCCATACATTGAAGACAAGAGTCTCTACATTGCTTACCACAGTACTAATCTGGAGCTCTGGAGTTTCCTTCTGTCCAGAAGTTTCAGAGCTTACTGTCCACCTCCTGCAGAAATCCCAGACTCATAGATGCTTTCAGTAATTACTCAGCTGATGTTGCAGGTTCTCCTAAGTAAGAAAATCAATGGATATATTTTATATTATAGAAGGTAAGACTTTACAAATCTGGCAAAACAAGAGTGTCTCTTTTTTAAAGCAGCCTCAAGCCATCACAAACATCTGAGTTCACCAGGAAATACTGATATTTGACATGTTTCATTTTGATTAAAACCTCTTTAGACTTGGAGCAGGCTTCCACTTTCAGCTAGCAGGTTCATTGCTGTAGGTTTAATGCCTGCCAAGTACTGCAAGTGGGGTTCACAAAGTAAATATTACATTTTTGCATTTCTTTGCACATAGTAAAACTTGTTTTTTCAGATATCTCACAGATCCAATCCCACAAAGAACTGAAATTTCATTGAGCTTTCCACTTTGCTCTGGAAATATATGGGGAACTGAAGCAGGAATAGAATATTTGCCACTTTCAGATGGTCGCTGTCAGATGCATGCAATGTGTGTGTCAACAGATATATTTCTTAGGTCCTCTGTAAATGAATGAAAGGAAAAGAAATATTTAAAGGGTCTAGTTGATTCGAACCACCCTAGATGCATGCTTAATGATGAGGTAAGACATTCCTTAGTTCCTTTTTACTGTCTCAAAAGTGACCAAAGTTGAATAGTTAAGATATAGATGCCTAACCCATAAACAGCTATATGTTGGGAAACTCATTGCAGAGTCCAGAACATCTTATTAATCAAAATCACAGAAGAATCAGTGTGATGCAGATATGTGAATGATATATGTACATGATTAAGAAGGTGGTTTCAAAACATCATCTTTCTTAATTGCTTAGGTAATCACCGTAATGTTATGTTTTATTGTGATCTTTTCAAACATCAATGTAAATAACTGTGAAATAATATTTGACTTTCCAATAGCAATTTTATAGCAGAATTCTAAATTATAAAGGTACTTTTACAAAAAAATGACAAGAATATTCTAGAGCATTGTCTCTCGTACTGGTTATTCCTGGATGTCATCTTATCCAATGGCATAAATACTGCTTTTATAACTGTCATGTAAAAAATCTTAGATATGTTTATCTTAGACTTGTGACAGTTGCTTGTTTATCATTGACTATTACAGTAAATGCTATTTAAAATCTACTATTTCTGGAAAGCACTTAATCTTCTAAGCTTCAAAATCTAAATAATGTTCAATCAGGGGCATTGGAAATCCCAACCTTGGCAGCAGCTTCTCTCAGAATCTGTTACTTGGTTTGTTTGTTTGCTTTTTTAACACACATATTTGAATCAGGAGGAAATGACCTGGATCTGTGAGAAGACTGTGTATGACATTGAACTGGTTTGATTCAGCCTGGCTGTTTGCAAGTAGAACATCAGCACATCATAGGCTTCAGAAACCAAAGCAATCACAGCCTGCCATCTAATTTGACCCTCTGCATTTCAAGTGGTCTTCTGAAACTATTCACCTTCAAGATATGTGATAGCTCAGGAACACCCCATTCTTCAGTATTGTAGTTCCTGAATCTGATCCTCCCCTTTATCAGTACTTTTTGCTGTCTGGAAGCAGTAGACACGGGTCTGCTGTGCGTGCATTGTCTGCTTTGCATGTGGTAAATGGAGGCCACCACCAACCCTCTGCTGAAGGCCAGCCCACAGCCAGCTGCCTGCAGACAGATGGTGCCTCCATTCCCCCACCATGTTTTGAGGAAGAACAATGTGCCAACTTCCAATAGACTGGTGTGGTGTGTGGCCACAGCTGGAGGGGCCTCTTGAAGCAGTTGAGGTACCAGGAGCTCCCTCCATGCAGGGCTGGAGGTTTGGAGGCTGTGCTGGCATCCAGCAGAGAGAGCAGCTCTCTCTCTGCTCCCTGCACCTGAATGCTTTGTCCTTCAACCTGTGTTTAGCTGCCTTAATGTGTTTTCATTATATCCTGTGTTTCAAGCAGTAATTTTTTACCTGTAAGAATATCTGGGAATATTGTATCAAAATGTTCAAATTCTCATATATGTTTTTATCAAATTCTGTAGAATTTTATGCCATCCTTCAGTGCACAATGACTCAATATCATATTTGTTGCATGTTCTCCAGACTCAGCTGTGAAATTAGGCCTTGGGAACCAGAGACTGAAAAGGATTTATTGCCACACCAAGCTACTGCTCCCCAGATGATTTGCTCCCTCTTAGGGTATTGCATATAGCCCTGACAGATGAGACTCTATCAATTCAGGACACAGCAATGCAAAATTATTGTGAGGCCTCTGGAACCTTCATCTTCTCTGTTCTGTGTCATGTAAAGTGTGGTGTCACCACAGCCTTTTCTCACTTATTTGTCCCTCATGACTCTCTGATCTCTACATGTATACCTATACAAAATTCTTTCCATCAGCATTTACCTATCCAGCCATACATCTAGCTCTTGGTTAGAAGGGGACTACATTCCACTTTTTAGTGTGCAATGCACGTAGTGAGCCTTTCTCAGCAGAAGATGTGGGATGGTATGGGTGCATAGCCCACATTTGTGCAGAGGATGTCCATGCTCACTTCAGGACCTGTTCTGGTCTCTACTGAAGCAGCCCGGCCCAATATGCTAAAGAAAGGTATCATTTCCAGAAATATTTAGCTCCAGATCTTAACTGACCTGAGAGTTTTACCAGCTTCTGGGATTTACCAATATTTGATTGGCTTCTCACTTTTGTTTTACAAAGATGGCCTCTTTGTCAAATTGCTAAATCACAGTGGTGTAAGAGATGCTCACCAGAAATTAGCATGAGGAACACAGTATGTTTCCCCTCAGCCTTTTTCTCAGACATGGCTAAATTCTGCTCTGACATTCACTCCTCCCTCACCCTGCTCCTTTCCAATGAAACAACCAACTGGAGTTTACCATTTTCTGCACTTGATGAGAACTGTCAAACAATCCTAAAATAGGCATTATTATCAACAGCCATTATATCCAAGGCAGCTTATTCCTTAATGAATAAATATCCATTCTCTTTCCACCCACAGATACACACCTGTCATTAGTGACAATCACAAACCATGCAACACGTTTCCATGGGCAGGATCTTTGTTATTTTCCTCAGTTTCCCCTTGCATCTCCTTAGAATACTTGCCAATTTAATTAGTTATGGCTGAGTTGGAAGTGTGCTGACTTAGAAGGAAAGAGGCTGTTAAAGGGTCTTTTAAGAGATCAGGCACACTGCAGGTGTAGAGTTAAAATGATGGTATCTGTGCTGAGGTGTGCAGTAGCTGCGACAGCTGTGACAGATGTAGTGCAGCTGCAGATTACATAGCAGTGCAGTCACCCTGTGTCACGTGTCCAGGGTGAGTGTCATCCTCAGCAGCTCTATCTGCACAGACAAAAAGGCCTGATCCTAAGCCTGTCATAGCAGTTCCTTCAAACCAACAGGACTGAGAATCACCCATATGGTGATACAGTTTTCTAGTAAGAAAGGAAGGAAGAAGAAAACCCCAGAGCATATCTTTAATACTGGGAAGTTTCCTTGGACTTGTCTGAGCACAGTGACTTCAGGGATTTTCTGTCCTGGCAAAGTATATTTTCTCTGGAAAATTTTCTCATTACAAAGCGGGGCTGGGTCAGCAGCAAAGATGTGGGTCTGTGTAAAGACTTGAAAGAAGGGAGGGCAGAGGGGTTGCAATCCAGCTCAAGAAAGGCACTCAGTGCTAAGGGGCCACTGAAGAAGAAGCTGCAGAGACAGTTGCAAAAGAATTTATCACATAAAAATATGTGTGATGCTACACAGAGTGTGTGTATGCAATATTCATAAGATCGTCTTTTAGATGCACTCTTCCTCTAGATTTTGAAGCTGTCTGAAATCTGCCGAGTTTCAAACCACTTAAATATAATAAAGCGTGCACTGATTATATCATGATTGCTGACATTTGGTGTCTGTCAGTCTGAAATAACTTTTCCTTCTTGCTATAATTTTCTCTAAGAAGCATAGCAGAGTCAGTGATTTTCCAGAAAATGTTCTCCAAACAGCTCCTGCCTGAAAGTCTTGGTGGTTTATTTCTGAGGTCAAACCCTATTGCCCAAAAGCTTTTCTTTTCTTCCCACTTTTCATGAATTTGTTTGTCTGGTAGTTCTATGTCTGATGCTCTTGACTGACAAACTGCAGTGCTACCTGTGTATGAAAGAATGTTATTAAAAATCTTAAAAAGATCCTATTAATATTTTATTAGAATTTCTTTTCTTCCTGAGACTGAATGACAGCTTACCCAAGATAGCTGATTTTAATTATTTTTTTCAACCTGTATTCCTCTTGTCACTGTCTCCTCCAGCATCAATCCAGTCAGATGTTTTTCTTTATTATTACCATAAGGCCTCAACAGCCTATAATTACTCTAAAGAATTTCTTATCTTTTATTTCTGAAGCATAATTTTTTCCCTTCTTTTCATTTTCTTTTTTTTTTTTTTCTTTTTAATATATTTTGGTAAGGTGTATAATTAACCTTGCAGCTGTTGATAGTCTGCTGAAGTCTGTAACTATTACACTTCATGTAGCTTCCTTCTGTCCCCCCCGCCCTTTTCCTGTGCAACTGCAGGTGAAGGGCTGGTTGCAATCATGATATTCCTGTCCTCAAAGCAGTGAACAAAATGTATACAAAAAAATTCTTTTTTGAATTGCTTTGAAAAATGCGTTTTTAATGTTACAATTTTTAATGTTATGGTTAAAATCCTGCTCTTAATAGCACACAGTGCACATTTCCAGACATTTCCAACCTGCATTTGCCAAGGATGGACAATGCAGAAGAGATGGCTGCATGGTGGTGTCTGTGTGGCAGCCTTGGTTCCTCAAAAAGGGAAGCATCAGGAACCCTACACCAAAATTTGGTGTGGTAGGGGACCATGCCTGTACTGACTTTGAGCAAATGTGAATAATTGCACAGATCACATGACTACTCTGCTTTCACTGGGAATGGCTCTGCCTTTTACTCAAGAGATGGAATTACAAGAAATAGTAGAGAAATTGTTTCAGATCTGTGATGAAAAATACATAAGGCTATTCTCAAGATACATTGCCTTGTTATTAAATAAAAGGCTTATTTCAGGATACTGCATTTCTGAGAATTTGTGATTTATAAGTAGAGTAAATTCAGATGCAATATTTCCATGACAATTGTCCTTTCTTATATTTTTACACAGGCACACTTGTCTTGGCAGACTGATTGCCGTCACAGTGCTTGCAACATCCCCAAGTGTCCCCCCAAGATTTCTTTTTGTAAATAGGTAAACCACACCCAAATAGAACATGTTAGAAACAAATTTAGTGAAGGCATTGTTTCAGCATTTTAAGATTTCAATTTGATCTTTTCCTTGGACTACTATAAGTTAGTCCTCCAGTGATGGAGAAAGTAGGTAGAAGTTGTTATAGATAGAACTCTAGTGTCAGCACTCTCATTGAAGTCTTCTACAATGACCTTCATCAGGACTTGCAAAGGTCACTCATTTTAGGAGTCAAAGATCACTCAGACCTTTCAAAACCACAAGTGTGAATTCCTAAGAAGAGATTATGGATTTTGAATTCATGGATGTTGTGATTTTAAGATGTGTCCCACAACACAAGAACAGAACTGAAAGCCCGTTTCTCCTTGTGTTATATACAAAGAATATGAAGCTCTTTGTGTTTGATTTCTTCTTAAGGTTTAGAGCTTATGATAAAAAAAAAAAGACACAATATAAAAGACATTTTTAAAAGAAGTTATCATTCTACTTGTATGCTAACCTAATTCTTTACTTGTTTCACCGGTTTGGTTTTAACATCTTTTAAGAGTTCTTGGTAAGGAAAATCAGAACTGTGAGAAATTAGAGCAAAGGACAGAAGTCACCTTAGATACCTTCAGGTGTTTAAATACTGTGGGAGGTGGTGCCCTGAGTTCACGCTACTGCTGGTGAGGAGGAAAGGGACCCTTTCAGGAGCATTTAATGTACGCACCCAAAAGTGATGGGCAAATTTTTTTTCTAGAAGGTTTCATGTGTTCATCTTGTATAAGAAGCACAGATTAAACACTTTTTAGCAGGTAATTTTATATGTGGTGAACCTATCCCATGCAAATAAGTGAGAAGCAGTGTTGAAATTCAGTCGGACTGTCTGTGCCCAAGTACTTATGTCACTGATATTTATGTATTCTTGAGACAAAAATAGACATATAAATTTCTCTGTGAACATCTGTGAAGTCCTTTGAAAAGTGTCCTAAGCAGAAAAAAAAAGAAGTAAAAATAACCAAATGTTGCAAAAAAGTTCTCTTAAAATTGTTATAAAAAGCAGACAGAGCAAAATCCAAGAGCTGTGTTTTAAACACAGTTCTGTCAGTACAGCAGCTCTCTGAGCATCATTTGCTGTACTCAGCAGTTCATTTCAATGCACAGTCTTTGGGACTATAAAATAAAAGAGTAATGTGAAAAATCCCATCATATGTTACTTTTCAACATGTGTCAGGTAGTAAATTCATTAGTCTGGTTCTTCCTTACTGTATCCTAGGAAACGTGAGTCAGTTGGAAGTCAAACCATATTCAGGATGACAATAACCTGCAGTAGAGATAAAAATTTCTTCTATCTCAGTACAGACATAAGCCTACACAACACTTTATTGCACGATGCTGCTCTACTAACAAATTTATCTTCTCTCTCCCTCTTATTTGGTTTCTCTCCATAGATCTTATCAAACTCCAGGACGTGCTGTGGCAGGCAAACATTTGAGTTCTCTCGTTGAGGCTGGACCCATACTGGGTGTGAAACCATGATGTTCAGTCATTGCATTTTCTGGTATCAGGCAACTCTCCAATCTGTAGCAATGGCATGTAGTGAACAGTGTCCTTGAAACTAAAGGACCTTGTTCTTGTCAGCTAACAAGAATTAACCTCTTAAAGAAAAATGCAACAAGATGAGGAATTCCAAATGACAGCTGGCATGTATTTATGCCTTGTCAGATTCCTTCCATATTACCCTGGTTATTAGCCTAGGTACCTCTGGCTCTCCTCTCTCAAATTGTTATCTGTTGGAAAAAAAATACTTTTTCCAATTCAGACAGGCTTTCTTTCGTTGTCTGTGCTGGAAAGCCTCTTCTGCTAGTGTTACAAGCAGCTGACATCAGTGAAAAAATTGTCAAAAATAATAGTTTTGGTTTTGTCAAAAGAAACAGGTACAGTCAATTAAATTATAAGGTAGAAGGTTGAAAATAAACCCAAGAAAATACTTTTTCTAAGTGTATAATTAAATAGTGGAACTCATTGCCATAGGTTGTGGTAAAAGCCCACAGAATAAATGTTTTTAAGAAGAAACTGGCCAAATTTATGGAGGAAAGTTTCACGGGGGCTACTGAATACAAGTATATACAAGTATACAAGAGTCAGAATACAAGAATACAAGAGCCAGATTTGAACTTTCCCTGAGCACTACTAACAACATCCAACAGCAGTTTTCTTGGAGTGGGTGGGTTCTAGTTCTGGCTCAACATTGCCAATCTCATTTCCTTGAATCCATTTAGTGTTTGATGAAATATGGCTATCCTGAGATATTCTTTTCCATCTATTTTTTTCCAGACAGACCTTTTGTGGGTCTAAACCTATGCAGAAAGAACATCATATGTACCATATGTATCAGTTTTGTTCCAATCCACCAATTCTCCCTTTTTCTTTTTGGTAATTTTACAGTCCATTCACTGAAGTCTTTATATGCAAGCTCTAGCCTAAACCAATTCAAAAGATTATTTGCTAGGTATATCAGTAAATATAAAAACAATAATTTGAGGTCTCCTGCATGGAAGGAAGACACGTCTCCTTTATTTACCAAGATTACAGAAAATATATTAATATTAATTGCAGTGAAAAATAAATGAAGTTTGCACTCATACAGCACTAAGTTTTAAAGAATGAGAGATGGAAAATGATAAATTAAGTTTTTGGCTTCAAGGCAGGCTCAATGTAAGCTCCTTGATGTCCATTTTCCATTGTTTCAACCATTTATACTGGCAAACTGCTTTGCATGCAGAAAATGAAATGTGAAACAAAAAAATTAAGGGTTTGAATCTGTTACTACACAGACATTGCAATATGAGTTTTTAGTGGTTTTAGAAATATTAGTTTTATCTTGTTTGGCAGGAGAATTCTTTGGAAAAGCTGTAGAGTAGATGGAGACTAAGACAGCTGAGTCTGCTGAGCCAAGAGCTTCACTTTCTTCACTCCAGCGTTCAGAGCCATAAGGAAATAAAGTACAATGTCTGAAAAAACACCTTTGTCCAATTTTGCCATCAAATCCCCATGAAACCAAATGAAAGTAAAACCCCAATGAAAGTAAAATGCACAATACTTATTTACTGATTGTAATACTGACTCACTACAATAAAGTATTCCTCTATGTTGCTTTTGTAAATATGTGTCATTACACAGTTTGATGATTCCTAACTATTCCAGGTTTTCCTTTAAAAGTCAAAACTAGATGAAGAGAATCTGTCCCAAGACAGTTTCTGTACCTTATAAATTATCATTACTAATGTTGTTGTTAACCACAAAGGCGCAGAGTCCCATTTTTGGGATTTCTAATCCATCTAAGGAAAGGAAAAAATCAGTCTCTCTCCTAAAGATTGCAAACTGGTGTGAAATGCAAAAATTTGAGACAGGCAGAGTCCATAAAATAAAGGTGAGTTTTCAAGGTGGTGGAGAAGGACGACAGCTAAAATACAGTCCTGTAGCTACTTACATTAATTTTGTACTCAGCTTGATGGTTCAAATAATACAGGTTTTTTATTTTACTTCAACTTTGTGGGGTTTTTGCGTGTTTTAATAAATAAAAGTACATGCTTCTTGTCTCTAGGGGTTGTTCTGCTTTAGGGCATTGGTGAGCCTGGGGTAGACACAGCAGATGCAATGGGTTCTTGGGGAATCCAAACTGAGAAATGGACTTCTGGACTAGATCTATGATTAGATCTTTTCTTTAAAATAAAGCTCCATTTGTGCAGTTTCACTCATCCATCTGGATAGCTTGAAAATAACTGCTTCTGCTTCTAAGTGTCTTGTTATAATTCTAAGTGTTTCAGAACTACCACTCTATTTTAAGGCTCCTTTAAAAATTAATTTGGTGTTCATTAAAGGCTTCTTCCTCACAGCCTCCTTATGAAATGCTGCTGTCTGGTTGTTTTCAGAAAGTCAAGGATCATGATAGAGTTCTTATCCTGCCTTCTGGAATTTCAGCCATTTTACCTAACAGCGAGAAATTAAATAGGAGATAAGCTATCACAGTGTTCCACTGGGGTTTTTTTTTCTATTCTTCCTGATATAGGAAGATAGGCTCTGGTTTTGTACACTTAGATTGACATTCACCATGTCTTGCAAGAAAACAATTATTCTGATTTTATCTTGGTTTAGACAAACCCAGAATTTGGAAATATAGGTGGTATTTTTGTTTATTTTTGGTTTTTTACAAGTTGACATGGGTTCCAGTCATGTGCCCACTCCTGTTTTATTATTGTTCAGTCACATGATTTTCAGATTTCAAAATTATCATCTTATTTCTGTGAAATGATAGTTTTTTTCTTGTCTCTTTTGCCAGTGCCAGAGCAGTGCCATTAAAATCTTCTCCATGCCAGGGAGAAATTTCTTGCTGTCAAAACTAAACATCTGAGAAAATAAAGGGAAATTTGACCAGATATTATTTCAGGGAATCAAAACAGAAGGACTTAATCTATTCTATGCTTTACTTTACTGAATCACAGTGATTTTCACTCTTTTTCAACTGAGTATTTTGTTTTTAAGCATGAACATTGTGTCACTGTTTGAGAATTTTACTTTTTAAATCTTAAGCCATCCTCTAGTCCCTTTTCCCACACACTTAGTATTTCAATGGACCCCTCTCTAGGCTTCACAGACACTTCCATTTGTGCTAGTTCTCATTTGAAAATGATCAGGTTATCACAAACTCCTTTTTACAGGAGTGCTGGTGCATGGCATGGCAAGGGCAGAAGTTTTGTACTCCCTACTCTGGACTGGAAAGCAGGAAGGGAGCAAGTCAAAGGGAAATGGGGTTGGGGGTGCTGTAACTTGCTCAGTTTGAGCACTTCAGCTGGACACCTTAATGATACAGTTCATCCCCAGGCTCCTTCAGTCTTTCTCATTTCATTCATACATTTTCTCAGTAAAGCAATGGTGACAGCACTCTTTTTTCTAATGTGGATCTTTGCCCACTCAGTGCTCATATGAAGTACTTAATATTTTTCATCTGAAGGTCTTGTATCTATACTTTTAGTGGTTTGGAGATTCCAGTTAATTCCTCTATTTTTTTTTTTTCCTTTTTTCCCAAGAAGCCATCAAAAGATAAAAAAAACCAAACCCAAACAACTGAGAGAAGGAAAGAAGTTGTACTCTAAACATGTGTTGCACATGATAGCAACAGCTGCAGCCCTGTTGACAATATAATACCACTGCAATCCCCAGGATATAACTCAGATACTGAATTTCAGACTGCAGAGGAATGGTGCTTGAGGATCCTTGAAAAGAATTATGTTTGGAAGGGAAAAGAAAGATTAAGTAAAACAGAGGAAGTACGCTGGTGGTCCAGTGCAGAAACCCCAAATAAAATTTGTTAAAAAAAGAGAAGTTAGTACACCCACAATAAACACATTTAGCTGATATGTACATTTTCCCCACTATAATTTTAAGTTTCAGGATTTGTTTGTTTTTGGTGCTATTAGGGACTGAAGCACATAGTGAAAGCTATTGTTTTTGTATTGATATGATGTTAACAAGAGATGAATACATGTTAATAGAGCAATGGCAGGAATAAAAATAATATAAATTATGAAATAGAAGGATATTGAGAAAAATACACTTCTTTTCTATTTCTCTTCCTTTACAATGAGCAAATGTCAACATCAGTTATAAGACAACTTTTAATCCATTTTTTCTTCTTTAATTATAGGGATGTTTGCCTTCAGAAAGAATTGATTTCAAAACATACCTGCTGCAAGAAAGAAAAACATAGACCTTGATCCAGTTTCTACTGTGAATGAAAGTTTCTACTTTGCTAACAGTTACAATAAAAAGATAAATTAAAATAATTTGTTTACAGTATGATATCTGCTTCTTCACTTTTCCTAAACCCGTTAGTTTTATGGCATAAACAGTTCCTTGGGAAGATAAGAAACACTGTGTTAACTCTTTGTCCCTAGCAATGTTGGCTGTGTTCAGTCTCCTCCTCACACTTGCATAGGAAGAGCCTACACAAGGCAGAGCCCTGTCTGGGAGCAATGCCTGAGTCCCCACTGAGCAAGGACCAGCTGAAGGCTCCTCATGTTACCTCCTCCTGGGACAATGCCCTGGGGCTGATTCACATTGCCAAGGGAAAAGGTCAGGTGCACTCTATTCCCCACAGAGCACTTTAAGCAACATCTCCTTAACCTGTGTGTGTGCCCTGGTTTTCTGTGTGCAGTCTGATGGCAGCTCTATCACCTTCTCATCACAGGCTGGTCTGAATTCCCCCATAGAAAGTTTCCATTTGCCTGCCAAAAGGACAGACAGAGATTCTGGAAATCTTTGTTCAGCCTTCCTACAAGGGAGATGTAAGCACATCCTACAAGGGGGATTTGTATCAGCCTAAATCTGAACTCTTGCAGAGGAATGAGGTCATAGCAGTAGACTCTTGTTAGAGCTGTGGGGAGAAATGACCAATCATAGAACATCAACTTATTTAACCTACTTTGGTGTCTAGTTTAGAACTGAGTGAATCACATCATGGAAATAATACACCCTGAAGTTACTGTAAGAAGGTTTTCCAGTCACTAACATCAACATTGTAGGTTTCATCATTGGCAGATGGTTCTATGCAAGGAGCTAGGCTTCAGAAGGAACCCAGAATTTGTCTCCTCACCAAATGTAGGTGTAGCCATACCCAGATATTTACCTCCCAGTTTAAGCAAAAGAAGTAAAAACACAGAGGTAGGTTTAGCAATGTAGTGTCTCTGTGCAGGGTTCACTGCTGTCCCATCAGTGAGGGTAGTCTTTACACAGCAGGGGACAACAGGATCCAGAATGCTCCCAGGCAAGAAAGCAATTGACTGATATTCACCAGAACTCGTAAAAATAGTAAAACAAATTGCATGTGATAGAAAATCAGGACCTCACAGTTAAGCACTAAGTTTGGTACATCCAGATATCACTGACTGTCAGACTACCCCATTTTTGAAAACACTTTATATATGTCATTGCACATACCTCTGCCTTACTGCTCATTTAAGTTCCATGGAACAATCAAAAGTGTGAAAGGAAGAGAATTCACTGGAGGTTTCTGTTTTTCCAGGTTAATTTTCTTCTAACACAAGAGTAACAGAGCAAGAAAGGAACATCTAAAGATACCTACAATCAGTCCTGCAGTAGTGTTTAAGCAAAGTCTGTGATATTTCACACAGAAATGGACTTTCAACACTCACATCACCCATCCCTACATTGTAACCAAAGGACAGGTGTGGACAACTGAATTGGGCTAACTCTCAATCTGCTATACAGAACTTTTTTTGGATGATGTTGACCCTCCCTTTCTTTAGAGATGGGCAACCCTATAGGTAACCATTCTGACTCTGAAAACAATCAAAAAAATTTGATCAGTGCCTGGAGATATATTACAGAGGATATATATATATTTCTTTTAAAAATGGAATTAGTTGGATTTTTTTTTCTTTTTTTTTTGTTTTGTTGGGGGTTTTTTCCCCCATTTTTCACTCATCACTATTCTCCTTTTCCTCCTGCTCCAGACAATGGTGGTGAATGTTCTTAGTGAAACACACTTTCTGCCCTCTTGGCTCACTTAGAGCAATTCCAGTGGAAAATAAGATACCCAACACATACTCCTTCACATCTCAGCTAGGTCAAGGAACTCAGACAGTCATAATAAACTAAATTATTCTCTTAATCCTCAGAACTGTCAGATATTTGAAGCCATGTAGCTTCCTTTTGTGTATGCCACTCATATAAATGGATAATTTTTTAATATCTAAATGGATAGCAAGTGTAAGCAAAAAAAAATATATACAAGAGATAATAATTTAATAAATTTACTCTAATTATTTCATGCTACTTTGACCTCCAGTCAATATTACCTATCAGTATTTTTTTTGATTGGTATCTGAGCCTGAGCTTGGATTGAATAGCCTGCAAAATCTTGCTAAAACACAGTAAATTCAAACATAGATGGTTGGGAAAATGCTCAGGCAAACTTAAGCTTGTCTTTTAGGGAAGAAGCTTTAAAAGATTGAATTTTCTGAGATTAATAATGTTCATCCCTTCTTGAATTATATTTCCTTTTTTCCCCCCTCTTTTTCCTTTTTTTCTCTTTTAATTTTTCTTTTAAATTTTTCTCCCCCCGAACAGTTAATTTGCAAATTTAATGTTTTCAGTCAGCTTCTGAAAATCAGTATCAGAACATTATTTACATCTTGAAGCCAAGCTGTGTCTGGAGAATTTCAATCACGTCACTTTTATGAGCTTCTACAAACTGAATGTTGAAAAGTCTACTTGTGGCACTTTTCTTTAAAGCCAAGTAGGAAGCAGAGGAGAAGAAAAAACTGAAAAACAGATAGAAACTTTGCACTATTAATGCATGTTTCATTTTTCAGTATTAATAATTCCTCAGTGCATCTGTATTAATATGATATTGTTGCCGTGGATTTGATTTAGAATAGCTTTATATATAAGCTATGCTCTGATACTGAATTTCATTTCACAAAATCCATGCTTAATCTGGCCTTAATGGAAAAGAAATGTTAGCAAGAAGATGTACAAGCTATTCTTCACAGCTGTGGAGGATGTTTCATGCCTCATACACAGTACAAAGGAGAACAAAAATCTGAACTAGAAGAAATGGTCTCAAAAAACTAATTTAAGAAAGAAAGTTGGCAGTATCATGTTAACAGATGTAAAAGAGATACAGCAAAAACACTATTAAATTGTTGGTTAACATAAAGTGACAATTCTAACACGAAGAATTTAATAATTGACATAGCAGATCTGTGTCACAGCCACCCCTTATCATTTACATTATCTGAGTGAAAATAATGGCTGACAAATCAGTCATGCAGAGACAAGAGTTTGAGAATGTCCAGGTGCTTTGCCAGTCCCAAAGAACTCTCACCCTATATTTTATTAAAGTGGTATGGCCTGCTAATGGAAAGAAGATGAAGTTAAAAACCACATTTGCTTCTGAAGTAATCTTTCCAGTCTCATTAAAGTCAATCGAACTGCATGAAGCAATGAAAAGCAAAATTTGTCCTTATATATTCCTGCAGGAACAACCTATCCAGCAGCAGAAATGAAGTCCCAGCAGACATTAAAGTTATATGTCTTTTCCCGGTAGGGCCTGATTGGATGGATTCAAATTAAATCTTGCTGCTTCTAGGTTTTACTGTTAAGCCGTTTGACTTTGAGGTAATTGATAAACCTGTCTGACTACTGATATATTGAAAATGGAAGTGATATCTCAGAATGGGCTTTTTTTTTTTAAGACTGATAAAAAGTAATCACTGTAAGTGGATGTGGGTAAAGGTTAGAACAATGGGAGTTCCAGTGTATCTTAACAACAATAAGCATAGAATAACAGACCATAGAATCAGGGCCCTACACAGCACCATCCTGTGTCTGTCACACCCTGTGCCTGAGAGCACTGTCCAAACACTTCTTGAGCTCTGTCAGGCTGGTGCTGAGACCACTTCCCTGGGGAACCTGTTCCACTGCCCACCACTGGATGCTCTGGGTGAAGAACCATTTTCTAAAACCAACCTAAACCTCCCTGACACAGCTTCAGGCCATTCCCTCAGGTCCTGTCACTGTCACCACAGAGCAGAGATCAGTGCCTGCCCCTCCTCTTCCCCTCAGGAGAAAGCTGTAACTGCAGTGAGGTCTCCCCTCAGTCTCCTCCAGGCTGAACAGACCAAGTGACCTCAGCCACTCCTCACACGGCTTCCCCTCAGGACCCTTCACCACCTTTGTTATCCTCCTTTGGACACTCTCCCATGGTTTAATGTCCTTCTTACACTGTGACACCCAAACTGCCCCAGCACTGGAGGTGAGGCTGCCCCAGCCCAGAGCAGAGCAGGACAATCCCTCCCTGGTCCAGCTGGTGATGCTGGGCCTGCTGCCCCCAGGACAGGGTTGGCCCTCCTGGCTGCCAGGGCACTGCTGGCCCCTGTTCAACTTGCCACTGACCAGGACCCTCAGGTTCCTTTCCATGGCACTGCTCTCCAGCACCTCATTCCCCAGTCTGTCCATACATCCAGGGTTGCCCTGTCCCAAGTGCAGAATCCAGCACTTCTCCTTATTAAACTTCATATGCTTGGTGATTACCCAGCCTCTAATTTATTGGGGTGTCTCTGCAGAATCTCTCTGCCTTGATAATTTGTATCTTCCGTCAAAGCATTGCACAAACATGAATATGTCAACCCTTGCAATCATGTTCAATTGTATTTGTCTTTTTTATAGTTGAGAAAAGTAGAATATTAACAAGCCATATATTATGTTCAACATTGCAGCACCCAAAGTCATGTAGTGATACAAGGGCTTCAAACTGAAAGACAAGAGGCCTAAATATAAGGAAGAAAATTTTTAGTGTGAGAGTGATAAGGCTGGAACTTCCCAGAAAAGTTATGGATGCCCCATTCCTGGAAGTGTTCAAGGCCAGGCTGTATGGGTCGTTGAGCAACCTGGTCTAGTTGTTCTAGGGAGGTATCTCTACCTACAGCAGGAGGGCTGGAACTAGGTCCCTTCCAAACCAAATAATTTTATAAGTGTCTCCACTGTTTCTAGTTGAAAAGTCCTGAGATTGTTGGCACCCATGCTACACCAATCCCTTTTCGTTTGGATTTTCTTCAAGTTCAGATGGATTTTCATCTGGATCAGATGAACTTGAGGAAAAGGGAAGAGAGGAGTCTATGCAGCTACACCCTTGGTCCTTTCTACCTTACTCTGTAGGTGCTTGACAGACACAAGGTAGATCAGCAACATTATTGTCCTCCAGCTTTGTATAATCTTAAGCCTGTAGATTTCTCAGTTTTCTGATGTATGGCTCACCATGAAGTTGTGCCCCCAGGTACATGAAAACCACTGTGCTGGCACACAGCTCATTTAGTGCCTAGGCTGTATCACAGCCTTTCTTGCCTGTGTTGCCCGGGAGGATTCACATGGAATTGCCAATATCTAGTTCAGGTACCCATAAATAAAGTTATGGTTTTGTTGCTGATGGCAGGAAAGAAACTCCTGGGAGGCAGATGATGGACAACAGTGAAACATCCTGTGTGTGTCTAGGTGCTGATTCTCTTGCTAATTTTACAGATATGTTTAAAGTTGAGATCCTGACCCTGGCTACCATTTTCTGACACTGCTGACTGCTACCCAGCAGCATGGCCACCATCATCCAACTAAATTCTTCTGGAGGATGTGCTCCACAAGATATGTGATCATACCAGCTCACTGACACACATCTCAGCTGTGGGAACACAACCTGTGAAGAAGGATACATGTCACTACTCCCTTTCAAAAGAAGCAGAAGGGAATGTAGTGGCACTTGGTGTCGGTAGTCCATGATCTTCCTGTCTTAGTTCTTTCTGCATCTTGACTAGGAAGTTACAGAAGGAGACAGAAGCTTTTCTTATGATGAGTCCATCTTTCCCCTGTCCTTACTTTCCCAAAAGTTCTACTGATCCACTTCTACCCCCAAATAAGATACTATCTCTTTATCCCAAAGATCAATTTTGCCAAAACGCAGCCTTGAACAGAGAAGGTAGAAGCATATGCACCTTTTTTCCCTTCTGTCAACAAGGTGCCTCTTCAGCACACTGATGAGTAGGAGAAGGTCTTTCTTCAAATTAAGGTCAGGCTGATCACATACATATTTCTACATTAGAGTGGTTTTTGGCTATTCCCATAAGGAATTTAACTGTTTGGCCTTACAGAAGCTTTTCATTTTGCTTGCTTGTCTCAGCTGTAACACCACAGATATTATAGATAAGAAAGACTCACTTATAAGTCTCACAAAAGTAGTGGATGCTTTAAAAAGATATCATCATTTATTGCACACATGGGTGAGGGAGATGTGAATTCATGTATTTATTTTTTTAATAGCTATGAGAATTGGGATAACTAATTTACAGTTTATCTGCATGGTATTTTATAGTAGGGAAATATGAGAGGAAGACACAGGAGAAACACAATTCATATTTCTGCATTTTATATGGAAGAGGAGATAGCAAATAAGGAACTTTATCAGTATTTTAGCCTTTGTGAGGAAGATTTCAGAAGGGCATTTTTATATCTTATACATCCTATTTGTCTATGTTGTGTTTAGCAGCTGTTTTGATGGCCATGAGAGTTCAAGAAATATGTTTCTGGCTATGCTTTCTTAGCCATGGGCAAAAATTTTACTTTAGCACTGAAGAGCACTAAAGAAAGCCTTCCAACATGAAGGGCATGAAGTACCCTAATACAGAACATGCCAACATGGAATGCATACATGGGACACTCCCACCACCACAAACTGTGGTAGGACACAAATGCAGAAATTATGAGAGCTGTGAAGGCATGTGTGCAGAAAGACAAAAAAAAAAAGGGCTATGGTATAGCCATCACACAAAGAACTTATGACATGAATATCCCACATGAATACCCCACAAGATAGTCCATTCCAGAAGGTAAAGTCATTGAGCAGGAAACATATGAGATGGTCTGACTGCACTGGGGGCCAGGGATTCCCTCCTGATATGATAAGTGAAGGTATATCCTAAATACCTTCCAGGTTTTCATGTTATGGGAGTATGAAATTACTTTTATAGGTCTGTGTCTCGGGGATTCACTCATCATCACACAGAGGTTCTTAAGAGCTCCAGACACAGAAAGTGTAAATTAACATGAGAAACACAAAGCTGCTCTCTTTCACTCCATTTCACACACATAACCATAAATCAGAGAGTGAGGAAAGTCACTGGAGGCAGAAACCCTCATTTGGCTTTAAGTCCAGATTTCAGCTTTTTCTGTAAATTTGTTATTGTATCTGTCTTTGTAATATGAGCTGAGAGAAGCTGTAGAAATCCACGAGGGGAAGCTCTTCCAAAAATGTTTTATTCCTTCAGCCTTTTAAACAGCTAGTTTCTTTCTGAGGAAAAGCTGACAACTACACCAGACTCTGTTGAATTATGTATTGTACATTTGGGGAGCAAGCTGCAGTGAGCAACGCAGTGAGCAAAGCTTTCCATATGCATTTGTCTAAGGATAAGAGACAAATCCTAGTCCAAGAGGTGATAAACCCAGTGGTTTGTGTTCGAATCAGTTATAGCTGTGCTCAAAAATAATACCTTGCAAGTGCATATTAGGAGCAATGGAGCAAAAAATTACACATGCAAATGTAACTCAAGACACTGAGCCTTGTTGTTGGAAAAAGAGTCTTCTCTTTTGTAAAAGAGCACTGAAGAGGAGAGCTGTTTGCAGGGTTATTGTGCATTCTGTCTTCTGAATTATGAGCCTTATTGACAAAGAGAGCAGGTGTAAGAAAGTCTGAACTCAGGTAAAAGAGTGAGGTATAGCAGCATTGTAGGACAACATTGAACCATAAATTCCGTGGCTGCAAAAAAATCTTCCTAATTATGATGTTCACTATTACCCTGTAGATGGGGAAAAAGTGAAGGTTAGGTCTTGGCATTAGTAATCATGTACCTGAATATTAATACCAAGTGCTCCAATAAGATAATATTGTACAGGTGCCATGGTTTTACCCCAGCCATCAGACAAGCCTCACACAGCCACTCACTCCCTCCCAGCAATAGTATCAGGGAGAGAATTGGAAGGTAAAAGCTGGAAAGTTCATGGATTGGGACAAAGACAGTTTAATAGGGAAAGCAAAAGCCACTCACACAAGCGAAACAAAACAAAAAGGAATTAAATTACTTTCTCCAAGTGTAGGCAAGTGTTTGGCCATCTTCAGAAAAGCAGGGCCCTATCACATGTAACAGTGACTTGGGAAGACAAATACCATCACTCTAAAAATTCCCACATGCACTTTCTTCCTTCTTTCCCCCAGTTTATATACTGAGCATGATGTCATGTGGTCTGGAATACCCCTTTGGTCAGTTAGGGTCACCTGTCCTATCTGCACCTTATCCCAACTTCCCAAGCACCCCCAAGATCCCTGCCAGGATGGGAGTACAGAAAACTTAAAAGGCTTTGTCTCTTGTTTAAGTCCTGCTCAGAAATAATAAAAAACTCTCTATATTATCAACCTTCTATTCAGCACAAATAAATAACATAGCCCCATACATACACAGTCCCAGCCACTGGGAAAAAAATTACTTTACCCCAGCCAACCAGCACAACAGGTTCAATGTCAAAACCACAAGAAATGGCAAAAAGAGGAAGAAATGCTTATGCAACATCCCCACTCCACCTGACTGTAACCCAAACACTTGGTAAATGACAAAGCTAAGCACAGTAGATTTGACAAAGTTGTTGGGAGAGCAGAACACCTCTGCAAGCCTTAGGATCCTTCATTTACACAAAGAGATTCAAGTGCATTGCTCCCACTCCTTGCCGTGTAGACAGCATGATTCCCTGCCATGAAACATCTGGCCTTGAAGTTCCTGACTCTAATTAACATTCTTTTTCCACCAGCTATTTTCCCTCACCTAGATAATTTTTGAAATAATTTGCTACTGCTCAGTGTAAAGGTAGGTCCTTGATACTTCTAAAGGTGCCTGGTAAATTCAGCCTCTGGATATTCATTCCCTTGAAAGGTGTTGTTCAGGTTAAGCATCTGCTCTGTTGGTGGTAAATTAGCAATAAACAAGTTGTCTTCTGGATGCTAACAGCAATAATATGTTAACACAGTTCCAGAAAACCAAAAAAAAAAACCACCAGACAACTATTTAATAGAAATTGTTCAATATTGGAAATTTATTACTGCTAAAAACTTCAGATGTTTGTAACACACTGATGTCTTAGAATGGCTGTGGGCTCTGCCCTGAGGAGCAGACCACAAGCCCAGGATTTTGTTGACAGAAGTTATTTGTGTTCATTGAATTAAGAACACTGCTGACTCTCCTAACAACAAAAAGAGCGCATGATTGACAGTAAGATGGGAAAATGGTGAAAAATATGGGTGAAATGCGAGCAAAAGCATTGAAATGAGAGGAAGGAAGACTAACAGGAGATGAGATACTGAAGGGACAGATTATGAAAGGATAGGTCAAAGTGGATTCTGCCCCTGTGGTTTCTGGATGAGATGCTGACCCAGAAGCATTAAAATTGTAGAATTGTAGAATTATTTTGGTTTAGAAATATCTTCAAGATTATCAAGTTCAACCACTAACCCAAGACTGCCAAGTCCACCACTAAAGCATAGCCCAAAGTGCCACATCTACATGGCTGTTGCATGGCTCCAGGGATGGTGACTCTAAGCCTGTTCCACGCTTGTCAATGCTTTAAGAATTTTTTCCTATATATCCTATCTAAAATGACAATAGATAATTTATTTTCTATTTTTACACTTTCTTTGACATTACATTTGGAAGTATACACCTACTAATACAGAGGAGTTTTGGCACAAGAAGAAAGATTTATAAGGCTGGCAGCCTCAGATGGCACATTTAAGTTCTGCAGAAAGATAAGAGTCACTAATAGGAAGGCAATTCCTGGCTGCAATCACCTCTACTGCCATGCAGCTGTTACCTGAATAGGGTTTCATTTGTGAGGATAAAAGTTACTAAATCTGGCAAATAAACATGAATTTCAAAATAACAGATATATGCATTCAAATTTTTCTAATTTTTTCCCTTAAAGAGAGAAAATTTGGAAGGGCTCATTTTAGGAGCTGTGGGACAGCTCATGCAGATTGAGCAGGATGTACGGGATTACACCAGGAAAATAACTACTTGAAGCACTGGCATAAGAACAACAAAGGATCCTGACTGGGTTAATGACATTCAGTTGAAAGAAGACAACAGAGGTAAAATTCCACTAGGTGGAATAGCTGAAGCAAATATTAACAGGCTGTGTGTGGAAAGATAAGTTTTGGGCCAACACATCCTATTATCTACTTTACTTGGAAGAGGAGCAGAAACAGTCAAAATACACATTCCTGCTCATGCTTGGGAACAAGCAGAAACAGTACCTTTTATGAAGTCTTCCTGCATCAAAGAGAACATTTTTTACCCTAGATTTTCCAAATTTAGGCTCAGGTAACTAAAACAGAATTTTAGTTATTTGATAATATGGTAGTATTAGTAGCAATAGTTTTATAGATATATTAACTAAGATAGAAAAAAATAAATCTTCAGATTGAATAACTGTTTCATTAATGAATTATTTAAAGTACTAATAGGCAAATATTCTGTTTTGCTGTCACTTAGCTACAGGAGTCTATTTTGCAATGGTGGAATTAAGTCCAGCCATTTCTCCAGTCAGTGGAGTGACAGACTAGAAACCTCCTCCATCAGCAAGACTGTTTATCAAAATACTCAGAATGTCAAGTATACCTTGAAGGATAAGAGCTTTATTGACTTCAGTGCAAAAATGCAGCTAAGGTGGACTACAAAGGAAGAATTTAGAAATGTTGCATGGTTGTGTGGGAATGGTGACAGTAAAATCCCAGCTGAAGATAAGACTTGTAAGGGATACTGAGGGCATCAAGAGCTTCTATCTCTTTATTAGTAACAAAATGAGGAACAAGGGAAATGTGGGACTGATGCTGAGTGGGACAGGGTGAAAGTGGACACAAAGTACTTTGGGATGAGAGGAATAGGCCTTGAATTAGGATGAGAAGAAATGACCTTTAATTGTGCCAGGAGAAATTTAGATTGGATATTAGGAAAAAAACTCTCCAATGAAGGGGTTATTGGAACAGGCTGCCCAGAGAAGTGGTTGAGTCACCATCCCTGGAGATATTTAAACTTGTAGATGTGACACTTGGGGACATGGTTTATTGGTGCACTTGGCGGTGCTGGGTTAACAGTTGGATTTAGTGTTCTTAGAGGTCCTTTCCAAGTTAAAAAATTCTATGATTCTGTGATTATATTTTTAAAGCTCTTTAGTTTCAAAATGCAAGCAATGTTTTCAATATTTGCTAAAAACGGAAACAAGTATCTTTCTGAAAGGAGAGCACTTTTTCTTGAAAGCATTTATACAAAACATTCCAATATTTTCAAAATTTTCTTCTGCTTATTTAAAAAAAAAAATGTTTACAGAAGAGAGAGAAAATTTTGAAGACTTGATCGCTAGATGTTGATGGGCAGCTGTTACTTACTCTGCAACTACTTTTATTCTCAGTTTATTACATTTGAAAACATTTTGTCCTGCTTGAGGGACTGTGTCAGGGTCTTGATTCTCATGGATAACTTCAGGAAGATAACACTTTAGTCACCATAGGACTGCCTGGGAAAATACAGAGAATTCCTTTCCCCAGTTCTCACCTCCTGCTGAAATTCTCCCACTTTCCACCTTTTGTTGCTGGTATTTTTGACACAACATCATTCTGGAAATTGGAAACCAATGTAGCTGTGGTCAAGCAATATATCTCACTCCTTTGTGCACCTGGTCAGTAGTCTCTTGTGTCGCTGAACTTGGTACAGATGGTTTACGTTGCTGAAAGACCCACCACACTCCTACTGCTATATGATCCACAACCAGGATTTGGTTCCTTAAGCAGAAGATATTAATTTTAATTTGGAAGTATGACTAAAACACCCTCATGAATTTCAAAGATCCATTAAAATCTACTTAGAGAATATAAATATATTCTGAATATTTGTTACACTGAAAAAAAAACTTTTGGAACACTAATGTATATGTGTTCCATAACAAATATAGAAGAAGCTTTGGTTACAACACAGCAGTTTTTCTCAAGTCTGCATTTCCTGGATATCGTTAGAATTTTAGAGTCAATAAAAGATATGACATTTACTGCAATGCATTAAGTCACATTTATTCTACTGTTCTTAGAAGTTGACCTGGGGGAGGGGCACTTCCAATAACACTCAAATCTGAACTCAACTCCCAGTTTCATCACTGAAAGTCACACAAGTATGTTAAATGCATAAATGTCTTCCTGACCCAATTACTCTTAATGGAATATACATAGTAAAAATCAATGTCGCCATCTTTCGAGTGATGCACTCAGAATGCTTGAAAATTAACCTCTAGTGCATTCATTCATTTTCAAAACTTTTGCCTACTTGTGTAACTTTTGCCTTTGTGAATTAAGGCAATCTGTTATCAGTGGGTAAGCAGCATTCTTCTGCAATGTCTCAATGAGAAATAAGGAGATAAGACAATTGCAGTACAAGCCAGGCTGTCACATGGACTTCAGGAAGTGGTCTGAAATTGTTCACTTGATGCTTGCCAGGGCTGAAGATTGCTTAGAGGAAGGAAAATTTCTTTGAAACAAACTGCAAGTGAGCTTTGAAGACTTGTTTTAGGTGTTTCTGTCCTTTCCAGCTTTGTGTCAGAACTTATGTCAGGTTTTGAGGAGCGGCAGCGCTAGCCACAATGATTTCCAAGCCGATACCTGAATTTCCATTGCATGAGCAAAAGTCAATCTGGACAAAGACACAGAAAACAAACAGGACTTGCTAAATGTGAACTCAAATCCTCCTATGCTACCACTGTGACAGGGATGGTAACTTATGGCAAGCTAGTGAAACAATTAGATAGATATAAACCACTGCAGAGAAATTTTCAGAAGTCCATCTAGCAGACTCCTAAATTCTTTCTCTCCATGTAGGAAACTGCCATCTGACAGCTGAAAAAAGACATTTCCAATCTCTCCAGCTATCAACACTAGCAGTGCTGTGCCTCAGCTCCTTGGCTGTTCACCTTTATGTTCACCAGTGTGCAGGAGCACATAGTGAGAACTCTAACCAGACAACACAGCCCTCTGCTCCCAGTTTCAGACACAGCATTTCCCTGCAATGGTTTTGCAATTAATCTTGTCTGACATGTGTACCTTTACAGTTTACTTCAGGAATACCATGCTTCCCCTGAAGAAAAGCACTCTGGATGAGTAAATAATGAAAACATCATTGTATAATTATTTTATTGTTTTTATATATTTTTATGTATTAGTTAAAAGCAATTTTCACTTAAATTATTGATGCTAGGGTTTTCTTAGACAAGCAGAATTTGATTTTTTTTTACAGTCAATTACTGTATAGTTTAGTCCACTCAATTTTCCAAGATATTGCAGGGTGACTTGCAGGACAGAAGTTCACTGCTCCAAGTATTTTTTTCAGTTTTACTTTCTTTTCTCTTTCTTTCTGTCCAAATATGATATTCAGCAATCAGATCTCATTAATAGCTTCAGAACATTCATGCTGTTAAAAGATATACAGATGTTGATACTGATGTTTCTGAAGTCAAGATTCAAAATTATTCTTGTGGGAAAAATTCTTGAAGCCAGTGAGTATAACAGTTTCTGCAGAAACTTTCCATGACTTGATGCTCATCCTGGGTAATTATCATAACCTTCTACTTTTTTACAGGTGTTTCTTGTTTTTCAAATAATAAGCTGGAATCCATACAACATACACCGATATTTTTCAAACAATTAACATCATTTGTGACTCTCATTATGACCTACTTTTTTTACATGTAGCCAACATTTGGCAACAGTTTGTCCTGGGGTGACTTTACCTTTAAGATAGCTTTGGGAGCTAAGGAAGTTGAAGCTGCTGGTGGCTGATGGGAGTCTTTTCTCCTGAACAATTATCGGTCATTTCTGAGAATTGGCGGTGGTTTTAACCATCCAGAAGTGAGATCAACTTGTGAACACCCCCTTAAGATGTAAAGCCAGGGCTGTCCTATTCTCTTTGGTTTCCAGCTTCTGAAGAGGTGACAAGGCTGTGTCTCAGCCTCCTCCCCTCCTCCAGGCTGGACAAGGCCACGAGGGCAGGGGGGGATAAACGGAGCCGGCGGGCCTGGCTTGGTTTGCAGTTTCTGCTGCTGGACTGAAACTTGACACCATGAACACTTACAGCTTTTCCAAGACTTTAACTCTTTTACTACCTTGATGAGACTTAAAGATTACTCCTTTTTCTCAGAGAGACAGAGAGAGAGAGAATCAACATGAAAAAGACATCATAAAACCATCAAAGACAGTGAAGAAAAGAATTAAGTTTTAGATGGGGAAGAGAGAATAAGGAGATGCTTTAATAAGCTGAAATATTTTTCTGTTAAAGCTATGGAGATGGACAATAGTGTTCTGAAAAAACTCCTTTTATTCATGACAGAGTATATTGGGAGGAATAGAGTATGTCAAAGTGTGGATTTTAAGCAAAAGGTTGTAGGAGTAGTTGTGATACAGTGAGGTGCTGGAACAGAGGGGGAGAAGTAATAGTTGAAGATTTGGAGCTGTTGAGAGGCAAAGAGAAAACTTCTGTTTCCAGGGAAGCTCACAGAGACAGATGAAAAGAACTTTTGCCTTTGAATAACTCATCCTTAAAAATGACATCCCTAGACTCATGACCCATACACACCTCAGAGTGATGTGAAATGGGAGGAGAGATCTGATGACAGATTTCCAGACAGCTGGCATCAGAGAAGTAGAAAGCTGTAACAGAAATAGTTTTCTTGTGAGAAACTCCATAGATTAGCAGAAGAAGACTTCTGTTTCTCTACAAAGGCAGATGGAAAGACTATAGCAAGAATTGAGACTGTTGTAAACACCAAAGTTTTTTGTCTCTATGTTGTCATGTGAACAAGGGAATGGTTGGGTAGTGGGGGAAAAAAGGGTTTTCTGGAGGTTTTATTCTGGTTTTCTTATTCTTGTAGTTTTGTTAATAAACTTTCTTTATTCCTTTTAAGTTTTAAGCCTGTTTTGCTCTTGTTCTAATCCATATCTCACAGCAAGAAATAAGTAAGTTTTCTAGTGATTTTTTTAGTTGCTGCTTTAAAACCACAACATTTATTTGGTGCATTGGCCGGGAAACGAAATTAGCAAATCTAAACCACTACACAGTTAAGAGTGTATTTATATATATATATAACATTCCATGTTACAGGATATTTTCCTAAGTATAATGTGCATAGAAATCTAGACCTGAGAACCCATGATGTCTCATCCAGAAGCTGAGCTGCTGAACCAGGAATGGAAAGCTCAAGGCTGTAGAAAAAAAGACAAACTCTAGCTCAGCTACACAGATTAGCAGCAAGATTGCTAAAATGGAAGGAGACCTGAATCTCCAAATACTAAACCTTGAAACCTTATTTCCATTTGTTGATTGCTGATTGCATAATGAGAATTCAGTGGCCAGGGGTGAGAAACAGTAGTTTATAGATATTCTAGTCAGTGGATTTATGATCAGCATCAATTGCATGTACAGAGATAATTTTGAGAGGTAACTTTATTCCTCATTTCAGCAATGAAATCTGTATGAAAGGGGCTAAGAAAATAAAATATAAGTTTTTTCAGAACCAGACAACTACTTAGCTTTTCAGATAAGGGTGTTCTCTGCATGAATTTCTAGTTAAAACAAATTTTCCTCTGCTTAAGAGGTAAGCCCGTGTTCTCTTTTCTTTCCCTCTTTTAAGCATTTTAAAGTACCTATTACCAATGCTTGAATAACTGATTCTTAATTTCAGTGCCATTGCAGAATCCTCACAATCTGTCCAAGAATAAGATGCTATAAAACATTGCTTTTTAAAAGAGAAAAAAAAATGCACCCCAGAATCTGCTACTTTTCAATTCCACAGACACCATAGTTTATTTTTTTTAAATCCACTGATTATTTAATAACAAACTTTGCCAGATGGCTGCCCATTCATGGAGATTTCAGAGCACAAAGACAACCAAAGTGAAATGTCAGGTGAAAAAACACAGGTGAAAATACAGCCATCTGTCATGGGGTAGCTTTACCTATAAGACAGCTTGGAAAGAGGGGAAGTTGGAGCTGCTGGTGGCTGATGGGAGTTTTTCCTCCTGACTAATTATCAGTCATTTCTAAGAATTGACAGCAGATCTGACCATTAAAAAGTGAATTCAACTTGTAAACACCCCCTTAAGAAGTACAGACTGAGTTCTCTTGCCCTCTTTGGTTTCCGGCTTTTGACAAGGTAACAAGGTCTGTCCTGGCCTCCTTCCCCCCCTCCAGGCCGACAAGGCCGCAGGGAGCAGGGGGGAGAAGCAGAGTCGGTCAGCCGAGCTTGGTTTTCAGTTTCTGCTGCGGGACTGAAACCTGACACTATGAACTCTTGCAGCTTTCCTAAAGCTTTTAATTCTTTTACTACCTGGATAAATGAACAGATTACTCCTTTTTCTCAGAAAAGACAGAGAACGAGAAAGACAATCAACATGCAAAAAACATCATAGAACCACTAAAAACAGTGAGGGAAAGAGCTAAGTTTAAATAAGAAAGAGAGAATAAGAAGATGCTTGCTGCTGAAATATCTTTCTGTTACAGCTATGGAGATGAACGATAGTAGTTTCAAAGACTCCTTTAATTCATGACTAGAGTATGGGAGGAATAGAGTATTCAAAGTGTGGACTTTAGAGAAAAGAGAGTAGTTGTGATACTGTGAGTTGCTGGAAATGAGTAAAGTGAAGATTTTGAAGCCTTGGGGGGACAAGGGAAAAGCTGTTTTCCAGGAAGGCTCACAGAAACAGATGAAGAGGACTTCTACCTTTGAATACCTCATCCTTAAAATAGCATCCCTGGACTCATTGACCTATGCACACCTTGGAGTAGTGTGGAATAGGAGGAGTGAACTCTAAAAATTCTATAGATTGGCAGAAGGAGACTTCTGTTTCTCTACAAAGACTGAAAAAAAGACTCTAGCAAAAATTGAGACTGTTTTTGACCACCAAAGTTCTAAAGTTTTTTTGTCTCTATGTTATCATGTGTACAAAGAAATGGTCAAGTAGTGAAAGATAAAAGGGTTTCCTGAAAATTTATTCTAGTGTTCTTATTCTTATAGTTTGTTAATAAACTGTCTTTATTCCTTTTAAATTTTAAGCCTGTTTTGCTCTTATTCTAATCCATATCTCACAGCAAGAAATAAATAATTTTTTTTAGTTACTGGTTTAAAACCACGACACCATCAAAGTTTAAGAATAAGAGGAACACAGTCTTCAAAATTAGTCTTCTATTAGGATAGATCTGTAGCTAAATTATAAAAAGAAGCAAAACTAAGAACCTAAAAAGCAGGAGAAACCAAAAGTGGAGATGGAAGCTGGGTGGGATTTCATGCAGTGGCCCAAGCATTGTATGCATGGCATACATGGTAGTGGTGTTTTGCAGCAGGGGCAGGAAACCATTCATACACTGTAGCTTTTGTTTCCCCCTACAAAGTACCTAGGATTAACATGAATATGTGTCATCTTAAATATTAATTAATCATTTGCTGCTCATTGGCCGTGCTAACACACATCTTATAATAAGCAATTGTTGGTGCCTGAGCACACCTCAGCCAGTGCTCCTCCAGAGCCTTTCCTTTTCTGCTGCTGAAGTGAAGGATGTTTTGCTAACACTTATACATCTGTCAGCAGATGTGTTTTACCTGGCAGTTAGTTCTGATGGTCTGATAATTAAATTCTTCAGTTGCTCTAAATCTCTTAATTTTAAGCACATTTTAGTCAGTTTCTTGATCTCAAATGCATTACTGTACTTTCCAGGCCTTTGTTTTATTCTTCTCTCTTTGATGATTTGGTTCATTTCCAGGTTAAACTCCATGGGACAGGAGCTCTTTTATTGTACATGTTTGCTCAGAGGCAGCTGAATTCTGACTGACACCTCTAGGTACAACTACAACACAAGCCCACTGGTGTTTGCTCTTTCTAAAAGAAGAAAAGCGCTCTTCCATTTTTATTTAGATAAAACCTTGCAAACTCAGATTTAGTTTTCACTTTTTCCCTATCCATTTCAATACAAAGTAATTGAAAATTAAAGGAAAATATGGTTGTAGGTTTCCTGATACTGAAGTTACTTAAGTTAGCCAATAAAGCATGAGATCCACAGCACCTAATTAGACTTGCACTGTAGCTTCAGATGCTAACAAAAGGCTAAAATAAATGGAGATCTGTGTCTGATCAGTAGATATCTCCAAGAGAAAAACTTGTTGCACAATTTAGACAAGATAGCCTCTCAGGAGGGATTTCAAGAACACTTGCCTTTACTGATTAAATAGGATGTACTTGCCTGTGGAAGGTGAGTTCTCAAGGTTACACACCTACACTTGATTAGATTTGTTTGGGACAGCTTTCTGTCACTGAAGCGGGATGACAAGGGCACAGCCTGTGTGCAAGTTACAGTCAGCTCTCTTACCCTCCTAAAAACGGTAGCTTCCTTTAAAGCACCAACAGTAATTTTTGATCCCACCTAAGTTCTGCTATCATACAAATTCTTCAGGGGCTCTGTTTGAAAAAGTGTTACTTTTCAGAGGAAAATATTTTTAGGATCATTCTATCAATTAAACTCTATAAATCTTTAAGTCTCAGTATTTACTTCCTGTCCCAGACTTTTTAATTTACTAGAATATGTGTATCCTACATCTTCAAAAACCCAGAGCAAGTTAGGTAAACTGGATCCTACACAGAAAGCCTACCCCAGGCACAGACTTAGCCACATCCCTGAAACCAATATTCTCTTTTTGGATACTGAAGGAAGGCAAGAAAAAGATGTGTAGGCTGCAACCTGAAAGATGAAGAGAGTGCTTTCTATTTATAATTCTTGTACTAGTGTTTTGAGAAATTGCTGCTTGGACAAAATTTGATTAGCTCAGATCATTGCAAAAATAAGAGTAATAAATCTGGAGTATTCCTTAAAACTTAAGTAGACATATATTGCATTGTAAAAATAACTCCAAGAAAAATTAAGTTTAGCAGGTTTCAAAAAAAAGTGACTATCCAGTTTTACTGGTCAACATTTAAATGGAATGTTGGGAGTAACATAAAACCTGATGTTTCAAGTTGTAAGTATATCTTTAATTTCAAAAATTAGCATGAGATCTTCCTGGCAAGGAGATGGGGACAGATTATCCCCCATGTGACTGCTGTGGAATTTCCTACATGTTTTTTCTGAAGCATTTGGTGCTGGCTGCCATCTCAAATAGGCAAGACTGAACACTCCAAGATTTTCTACACCTCAGTCCTCCCCAAATGACACTTCCTGTGCTTCCAAACTGAGATGGAGTTGATTGCTTTTTGCTGATTATTTTCTCCAAACCATTCTGCATGCACACTGAAATTTATGATTTCTGGGGCTCCTTTTTGGTTGTCATTTTCCACGGGTTTATTAAAGTGTTAACTCAGGGACCATTGCAATATGGGTTACAACCAATAAATCTTCAGCTGTTTGTGCTTGTTTTACCAGAAATGTTATATTTCTCTGTTTCAGTCCCCTGATTCCTAGAGTGTGTGCTTATTTTTCCATTATTCTCTCCTTCCTCCTCAACCAACTGATGAGAGTTTCTGCCAAAGAACAGGGGCTCCTAGGGAGCTGACACCGACCTCCCTCGGAGCAGCACCACTTGCATAGCTTCTGCTGCTTTAAGGAAACACATGTCCAGGTCTTCTGCAGCAGAAACCAGATCATTCCCTCATAAATAGTCACACAATCTCTTAGCAATTTTTTGACAGATATGAGGATCTGCAGCCTCAGCAGATAAATATTCAAAAGAGTTTTTGGGTTCCCAGGTTACTACTATAACCTCTTGATTATACTGCAAAGAAGCAGTTAAATGATGCACAGTGTGATTTTTTTGTTTGTTTGTTTGTTTGTTTTTTAGAGTTTTTCTGTAGGCTTTGCAATAGCTGCTCTGAGCTTCCTATGCTTGTACATTCTCACCTCACATGCATAGAGTACATAGACCAGTAGAGAACTAAAGATAGAAATGTTAAAGGACCTCTCACCTTGGACAATTAATTTGAAGTAAGGAGAATGCAGAATAAAGGTCTCTGAGTTAAAAAAAGGGTTGACAGCAATACTGGAAATTCCACCTGCTGATACATTTACCCAGTCACCTCCATGCCTTGGGTATTCAACCACCAACTCCAGCAGCTGGTAACAGTTTCTTTTCAGTTTATGACATGTAATTAAGCACTTCAGAATATATTTGGATTCCATGGAAATTAGAATATGGAGGTAAAAGTCCAGCTTGCTCCTCCTTGTACTTCAATAGCAGTAATGTAACAATTTCATTTGGCATTTCTACTTACTGGATTATACTAATACATCCAGATGCATGTTCATCTTTTTTAAGGATGTGAAACAGAAAAAATCTCAGAAGATAAACCAAATCAATGCTATTTCTTTTGGTAAGATCTTAGGCTCATGATGAAGTGACGAAGCTTTGCAGTGGATTCGTTACACACAGGAGTGTTACACACCCTCTTAGGGGGGTTGGCTTCTGCAGTCTCAGCTCCTCAAAATACATCATAACTCCAAGTGCCAAATGCAGTTGTCAGCATTTGTCAGTTTTCCAAATTTACAACAAAAGAACAGGATGACAGCCTGCTGACCTCTTATCTGAAGGAGAAATCAGGAAAGCATCAGCTGGTGTCAGAAGATGTATTGCTACTAGACTAAGAACCTGGGGAATGTCTTGAATAAAAGAGTTACCTGAATGTTTGAGGGTTATACAAATCAGAGGTGATAAAGCATCATAAAATCAACCATCTCGTTTGCAAATTATTTGCAACCAATGACAGCCAGTGCCTTGCATGCTGTAAAATGCAGCTGAATGAATCATAGAATCACAGAATCATAGAATCATAGAATCATAGAATCATAGAATGGTTTCAGTTTGAAGGGACCTTAAAGATCATCTCATTTCAAGCCCTTGCCATTAGCAGGAACACCTCCTGTTAGTCCAGGTTGCTCAGAGCCCCATGCAGCCTGGTCTGGAACACTTCCAGGGATGGAGCATCAACAGCTTGTCTGGGCAACCTGTACAAACATCTCACTACCCTCACAGTAAAGAATTTCTTCCTAGTGTTTAATCCAAATCTACCCTCTTTCAGTTTAAATCTATCTCCCCATGTCCTACAAGGCTGGTACTCAGCAGGGCTGAGACCGACAGGTATCACAAGGTACAAATCTGAATATCCACCATCACCATTAAAAAAAAAGGTTAATAATTAAAAAACAATTAAGTTAACAGCAGGCTTATAAGACTTCCTCTCAAATATGAGTTGCCTTTTGTTGCTTTTTTATTACTCAAATGTTTAAAAATACAATATGTGTAAATAATAAGCAAAAGCCTATTCAAAAAGAACAGAATTAATCAATACTCCAGATGGGATGCGTCTCTACCACCTTAAATACTTAAAAGTTAAGCTGTCCAATTCTTAGGTAAATTCCAAAGGTAAGGAACATGTTATCCTCTGATAACACCTACTTCTTTCTGTCCATAATAAAAGGCAAATCTGTTTGACTAAATTAAGACAATTAACTTGAAGGCAGCTAAAATTAGGTGAGGAAAATCCCACTTTACATGACCATGCTTCTGAGTTAAAATTAGCATCTATTAGACTGTGGGGAGTATTGCAAAAACAAAAGGGAAGAAAATTATTTCCCACAGAAATGCTCAAGAGAAAAGCACTGCAAGAAACGCCTTCTGTAAGGCTTTTACCTCAGATTTCCAATGGATTACTGGTCTCATTGTTAAAGCTGAGGGCTACAAGAAGTCAGGCTAATAAAACAGTGACTTTGTCTTGGCAAAGAAGAACAGGGTAAAAAGAAAGTAACCCTAGAAGCCTCAAACGTAGATGGTAGGAGTGAGAACAGATTCATGATTTGAAAGAACAGAATATACCAGCTGAGAATTCAAGGGTCTTTAAGATCTCAGTGCTACCAGCATCTCCCTGAAACATAGCTAGCTGACAAGTTAGATTTTTATTATTTTAACACTTTTTTATTTTTTCTCAATATTTCATTTCCAATTACGTTGCTTTAAGGAGATTGTTGCTTCTCTGGCTATGATTGCTACTGCTTCCAGCATGGGGAGTCATCCAGATGATGGATATGCCAGAGGTGCTGGGGTAATTGCTGTCAGGCTCCATAGGATTTCAAACTCTGGTCTGGGCTGAAAATGGGAGAACTGTGTACAGTTGAAGTGATGGCCAGACTCAGAATAGGTTACACTGAATGCGACCAATGTGACAATCAAGTGATAAGACCCTGCAGTCTCAACTAGAACCACAGTAGTTCAAGTATGCAAAGAGATTACAGACTAGTTCTGAGACGTAAAGAGATGTTTTTCCACTTCTTTTCAAGATTAGCAACTGCAAAATCTTCAGTATGAAGGTAAGCACAAGCATCGCCTGCCACAGAATTGGATCTTGGGTGTCTTAAAGGTGCATCTGGAAACAGCTCTTTTGAGGTTCATCAGGCTGTCAAAGTGTTTACTGATAGTACCTCTTTAGAAGAACATTTCCAGCTGCATTTTCAATTCAACATCAGAACTTTCCCTGTCACTTTATCAAGGTATATCTCTTTTTCCTTCTCAGACACCATGGTAAAACCAACATGAATTACATGGAGTAATTGCTTTTTCTCTGTGTGCTTTTTTTGCTGTTCCTTTGATATAATTTCCAGGGTTTATACTTTAATGATAGTTCCAAACCATTTCCTGTACTTTCGTTAATCTTGCAGAACAGATCTACTCTTGCAGACGGCTCCTCTTATTTGCATGCCAGCACAATGTTAAGACCCTGCAGCCTGATTTGAGTGATTGACAATTTTACTTCTTTTTAACAGTCTGGAAAAACTGATTTGCCACTGTGGGTGTAACTGCTTTCTTTCCAACACTGCTAATTTACCAAAAGAATTGTGTTCTTGTACATTGACAGAGAATAACAGAATTTGGAAGTTAAAATTATGTAATTCAGTTGCAAACTTTGAATAATTCACTTAAACTGTTTTTTATAATTTCAAAAATAGACTCCCTGTGCTACCATTAAGATATAATTTGCACAGATAAGTATCACATTTTTATTTCTAAGTAAATAAAAAATCCACCTCTGACATATAGCTAATGTTCATGGAAAAATCAATACTATAGCAATAACTTCCTGCATGTGTCTTTTAAGGTTGAATGATTTTCTCATTCTTCTTCATTCTATACAACTACAAATGAAACTATATTAAAGCCAAAGAATGTGTAGTTAGCCCAGGATTAATTTCAAATTCAGGATTTAACTGAATTTACACTGAAGGAAAACAAGATAAATTTAGACAGTTAAGTACTTTCATATGCTTTATTTCACCTTCTTGTGCAGTTTTTTGTTGGTTTTTTTTTTTGTCAGAAGCAAGGAAGGTATGGCAAAGACCATAATGATATTTTGAAATGCGGAAACAAATGTTAGATTAAGTCCCTCATGGTCTTGAAGAACTCTCTGTGGCCTTGCTACACTGAATAGGAGCTTTGTGCTCCCAAGCAAGTAGGAGATAACTGCCTTGCTTTGCAATATGACTGATTTGAAATTAAACAAAACTAATTTGAGACTGATTTAAACCTTTATTGAAATTTCCCACTCATCAAAACCAAAACTGTTTTCCTAATGGATAAAGTATCAAGGTTTTCTGTGAAACTTATAGAAAAGTTTTTTAGAGAAAATATGATCAATATTCTTTACTTTTCATATTTGCTATAATTCCTGTCATTTGATAAAGACATTCTATTTCACAATTTCACATTGGTTTATTGTATACTAACATTCAGTTATAGAAAAAATACTCATTTTTACATGGGACCAAAATCAGTTATGTAAAAGTAATTTCTCTTCCTGATTATCATATATGTCAATGTTACTCGAACCAACTTTATATTACTGTGACTTTAATTTCTTTGACACTGTACTGTGAAAAAATTTTTCTCAACTTTTTTTTTCTTTTAATCTTAATTAAGATTGAAAATTTATTTTAATTTCATGTATTTTTAATTTTTATCCAAGGCTCACTTTTAGGGTACTACTAAAGGAATAAGAACATTTACTATGAAAAATCCTTGATGATGTTAGCAGAGGGAGTTAGTGTATAACTGCCTGAAAGAGAGAACAATTAAAAAAAGTTGAATAGCAAAGAAACTAATCAAACTAATCATCTAACCTCCATATATAAATCATGCCCTATTGAAGGATCAGGGGAATATTTTAATGCAAAATGTAAGAAAAATGTCAGTGTATTCAAGGGTGGTATACCTACAAAGCTGTTGAGGAGCATTAAAGGGAGAAATTGCCATGCTCTTGCTATCAGTGCTCTGCTGAGTCCATTGATGTAAGAGGGGAACTGGGCCCAAGACGTTCCTCCCTTACAGGAGGCTCCTCTGGCCAACACCTACCCAGCAAAGCGCTCCATATTGTGGACACTGCAGATGTGGTGCCTGGGGACATGCTTCAGTAGTGGACCTGGCAGTGCTACATCAACAGCAGGGCTCAAGCACCTTAAGGATCTTTTCCAGCCTTTTGCATACTATTCTATGTTTCGGTGGTGCCCCAGAGGGCACACACCTAAAGGCAAGCACCTAGTGAGGGTAAACGCATTTAAGCCTTGCCACTGGTGGCTGCTGCGGGGCAGGAGGTTGAATGCCAGGAACATGGCAAAAGTGTTTAAGGAGCCAAAACAGAAGTACTCAGCACAACAGGCACCCTAGAAAACATAGCTCAGTTAAAAAGTAACTCTACAGCACAAGAGAGGAAGCAATTTCAGGAACCCTGCAAGCATCCCATGCCGGGAGTTTGCATTGCCATGTGTTCGCTGTTATCATCAGCCAGCTCATGAGATAACACTGACAGTTTGGTTTACTCTGGGATGCAATTGCCTGTCTGAGCAGGACATAGACTCATCTCCTCTAAGGAGTTGCTTTTACTCTTCCTAATCTCTGTGGTGTTGAAGAGGGTCTGCCACAGTGCCTGCTGGGCTGGCAGCCCACTGCTAAGTGAGCAGCATTTCCAGGGTAATGGCTACGGGCAGTTGCATCCCACTGTAGGGTCAGTTAAAAGGCACACAGCAGAATGTTTTGAAATGGACATCTGGCATGCAGTAAATGCATTTAGGAAGCAATAAACAGCTCATTTTGAATGACTTCTGCAATTGGTTTCAACACAAGCAGTTGGTGGAAAAACAAGCTTTTAGAAAGGTCATTTATTGCCATACATAACCCATCTCTTCCAGTTAAATTGCTTAGCAATGTACAAAGCAAATCCCAGCCCATTTCTGGTCTGATAATTAATAGAGTCTTCTACTCTGGCTGGAGCTGCACAAAGAAAGTGAATGTTGTCCTTGTTATCCTGACTTAATAATTCACCATTTGAGTTGTCAGGGTGTCTTTGAAAGAAGCTGATTGTTGAATCACTACTACTACTGAGTGCACTAGATGTGAAATATTGTATATTGTATCTTCAAGATGAACATGGAATTCACATGCTTTTAGTCAGAAATAGATTACTGGCAGCCCTTGGAAAAGAAGAACATATCTTTGATCGTAAGATATAACAGTGCACTTTTCTTGCTGATGTTCTGTTCAAAGATTATGAATAAAATATGAATACTAAAGAATTTAATTTTCTAACCCTTACTAGAGCAAAGGTATTCTCCTACCTTTATTTATAATTGGATGCAATAAATGAACAGCATGAGCATTACTAATGTAGGTTTCCAGTGAAAAACAGAAGAACTGGATTTCTAAACTGGTCAGAAAAATTGACACTGATACATGACAAATACACTGCAATTATCCTGGGAGAGGCTATTAGTTCCCAAAATAAGTAAATATATTGGAGTTGCTAAGCTGTGACTTCTAGAGAGCATTGATTCCACATGCTCCATATTCAAAACTGATCATCTTTACTCCTGAAAATCAATATATTCAGTTTGATTCAGCCTTTACTTATATAATTGAATCCAAGTAAATCACATTTCAATTGTGCATCAAAATTGCACTGCCCCAGGACAGGTTTGTCTGATTTGTTTGTGATTGTAAAATTGTCATGAGGAGAGTTCAGTGATGTGTTTCAAGTTATTATTGTATTAACTGAACACATGATGGTTTCAGCAGCTTTTCATGAACTAACTGCATGATGAATAAAAACAACAAAAGGGAAGAAAATTTTGGGAAAATTTCATATTATTTAAGGGAGAAAATGTAGTGTGCAGTCCAGCCTGAGCCTGGCTCAGAAAGAATAATTTAATTTTGCCAAAATGTCAATATTTAAGACTTTGTTTCCATTTTGTAGAGCAAGGCAAAGAGCTTTCACCATTTTGATTAAAAAGTCAGGAGAGCAGTGCTGTGTCAGCATGCCGTCAGCTCGATCCTTCCTCCCTCTGGTGTAAGGATGGTGGAGTGCTCCCGGGCAGCCTGGCCCAGCAGCCAGCCAGTGCCTGCCATGCTCCAGCTGAGTTAGGGCTCAGAAAGGCCATTGGGCCCTCTGACCCAGCCATCTGGGCTGGGTGAGCTCTGAGAGAGCTGCCCTGTGCTAATCCTGGGCTGGTGTTTGCCCACAAAGTGGTATCACATTGCATGGTGTACCTTTGTAGTGATGAGCAGAAATATGAAGACAAAACCTCTTTCTGTCTGTGCTCTTCCCACATTCCCCAAATTGCAGGAGACTTCTGCTGAAAGCACTTGTGAAGAGGTGGATAACGTGACCTTAAATGGTCACAAGTAGCTCTAACTTAATAAGCTATTGAATCTAGGACTTCCAGATGTATTTCTTCAGAAACTGCTATTTAAAGTCATTTGTCTCTGGATCCTGCCACAACCTCACATGAGGTATGATGGTGCTTGTGGCTTGTGTCAACACAGCCAACCTGAATCTTGCTAATTCACTGCAAATAACATCAGAGAGTTCAACAAGGGCCAATCACTCAGGTTGGCACTTCAGACCATGGTTCAGCAGGGCCACAGCTACCATCCCTGGCCTGCTAAGGCAGGTAGGTTCAGCTAGGACTGTAAAACAGAGACATCACCTCTGCTTCAGAAGTCCTATGAGTCTCACACTGCTGGGAGATGGGAAAACACGCTGCACAAGCATTTCTCTGTGCTAGTCAGGGCTTCACAGTCCTTTTGGCCCTTTTGGCTGGGGGTGGGACTCAGCACTAGCTGGAGCTGCTTGCTATCTGACCTACAAAGGTTCTTGAGTGCTTCCAGACATATCTGCAAGAACATCCAGCTCTGGACAGAGATATGAACCTATCATCAGAGCATTTAATTTTCTGATGAAGCTCTCAAGGGCTTCAGTGTGCCAACAATAATATTTATCCCAGCACAGATCAAACAGTAGTGTGCGTACAAACAGGTTATCTCCTTTCTCCTTGCTTGTGCCTTAATTCCACATCTTTATCCTTTAGTAATCAGAGCCTGCCACACAGACTGATGAGACACAAAGCTGAGATGGAGTGCTCACGCCAAAGCCCTTGCCAGGTATTAATGCTGCTCAGGACCTGGAGACTGCCAGCTAGGGGAAGGTCACCTGCCTTGTTGAAAAAGTGAAGCATTTCACTGAACACAGAGACTGGAGAGTGGAGCATGACATGCCAGTGATTTTTTTGCACCTAGCTGAATGCTTATATGCATTAAATCATCCTGCACTTTTCTCACTTAAAGGAGGATCAGGTTGGGCTGAATACCTTTCAGACTGAAGCCACTCTAAACAGAATGGATATTTGTGACTGTGGATTAAGATTGTTCTTCCTTGCTAAACCAAAATTTGAGCTATTGAGAGTGTACTAATTAAAAAAGGGCACAATTAAAGATCACATTTGGCCACTCTAGCCAATTTGAAAATTGAAATTTTATGATACTTAAATTATTTATGCACAACTGTTTTGGTTTGAACATGAAATAAATTTTATAAAATAAAAAAAGGTGCTTATATAAAATTGAACAATATTAGAACTTAATTGTAATAGAAACTATAGAACAAAATAGTTGTAAAATAATAAGGTGTATTTTTATAGGACAATTTTGCTTCTTGCAGCCCATTGTTTGTGAGACCAGCACCTTGATTCCAGAACTCAGTTTCCAATGCTTTCAAAAGGAATTCTCTGTTCCATGTTTGGAACCAGGGAATTTGGAGGGGGGAATGTGGGAGCTGGCTGACTTTTGTCTTTATCTGGGGAGGGGCTACATATACACAGACATACATATATGCATGTATACAAACAGGTTGTATTCAATTTCCAGATATAAATATCAGCCTAAGGTTCTAATCGATTAGATTATCTGAAGAAGTCATCAGCGTTGTGATGATTCTGTGCCAAACACTTTTTTGACATGGCAAAGGTTTCAGAAAGCATTTTGGTTGGAGAAATGCCTGATTGTATAGACATTTGAGGAAATGGGTGCACGTAATCCAGGAGTGGAATAGATCTGCTAAGTACAGTAGGTGAAGGAAATTGAGGTGGAGTCCTTGCACAGCAGGTTCTCATACCAATTACAAAATGGAAAAAATGGGTGTGAGAACAGCTGACCTTTGAAAAAAGGAACTCAGTTTCTTTTCTGTTAATTCATACACAGTTATGACCCCTCTGTATCTCAGAAATAAATATTGATTTTATGCTTGAAAAGTAAAAATCTCATCACGTTGGCTCTCCTAGGCACTGCTTTTGCCTAATCATGTCTTAGCACCAAAACAGCTAATAATGTCTTCTTATTCAAAAAAAGCCAAGCTTTAAAAACCCATCTTGATCATTTGAGGAAGACCTTTCTTTTAGAAAACTGGCATCATTCCTTACCTTCAAGAATGGAGTAAAGGAGGCACCTAGCTGTTATCAGAGATACACTGAATCCACTATCTGCACATGACAAAGACATGCAGGAATAAATATCTTCTCCAGACTGGGATGTGTCTTCCACTCCTCAGCCACCTTCCTCAGCAGAAAGTTGGGGAGAAAATCTTACAGACCTGGCAGGAAGGATAGTGTCAAATCATAGATCTGACCTGACTTTAGAATGAAAATTAAGGTACATGGTTGTATTCATATCCGTCTAAAGTTGTCAAGCCCCAATTTTTTATGAACACTCTAAGCAAAGTATGAACTTCGAACAAACTTTCAGCACTAAAGATGAGCCTGCAGGGACACAGAATTCAACAAGAAGCAAAGCACAGAGAAAGGGCTTTGTTCCCAGTCCAATCCACACAAAGCTGTCTTCCCTCAAGAAACAGAGCTCTGCAAGGAACTGATCCCTGATTTCACTCTGACCCCTTGGGCAAATGTCAGCAGTGGTCAACATACTGAAAGTGGCTCAGTGTGCAAGAAACAAACTAAGGATGAATCAAGAATGTGAGAAAGGACAGTAACAGTAATATTGTAATTCTAGTTAATGATTTGATGGTACTCACTGGTGTTATAAAAATTTAAATCCTACATCATGCCAATAGTCCAGGCTGATTGGCTCATTATCCTGTGGAGGGACACTCAGACATGTTTGGCACGCACAGTCAAGGCTTGGGATGCTTCTGGCCCATGATGGACGTCCTTAAAATGAACTACTAGTGTCTCAAACCAGGCATTTGACTCTCACTTAATAATCAAAGAATAAAAATGAGCCTCTTTACCACTGAATTAAAAAAAAAAAAAAAGTGCAGCATTAATCAGACAAGTTATTATTAAAGGAGACAAGCAATACTAACTCTCAGATTTTGGCTCCTGGATGCAGACACAGCGATTCACACCATCAGTGTCTGGGTGCCTGGGCCTCCCAAAAACACCAGATCCAGTGGCTCTAGTCAGCATAGAATTAATTCCTGTGGAGGGCACTCACCTGGCTACAGAGGGCAGAAGCTCTCAGTACATATACATGATGGGAACTATGAGCAATGAGATCACTTGAAACCTAGAGAATTGGGGCCTAGTGATGGTGCAGCTTATCAGCAATCCCTCTCCCCACATCCTCAGCACTAACCTTTGAACCCACCAGCCAGTCACAACTGGGTAGTGTGTGGCCACTCTCAGCAGCAGCTATCCTGTGAGCTTTGGTGCTTTAATGAATTAAGACACTGTTTTAAATATTGCTCCTGCTGTCAATGAAGTCTCAAAACAATTTTTTTTTTTTGATGAGCAATTCTCATTTCTCTTACTTGAAAGCACCTTTTTTTTACCCCTTCAACTGCTCTCAGAGCTCACAGAGGGATGTTCTTCCTTTGTTCTTCAGGAAAGGGACAGAAACAGTGGGTCTTCAGTTCCTCTGCTGAGTTACTGGGGGAAAGACAGGGGAAAGGAGAAGAGAAGCAGAGGGCAGAGTAATTAAAATTAACTACAAGCATATATGATTAATGTTATTTGTATAATAGAATTTAACCAACAGCAGCACCCTCATAACAATAGGTGGTTTGAGGGAATGTTGTGGCAAATGGAAGGAGCTGCTGTTGGTGGATAATAATGTGCTTCTGAAAAAGGCTCTTTTTATGACTCATGTTTTAGAATTGCAAAAATAACAATAAGGGGAAAAAAATAGCTCCTGGGTATAAATATCAGAATGCAGCTGAACCTAGACAGCACCTTTATGAATATTACAAGAACATTGGCATCAGTGGTATATTTCCTGCATAACAGTCTTCAAATTGCTAATAAGAATACATGAAACTAGCTGCAAGCCTTGTTTCTCTATCTGTATCCTACTGTACTTCCTAGACCTTATAAAATTCACCAAAATAGTGTTTCAAATGTTCAATCGTTCAGATATGTTGTCAAGAATTATATTTCTGTACTACCTTTTCCAGTAAAAATGCAAGCAAAAGAAAATTGTCCAAAACTTTTTTCCCAAAGGCTAGAGAAACAGACCGCTTTTATTCTAAGTGCTTCCCCTACTGTTCCTCTGCAGCCTACAGGAAATCAGGTCTGTGAGGGTCACATCCTTAAGTCATTTTTCTATGGCCATCTAATGATTTGTTCAAGTCAATTTTCCATGCTGGTCTTGGAGAACATTAGAAACGTTCTGTTACACAAGATGTGGCTCCAGTCCTACGAGACATGATTTGCTAAATTTAACCCTCTCCAAGTCTTGCTGGCTCCAATGACATTATTCATTTGAGCAGAATAGTTCAGCAGTGTTGTGATTTAACCAGACAGGCAGCTAAATATCACCCAGCCATTCACTCACTTCCCTCCCATGGGATGGGGAAGAGAATCAGAAAAAGGGTAAAATTTTGGGTTGAGATAAAGACAGTTTAATAACACAGAAAATGAAGGGAAAGTAAAAATGATAAAAGAGTAGACAAAACAAGTGATGCAAAATGCAATTCTTCACCAGCCACTGACTAATGTCCAACCAGTTCCTGAGCAGAGTGCCATCATCCCCAAAAAACTCCCTTCAGTTTTGTTGTTCGGCATGATGCCATGTGGTAGGGAATGTCCCTCTGGTCAGTCAGGGTCAGCTGTACTGGTTGTATCCTATTCCAGTTCCTCGTGCATCCCCAGACTCCTCACTGGCAGGGGGCAGCATGAGAAGCTGAAAATCCTTTATCTTAGTGCAAGTCCTGATCAGCAACATTCAGAATTTTGGTGTGTCATCAAACTTTTGCTTTCCCTAAATCTAAAGCACAGCCCTGTTCCAGCTTGCTTTTAAAATCTTATGATGTTCTGATTTAACAGAAACCCATGTGAGGCACGGCTCTTCATAACACTTCTGAACTTAAGATTGTACCCAGATGAAAAAGAAGCACAAATATAACCACACTAGACAATTACATGATGCCTGGAACAGGAACAAAAGGGTTAAAATAAAATAATACCTTCACAGAAGCAAGCAGCACAGTTTCATTTCTTCTGCTGTGTATAATATTGAACATCTTGCATGAAGGCAGAATTTCCAGCTGATTTTCCTAGCAGCAGTAGATGTGTTTTGGGGGCATATTTGGTTCACTTCACCATCTTTCAGGAAGAAACAGCAGATTACAGAGGTTAGGATCAATCAAGTTGTTGGAAGCAACACAAAAACTAACAGTCTAAACTCCTTCAGCTCTTGGTTCCACCTTCTCTTCCAGCCTGCAAATACATGGATCATCTCTACACTGATGTAATTTATTCATTAAGTATTCAACCGTCACAAGAATGACTTTTCAGTTTTCAGCCATATGGGATGATGGCACTTTAGACAAGACTTGGTTTTAATTAATATTTCTATTAGAAGTTTTGATGACAGTGATTTTAGAGAAGAAAATTTTTCATATTTAGATTTTTTAGAAGAGGGATTTGTAAAAATATTACTTTAAAAGCAAATTTTCTTTCAGTGTAAATGAAAATGGATGAATTATTTTCTCTGTAGATTTCATCATTATTGGCTGTTCTATCATCCACAGGTGTGTGCAGTTATTGAAGTATTTTCTTTCCTTTCAACAAGCTTATATGATGACATGAATAAATTAAAATTTATTCCACGAGAGAAGTAACCCTCTGCTCAGTGCTTTTTATTGTCTTGGTAAATTTGCTGTTATGACTGTTTCTGAAAAATAGATTAAGTATTATCTGCAAACTCATCTAAATGCCAGACAATATTGGTTTTATTTAGAGAATTGCTTATTTTCTGGTATTGTGTTGATCTGTAGATTTTAGATTAGAATTTAGATTTAGAATGTAGATTTTTTTTTTTTATATTCTAATTGCATATGATAGGTTATATTTTCTGTATTTATTGTGGAGTTTATCAGTTTAATGTTGATGGAACACTTATGATATTCAAGTTTTTTTGATGGAATTAACTCTAAGACCCTAATTTGGAATTCATCATAAGAACAACATAGTTACACAACTGTCTAAAAAGATCTGGCTTAAATGGATCATAGAAAGAGTTACATAATGAGTCTCAATCAGTTCATCATTTGGTTTTTATTGACATTGGGGGTTGTCCCACCAAAGGTTCAGGACCTTGCACTGGGCTTTGTTGGTCTTCTTTAGGTTTTCATGGGCCCTCTCCTCAAACCAATTAAGGACCCTTTGGATGGCATCCCTTTCCTCTGGCAAATCAACTGCAGCACTCAGCTTGGTGTCATCTGCAGCCTTACTGAGGGTGCACTCGACCCCCTGTGTGTGTAGGATGGCAAGTAGGGATGGTCCCAGATGGACTCTTGAGACACATCCCTTCATTGCTGTTTTTCACTTGGGCACTGAGCCATTGACTGTCACTCTGGACATGGTCAGTCAGTTCATTATCCACCTAAAAAC
Source organism: Pseudopodoces humilis (assembly GCF_049639895.1). Lineage (NCBI taxonomy): Eukaryota > Metazoa > Chordata > Aves > Passeriformes > Paridae > Pseudopodoces > Pseudopodoces humilis. The sequence continues at coordinate 97,578,724 of NC_142202.1, forward strand.
CCATCTATCAAATTCATATCTCTCCAGTTTAGAGGTAAGGATACTGTGGGGGACTCAACACGCCTTACAGAAGCGTATGCAGATGACATCCCTTGTCCCCTAACACAGCCACAGACCAGGCCAACAGATTAGTCAGGACTTCTACACTCTAGGATGAGCCTATGACTTCTCATGTTTCTTTAATGAGGATATCACAGTTATGTGTGGCACACTATCCTATTCTAATTTATGAAATTTGAGGAGGAAGTAAAAAGTTCGTATGGTGGGAGTGTGAGAAATAGTTGTAGGGGACTCACACAAAATGACTATGCTGACCTTAGCAAGATGAATGAAAGACAAGTGAAATGTTTATTCTGATTTGATTTACTTTTCCTCTATGCTTTAAAGGTTGCCAAAAAAAAAATAAAAATAGGGTGTTATAGTATTAAATATCATTACATAAGCAAAAGGAGAGTGCTAATTCTATGTGTCAACTCAATTCTGGCACTGCATAACTCCTGTATATTTGGTATTTTTGCAACTTTGAGATTGTATTGCAACTTTCTGTACTTAATTCTGAATGGTATGTTAAGAATTCAGTTAATATGCTCTGCAGAGCATGAGTTAACTAAGAGTAGCTGGTTTAAAACCTGAAATTCAAAACTTCATCATACCTGGAATAATTATGATTGGAGGGATAAACACACACCTTTGACACCAAAAAAAAACCTTTTAGTTTTCCAGTTTCTGCTCAAAAGCTAAGCACTCGTCAGGCTTTTTTGTTTAAACAGTCATATGAATAGCTTCATTTAAAAACACAGGGTATATGTCACTGGAAGAAATGCTTTCTGTTTTAACTTTTGTTTGCTTGTTTCTTTGTTTTTTGTTGTAAAATCAAACTGTGGCAGATACATGGGAGGGAAAGTTTTAATTGTAAGCTGACAGTCATAAAATTTAAGGAACTTAAGCCTTTCAATCAACATATGGGACTGATAGTAGGCATTAAAACCTAACAGATAGTACATAGGCAAGTGACCTTTCAGTTAATTAAAAAAGGCTAAGCTTCAAAACCAACAAATGTATTTTAAATTATAAATTGTGCAATTAGTCTGGGTAAGATCTTGCTACAGGGAATTGTTACAGTTAAATTCAGGTAAAATTCAGAAAAAAAATTATTTTCTGATTCCAGTAACAAGGCTGCTCAACAGTAAAAATTAATTACAGTGCCCTTTCTTTTAAATCAAAGACAAAAATATTCAGGATGTGAGCCTTTAGGAATGGGGTTTAATATCTACCATACTTGCCTTTCTGTATAATAATTTCTACTGATTACAGGAAAAAAGGCTGGTGGCATTTCACCCCTTACAGTAATTGTGCTGCTGTGTAAAGTGTTGCTCAAGAAAAATAAAGTCAGTAAAATACACACATACTCTGTCCCTGAACTTTGAAGAAAGTTTCTGGTAAGAAACCAGAATTGATAGTTTCCCTAAGATGCACTCAAATATTGTGCTGGGAGCAGTTACACTTATTTACCATATTTATTGAGAGCTTTTGTCATTGATTCTTATTATACTTTGAGAGTTTAGTCTTCTTACAAATATTAAGTTTGTACATATATACTAATTTACAAATACTAATTTTATATTAAAAACAATAATCTAATAGATAAATCTGAAAAAGGATGCAGAATGCATTGAGCTTTTCTGTGATACAATTACTGTTTGTCACAGTACTTGGTATGGGGCTAAGGTTTGGATTTGTACTGAAAACAGTGTTGATAATACAGATAGCTGTAGTTACTGCTGAGCAGTGCTTGCACAGTCAAGGTATTTTTTCTTCATTATACTTCCTGAAGAGGTAGGAGGCTGGAGGTGCACAGGACACTGAGTGGAGACACAGCTGTGGCAGCTGTCCACAGCTGACTGAAGCATTTGCTGTCACAAGTCACCAGTATGGCTAACCCTGCTGTCCTGGGGATGACTGGCTACCTCCCTGCTTCATGTGAAGTATTGCATTAATTCCCTGTCTGTTTTGCTAGTGTGCTTGGCTTTTGCTTTACCTACTGAACTGCCTCTACTTCAACTCACCATTTTTCAGGTGAAAGTGAGTGAGCAGCTTGGTGGTGCTTAGCTATCACCTGGGTTTAAACCAGTCTGCACCAGAACTCTAATTCCTGCTCTTCTGCACTTTGTGAGAGCGCTCTCTCCGAACGATGCAGCTGTTGCAGTAAGAAATGTATGAAGTTACATCTTGAAGCCTAGCTTCATTAATTGCTTTTTAAAAAATGGACTGAATCTTTAAGTTTATATAATTAAATGATTGAGGATCATTAAAGATTTTTAAGCACAGACCAGTTGCATGACTTGGAGGGTGTGAATGTGTCTGTGTGTCTGTGCTCCATAGTCTATCTTCAGGCACAATAGCCGTGGGTCATCCAGCCCTAAGGTGAGAAACCTACCCTGTAGGTATTTCTCAAGGAAAGGTGCAAAACTTCTTAGGAAATGAAGAAACACTTCAGCACGGACTCACACAAAAATACTCAGAATGTGTTAAGAAATCAGAATACTGATTAAAGAATGTGGATTTGGACTAAGAGGTTTGGGGTTTTTTGTTTTGTTTTATTTATTTATTTATTTATTTATTTATTTTTGTGCTTTACTAAGAAACGTTTAAAGAACAACACAGAAATTAATGCTTTCCTGAAGAGAAACCTAAGTGTTACAGATCTGGAGAATTCCAGTAAAACATTCTTTATCCTCTTCCTCCCAAAATGCAATTTCTTACCCAAGGAGATTTACTCCTTTTTGCAGTCACACACAGTCTTTCCCAATATGATTTCTGTTTGGCCTCTGTAGGAATAATAACAACCATAATTACATTGTGCCTTCTGACCCCAGTTTAAAATAACACATTTGAGTTCACATACTAAGTAAAATGTTTAATCACGAGTGTGCTGAGGGAGGAGCAGGTGTTCTCAATATCTCACCTCCAAATGCTTGCCCTTTGGCTGGTTTCCCCTTACACACCCATTTATTACAAAGCTGATGGAACTTGCTGCTCCTGCCTCTCTGAACTTCTTAAGTAGCACCTCCGGCATCAGCATTATTAAAAAATAAAATCAAATGTGAAAGAAATAGGGCAACTGGATGGTCATAAGGACTTGGTGCTATTTAGATTACACAGTTCCTTAGGTATGTTCTTACATTTAATGACGAGCATTTGGTACCTGCAAGTATATAATCACCTAATCTCATGTCATTACTTGGTTTAACAGCTAATGCTTAAATCATGGCTCTTCATGATGGATTGACAAGAGAATGCTTTTCCCTTCCAAATAATAAAAAGGAGAGGGATCCAGGTTTCCTTTTTTTTATTATTTTCTGAGGGCTTTTGAAGGCTGCTACGTTCCTGAGCCTGCAAGGGCTAGTCAAGGGATTTTATGTAATAATGTGAGAAATGTACTTGATGGAGATCTTGTGTCATTCTGTGCAGAAAGATAAAGCAAAGATCACTTTCTTTTTAGTAGAACAGAACTATTCAGTGCAAAATAAGGCTGGATTCTGCGTCTCTGAGGCTCAAAATAATTAAAATGAAGTCCTTGAAAACATATTAAAACCCAATAGGGGCAGATGTTTGCTATGCACAACTGGCATTTTGATGAGAATTCTTAGAAATTGCTGCCACTCGTATGTTTGCAATGTACTTGGAGCTTTCCCAGTATTCCAAAATGACTGCTACCCCTGTTACCTTTAACATACAAGACGACACAAAAAGGAGAATATTGCTTGGTAATACCTGAAAAAAACTCATAATTCCTGGTTGAGATAGAGCAGCTGCCTTTTTGAAAGCTATCCAGTCTTTATGTGAAGAACTTAAGAGATGAAGAATGTGTGAAATGCCTATAAAATTAACTGCTGTGAGAAGGTATTTTTATTTAAAACTTCATCATTCAGACTACTAAATTGTATGCTATCTGTTTGGATGAAGAGCCTTTTTCACTCAAAAACGATCTCTCAAAGGCTGTACTTGTACATTACAAACAAGTCACCTTTTAGCCCTCCCTTGGATGCACTAAAGAAATCAAACTTTTTTATCCTCCAGCTGAAAACATGTTTTCTTGGATGCGACTGGTTTTTATAACTCTTGTCAGCCTTTTCTAATAACCTTTAACACAGACACCAGAACTGACAGTAATGCTCTCATTAACGCCAAGGAGAGCCACACTACTACTGCTTTATAATTTTCCTTATTTCCACTTCAAAAGTTCCCATGGGGTCTTTCCATGCTTAATAGTTCTGGAAATGGGTGCCCAATTGGTTGGCTACAGTGACCCTGTATCATCTGCAGCATCACTGATTTCTAAAATATAATCTTGCCCTATAAATATGACCAATTTCCTTGTAGTTGAATATATTATTATGTGAGTTGCTAAGTACTATTTATAATGAATCTCAGATCACTCTGTAGAACTGGCCTCATCTTAACATTATTTACTGTTCCCCAGATTTTTCTTCAGCTGCTAATTGTCTATTTTGTTCAATTAAGCATCAATGTCCCATTAGTTACCCCTCAGACTATTCCATGACCCATCTGTTCACACCAAAAGCAAGTTGTATTCATCTTAGTCGTTTTTCTTTCTTAAGTTCATCTATTACTTCTATTAATATTCCTTTGTGAAATCTGAAGTCTTTCTTCTTTCACTCCAGGAAGCCAGGCTTGAGTGCAAAGACTGGCAAAGGCAGTGATTGTAATGGGTGCAAATCTGTTGTGTTTATTTTAACTTGCTTTTTTTCCCTCTGCAGCTGTTCTAACTGATTTGGGAATGACCTGCAGGCAGTCAGCAAGCACCCCCGATCCCTATCCATCATAACTTGTCTTTTCTTTTATTCTGTCTCGTCAAGTCCACTAAAGCATTTTTCAAAGGATCAGTCTTTTTTATTTCCAGTATTTTCCACATGGCAGTGCAGTAATAAGGCTGGCACAAGACCTACTGCAGGGAATGAAACTTGTCCTAAACCCAACTAAGCTGTTTTCACAGCCCAAAGCCTAGCCAAAATTTTATTGTGAATTCTCTCTGCTATTCCATTATCTGCACAGCTTACTGTAGCCCCTGTATCAGGAAAACTCTTTCCCCTCACAAGGGAAAATGGCACAGACTAAGAGAGATGCTGCTTTGTACAGCACAACAGGAGTACTTGGAGATGTTCCATTTCTGTCTGTAGTGTAACACTCTTTGTTCTAGCCAAGTAATGTATCCTTTTACTAGACTTTAGCCACAAAGGGATTCTTAAACATCACACTTGGGCTACTGAGAAGTATTTGACCATGTGTCAACATTCAGACTGCAGCATCTTGCTCATATGCCAGTGCTCCCACACTTGGCTGGGCTGATGAGCTGATGCTGCACCCGAGCTGAATCCATCCCTGCCTCCCCTCCTCAGCTGTGCTCACAGAATGCCTCACCTTCTACAGAAAAATCAAAACCCTAAATAAACAAAAACCCCAATCAAAACTGAAGCAAAGAAACACAAAAACCAAAAACCCTAAACCAAGAAACTAAGTAACAAACAAAACACACACACAAAAAAACAAACAAACCCTCAAAAAAACAAAAACACAAACAAACAAACCCCCAAAAAAACTAAACCAAAAGAAAATATCCCCAAAGAGTAGGGGGATCTTTTTTCCTTATTTCAGAAATTGAAAAATTTATCTAAGAGAATCACGACTGGCATGTAAATCCATTTTATTCCTGTTTTTGAGGAAAGAATTTGATTCCAAATTATGACAGATATTTGTAAAAGTCGTCTTCAGTAGGGCTTCTTTAAATGTCTCTTTAAGAAGGGGCCCATGCTCATATCTGAATTTCCAGGAGAAAGTTTACACTCTTGGCTGTAGCCGGGCATCTCCCTGACCATCTGGCAGGATTGTCCTAAGCAATGAAACATTCATAGCTTGTGGAAGGGGCCAGAAATGAGCAAAAAAGGCCAATTCCAGCCTGGAGTCTGAACTGGAAGAGGTAACCCAGATATCAACCCAGATTCCTGCTGAAGGCGAAACTCATGCATATTATTTGATGGGTTTTCTGTGTATGTTGCAGAAACAAGGATGTAAAGCATTAATTTTGGTAACACTGGCTACGGTCTGTAGCAACTGTGAGTCTTTCCTCAAAACAAGGTGTTGAAATACAGGAGATACAAATACCTGCCTGAAGTCTTTACTTGACGTATTCAAATACTATAAAAATGACAAATTTTACCCCTCTGTGGTAAATAATACTGTTTAAAAAGCCCTCTGTTGTAAATAATAAATATATTAAGAAAATATATTTCTCTTCACTAGCATTTAAGTGATCTTAATTCAGTGTGCAGAATTTCTGTTGTTATTTTTCATTGGTTTGCTTTTTGACTAATTCTGAACTCTGGATGTTGTTCTGGGGTCTCAAGATGCTTAGAAGGTAAGCACTGATGCATCAACATGATGAGGGCTGCTCAAATCCTGTACTAACTCCAACCCCAATTAAATCAGGACAAGTGCAGGTCAAAGAGGGGTAGTGGATCTGTTTCAAACTGGGGAAAATTATGATTATGAAGGGAAAGCCCCTCCAGCTGGGATGCATTAGGGCAGAATGATGTAAGGATGAGACTGAAACAGATTTTTTCCCAAAGAAGGAAATGAGACACAGAAGGGAAAAAAAAAAGGTTTCTTATTTTAAGAAGTCTTTTAAAAGTCACAGAGGCATAGTAAGGACCTAGGTAAGAGTATCTCTCATGATCGTATTCCTCTGAATCTCAGAATGGTTTCTGACAAAAACCCCCTTTTTTCTCAGTCTGAGGTGGTCCAGGGGTCAAAGTCTCTTCTGTCTCCATAGTCCTTAAATGGTTCTTACTGCTTGCTCTCTCTTCACTCTTTTTGTTTATCCCTAACGAAGCCATCTGGCCCAACATTCACAAAGCTGCTCAGTACCTCGCTGGGTAGGGCCTCATACTCCCTTATTCATGTCAAGATTTTTTTGTCAGACACCATTTATAGGGCTTTTAACTTATAAAAACTACTGAAGCTTGGAAGCAATAACTGTTTTTTTTAAAAAATATTTTTGCTATTGTAATAAAAATAGCAGACCACAACAATAAAACTACTCTGCATCAAGTAAATTAAAGAAAAACATTAATGCTCTGCTTAAAACATGGGGCTGAAAATGTCTGAGTCCAGATGAGTTGACTGAGTTAATTCTTTGTATTAGGGAGCCAGAACCTTTTCCAGAATGTCTCCAACTCTGAACAAGAAGAGGATCTGAATTTCTTATAATTTGCATTCTCAAAATGGTGCTTGATATTTTGACCTTAAGCCAAATGTGGGTTTAGTTGACCTTGAAGTGCAACAGATTTCTTTGGGACAGCAGTTTGCTACTAAAGCTCTTCCCCTTTCCAAAACCTCCTTTACCCCTGTCATCCCTGACTGCATTTGTAGAGGTCAATAAAACATCTGGACAAAGAGTATGAAAAGGCTCACATCTATACAGTTTAACTCTCTTAACCATTCCTCAAACTGGAGAGCATTTTTTGGCCTGAGCTGGCTCCCAGATTGTCCCCATTGCAACACTACTTGGTGATGGAGACCAAAACTGTGTGAAACTTTTCACAGTTTGAGTGGTTGCATTCATTCTATACTCAGGCCCAGGTGTTGACCTGGTTTAGTTTATTAGTTCAGCTGTAACCTTTGTGGCCATATCAAATTATCTATCAGCTTCTTTTTGACTTCAAGTAAAGTTAGTTTTATAAATTCAGCCTTAAAGTGTAGTACTGCAGTCTATCTTAAAAAAATAAACACTCAGGAAACAAACAAACAAACAAACAAATCAACCATAGAAATAAAACCCCAACCCAAATCCTTGACTCAATATATAATTCAAGTTGTATTGGTTTTTGTTTTGGGGTTTTTTACCTTTTGTTATGCTTTTGTTTTAATGTTTTAGGACAAGACAAAATGGCCTCATGTCAGAGGAGGTTTAGATTAAATATTAGGAAAAATTTAATCACTGAAAGGCTATCAAGCCTTGGAACAATCTTCCCAGAGGAGTGGTGGAATCACTATCCCTGTAAGTGGTAAAAAATGTGTAGATGGGATACTTGGGGACACAGTTTAGTGGTGGACTTGGCATCACTGGGCTAATTGTTGGACTTGATGATCTTACAGGTCCTTCTCAACCTTAAAGATTCTATTATTCTATGATACTATGAATGTTTTAAAATTTAGATTCTGGAAATCAGCTGAAAAGAAAAATCTAACCTTTCTAAAATAATTAATAACAATAATAAATTGCAGGTGGTACATAAGGAATTCATAGTCTTGAAAATAGGGAAAAGTTAATATTTGTTATATGAAGCATATTAACAAATAAAACCCACTAAAGATTCATTTTTCCTTGATTAGCCTTTGACCACTCCAAACTGAGTCTCTGCAAGTTCTGTTGATTAAAAAAAAAGTTGAAATTATCACACGTGGATATATCAATGACAAAAAACTACTTTCTGTCTCACCAAAAGTTATCTTAAGGAGAGATTGTTGTCAGGTGCTGAAATTAGATTTTCTTCCTTATCTGCAGAACTGGCTTCAGCTTCAGGAGTGATATGACACCTGCTAAATGGGGAGGTGGAAAAGCCAAGTGGACAGAAGTCAGCTTGTATCATGGAGGAGGAAGCTTGATATGACTAAAATTATTATGACTTTGTTTTTACAAATATCAAGGGTTTTTTCCACCCAGCCTACAAGAAAAATCTTGCAGCACAGACTCCCATATGTACTTATTTATTCTATTTAAACAAATACTGCTAAGAGATTATTATTTCTTTTTACTTTTCGTATTTTCTTTGAAAAAGAAGATACTGGTACATTGAAAAAGAGGAAAAAATGTAGCAACCACCTTGCTGGATATGGTTAATGTGATTTGAAGTCCTAAAAGGCTCAGGGAGAATTGATTTTCTATAACGTGGGGCCATTATTTAATTGGTATGTTAAGATATAAAAGCCACAGAAAAGATACTGATATTATTGCTTCTTACTGCCATGCAAAGCATGGCAGTAATGATCCTGCCTGAGGAGTCTCACAGCTTGTTCAGTATTTATTTTCTGGGTGTCTCTTTTTCCTGGAAGATATCTTGCCCTTAATTTTAAACACTTTTCATAGACAGAGGTGCCTGCTCTGGAGGAAGGTAATTTTCTTTTACCTACAGCTCTTTTTCAGTTCAGCAATAGAAAAGCATCCACCAAAACTAACCTGTGTGTTCCCAGCACAATGGCCCAGGGTCAGCACCTGTCTGAGCAGCTGTGGGTGATCTGGTCCCTTTTCTGTTGTTTCTAACCACAAGCAGAGGTGATGGAGAGGGCAGCAGACTTTCCTATCCTGAGCCTCATCATACCTCAGGTATTTTGGATCAGAGCAAAAGTTCTCCTCAAACCTATGTCCTACACTGCCCAGGCACTGCTTTAAGTATTATTAGGCTAATTGGTTTTTCAAACATCCTTTGGGAATCCTTTGTGGCCACCTTCAGAGAGAAGGTGTCAAAGCACGTCTGCTACAGCGGCTGTGGGATAACCCTTCTCAGCTTAGGAAGCCCAGACCTGAAGTGACACAGCTACAGTGCATTCCTGTTGTGCTGTGCCCTTGAAATAATGATGTCAAATTCATAGCAGATGAAATAAGCAAGTAATAGGCATTAAATAAATGCTGCTTTGAAGAATGATAAGGCTGCAATACACAAGTGAGAGCTTTGATTGTCATATGAAAATGCAGAGTTAACTATACTGTTGTTAAAAGCCAGGCCATATTTTCCATCCATTTTTATTTGTGAGGTCTCCTTGAAATGCCTTATAAAACTTGGGAACCCAGGCAGCATTTCTCTAGGGAATATAAAACTATAGCAGCTGATACTGGTAAAATAAGTTATATGGAGCCTTAGAAATGAGTGCTTGGTTTGTCCAGTATTTATTGCCTGAGTAATGTACAGAAACAGTAAAACAGAAAAGCACAACTTTCCATCTGTGCTGCATTATGCCATACATAGGAACTATTTTTTATTTCAAATGGTGATATCCCCATAGACTTTCTTGCTTTGATATCCTATTCTACCACACAATATATGATAGAATATAAACAGACTGACAAAAAATCTGAATCTTTACAGTTTTGAAAACTGAAACATTCCAGCATTCACTTCCCATCAAACAGGCCTCCTAATGTGTAGCCCGGGTCAGGTGTTTGGATGTTTTTAAGTGGAGGAAAAGGTTATTACACAGAAACGTGAAACCAGCTAAGAAAACAGGAAAAAAATTACCAAGACACAGCTAACAGAAAAGTGTTCCCATCTGGTATACAAGGTGCACAGCCCAAATTCTCACCAGAACATAAGGGAAGGGTTTACTGTTTTAAAAACATAGCCTTCGAACATTAATTTGCCTTTATTCTCTAAATCTCTGCTCACAAGTTTGCACACCTTAAATGTCATCAAAGTGGGAGCCTGTGTGACACTGGAGGAACACTGCCTTTATCCATGTGAAACCAGAGACAGACAGCATGTTAGAACAGATGGACTGGTAGCTTTAAGAGGTCAAATTTGTTGTTTAGCAATAGGGATAAATTTCGGTGGGGTTTTTTTGGAGGATTTTTTTCCATTTGTTTTCCATTGCATTGCTTTATTTATTTAAAAATATAAGTTTCAACTCCTATAAACTAACTTTCTGGGACACAGTGAATTTTGTGAATTAAATAGGTCTCATTATTTCAATATTTTATTTTATTTTTCTAAATTGAACCTTATGTTACTTGATATAAGTATGAAATTGTAAGCAATTTCTGGTAATGGGACACTTTGGAGGTCCACAAATCCTTCTGACTGGAGTAAGAAAGGTGGAAGGATGAGTGTCAGGTATTCTGAGCTTTCTGAAGGTGGCAATAGAATCTTTGTATAGTGATTAAATTAAGTAACTACAACAAAAAAGAAGCCTTAATGAGACAATTTTACAGCAGAAACAAATGCAACCTCAATAAATCTCACTAAAGAGGTAAGGAGAGGGCAGGAGTTGGTGAAATCCAGATGCTTAGACCAAAATATCTTGTAATTTCCTTGAGATATTTGAAATCCTCTTACTGGAGGAAACTGAGGAAGGGTGGGTGAGGAGGTTAGGTTCAGGGGGACCAGGACAATGGGAACAAGGTGGGTTCCTGGACTCAGCTGTGGTGGGGGCCAGGAGCCCTCAGCTGATTCCCAGCCAGCTCTACAACAGAGCCTGGGCTGGTGGGAACCAGATCAAATGATCCTCCAGCACCGAGCTGCCCAAACACACATACACAGGCACAAACTTGACAAAACTTCATCTCGTGCCTGTACCGAGAATCCAGGTGCTCAGCAGGAGAAATCCAAAGGGAACCTGCCAACAAAGCTTAGAGAAGCTACACATATTCTTAAAGATGTGCAAGTCCTGAAACATTGAAACTTCAGGGAAAAAAAATTTTAAAATTGGTGTCATTGCACCCCCCCATCCATTCTGCAAAAAACTTGGAAAAAAAAAAATGTTCCATTTTAGTGGTTTATTCTTCAAAACTACTTTGATTTCTTTCATGAAGAACTATACTGTGTATAATTTTCATTACAAAGGAAGCACTACTAGGTATGCTTATGAACTAAAGTGAAAATTCTTCCTTGGATCAACAGGTATATCTGTGTTAATAATAGGGCTATACTGCACACTAGAATATTTATACATATATATATGTATCTATATATGTGTACATATATGTATTGATACTATTTATAAAATGGGAAAAAGTTGAAAGTAGAAAGCTATATTTTTTGACTAGTAAAAAAAAAAAAAGAAAAAAAAAGAATGACTTTGAGATCAGTGAGGCTCCAAATTTTATAATTTAGTTTTTGCAGAAAAGACATTTCCACAGGAAAAACAGGAAAAAATACATCTCCTTGTACACAGTCATTATAAAGTAACCCAAGGGGATTACAGATCCATGTACCATATACATTCTAGGTATAGTAGAATTACAGTTACTTCATGTTTTAAATTAAATTTAATTTTAGGATTGTAAATTATTTCAATTTTTTTATAGAGAGTAAAAGAGTTGTTTTGAATGACTGAAGTGCAACAGTTATGCCAATAACTTTGAGTGCTGTAGAAGCCTAGAAAGTGAAGAGTCTGATGTGTCTGTCTGAAACACTGATAGCCAGATAGCTGTGGAGCCAGCCAAGGACTGCTGGCAATAACAGGTTGTGAGACAGGATGAGATGTGGCTGGAGAAGGGGCCATGCAGAGCTGGGGCAGCACGTCATTGTTCTGGCTCCTGGAGATAAACACAACCCAATACAGCACAGGTGCAGGAATGAGGTCGAGCTGCTGTGTGGCTGCTGTGGAGAGAGAAGGGATGGAATTGGGCTGCAGGCTCTGGGATGTGCTGCAGAGCGCCATGGCAGGGCAAAGGGGCTTGTCTCCATGTGGCCTTGGCAGGAGGAGATGCCACGTGGAGGATGTCCTATGGAGAGATCCTGCCAGAAGCTGACTGATGCCTGAACCATGTGTGATCACCCCAGATAAGGACTCTGAGATCTTGTGTTACTGACATGGTAACATGTGATAGCTCACTTTGTGAAAAATATGACATAAGGAAGTACAGTGTCTTGAAGAAGTGAATAAAACCAACTTGTTTCTTTGAATAAAGGTCTCAGATTCCCTGCAAATCTGAGTCTGTGCCTCCATCGTTACAGGCTGTTGACAAAAAGCCAATCCAGGGAGTATAAATCAAGACCACCAATGATCCCTTGTAGTCCTCCGACCTCTTTCCAAGAAGGTCTATAAGAATAGACTCACATGATAACATAATTACATAGAAAGCAAATAACTTATCTCTAGGGTAGAGAAAATTTATCTTTAAAAAAGTAACCCCAAGAAGCCCAGGAGCATGTGTACCCCACAAACTCCATCAGCTGGATCAATACTGGAGCCAGGATTGGAAATCTTTCTGCTTTTCTTCCTTTCTCTGTCTCCCCCTATTTAATTCATCTCTCTCTCTTCTCTCTCACCCTACCCCTTTACTTGAAACCCACTGCTGTGTGCTTACACTAAGAGATAAGGGACTGACTTATATGAATTTTCATACCAAGTGTATAATTTACTAATAAAAATTTTTAAGCTTTTGCACACCCTCTGACTTTTGTCATTCCTTTCAACCATGAGAATCTACAAATCTTGGGTGCTCACTTACACTTAAGGGTGGAATGCCATGAATTCTCATTTAATTAAAAAAGGAAAATTTTTTTGTCTTTTTGTTAAAATTTGTTAAAATTTGTTAAATTTTTGTGATTTTTGTTAAATTCCCTTTTTTACTCTCAGTCCTTGAGTCTGGGGAAAGTACTCTGTTCCTTACTTCCCATAGTTTCCCCAACAGTTTTTCCCCACAGTTTCTCAATACTCCAGATATCATTCTTGAAACTGGCTGTATTGCACCAAATTTTTATCTCAATTTCAAACAAAACATTCTCTTAAACACTGACCCAGTCCCAGTTCTGCAGTCATTTACTAAAAATCTGCATCAAAGCTTCCACTAAATGCAAGTTCCTCAAAATCAAATAACCTCCTTCTTTTTACCAGCAGTTTTTAGTGATTTCTGTTGATACAGAGGGTACAACAGAGCCTTCTGCACATCTCTGCATGGGACAGGCAAATTCTGTAACTTCTTTGTAAAGAGGAAAAAAATTTTCTTCCTGAGTAGATGAGGTATGTCAAGTATTTTATAAGCAGTGATGTTGCAGGCAGATGTTTGACTTTGCTCAATTACTTGCAGATTATTTAGTGAGTGGAGGAAAGAAATTTTCAAATTTGAACAGGTTGGTTTTTTGTTTGCCTTGTCTGCTGAAGCTGTGCATGGTTAATTTGACTTATTTCAGTGCACGTGTCTACACTGACTGCTGGGGTGCTCCAGAACTGGTCAGGATCCCTCCTGCCTCAGCTGGGGATACAGCTGGAGCCCATCCCCAGGACCAGGCACACCCAGCCTAGCCCAAGGGAAGGTGTTAGCTGGGATCCTGCCAAGCTGAGGAGATGGACAAGCCTTGGTGAGCATCCCTGTGATGCACATGAAGGGCCCAGGTCTCAGGGCTTGGCAATCTCTCCAACACTACTCAAAGAGGAGTCTGTACCCAGCACTGCTCAGCTCTAGTAGCAGCTGTCAAAGAAGTGAGGGGGGAAATGACTGAAAACTTAATCAAGAAAATCTCTCTACTTCCTATGTCCATTCCACACTGACACCAGACTTCACAGCTTGGATGGATCAGACAGATATTTCCATTGTCCAAGGAAACAAACTAAAGCATCCCAAAGCCAAGCAGTAGCATAACTATACATTATGGTTAATGTTTTCCCAGAAATCCTGGACATGATTTTTTTCTTTGTTACTTGAAAAATGCTGTCACTGTTACACAACTCTGGAATGATTCTCTAACTTGACTAATGAGCTTTCAGTCGCACATCCTTGTCAGAAACAGAATATTTCCCCTCAAATCTCTCTTGTCCAGCAGTTTCCTGCAGATCATTAACTAAGATCACTATGGTATCATGATCCTGGCAGTCTGTGAGGATAGGCATCAGCTGTTTAACCTTGTTCTGACTATCTCATAATAAACTGTCTTATGAACAGTTCCCACATTCACGGATATTTTAAAAATCGATGTTCTTTAAAAACACAGGAAGAATTTGTGATACATGAACAAGACTAACTGTAGGTCATCCTTTTCTCTTGAAATGTAAGCTTTCACATCAGATCTAACGTGTGTTTGACTCAAAAAATTACTGAAAAGAATATGAAAAATGTAAAATATAATGTGACATGGCAGAAACAGATGTGTTTCTAATTTTGATTCTAAAGTGATAATTCAAAATTCAGGTTATTCAGAGAATGATAACTCCAATTAATAAACAACTAGGAATCAATCAGTAATCAATGCAGTACTATTAGCACAAAGAGAGGTGACATAATAATAATTTACATATTTTGCATTCATGAAGTATACATATGCTGTATCCATTAAAGCTGACTTCAGTTACTTAACATTCAATTGTGCATTTTGTGGAGTGAGTCAATAGAGTGAATCACTAGCCCACTGCAGCATCATATGGGAAACTTTCCCTCTCCCGAGCAGATGGAGACTAAGAATGTCACAGACAAAATGTGTTTTGTCTCTGGAGAAAGGATGTTGGCTGCTTTGTTCTTAGACTCTTCTACATGCCAAGCCTTCTGCTCACATCGGGAGTCCTACACTTTGGGGTCTCATGGATATTTCAGCAAGTCTCTGAAATGCTGACCTGCAGAAGACAGAGAAAACTAACCTACCCAGAGGTCTGCAAATAAAATACTACAATTTCTGTGCAATCCAAGATTTAACTGGAGGGAGAAAGCAAAAAAAATCATCACCTTTGCCATCCTTTTAACACATAATCCTCTCTGAGGGAGGCAAGTGCTTTCCATTTCCCTGCGGAAGACTTAGGTGAAAGGTAATTGAGATGATGTTACACTTTTGCAGGTGACTGAGGCACAGAAACATTATTTTCTATTCCCTTTGGCTCCATCTACCTAGAAATTAATTTTTTTCCTCTTTTATTTTTTTTTCTGCTGTGCTTTTCTCACTTCTCTATGCACATCTTTCTCCAAATGAAGGATGATCACATCCCTTTGAATTTTCTGAAAATAGCAGAAGGAAAATACCAACAGGCACTACAATCTTACTTTCTTTCTCAAAGAGATTTACTCATGACCACATATATCCACCCTAATTTTTTAAATCAGCAAGGGTACCAGGGATATGATTCTGCCACCTGTCAGTGGGCAAAATAACCAGTCAGGCTGTGCAAAATATAAGCGATCTTCTGAAAGTATCTGTCTACTCTATGCTGACCATGTTGGAGCTTAAAGCAACCCCTAATTTAAATTCATCAAGAGCTGAGTCTGAGTCTATGTGCAAAATGTCTGAGCCCACACATGACTAAATAGAATATAATTTTTTTACAGTTATTTCTTTACCAACACTCCTAGGTTCAAGAGCACACATTCTGTTTTTGCAGTGTCTATCACAGAGAGTCCCAGTCTAACTAATCTCTTGATTACAGCTACTCTGACCCTTGTCAGATTCAATCTCAGGTGAGCTTTGGCTTTTCTAGCCCCACCTCTGCACACTTGGACCGTGCCTCTGTATCCCTTCTGTATCATATTTCTCCTAGAGATGCACCAGCTTCTGTTTGGTTGTTTTTGATGTTTAAATTGAGAGGTCTTTCCTCATCCATGCAGGTCTCTTGCTGTCTTTTCTTGAATGCCCATAAGGGTGGATAAAACTTGAGCTTGTGGAAAATGATCCTTTGAGCTCTTCAGGACCCTTCTTCCATCTTATTTTCAAGGTCTCTTTTGCCAGTTCCATGCCCTCTTACCAATCCAGTCCACAACCTCCTCAATAGGGTATGGGTCATTACCATCTCCTTTATTCCATCGCCTGCTCCTTTATTCCTAGATTACAGCTGTCCTTCCCAGGCTGGCCCACCTGTTGACAAAGATCAATTACCTCTTGGTACTTTGCTCATGTGGATGATATTTTTTTATCTCAGAGAGGATCCCAAGCTTGTAAAAGATTATCCCTGTTGCCAACACTGGCTGTACAGTGGTTTGTTGACCCATGGGGTCTATCCATTTTTCATCAAGTCCTTCCCTCTCTCTGGAAGAACCAAGATGCCAGCTGGGCCCCTGCACCCTTGGCTTCCACCTCAAATGCTTGCTTCCTACAATTTGGGTTTCCCTTCCAAGTATTGGTGCCCAGAGAAGAGCAGCAGTGAGGGACAATCTGAGGATCACATTGGAAACCTGGTGCCCTGGATCCAAATTCCTGACAAGCTGTAAACATTCCTAGACACCAGGTCTGACCAGGAGATGCTGGTATCCATCCCTGGCAGCAGGGAGTTTCCCACAGCTCATGCTTCTTCTTCCTCCTGACACTGCTGCAAGTTGTAGGCTCAGCCTGCTCAGATGTCTCATTGGACACAGCTCTCAGCCCTTCATGTGTGACCTGGGCACTGAAGCACTGTAGCTACAGATTTGCAGATGGGGCAGGAGTTATCATCCCTGTATGAGAAGGCGCAGGATTCCAGCCTTTACCATCATGGAAATCTAAAGTAAGTTCAAACTTGGTCTGCTCCTCTCTCAATGCAGTTAGATCTTTGCATTCATGAAGACAGTTCAGTCAGTGTTTTTCTCACCTCCTCTGTTTCTGCACTGCCTGGTGACCTCCTTCCACATCTGCTTTCCTTGGCTGCACAGCCCTTTCCCCAGCACACACTTCCTGCAGGCAAGGAACACATCTTCCCCATCCCAACAATGTGGATTGTCATCCCTGCAAGCCCAGGACTCAGGGCTGCATCCTCCCTCAGGAGCTCAGTTTGAGTTCAACTCTGGCACACCAGGTAGAATTCCACCAGTCAGTGGGGACCATGCTCTTTAGCACTTCACCTCCATCACCATCAGCACACCCAAACATTGTGTACAGCAGAGCTTCCCCACTCTTCAGTGCCCATTTCTGCGTAGACAGTTAGAGAAGAATCTCCTTGGCATCTCCTGGGAGGGTGCTTGGCTCTCCAAAATTAGGAATTAGGAACAAGCAGAAAAGCACCTTTTGATCAAGAACATCTGACAGATCTTTTTAGAAGTGACCAGTGTTTACTGGCCAACCCAGCTCACTGTTGCCACCTTTTCCCAGTGCTAGTAGACACCCCATAATTCCTCAAAAAGTTCTTTAGGAAGCATTTCTGAAAGATCTGGGAACAGAAACCAGAAACTGCTGCACAAACTGCTGCATCTACTGCTTACCTAATTTCAGACATCAGGCTATTTTTTTATTACTCTGATTTACAACAGACTGTGTTTCTGAAAAGGGACCTTCTACAGACTGTTCAAAATGTACAGACATCAGAGCTGACAGCTGTGCTTGTATTGAGCTTCCCAAATTTTAATGAGGCTCTACATATTTTTTTAGCTTGAAACATGTTATTGCAACTCCAAGGTTAGAAGTTGTTACCGTATGGTCGGAGATTGGGATCAAAGATCTGCAGCTGTCATAAGTTTCTTTACCTCCACCAAGAGGCACGTTTACAGCAATTCGCAGTCGTGCTGCATCTGGAGAGCATCTCCACTGTACACGTGAGTGACAGCTTTAGTGATGAGACAGGACCAGACTGAGCCTTCAGATTTCACTTAAATCACTGTCACCCATATATATTTGCAACAGGAGAAAATGACAACTATGGCTAATCAAAAAATGTTTTCAGAAGCTGACTCAGAGCATAAAATACTATCAGTGACATCACAGAGAGCAAAGTGAGAATTTTACTCCAAATCTGCTAACAAAGGATCCAGATTTTAAGTGACTACCACAGCTCCTCAGGGAGGGAGGGCTTTGCAGACAGTACATTTGTTTTTACCCTGTGAGCAAAACTGGTCAACTTAAGTCAAGTAAATTGTAAATTTTCATAGCTAGACTTTTCATTTGTAATTTTAGTGAAGGACTGAATGGATACGGTTATAAACCACTGAGGTGTCTAACAGGTTTAGCACTTTTTAAATATCCACATGTATATTATAACAAAGCTATTAGAAAAATATAGAATACAAGTTTATTAAAATGACATATTAGAGTCTCTTAACTGTAAAATTTTCAATCCATCATTTCCATAGGGCAATAAAATAAATGTTTTATTCATTTATCCAGTCAAAACTTTATACTCAAATGAGAAGGGGAATATTCACCAGCCTAGAGAAAATATCTGATTGAAGAGTACATTAACACTGAAAATAGGAATACAATGGTAAAGTCCCTGAAATGACAATCCATAATCTCATTGGCCATCAAAACACTTGGAAGAACAAAAAGAGAGTCATGCCAGAAATCCAAAATGTGATTCATTAAATGAGAATCTCAATATGCTCCTTCCTAATTGTCTTTTTATTATTTCTTATTATTAAGTAATTGTGGGATTCTATTCCAGCAGCTTGGAGGAAAGCTCATTCATAGCATGGAAAATTATATAGAATTCCTTCCTAAAATTATGTAAGTTATT
This sequence comes from Pseudopodoces humilis, assembly GCF_049639895.1. Lineage (NCBI taxonomy): Eukaryota > Metazoa > Chordata > Aves > Passeriformes > Paridae > Pseudopodoces > Pseudopodoces humilis. Next base: position 97,597,855 of record NC_142202.1, read on the forward strand.
CCTTCCACTCTCTCTTTTCAGGAATTCAGAACCTAATTCAAGTGAATATTAAAGCGTAAATGTGATAGACATCAAGGTAATTTGTGATTTATGGGTTTTGAATATTGTTCTTTTTTGCTTTGATATTAATTTTCTTTACTTCTGATTTATTTGGTGTCAGTTTACTGTTCTACACTTTGTTTACATTTTAATTGAATTTATTATTATTCATTAAGTTTCTGGTTTATTGATTGTATGATTGATACAACTAGATGCAAAAACTGTGGGCTCCAGCAAGCTGTAATACATGAACTGGTTTCTTCAAAGTAGAACCTAAACTCTGGGAATCAGCAAGACCAAAGGAAGCCCATGTGAGATTAAAGCCATGGTAGATATTAGAGGAAGATATTGACAGTCAGGACTTGCCTGCTTACATTTGCCCTGAGATCACAAACCTGTTTCAGAAAGAATACACAATTATTTGATTTCCCGTAAAATTTTGTCTCCAGGAAACTTCGTTCACATATGTGTTATTGCAAAAATCACTTGGGAATGTAGGAAAATTGCTCGATCAGTGCATTCACCACAAATGTCTAAATACAGTTATACTTGTAGGAAAAGGGGCTCAGGCACCATGTTCCTGCTCATCCATAGCCAAGCAGTGCTGTCTGGGAGCAGAAGTGGGGCAAAGCCCAGGTGCTGGCCCAGGGCTGGACATACCACAAGTAGACAATGTTATTTATTCAGAGTGCATCTTCATCATAACACCTCCAGGGAAAGTTTGTTAGCTTTGTCAGACTTCTCACATCCTTGCACTTTAATCTTCTGGTATAAGTTGATGACCAATTATTCACATAGGCAGGAGTTTTCCTAATACTTGGCAAAAGTGACAGGACTTCCAGAAGAATTACTGTATTAATACAGAAAATTCTCCTTAAAGAAAATGAAAAATATAAATTTCTGGGTTAAAACTATCATTTAAAATTCATACATCAATTCCCTAAGTTTTATTTTCATCTCATTTTTAAATTGTCTGTCCAGCCTGGCTGTCACCCTAATTCCTGGCTCCCTTGTCCCTGCAGACCAGACCCTGCAGCTCCCAGGCAGCGATTCAGCGCCCTGTGGAGCTGGTGCCAAGGTGTGGCCATGCCTTCCTGCTTAAACTGACCACCAAAAGTGTAGTCATCTCAGGTCATGTATGCAGAAGTGACTTGCTTAAGTCTAAGCTTATCAAATTGGAAAAAGGACTGCTAGAGAAAAATTCCCTTTCTGAAACAGGTGATAGCAGGAGAGACACTGTGGAGGTGTCTCCATCTCTCCACTGAAAGGAGGGCTGCCAGCTCAGATTTAAGCAACTATTTTTCCTGTGTGATAAGTTAGGTGAGATGAATCCCACCTCCAGTGCTCAAATTAGGAGTCACAGCTATTTCTTTCCCACCAGCTATAGTGGAGGCAAGATCTGGCAGGCCTGGATCACTCATTTCACTCTTAAATTTAAACACTATGTTAGTAGCAGTACCTAAATTAGGCATTTAGAGTAGGTGGTTTAAATATGGTCCCCGATCATAATTTCATGTGCTCTTAGTGTGCCTGGAAACACTTGGGCTCCTTTCCAGACTGAAACATCCAAATAGTATTGCATTATAAAGATATCATGAATGATGTATAGCTCTGCATCACAAAGTAATGCATAGCAATTTAATCTATGTTTTTTCCCTCAGTTTCATTTGAATGTTCCCAGCAAAGCTGCTGATATTAACCACAACAGGGACCAAAATATGATTGCACCATTAAGAAAGAAAGAGAGAAAAGAGAGAAAAAGAGAGGAGAGAGAGGAGAGAAAGAGAGGAGAGAAAGAGAGAGAGAAAGAAAGAAATGAAAGAAATAAATGAAAGAAAGGAAAGAAGGAAGGAAGGAAGGAAAGAAAGAAAGAAAGAAAGAAAGAAAGAAAGAAAGAAAGAAAGAAAGAAAGAAAGAAAGAAAGAAAGAAAGAAAGAAAGAAAGAAAGAAAGAAAGAAAGAAAGAAAGAAAGAAAGAAAGAAAGAAAGAAAGAAAGAAAGAAAGAAAGAAAGAAAGAAAGATTTTTATCTATGAATATTCTCTTTTTCTTCTCATTCTCATTGTTGAAAGATATTACTCCAGACTGACTGTTTCACTTCATTCAACATTTTAACAGACAGTAAAAAGATTGGGGAGCAAAAAGTTACCCTTATCTAGTTATTCAATCAAAGAATGTATGCTAATTTCATGCTGAACACAATATTGTCTGCTCTGCCAGGAAAAAAGTAGTCTCCAATTCAGTACCTTACTGGTTTACAGTTCACTTAACAATGGAGAAGATTATATGGAATTTAATGTAAGGCAGAAAATGTGAGTTCACTCAGGTCTTTTGGGAAAAAAAATATTGGGGGCCAGGATAAAGGAAAAATATTATGAGGTCTTTAAAGCAGAAAAGATTACAGCTTATGGGACTCAGAAAAAATTGATAGATATAAGCCCAAAAACAAGATTATATGTCTGTCTCATCTGTTTTTGTTTTGGATTGCTGGGTTTTAAAATTTGTTTAGTTTTTTCTATTTGCAATAATATACTTTTTAAAATTAATTGAAAGAAATGCAGAGGTAATTCATAAAGTACATTGAAAAGGCAAGGTATTCAGTTTTGGTAATAAACATAGAATTATTGTACATGATTCTTTGTGCTTTTATTCATATAAGACTAGAGAGGAAGGTGCCTTCCTATATCTATGCCTTCCAACTATATCCTGCTGTCTGTTACATAAATCTTTTTATTTAAAGGTAACTGAAATTAACATTCTCTGTGGACTTTCTCTAAATCCTCGTGAATCTCTGTAAATGTGGGTTCTGCTCTCAAAGGAGGAAAGAAGTGAGCTAAGTGAGACAGAAGACTTTGAAAGTTTTACCCCCCCATACATATTTATGTGAACACTTTATACCACGGCACCCAAAATGCATTTAGTCTATGTTTTACTTTTTCTCCATTAAAGATTATGTCACCATCTTATTGACAAACTGATCCTTGAAGGTAGATGCACTGAGAGGCAAGGTGTAGATATCTCTCATATCCTCCATGTTTTATATAATTAAATCTTACAGAGACTGCAGCATGTGGCATCATTCATTTAAAGCTTCTCCACTGGACCATTCCTATGCCATTCCCACTAAGACTTTTCTCTTCATCTGCTCCCAGGCAACTCAAAAAAATGGTTCCAAGCCTCTTTTTAGTCCTTTGGAATAAAATGCATTTACATACCATAGAAATATACATCTCACAGATGCAGACCATGGAGGGTTGTGCAGAGTTTCCACCAGTGCCGAGACTCCTCAGAGTAGAGTTTAAATTGACTCCAGGAAAACGTACTTGAAGATGCCATATGGGAAAAGAGAGGATTCCTTTGCTCAGAGAGGTCTTTGAAGCAGAGGCTTTGTGAGTTGTTTTTCACTATTCTATCATAGAAAGACCAAATATGAGCTTCCTCATAGACAATCTCTGGATGAAGGAGGGAGCTGTAATCACAAGTTCAGCAGTTCATGGATCCTCTCTAAGTATTTAAGCATGACATGGGATTTACAGCCATGATGATGTCTGTAGTCACTGCAAAAGCTAGACCTGTGAAGTCACACAATGCACTAACAAGCTGAGAGACCTCTGAGAACATTTAGCAAGTGAGAATCTGGCAGCTTCTCAAGGTGAGGCCAAGAACAGGCAGTGCTGCTAGAAATCCCTTCAAGTAAAACTGAACTACAGGTTTACATGAAAGGAAATACTCCAGGGTATTTTTATTAATAATCTTCTGTTATTTTCATAAAATATTTGTAGGAAAAAAGAAAACATTATTTTAGAAACAGAAAATGTATTTTCATGAAAAGGAGTTTAGAAATATTTTCACTGTCTCCTGTGCTTCGAGACCTTAACTTTACTCAATATGCATAAGTGAAATAATTACTATTAGCTGGAAAATGCTTGATAGTTTTTGCTATGAAAGCATTAAAATTAAATGTTGTGTAGGTTTTTCCATACATATTCTAGCATTACCCACCATAACAATACTTGTACGTGTAGTCACAATTGTTCAACACTGTCAATTAAAAAAAACATGTTCTAAGTGCTCATAATTTTTTTTTTAAATTTTAGTAACAAGATGAAGTTTCCCATATTAGAGGTCTGCCTTGGGCTCATCTAATTAAAAAAAAAAAAAAGAAAATGTTTACCAAATTATTTAGATAACATTTTTGAGACCAGGATAAGGGCCATACACATATCTATGTCCACATTGAGAAATTCTTACAACTTTTTATTGAGAAGATGTATTAATGCAATAATGCTTTGAAGCATGGACCCAACAATAAGCAAGGGATGTGGATATTGTATCAAATATGCTATTTTTTGCATACAGTTAATTGACCTTGCAGCAAGATGCAGTGCATATTGTCTTTTTGTTCAGTCATATTGTCTTATGCTGCCATAAAGCCCAGCAAGGTGCAGAACATTGTATCTTCACTGGCTTCAATGGGTCAGTTGTTCTTTTCCTTGCTTCATTCTTGGACATCACTCAGCCACTTGAAACTCAAGGATGGAAAGAAGGAAGCAAGCAGCTTGAGGCATGGTTTTGATCCTTAACTATTTGAGTTAAAAACAAGAGAGTTGTTAAAGGATACTTGATAAAGGAACTGTTTTGCATAGGGACAAACTCCCCTCTTCTGCAAATATGTAACATCAGTGACTTGCAATGACAAATATTCTTAAAGATTAAATGTCTTGGGTTATGTACATCCCATACTACAACTCATTAGTCCTTCCACTTGGAAAATAAAACTGGATCAGATCCTAAAGCACAACTGGAATTAGAACAAAATATTTTTTAAGCATTGCGGTTTGGAGGAAGTATCATTTTACTGTGTATTTCATGGCTGAGTAACAGAAACCAAACACTGGAAGGAGAGCTGTTTATGCTGTGCCATATAGCTAACCAAACTGGAAAATATAATAACAGAATATCTCATGAGATTGTGTCCTCATGAAATTTCCAAATCTGAGAAAGAGTTCAGATCAGTATATAAAACCTTGAATGCTTGAATTTCTGAATCTTGAAGGATTTGAAGCTTGACAGTTATTTCTAACATATGGTTCACTCTTTTTATGATCTCAACTGGTTTGAATTTCATTTAGATTTCTTTTTAATTTGGGTGGGGGGAATAAGTTTTGGCTTTGGCTTTGGTTTTGGATTTGGGTTTTTTAAATTTGTTTGGGGCTTTTTTGGTTTGGTTTTTTTTGTGGTTTTTTTGTGTTTTTTTGCAATTTAGAGCTACTGTTCATGCCACCATTGAGGTCAGAAAATTTTATAATAGCAGGGAGTGCACAATTTCCAGAAAAACTGAAGCATTTTATTTGCTTGTAGGAATAAAATGAGCATGTGGTGTATTTGATGTAGAGCTTCTAATCATGATTTTAAAGTAAATTACATCTAAAAATAACAAACAATATACAAAATAGAGAACTGAGAACTTGTCCACACATCCCATTGTATATTAGAGAAAATTTTTCATGTTTTTTTAAACCTATAACCTTGACTTAAAGTCAATGAAATGAGTCAGATTTTGAATCAGTCTCAAAATTACTTGCACCTGTAATTCTAAACCTTTTTTTTTTTCTTTAAATCTGGCTGTGATTTCTCAACCTGACAAAAGTGTGACTATTCTGAAATTGTCTAGGGCCCAAATACCAAGTGCAAAGCTACTATATTGGTATAATAACAGTGGTCCTAGTCAAAGGGCTGAAGGCCAAGGGCTACACTGAAAATCAGGTGATATCTGGAGTTTGTAATGTCTTCCTTGGTCCTTTCCAGTAAACTCCTGGTCATTCCTTTCAACCTTTTTGCTTCTCTTTTTAAAATACTTGGCTCTTCCTCAGGAATTTTAAAAAGCTGCTTCTGAAGCCCATGAACTTTGTACTGCTGGTCCTGATTTGTCACAGCAGTGAGTCCTGTGAGGTGCTCTTTCAGCAGTGTGAGCTACATTGAGCTTCAAGAACAGGCAATTTTTTATTTCTCAGTGAGACACAGTTGCTAAGAAAGATGGCACAGCAAATGGAAGGAAGCTGAGGAGATGTATGGGACATATGCAAGCTGTCTAAAATATTTTTTGGTGCTTCACAACACCTAAAGGTCTTAGGGGACTGTAAGAATGTTATAATAGAAAGACAATGAACCCTGTAGTGCAGGTGATGTGGTGATAAAGGTGCTGCACTGGATACCCCAGCTTCTCTTCCCACTTTGCCATCAGTCTGTTCCCTAATCCACCTGTCATCTTCCAGCTTTCAGCAGTTGTGCAAAGTTCAACTGTAAATTCACTGTGGCCTGAACATTCCCAGTCAAAATTCTGTACTTCATATGCTTTTGAAGGATCTCAGCACTTCCTTAACCCAGCCAGAAAGAGTCTAAACTCTGCTTCAGCTTTCAGAGAAGAAACTCCAGGGGTTTTTAGCCTAAAAATCTTCCTACTCTCAATCCCCAAATGAAGTATCAACAAAAACCCACAACTCTATAAGAGGACTACAAGCTATTGTTCCAAATGTTTCTATTGCTTTCTTTTTCTTGCAAGTTTGCCTTTTCACCCTTTCTCCAGAGCTTTTCTTTCTCCCTTTCTGATTTTGTTCTCCCTCTCCTTCCTCTCCTAGACAGTTTCTCATCTGTCTTTTTCTTCTTCCTTCCTTCTTTGAGAAGGGCTTTGGGTCAGCAGTGCTCAGCCATGCTTCCTCCAGGCTGATTGGACATTTCTGTCTCTGTTTGACAGATGAAATTCCCAAAGCTCCTAGTTAATTTTAGGGTGTCTGGGGGAGGAAGGAGCCTGGCACTGAACCAAACACACATTTAAATGTGCCAGAAAATTACACAGTGGTCAGAAAATTGCAAAATCTGCAAATTTTGTGCAGCCCACAATTTTCTAGAGGTCTTGATTATCATCCAGAGTTCAGTGTTTTACAGGAAGTGCAAGAGGTTACATTTCCAGTGATTTTTAAGTGACCCCAAAACTATTATACTGGAAAAAGTCATACCAGTATTAACTATTTCAGTGAATTTCTATCCATTTCAAGAGCAGTCAACATGGAAAAAAACGCTTTTCGTCTGAAACAGATTAGAGTTCTGAAGGTGATTATTCTTAAGGTCTATATCAACAACAAATTATCTAAGTAATGGTGGATCTAATACATTTTGCCTTTTGGGAGATCCAAACTGAGAGCTCTGTTGTAGGAGTGTAATTTTATGCATATGTGCATAACACAATGGAGATCTGAGAAAACAATCTTACAAAACAAGAGCAGAAGAAATTATTGATTTCATAGATAATGCCAACAAGATGATAATCTGTAGCTGATGACTCCAAAAAAACAAGAAAAGGGATGTCACCTTGTGACTGATATTGTAATTTTCTCCAATATGACCAATTTGCTATTTGCTCCAATAGCACCCCAAGCTTCCAGGCACCAGAAAAAATCCACTGAAGGTGACTGTGCAGGTCATGAATGTACATAGTTCTGTAGCACGTTTCCCAGAGGGGAAAAAACCCACATCTATTTCATTCAAATTCAACATTAAATGGAATGCAAAACTACATTTTTGTACATTAACTACAAAAATGTACATCATTAATTCTCACCATTCAGTTCACAAATGAAATGTTGGGACAAGTGGGGTGTCAGGGCAATCCAGTTTCCTGCTGTGTGCTGGGTAGGCAGAATTGCAACAAGCATGTCCCTGCAGCTTTAGGGATACCCAGTGGAATTCCCACTCTGGATAATGCAGGGACACAGCACAGCACACAGTGACAGAATGTGTTGCTTACATTCAGTGCAAGAATAAAGAGATTTTACTGAGGGTTGCCAAAGCCCCATGACCCCTAAGAGCTGCAGCTGTATTCAGGAATACTTTTAAGATTTTTCTTTGAGCTTTCACTTCTCTCAACTTTTTAATTCCTGTCAACAGACAGTTGTAAATGTTGAAACTTGCAGAGATTGTCTTAGCTTGCAGAGCTTGTCTAGCCCAGAATATAATTTAAGCAGCTGTGATTACACTCTGCTGTGCATCCCACAGCCCTTACCCCTCCAGGAACAGCCTGGTCAGTGTGGCTTTGTGCAGTGGGAGCTGGGAACATGCAGCCACCTCTCCAAGGTCTCAGCAAGAAAGGAGCTGGCACCTTCCTGCTGGTTTCTCAGTCTGGGCGGCCCTCAGGCTTTCCCAAACTGAGACACAACCATCATGTACACAATCCTTTGACTCAGTATTTATACAGTCTTGACAATTAACCACAATAGCTTTTTACTTTTGTAAGTTGCAGCATGTTTCCATTACAGGGCAGTTCTGCCATATTTGACCATTTGTCTAGGAAAATCCCTAGAACTAACTGACTTTATGCTCTCCTGCATAATGAATGATAAAGAACGACAAGAGTGGGCAAAGAGGTTGCACCACACCAGATATGCAACCCACCAAGATTTGCAATCTGACAGGTAGACACCTGTCTTAACAGGTGGGAAATGGAGTGAGGATGAAGCTAAAGGAGAAAATAACCTCCTTACCTTGCTAAGGTCCCTGCAGGCGTTTATCTCCTGAGCATAAGAGGCCTATCGTATATTAATTTGGTTTTGTACTCTGGATTCAAGCTGCATTGACAATTCAGAACATACACAGGGACTGCTTGGGGTCTTCCATTGAGCCCAGGTCCCTTAGGTGAGGGATGTTCTGTGTTGGACCAGTAGACTGTTAGGTAGAGTTAACTTTCAATAAAATATTTCCTTGTATGATGAGAACAGTTGGGCACAGCACATGTTTGAGGGGCAGCACTTCATATACAAAGACAGTCTGGTCTTCAACATGTGAAGTTGCTACACAAAGAGTCATATTTGACCTACCTATCTTGAGGAAATCTTGCAAAAACTAGAGCTTGCTCTTTTGTGTCATTTAAGAGGCATTCATACAGTATTTACCAAACAGTTGTTACTTACAAGACTGGCATAATCCGTATAATGAAACATTATCTTTTGATACTCTTTCTAAGCTGATATTTAAGAACAATATCACAGATATGTATTCCTAAGCTTATTTTTTCCTGTGCTAGATCTCATAACTTCCAATCATACATCAACTTAAAATTGTGCTCCTTGACACTGTAGAAATTATGACGGCTGTGGCTTCTTTTTATAAAAAGAAGAGCAGTAAAATTAAGCAATAATCTATAAGCATGAGAAGGTTACCATTTTAAAGACCATCTCCTGCTGTGAATTGAATAACAAGGTAAAGGTTTTAGCATTTGTAAATGTCAAGGCAACACACACATTCATTTTAACAGCATGACATGCGTATCGCTTATAACTTATTGCATTTAAAGTTTACCACTGTACTATACAGATGGTTTCAGGATACAACTTAAAATTTTAAGTGGTTCTGAATTTTAGGGCTTTGTTGCAATAGCTGATAATTCTACTAAATGTCTTATCACTAAACCCAGGAATTACAGTAATGCTATAAAAAGCGTCAGACTCTTACATGCTATTAAATTTTTCAATGAGAAAAGAAAACCCTAAACAATTTGACTACAGCTCTTGATGCTGTCTCAAATGTTCTGATTAGAAAGCACTACAATTTGAACTGGACAGAAATGTCATTTATCTCAAGCAGTATTTTCTGTCTGTGTGCTGTCAAGAGACACAAGAAATGCTAGAATTAAATGATATGGATTCAGACTGTCATCAAGACACTGCTTTCAAAACAGTGATGAAATGAATTTATTTAGCCAGAAAGAAATGAGGTTGAAAAAATGAAAGGTGTCATGTCAGCACCTTCAACTGGGAAGCAAGATGTGGTCTATTTGCCAGTTTATTGCTCTAATCAGGGACCCTGACATTTCCCTTCCCTCTTCCTCCCTCCTATCCTCCAACCTGCTTAGCTGGAAAGAATGATGAAAATGCACCATGGTTGTTTCTTCCAGGATGCCACTGCCATTTGGTGATCTAATTGGCCCCAGAAGGCCTCTCAACCATTTCCATCAGAGATAAGAAAGATTTTCTTCCTTCTGCTAGAGACAGATAGGAGACATTAATTATGCGGACAGCATCCAAGAGAGCAACAGTCATTCTCAACTAAATCAACATGCAAAACAGTCATGGAAATTGTCACATTATAACAGCAAATAGCTGTGGTAGGAGGGAAAAAAACAACAACCAATCTCCAACTTTTTATAAAAAAGAACCATGAAAAATTTGGTTTGATGGGCATGTTCTAAAAAATATAAAAGCTTGTTCTTGGTCTTTCCCATTTCATTGGAGATATGACTTAAAGTAGAGTATTTCTGCAGTTTCTTAAAAAAAATAAAAATATAGTAATAAAAGGCAGACAAAGATTATTGAAACTTTTATTTTTACTTCTTAAATTATTAGAAAACAAAAATACATTTCAACCAACCATGATGAAATATGGTTACTTTATAAGAGTAGTCTCTGCCCTGCCCTAAAAAAATGAAAAAATAACAGGGGAGAAAAATTCATACTCCAGTCATCTCTTTCTCAGAAGACATGAATCTTTCTTAAACGGTGAATTGAGAATCCCAGAAGACAAAGAGAAAAAGAAAAGGTGTAGGACAATGAAACCTGTTCCATTTTCTAGAACAGGATGCTTGTCTTTTCGGAAAAAAAACACAAAAAAACAAAAAACCACAAAAAACAAAACCAAACAAAAAACCCAACAAATAAAGAAAAACAAAAACAAACAAAAAACCCCACAAAAACAACAACAAAAAAAATATAATTTAGAAGTGGGGAAGCAAGGAATTATTGCAGTAGGAATATTAATGAGAGAATACAGGGCAAACAGACAGCCCTAGTTCTACAGAGTACATATATATTGCAGACAGCTGCATAATTTACCCAGGAGAGAAATGTCACACTGTTGCCAGAACCACAGTGAACTCATTTGAAGGAAGCTCCAGCCCTGTGACTCTGCACTGTCACCCCCACAGAGACAGTCCGCTATCCTCTCTGGGAAGAAGCGTCAATCGCTGGAGGAAGCTCTGTGCTGTGCTGTCACCTGCCTTCTCTGGAGCCAGGACTGTAGGTGCAGGCAGGCACTGCACGCCTGCTGCAGCAGTGGGAAAGCCATGACCTCAGTCAGAGTCAGGCAGAGCATGTAGGACACGTGTCATAGAATGCAGACCCATGTGCCAGCCAGAAAATTACAAATATATGCACATAATAGCTGGAAAACCCTCATCGTTTGGAAAGGGCAAGTAAAAGCAGCATAGAAAAGCTCGTGCTTTCAGGTGGAGCTTGTTTCTCTCCCATGCAGCTGCTGAATGCCAGAGCTCTTCAGCCTCAGCCAGGAATAAATGTTTCAGGCCATGGGCAAACATTCTCTGCTCTTCCTGAGCCGAAGCACATGGTTAAGTCCCTGAGAAAATTTGGGAAGGTCCAAAGGGCTGATCTCTTTTGCTTAGTGTGTGCAATCATTGGGAGGCAGATAGGTGTATTCCCCCTTCTCCCATTTTTGTAGTAGTAAAAAATTTCTGGCCTAGTATCTGGAAATTGTCTCTGTGAGCCAAAAAAGGCTCAAGCCAATATTATACATAACATTACTAGACAACAAGGCTTAGTCTGTTGAGCTGAGCTCTTCCCTGCATAGTCCTACAGTCCTCCAGGAGCACTCCTCCTAAATTCCCAGCAAGAAAATCCCATTATCCCACACTGCACAAACAAGACATATTAGTTTCACTCTTGTGGATGTGTTTTGGAAAAAAAAAGAGTTCACCAATATGATATGCCTCATGGGTCTTCCCTGACAAAGGAACAACTTTCCCTCTAAGTCAGGTATTTAGAGGATCAAGCCAAAACTACTGAAAGCCATAGCACAGTGCCCACTGTCACTGTTCTTGCTGCTTTTACAGTACTTCTAATTAGAATTATCTCACTATTTGCACAAGTCTCTATTGTCAGTCACTCACAAATTGGCATAGGTAACTGTAGGTTAAATCACATCATTTCACAAATCACAGGATTTTGTGATATCAAACACTTTCATGATGCCAACCAATCTGTCATCATGAGAAACAGATCCTTTTTAAACCAAGAGAAGATGGTAAATGTAGTTAAAATGGCAATACAACCAGTAGAAACATAGCATAATAAAGTCAACATTTTACAGTATATTTGTATTGTACAGTGTGCTGCCTGCTCAAGAAAACATCTTTTTGCAGCTAATGACCACTAAAATAATCTCCTCATTTAGAAAATCTGCATCAGCTTGAAAGGTAAGGGGTTTGGGGTGTTCTGCAAGCAATCATCCCTGCATAACATAAGGTTCTGCTCTGGCCCAAGTCAAAGGACTCTGATGCCACTGACCATTGCTGCAGGCACTGGGACATGGTGCACAAACCAGTGTGGCAAGTCTGACCTCCTGGTCTAGTGAACCCTTCAGCTCTGAGCACAGTAACACTGGTTATATAGGAAAACTCATCATCAGTTAAGAAATATGCCAGATCAAAGACCTGGTAGATTTTTAAGAATGTGATGAATTTTTTTTTCTATTTAACAAGCATCGGTGGGTAAAACGTTGTGCTCCTTCCACTCTAGACATTTCCTTTCAGGGAGAGAAGCAACTGTTTTACAGCTGGAGCTGATTTTTTTTTTTTTTTCTTTTTAATCCTCGAGTAAATTTTATTTTAATTGGCAGCTAATGGAAAAGTGTTCCTTATTTCTAAAGAGAGACAGGAAAATGTAGGACTGGTTTCAGTCTGCTGTAATTGCAACACAACAATCATTTGTCAGATCTGCAGGGAAGCAAGGATGAAATGGTAGCTTGCAATACCAGTGTGTGTGCCACAGATGCTACCCAGGGATTCAGGTTAATTACATACCAGGCATGCTTAGAGACCACCCATGTAAAACAGCTGGCAGGATGGAGGCTTAAAATTGCTCCCTGCCGGTTCTACCATTGCACACTGCCCTCTTCAATTCACAGTGAATCTCTTCATCTGAGCTAATTTACTTCAGCGAGGATGAGTAACTTAGATTCACTTATCTCCAGTCTCCCAGCCTTGCTGGCTTTGGAACTGTTCCCTCCATTCCCTACCTATTGCTTCAATTGTATGAACTTTAGGAGTTTATTGATGCATATGGGCAAAGCTCTCCAAGCGCCATAAACATCACTGCAAAAGCCAAAGGAAGCAGGTATTAATTTAAAAGAAAAATTAGTAACAAAGACCCTCTCTAGTGTGTGAGCTCATCTACCCAGGATGTGATTCATTGTTTCATTCCATGTTCTTATGTCGTTATACAAAATATTCTTTACTTACCTTTGCTATAACACTGAATCATCTGAGAAGCCACTGAGGTCATCCCCATATGTTTGTCTTAATTCTGCATTTCTAGACTCTTCTGGCTTTTACCTGAATCATGACAGTATTTAAGGATAGGTAGGGCTTTGTGTTTTGAAAATAAATGCTATATTATGAGCACTAGTGTGACCATAGGTGATAGAGGGTAATGTGATGTATCTGTAGCAATCCTTCTCACCCAGATTACAAATTAGGTTTAGTTTCTTATGCCACTCCATAACCATAAATTAAAAGGGTGATAAAATGTCGTTGGGTTTAGAGATATCAGCTGAAAATTACCATCATTCCTAGGATAATTTTATTATTAAATGGTCCTTGTATTTCTATACAGTAAATATGATATTTCAAAAGGGTGATTACAGACTGGGTATTGTCAGACAGGTTTTCCTAAAGGATTTAATAAATTGATTACCATGTGCAGTGCTAATGGATGCATTGCATTGTTCACTCTGTCCTTTTGCTTAGTCTGTGGAAAAGAGATTGTTTTTCCAGATACTGCATGACAAACTGCCTGCAAACAACGTGGACAATCAAGAAGCAGTCTCTAGCAATGAAAACACCACGCACACTTCCACTTTCACCCTTCCCTTCTCCCACTGCAATGTCCTTTTAGTAGAATTTTGCTCCTTGACTTCAGTTTACTTTTCTACCTCAGCTGATCAGCAGGGAGTCTGAGACCTAACTCTGGCCTCAATAACCAACAGTCATATTACTAAAGACCCTTCTCCAACACTTATATGTAATTTGAGTAACTGCTGGCACTTGAAACTCAATCCACAGCCCACAAAAGCCACAGGGGAGACTGTCACTGATTATTGTAGGCTATGGAATAGGATCTTAAGCACTGCTGTGTGCATTAGTTCCTTACTCATGTGTAATATAGGCACATCAGCAGTAAATTTGATGGTGGATGGAAAGGGTCCTATCAAAGGAAGCTGTCCTGAAGTTCTGGTGTATTTTAACTCATATCAATAACGTAATATCCTTAAACATATTAAAAGGCAACGTTGATAAAGAGCTGTCAGTTAACAGCAAAATAGTGATATAAATAAATTAAGAAACAGGACACAGTTGAGGAATATCCAGCAAGCAGGGCTGAGGGAAATGAATTCCATGTTCAATGACTAAAATGAGAGATTGAATAATGCAAAAAGCTTTTGAAATCTCAGCTCTGTCTATCGGACACAGAGCTCTGTTTGGGAGGATGAGCTGTGACACACTGCTGAGAGTCAAAGGAATGTACAACATATCTACTTGCATTTAAAATAGATGTTGGCCATTGTCCTCTAGGACTTACCATCATAGCTCTGTTTCTGCCCAAGTCTTTTTTTGACCTAAACAGGGCCATGCAGGATCAGACTATTGCCTAGAGCTCCTGTTCAGTATGAAGGAAAACAACCATGGGAGGAGTGACTTCGACAGGACTAGTTAAAGCCAAGGGTGCACAGTATCTCAGTACAGGGTAACACGAGTCACTAACCTCATTCAAATATGCTACTGGGAAGAAGGGGAAAGTTTATACCCACCTAATATACCTGTTAAACCTCCCTTTCGCCTCATTCCTGGCATCTGACCAGATGTGTTCAGATCTGACCTTGTGCTTTTCCTGAAATCACAATATAACTAATCTATTTCATTTATGTGTATAAATGTCTGTGTATACATATGTACAGTATTTATAGTCTGTCAGTGAATTTTAATAATAACAATATAAAGAATTTTAATGGGGTAGAGGCACGACCACCCTGCATTACAATCACAGTCCTACCTACCCTAGCATCCAGACTCTCATGCTGGCAGTGTATTTTAAGGTACTGGATTCCAGCAGTGAAGGACTTCAGCTAACTTGGCCTGAACTCCAGGCTATATAAGATTTTGTCTCTCTTCTGAGAACATCGTGATAACCAAGTTTTGATCCCAACTTCTGTGGCTGGCAACAGGCTCCACAACATAACCTTTATGCTGTGAAATTTATTTCTTATTGCCACTTTTGAATTTCTTACCTTTAAATATCACCAATCATTCCCATTTCCCCGTGTCATTTAAATGGTACAGCCAGCTTCTGACAATTTCCTTAAATGTATTTTAGCTATATTTGAAGATACGGCTTTATCTTGAATCTCTAATAACTAATCTCATGCTTTTCACAGCAAAATAATCCATGGAGCAGGAACTTCTGGGAGCACAAAATGAGCATTACTCTAAATGCATCTGAATACACCAGCCTTAAGAGAGAAGCTCATTCTTTGCAACCCAAATGTGCATTTTGAATTGGTTGCTTTGTGGTGGATTAGATCCAATACTCAAAGCATTTTGTTACTAGGTGGCCCCTAGCCAGGTAGAAAATTCCTGAGAGATGACATGAAAATGTTAAGTTTCTTCAGTCTAAGGGAGAGGGGCTGAACCAAGGTCTTCTTCCTCAACATATGCCTTACTGGAATGCAACTACTGAACGTGGGAGGTAGCAGGCATTTTAAAACATATGTGATGCTGAGTCCTTTCTTGATGCACAACTCAGCTCCCTGATGTCTACACAACAGATCTGAAAAATATACATGGAAGGATATCTCCGACTTTATGTGTCTTTCACTTTTTATATTTTAAAAGTCCATTTATATTTTGTATGGCTTTTCATACTTTCAGACTCTGGCAGAAGAACTCTGTAAATGCCTATCTGCTCAGACTGAATTTAGGTGTAGCTCTGGGTATATCCAAACCAGGAGTTTTAGATGTCTGAAGACCAGTCATGTCAAATGAAAAGTGTCTGTGAAGCATTGGTGCCCCCAGGAATGAACAGGGATCAGGAGGTGCCCAGGTCCTTTTTTCACAGTTGCGTAATTCCGGTTTGTCATAGACTCATCACTTCAGCACCTACCACAACCTCCAGTGTCATCTTACAGCACCTAAATCTCCACTGCTTTACAAGCTGCTGTCAGGAATTTAGTACCTTAAGGCTGACTTCAACACCTTTCTTTTATGTTTTATGTATTTTCCAGTTTTATAGCCATTACACAACTGCAGTAAATGGCAACAAATCAAATGAATGACTTAAAGCACTGCAGAAAAAAATCTCTTGTCTGCCTGTGCTGCACTCTCAAAAAGAGTTAAGTGCTTATTAGAGTAATAAGTAATATTTTGACCTGCAGAACAGCATGCTTTCTTCTTTTCCTTGTTGACTATTTAATATATACAAAATAAATTTCTCTTCTGTAAGCTCTTTTTTATGAGGCAATGCTTATAAACAGCACCTGATTTCAGACTCCAGTCATTCCAGGTGCAGCTCACACTTGTCTCAGTGTTGTCAGCAGATCCTTGGGGAGGCCCCTTTTCTTCACCACAAAAATAATAAACCCCCCAAGTTCTGCCTGTTCAGGGTGTGTCATTATTTGGTTATGCAAAGCCTAGTAACTTCAGTTTTGATGTCAATGAGTTTCAAATCAGGCTTTGAGATAAGAAGTACCCACAGTCTTATGATGAAAGGGTCAACCAGGCATGTTTTTATTTTGCCTTGGGTTTGTCACCTGTCCCTGGGTCAGCCAATAAACCAACAAGCTTTTTTGTAGCTGATATTTTTCCAAGCTCCTGGCTATAGCATATATCCACCCACAACAGACCCAAGAATTCCAAACAAAATCCCTGAAAAGTAGCTAAGAACAATCAGATGATTGCAACTTGATGTTTTTACAAATGTTAACTCATCTTCAGACTGCAGATTGCAATCTGGTTAATTGCTAGAAAATTGAGCTTACCACAGTGTTAGCGTAGCCTTCATTCCGCCCATGAAAAACTTTTCAATGTTTCACATATATATTTGCACACATGCACAACCACATAAATTAATTTTTAAAAGACTATATAATGTAAAAAAGATTTATATTCTGTCATCAACTCCTACTTTCCCACCAGTAGCACAAGTTAATCAAATTAATCTTATATAGGAAACACTAGACACAAAATACTTATTATACCCAAGAAAACAAAACATATAGCTGGTGTGAATTAGATACAGACTGGAAAATTTTTCACCTCAGCCTGTCAGAGAACACAGAAAACTTTTTTAAAAGTCCAATTTCATTCTTCCCTCTAGACCTTGAGTCTTCATTTCAGATTTGTTTACAAGTAATTGGTTTTCACGTTTACAAGAGGAGCACAACGACTACCATTGATATTGTGTGAACCTGTTGGACTGTTTCTCGCCTAAGTGCATGCCTGTAAAATAAAGCTGGGGCCCAAAGAAAGGTTAATTGTGCTGTTGTTAATAACTTTAGCCAGATGACTTACTGTGCTAGAAAGTTGGGGACTTCTGTCAGAGGAAAAATCTTACTGCCTCACTTCTGAGGACCAAAATGTGTGGGTGTTGGAAGGTACCTGAAATGACAAGGCTGGGTAGCCAGAGGCATCCTTCTTAATTTTCTTTTTCACCTGCAAGCCTTTTTCTGATACAGAAAAGACCTCAATTCCTCCTCCCCTCTAGGCAAAAATCAAAGCATTCCACTTTATTTTAATGGATAGTTTATCTGTCTGAAGTCTTCTTGCCAGGACTTTCAAGATGTTTACTATTTGAGAGGGAGAAGTGTACAAGGGAGTGAAACAAAGTAAGAAGACGAGAGGTGGGGGTGTAAAATAAGCAGTTTCTAGTGACATTTAAAAGGAACAGCTTAGTGTAAATGTTTCTTTTATCTGCACTGTTCTTTCCTGACCCAATCATAGGTCTCCATTGAACTGACTTTTCAAAGTCAGGTCCAAAATTTTAGCTGTGCAATTCTTATGACCTTTAGCTGAATCAGTCTCCTAAGACACTCTGAAGATTTAGAAAATGTTATTTTTTTTTTTAAATGTGGAAATATTGATATCTTCAGTCCTCAAAAAAATGCTGATAATTCAGAACTAGTATTTGGCTATCAGATATGACTTTGTGCTCTGCCTTAAGGCTAGATGTCCTTATTTATGAAAGTCAATAGCATATGTTCTCCCAATTGTGTTTATTAGTTTCATTTGTTTGTCAAAAAAAATCTAAATCTTTGTTGAAGAAATGCCATGTCTTCCTCTTGTTCTTTTATGATCTGCTTGTTCACCTGATCAAAAATTGACTATTAGTGTAAAACTTCTCTTTGTTTTGAGGACTTCTCTACATGTCACTGCCTAAATCAGTCCTCAAGGAAAGCAAATGTGCATTTCAAGATCACAGAATTTTCCTGTTTTCCTGTGCACTGCAGGCAGCTGCCCTCTGGCTTGGCATTGCTGGGCTGGTACAAAGGACAGGAGCCTGGACCCAGAATCTGGTTTTTAACACATCAACACAAACAATTGCCAAGCTATAACATCAGCTAATATCCACAGCAATGCATTTTTCTGACTGTACAGAATTGATTGGTAAACTGCCACCTCCAACCAGTGTCTGTGTTGCAGCATTTTGTGTGACATGCCTGCATTTCCATCAAAGCTAGGTTTTTAAATGGGAAAATTAACGTAATAAGGAGTTCATATCTGAGGTGGGTCCTTCCACATCTCTTTACCTCTCTCTGACAGATGATATGTGGTCACTTGTAAAGCTTCAGCTTTAAGGCATTTTCTGTTTCTTTGTTGTGTAGGATAGGGGCACTATGTAAGGGACTGATTTGTTACCATCACTCACCATTGTCAAGACAAGCAGCATCTTAAACTGAGCACTGGTGTAAAACAGTAGATATTGTGAGATAATTAAGTTGAAGCTCCTCTATCCATTCAAGTTACTGCTTTAGTTCAGACCTTTAATAAAGTTAGGCATGAAACTGAGCTCTATTAGAGTGTATTGGGCCATATTAAATAATTTAGAAATCCACATATTTCTACCTCAAATATAATGGATATTATAGGATAAAATTACTATTTATTGACTGCTCTTATAATTATGTCTCTCTATTGATTTTTTTACAGTCTGGATTATTAACAATGTGTTGAAACTCATAAAAGGATTCATTTGTCTGGTGATGAGAGTTACATTCATTCCCTGCTGATGACCAGGCTGTCTATAAACACATCTACCTGCCTAGGTGCAGAGCACTATGGGTTCATGCTGTCTCTGCTCTAAGTCAACAAGAAGTAAATCAATACTGAAGCTGTTTTGACACCTCCTCATGAAATTTTCCTGGAGTTAATATATCCTGCCTCTTTGAATAGACATATCCTGACAAGAGCAGACATAGCCTGATGTGTATGTGTGTGTGTGTGTGATAATCTTGGCAGTAACACTGAACACCCATATACTGATGAACTCCAGACACTTGTTCCCTTATAAACAGAATTTATTGCAAGTGTTGTGCTTCTTTAAGAACATCAATGGTGTTTTGAACATTTTTTTTAAACAGTTGCCACTTCATTGATAACCTTCTTAAGAAGAAGGAAGAAAAACAAAATCAAAGATTAAAAAAAATATGAAGCCAAATAAAAATATCAACATTTTCCTGTCTGGCTTGCCTCTGGCTGGGCTTAAAATTCCATTACTGACATTATCTGTTAATCAGTTAATCTTCGATCTCCTGAGGGAGTCTGAAACTCCAAATTCTTTTCTAGATACATTAAAAGAAAACTAAATTAGGAAATATAAAAGATACTCCAATAATCATATTAACTAAAGAGGAACAGATAATTTTTTAAAAGAAAACATAAAAGATGTCTAAAAGATTAAAACTGGAATTCAGATTAGAATTATCTATGATAAATAAGAATTCTTTAGTCAACAAATAGTTGAAAAGAAATGGAACACGATGTTTCATTTACAAGTCAGGACTTTAACACAGTTCTACAGTTCTTGAAGGACAACAAGATACACATCCCTAAGAAATGTCATATCAGCTTGGCTCTTTGACTCACTGTGGAAGCGTGGGATGTTCCTGGGATGCTTGTCCAACAATTATCTGAAGAAGAGAACAGAGAATCCATCTCTGGGTATCTCCTCGCTGCAGAATCTGTCAGTGGAGAGATTTCTGTGTTTGTCACCTGATAGATGGAGGCTTCAATCAGCATCCACTCTGCAGGTGAGCCACAGGTCAGGAGAAAAGGAGTTTGCTTTAGTCCATGCAATCTCTTTAAAACATTTTGTTTAGCTAATTCAGACCAGGTTCCAGAGAAGATGTACCCATTATGATGATGTCACATGGATGACAGTAAAGCACTGACACCAAAGTCCGGATGTGAGTCATTGTTTTCCTACTGGAGTCACACCTGTGGTAGAAAACAACATGAACATTGGCATGTGGCAGAGACTGCAGAAAGAGGAGACAGATTTCTTTTTCTATAAAAAATTGAGAGACTTGGCAAATGTTTATGAAAAGTGAAGTGAAATGAACTAAAGGTGAGTCATTAATATCAGCTGTCAGAGGCATTCTGGAGCCCATAGGTAGAGATGGTGAAAGAATATGGCCTTAAAGATTTGGGACTTGTCTTTCCTTCCCAAGGACAGCAGGTCTCATGGTGGCTTTTCCCTCAGCTCAGCATTTTTTAGGAAGCAGGAGTAGATTTGTCAGTCACTGTGCCAGTGCTTTCTTTTCCTTTATGTAAGCTTCCTTCAACATCCAATCTGTCTTCGGGGAACTGCCAAGGAGGGTTTCGTGTTCTGCAAAGTGTTTAGCAGAAAAAGTCTCCCCTGATTCTAAGAAACAATCTTCCAAGCTCTCTGTATATGTCAAAGATTCAAAGCACAGTACCAATGAAAATAATTTTTACTGAAATTGAAAAACATTAAAACTAAGTGTTTTTTTAAATTGTTATTTAAAAATATTAATGTTATTTAAAATTACTTTAAATGTTATTTAAAAATACTTTATCCTAAACTAGTGTTTGTACATTTATATAGAAATCCTTTTGGTATTTTTGTTCTATGCTTTGGCTAGTTAAAATAAAATTATATACTGAGCTTTTGATATCTTATTATGTCATTTTTATCATAATACTTTTGAAAAATTAATGTTTTTCTTAATTATCCTAATAGTGATTTTTTTTTCTGGCTCAAAATCAAAAGCAAGGGAAATTTAAATTGAAAAAAACCCCTGGGTCTATTGTGAGAACTTCAGAAGTTAAATATCCCAATGTTGTTTCTTAACTTACCCGTCTAAGTTAAACATGAGTCAAACATGGAGGACAAGTGAGTATGTAGCTGAACTCAGTGTAGGTTGATGGCAGAAGTATCTGCAAGCTTTGCTGCTGATAAAAGAAAGATAAATGTAGGATTTAGATCTGTATAAATCCAGAAAGAAAACAGGCAGCTCCCAGCACTGATAAGAAATAAAACACCAGTGCCAACAGCAGTAACAAGGCAACAGGCACCACCAAGACAGCCAGAGATAGGCTGGCAGGCAGAAGTAAGAAAGAAATTATACAGACCTGACTGCAGTGACAGGACAAGAGTTTGAAGTCTTCCAGCTTTGTACAAATGGGCCAAGAGCTGTCTGCTCCCTCCTGGGGGAGTATCTGACCCACCAGGGGCTGTGGGGCCATGCAGGAGCTCTCAGCCAGACTCCTTCTCTTGGATGTGTTGGACACCCTGCAGGGGTGTGTCCCATGGGAAACCCAGCACCAGCACCACAGAGACAGTGTGGTGTGCCCTCCTTTCCAGGGAATGGGCAACAAATTACATGGGAAGATATTCTGGTGGTGTGAGGGCATCAGACAGTCTCATCACATCTGACCTTGTCAGACCAGGTTCCCAGCTCATGATGGAAGTGAGAAAGCAAAGGAAACATCCATCAGAATAAGGCAAGTTACATCTCCTGGAAAAGTCACTTGCAAGAGCAGCAAATGACTTTTTGAGACAGATAAATGAGTACAGCTTCTCCAGGTGAAAGTTTGCAAAGAGGATGATCATCCAGCCCAGCAAAATGGCATTGCTCTAAGCTGCAAGACTGATACCATAAAAGATACTCCTGGTAGCCCACAGCTATAGTGGTAGGTCTGCTTGCTAATGATGTGTATTGCCTGCCAGCCCAGTTTTCCAGGCCAGGACTCACTCTCCTACCTAGCAAGTGACCTCCAGCTGCCCTTTGAAAATCTAATGTTCCCAGGTGTTGCATAGGAATACAGCTATTTAAAAATCAGTCTAGATCTCAGTGGAATGTGAGAAGCTCTGTAAATAGAGTTTAAGATGCTCTGTTTAGGGTGTGAATCTTTTGATATGCTAAATCTGAATTTGTCCCTGTAAATTATAGACCAAAAAGAAAACCATAACTTTGTTTTCTAAGTTCTCTTTTTCTTTATTTCAGGCAGGTCACCAAGACAGAAAAATAATGTCACAGCAAATGAGAAGGATGATAACAAAGCAGGCTCTGCCTCAGTTACCAGGTCAATACCAATAGTATATGCTGGAGAAGAGATGAAGTACATATCATTGTTACATGGATTGCTACTGACACCAGTCCTTTCCAACAGCAGTAACCTTCCTGCTAGAAAAAAGTGGCAGACGAAGGAGTGATTTGGCTGTCACATAATGTGAGTTAAACTGATAGAAAATTAAATTTTCTTCTCCTTCCTGATTAAACTTAATTTCCAATAGAAGCAGGGAGGTACAAGACCATACCTGTCTGTCCCTGTAAACATCTCAGTGTTAGATGCTGAAAAGCTCTTATTTGTAGCTCATTTATGACATGCAGGTTGAACCTCTTTCCTCCAGACTCTTCTGGAACACCAGGCTTTTATAACATAAAACACAGTAATTTCAAGTATTTATTCTCTGTATTTCAGAAATATATATTTGATGAAATAAAGAAATATTTTTCCCCCCACTAGAACAAGCAGGTAGAGTACCTAAAGAAAAATAAAGTATCCTAATTTGGAATTGCTCCCACCCTTCTCAAAAGTGGCTGTATACGGATCAATGTGTTTTCAAGCAAAAAATTATTAATAAATGACCTTTCTTAATTTTACATTACTATTCACAGGTGAGTGTGTCTCTGAGATGGCAGTCCAGGCAGCCCTGACTGCAGAAATCCCCCACAACTTATTGGCTAATGCTCAAATACATTACAGTGGTATATTTGCCAGGCTTTTAGAGTAGGAATATTCACATGGCTTGATTAAAATGTTTTTGTTCTGTTTGGAGATTGTCAATAGCCTGGAGATGTTTGGTTTCAGCATCATCTCTAGTGTGAGCTACAGGCTATAATGTCACAAAGCCTGTAGTAAATTTCTGGCCCCAATTCCTATCAGCAGCTGGTTCAAATTAGAGTAATCACATAATTTTGTAACCTGTCCTCACTATTCCTTTAGTAATGAACCCTGCTCCTGTTGCACTGGGGATGTGCTGGAAAGCCAGAGCATCACCCAGGGATGCATTGTGGAGCAGGTCTGTGATTAGCAGGCTGTGCTAACCTTGGCTATCCCTTGTGGCAGCAGGCAAAGGACATAGGTTAGCCCCACTTTCAGTCTCCTGGTACTGCAAATGCTCCGCGCCCTCCATTAACAGCAATTAGTACTGTTGTGTATTAGTACTTGTGCAAAGACACCAAACACGAATGTTTCACAAATTATGAGCACACTTAAGAACTTGTCTTTCTAGGAGATTCCTGAAATATGCTCTGAGGAGTATGACATGACTGAGTTTAAATAATAACACCTATTTTAAGTATATCTGATTTCCTTTTTTCTAAAGATCATCCTTAAAACTGGAAATTTTGTAATTTTGTTCATTATGCATATTAAGTCATAGAATAAATTATTTCTTGCTCTTCTGACTCTTAATTGCCTGTTTTTCCTTTTCTCTTTTCTCTCTTTTTTTTTTTTTTTTTTTTTTTTTTTTGGCCCTCCCCCTGTGCCACCGGGGCGATGTATGGATTGAAATCCATAACCTGGCCGTGTGTCCCTGTCTGTGTGTCCCTGTCTGTGTGTCCCTGTCTGTGTGTCCCTGTCTGTGTGTCCCTGGCCGTGTGTCCCTGTCTGTGTGTCCCTGTCTGTGTGTCCCTGTCTGTGTGTCCCTGGCCGTGTGTCCCTGGCCGTGTGTCCCCTGGCCGTGTGTCCCTGGCTGTGTGTCCCCTGTCTGTGTGTCCCTGGCTGTGTGTCCCTGGCCGTGTGTCCCTTGTCTGTGTGTCCCCTGGCCGTGTGTCCCTGTCTGTGTGTCCCCTGGCCGTGTGTCCCTGGCCGTGTGTCCCTGGCCGTGTGTCCCTGGCTGTGTGTCCCTGGCTGTGTGTCCCCTGGCTGCGTGTCCCTGGCCGTGTGTCCCTGGCTGTGTGTCCCTGGCCGTGTGTCCCTGGCTGTGTGTCCCCTGTCTGTGTGTCCCTGTCTGTGTGTCCCTGGCTGTGTGTCCCTGGCCGTGTGTCCCTGGCCGTGTGTCCCTGGCTGTGTGTCCCTGTCTGTGTGTCCCCTGGCCGTGTGTCCCTGGCTGTGTATCCCTGTCTGTGTGTCCCTGGCCGTGTGTCCCCTGGCTGTGTGTCCCGCTGCCCGGGAGGGGCACTGCCGACTCCCCAGCTGTCACCGTGCACCCGGATTGTCACAAGAGTTTACAGCAGATGAACCAAGCGCCTTTGGCACGTTGAGAAAAGTGGTTGACATCAGCACATCAGCTAGGTAGACACAAACTTGCTCCCTCGCCAGTGGTATCCTTTGTTTGATTAATGAACGGTGTCAGCAATTAAAAGCAAAGCAGACAATGAGCCTGGTGCATCCTTTACAATCCAATTTCATCTTTTGCTGAGAGCTAATGAAGAGTAAGCAAGAAACAGATAAACTGGGTTGATAAGAAGCAGAGCTTGTATAACTCCTTGGCTTCATTTGTACAAGTCCTAAGAAATGTGTCTGTGGGTAACCACCAGACTAAGATTTATTTGTTTGCTCAACTTGATTAATAATTTTGCACTTTTGACTTGCTCTCATGTTTTCTTTACATTTATTCAGATATTTGAACCAGATAACTAGCAAAAGACAGCTTAAAAGGCTTTAAGTAGTCAAATGTACAAACACACCCTGCCGTATCTGCCTTGGGTTTTCATGTGAATGACACACATCAGCCTGATCAAGGCATATGGATGCAATGATCTGCTCTTTGTGAAATTGTTCACAGCCATGTTTGTGTGAAAGGTTGTTCAAGTAAATTAGTTTCAGTTAATATCAGTGTGGAAAAATGGGTAAAGTGCTAACCAGACAGGTGGATCCAGTCAGCCTTTTGTGTATTTTCACTGAATCTCTGGAAAGGGTCAGGGATCGCATTTCCCCCTCCAGCAGTAAAAGCCACAGAACTCCTCTTGGTGGCTTTGTGAGACCAGTTCTTATGTCTCACAGAGGGCAGGGTGTGGTCCCACCTTGAATTCAATTTTTGGGGGTGCAATTCATGTGGGGAGCAGCAAGTAGTATTTAGAAAAAAATATCATTAATGCTTTAGTCTATCTGGTGTTTTTTTTGAGTGCCTGTACCCAAAAGCTTGTCTGCTTTTCTAGAAACTGTCTTTCTCTGAAAAACTTGCCTGTTTTAAAACTACAGATCTACAGTGTTTTTGCTCCTGCTGTGTAGATGAGAGGGTTTGTCTGTATAAAAGAGGTGTTCAGTGAAATGGAGCACAGATTCTGAAACCACAGCTTAGGATTGGACACAATAAAAGACAGATGGTGAAAACATCATACCGAACCCCCTTGCACCATTTTTTTGTGTTTTAAGGTGAGCTGGTAAAGAAAACAAGAGTCCTTGGTGGGTGGATGGGCATCCTGCCCCTCCACTCTGGGCACACTCACAGACCTGAATCGGCCTTCGCTTCTGTCACTTCCACCCACAGAAAAAGTGCTAGTTTTGGTGTCAGCAGAGTTTGTATCTAACAATTGAAGTCCCTGGGGATTTAAAAATCAATTCTTGGCTCCAAGTCTGGCAATATTCTGTATCAGCAGAACTGTGTAACTACACCCTGATTATAGTGGTTATAGTACAAGTTAGTTAACTGCTATCAAAATGAGAGGGTGGAAAGAAAGACAAGCATTTAATCTTTTAAGTCATCCTGCACTTTGTTTCTGTCAGTATTCTGCCCTGCTGGGGAAAAAAGAAATGAAGCAGAAGAAGAAAAAAAAAAAGAAGAAGAAAAGAAATCAACAAAAAAAAGAAAAACAAAAAACCAACAAACCAAAAAAATAAAAAGGGCCCAAAAAACCAAAACCAACCAAACAAAAAATAATACCCCCACAGATGTTAGTGTGCCTGGGCTGGGTGAAGAGGAAAGCTGCAAAGCTATACAGCACAACAGGGTTTAGATCTAGAGCTTCATAAAGCTTGTTGCTGTTTAGCCGGGAGCTTATTTTTTTTTCTGGGTATTTTTGGTTTTTTGGGTTTTTTTGTTGTTTTTTTTGTTTTGTTTTGTTTTGTTTTGTTTTTCTTTATTTCAGTGAAAATACTTCCAAGTAGACTAAAACAAAAAGATGGCTGCCAGTAATTGACTTTTTCCAGAGGGAGATTTCTGTATGTTTCAAGTTCTACCTGTCAAGTGCTGCCTAAAGACTGCGGTTTTCTAGAAATTCCTGCACATCCTCCTTCTAAACTCTGAGGGCAATGTCTCCCTGGCTGTCACCAATACAGGACAGTCACTCCTACAGGAATGAAGCTCCAAGTGACTGCAAGCAGTCTTTTAGCGCATGGCAGAGGCATTGGTTGCGGAAGACGTGTAGGCTGCAATGAGGACAGCAGCAACAC
This sequence comes from Pseudopodoces humilis, assembly GCF_049639895.1. Lineage (NCBI taxonomy): Eukaryota > Metazoa > Chordata > Aves > Passeriformes > Paridae > Pseudopodoces > Pseudopodoces humilis. Next base: position 97,624,866 of record NC_142202.1, read on the forward strand.
GAACACTTAGCAATTTAGCCCTCCTGGATGAAGACTAAAAATATTATTCATATTCTTCATATTAAATTATATGAAATAATGTGTCTGTTCTCCACAGTGACAGATCTTCAGAGGGATATGGGAAGCTGTCCTAGATCGCTGACAACTGGAATGGTAGCTGGTAGCAGCCCCACAAGCTGTCCATTGTGTACTGATTCCATCTGACTGGACATTTCATATCTGTCTTTGCAAACAAATATTCATGGTTCCATGCAAGTGGATGTTTCTCATTTGCTGTACACAACCCTATGAAAGATTTGTCAAGGTGGGAGAGCAACATTAATGTGTGAAGAATGATGAGCATTTCATAAAGTGAGAACTGCAGTGTTTAATGAAATAAAGCTATTGATAATTAGAAATAAACCAAAGATTTTAAATTCACTTTGAATTCAAGAGACTGCAATGTATTATGCGGAAGTCCAGAAGAACTCCATCTTTTTCATCACACACTTTGTACCTTAGTTGCAAGAAAAGGTATTATTGGAGGTATCTATTATTTAAATGGAATTATTATTCTCCAACTCACATGAGAAATTAATTTTGGGCATCAAAATAATGACAAAATATTCTACATGTAATTACAATATGCTCAGAATATACATTAAATTGTTCATTTACACATTTGATGAAGTATTTTCCTTTTGAAACTCTTTCCAAGCCTTGAGAGAAGTCACCGAGGAATGCACAAGGACAGCCTTCACTGTGACTGTTGTACATCCATAACATATTTAAAGTATATTCCAATCTTCTTTGCCATAACCTATCTAAAATTTATGCGAAGTTCAGGACTAGAGCTGAACCCTCACCAGTCCAGGATAAACTGTCAGAGCAGTGGAGGGATTTGACCAAGCAGTTCCAGTTAATATCATACTAAATCCCTATGCACAGCTTTAAAAATTGAGCCCTGAAGGACTAACCTGTTTGCCTACATTCTTTATTATTATTGTTACATCAACAGGATTTGTAGAAATAGGTAACATCAGTTCATCACTGCCACCACCTGGTTAAACTCAAACTCAATGTTCATGAATACAGGTATCAGAAAGGTAACAAAGGGGTAAAACGAAGAAGCAAATCATGGGGGTAATCACCCTAAGTCAGTGCTTTAGATGTGAAATGGAAATGTGAAGACCCACACAATAGCTTCCAGTCTGCCTAGACTGAAAAGATAAAACCAAACCTCTGGAGATGTAGGTGGCTTGGGTTGTTTTTGTTTTTTTCCCCTCCAAGTGATTGATTGGCTGTGGGTGTTTTACAAGGAGTAGTAGACTGATAGTGGCTTGTTCAGGCAAACCTGGCTAGAAAATAATAGACAATAAGAGAATAATATTATCCCTCAGATCCTGGTTGACCCACTAAACCATTCAATACAGTATCACTGGGACTGATCTTCATTACTCTGCATGTTGGTAACCATTTGCCTTCCTAAACAAGATGCTTAGGACTAGACTGATAGCTGACAGTCTGACCCTTATTTCCACTATTCCCTCTCTTCCTTATACCCAGGTAAATGGCTTTGGGCTATTTCTCTCCAAGGAGAAATTTTTACTCATCCTAAATCTTTAATGTGTTTTACAAAGTCACCTTTTTAATGCTGCACCAGTTCAGTCCTTGCCCCAGCTAGAGATGTGCCTGTTGTTAGTCAGCCAGTGCCAGGATGTCCTCAGCAGCAGTGGGATTGAGAGGCCCCCACCACAGCACAGGAGCTGGCATGTGGCAGAGTGTACACACAAAGGAATGCATCCCAACACTTCAGCACTTACTACTTCCATAAATATTGCCATATTTTTCAAGTGTGTGGTGTTTTTATGCAATTTTTAGCAGGGAATTCCTAGGGCAAATGAGAAGAATCTACGTCAACACTGACTGAGAACTGGGTATTAGCTTTTGGGCTGAGTTCCCTGAAGAAGGATTCTTTGCTTCAGGCCATTTCTACTGTTCAAGGACTAACACAAATCATGCAATTTTAATAATTGTTATTAAAAATATACCAGTTTTTTAGGTCACTGGTTTCTTCCTGGTGGAAAATTGAAATGCAAGATTTCCTGCAAGCTGCTGGTTAGAATGAAAAGTCAATATAAATGTAAAAATTTAGGAACAATAATCTGAAAAGTGGGAAGGTGGTTAAAGTCACTGTTTTTTTTTGATGGTTTTATTCCAAACAGCCCCCCCACCCCTTCCCTTAGCTTGGCACCTTTTATATAACTTACATTATCACAACTGTCTTAGTGCCAGGAGGAGTGAAGTACTCTCCTGTTCCAAGCTTCTGCTACTTTAGATAAGCCAGCAATAATTATTTCTGAGTGAAACAAAATTAACCCTCACAATGGAGCCTGAGTCCATAGCTGTGTTCCATTTGGAAGTAATTTGTCTCGGGATACAAAGGCCCCAATTCCCCACAGTACCAAACTGGGCTCTTACAGACTCAGTTATACTGGCAAACCAAAAATCTTAAACCCACTATTATAAATCTGTCATCACTGGTTTATTGTAACTCCACTCTGAGAATTATGCATTGGAAATAAAGCATAGGTGAAGTCCATTTCCCCATTTATTTCCAAACTAGAGTCACAGTTGCCTGGTACCTTTACAGTCATAGAGGCTACATCTGTGAGTCCGGATTTTTTGTGTGCCTGCTTTGATATGTACAGACCAAAGTTTAAATAAGACACAACAGAGGATCAAACAAAGAAAATAAAGAGGTAAAAGGGTGAAAGAAAAGGATGAGACAAAAAGCATAAGAGACAAAAGGGAGGGTACTAAATGACCTCTTGAAGTTCCTGTTTCCTACAGTTTTGTAGCAGACAATAGAAGGTCTTGTTTTAGCAAACTCTATTTCCAACTATACATTTTCCTTGCCTGTATATGGAGACAGCTTAATGCTTCTATTCTGATGGAAAAAGTGCAACACAGCAGAAATAAGGAATACAAAGTGTGTTCTCTAGCTTTAGGTCAACACAGGGGAATGACAGAAGTTGTCATTTAAAAATAACATTTGCTGAATCCCTATGAAATTATAAAAAGCAGACATAATAACAGAAAAGGAGAATAACAGACAACCCTAAAGAAAAATAAAGAATTGTAGTTTCTATGCTTTAAAGTGTTTTGTGACAGTTGCTTATGCCAGCATATAGTATAATATATTTTTCTCAATCTGAGAAAGAGCAGTACCTGTGAAGAACACATCATGGTACACCCATCTTCATATTCCATAGTCTGTTAACAAGTGCAGCTCTCCTGGCTGACAAGAAGCAGCATTTCTGCTGACCCCTCCCTCTGAGGAATTCAGTAAAGCCATGGTGACAAGCAAAAGGATAGCTTTACTGTATTACTACAAAAGGCTCAGACAGCCAATAATCCCAAACCAGGCATGCCTACCAGTAGAGAGTTGGACATCTGTTGAAGGTGTGCTTGAAAACACAGCATAGACATACCTAATTCTTCACACTCATGAATAAGTCCCATTACACTGCTTCTGTGAAATCTATCATTCTCCCCTTCCCAGTTATCTGCTGGTGTGCAATTAGAAGTGAAGTAGGCAGACAGATGTTGAGCAAGCACTGAGACATCTCCATTCAACATCAGCCAGCAGATACTGAACTTGGCTGACTACCCCAGCTTAGTCAGAGAGTTTGGCACACTGTCTCTCAGCTCTGGGTTTTTCACTCGGGATCTTAAATTGTACTAGGAGTTCACTCTGTAAATCATGTAAAACAGGGGGATGGGAAAGGCTTTGCTTTTTGCCATCAAGCAAAGTTATAAGAATTTCAGACCTTTTTACAAGATATGTTGTTGCTCTGTTCAAGTGTCACCTTTCATCTCTAGATAGCATCGCTGCCTATTCAAAAGAGAAAAGGGCATTTGGCTAGCTATTAAATTGAATTCCTTTCCTCCATCCAGCATTGTGCTTAGTCTTGCATACAAAGCATAAAAAGCAAAACCAAAGGTCTAATAGATGGGACCATAAGGAGCTTCACATGCCATGTCTGAGTAAAACATCAAACAAAGACTTTTGGGAGCTCAGAAACATGTCACCATACGTGGTATTTCTCTTGTCAGCAGCAAAGCTTTCTCTAATGCACAGCACACTTAGCAAATCAAGAATGCTTCAGGCCAAATTTGGGTAAAAGCAAAAGCTTTGCCTCCCACAGGTTTTATCTGCAGCTGCTGAAGCAAACATTTCTACCTCCCCTCCCTCACTGAAGGAGATTGTGCTTCAGAGCATTGTTTTCTGTAGACACTTATTAACCTTGTTGAATTTAGAGCAGGGGATTGCACTCAATATCTATTGATTAGCAATGCTGCAGTAATCCTTAGGCCTTGGTCATTTTGGTCTGCTGACTAGGACTTGGTACACAACAGTGCCCTTTTCAGCAGACATTGATATGCATGTAAGGATGTGGGAGAGGCAGGAGGGAAGGTTAGTGTGAAGTCAAGTGTTTATATGTTACAGGAAATTCCTGGTGAGGTGATGGCAGCTTTTATCATAGCCTGACAGAGTCCAGGGTTTAAATCATACAAGTGTGCATCAAGTCAAAAACCTTCTCAAAACTATGTTGGAAAACAGAATCCATTATTCAGTGATTGCAAACAATAATAAACTTTGCCTGGGTAGAAAAAAATAAAAAAATTCTTCCAAGCTGATCTCCTCCAATTAACAGTAACATGATAGAGTTTCCTGGATAATTTGTTTTCTCTCTTTCCTCATCCTTTCTGCTCAGAACTGAATGTGTTTTGACATAACACCTATTTCCAGTAGGGAACTGCCTTCTCCAAAGCATGTCTCTTGCACTGTAGCCAAGCTACAAAGACACCTGTTTATTCAGAGTAGAGCTTTACTTTTTTTTTTGCGTCTGTTCATTTTGTTTTTCTGCTAGCTTTCATTCAGCTTTGACTTCAGTCTCTGATTTACAAGCAGGGTTGGTGTACCTTGGGAAGAATCTGGAGTATCCTTTCTGCAGCTGCCCACCACCTTTCCCCTCCAACTCAAGACACCTGCATACCAGACACCAAATTAGCAATTCCACAAAATAAAAAGACACTGCAGTATCTTTTTTTTTTTTTTTTTAATATTCCAGTCTGAAAACAATGGCAATTCAGAACTGCTGATTCAGGAGCTGTCTTTTCTGGTATGTGAGCATTGACCTCTAGGAGAGGTGTAGGGTAAACAGCTGAGGACAGGATTAACTTTAGCTCACTCCAAGTAAGTTTTGAACCCTCTTGAATGAGAGCCCTCTGAAAATTAAAGATATCAGAGTGTATAAAAATACATAATTTCATCCTTGCATTTTTAAGAAAAATGAACTTAAAGAACTTTCTCCTTGAATAGCTTGTATACTATTAATATGCAGTTGTGTCTGTGTATTTTTCTTGAATTTCAGTCCAGTGGATGGCTGCAATTAAATGCCAGAGAAAATTAATAAGGTCTTTGATTATGCAATTGATTTCCTGGTGATAGGATGTGACTGGAACCATCCATCTGCCAGGGCATCACAATTTTTTTTTCATATTGAATTAGAGTAGTGCTATAATTCTGGAACAAGAGTCATTTGACCTTCATGTTTCTGTCATCCATTCCTCGCTCTGTCTTTTTCCTGTGTCTGAAGAGAGCTTACTACAAACACTACCTGGAAAGGAAACAGTCTAGGGAAAAAAGGCATCTGAACATCACCTAACTATGGAGCTCCTTCCCATGGACTACATAGTAACCAGGCTTTCCATCCGCTCAGTTGCTAGCCCAAGGTACTGGCATGTCCCCAGCTGGCCTTTGTACCAATGATCACAGTCCTCTGGGCTCTGCTCAGACAGTTTTCAACCCACCTTGCTGTCCACCCACCCAAAACCATACCTCATCAGCTTTTCTGTAAGGGTGCTATGGAGACAGTGTCAGAAATCTTGCTAAAGTGAAGGTAAATGGCACCCACTGCTCTCCCACCCTCCAGCAAGCTGTCCATCACCTCATGGCACAAGGTTATCAGGCTCATTCAGCTTGTAAAGCAGGCTGGTGTGAGAGAACACTTCCACCTTCACATGAGTAATAGCAAGAGAATATGCTAACAGACAGAGTGAATTACAAACACTGCAAATACCTGCAAATAGCTTATATGTGCACATATACTCCATGTGCATTTTTGCTGCAGCTAAATGTAATTATATTCATTGTACTCTGGGAGTCATAGTCTGGCATGTTTAGTGTATGATCCAAGAATAATGTTTGCTTTCTGTGAGGTAGTTTATGTCTTACTGGAGCCCTCATTGACAGCTCATGGGCTTAGAGTCTCCATAGAATGAATACACAGGGAAAAAAGGAGCACTCAGAGTATAAGAAAAAAAAAAGAAACAAGGACATAAGAACAGAATAAATTTACTATTAAGTAACACGATGGCTCATCTTGTATAATATTCATTCAACAGCAGTAAAACAAGGAATTTAAGGACGGCACATGAGCCTGACCATACTTTGTTCTCTGTTCCTGTCATACTTCTCCATCTCAAAATGCTGTATTAGGGCATGCAACCTTTCTTAGTTCTTTCAGCATCCATGTCAGAACCTGCCGTCCATAAATCTGTCTAAATCATTCTTGGCCCTGCCTTTACTATCTGCCTTACAACCTCCTGTAGAAACAATTTCCAAAACTTTTCTACCCACTGTATAAAGATGTACTCTCTTTTATCTTTTTTTAAATAACTCCTTTTTAGTTTTGTTGAGTGTTCCCTGACTCATGCAGTGAGAACTGAAGCAACAGCTAATTCAGATTGTCCTTCGCTTTTGTGATTCTGTAAACTTTTTCCATACCCCCATGCAGATTTCTTTCACTTCCCCTTCCCAAGACAGCTCCTTGATTCCTTTGAAAATTTCAGATGCTTCTCCCTATGTCTTTTTTGACTCCACTATATTCCTTTTGAGATGCAGTGGCCAGAGATGCAAATTAATGTTTTTTTGTAGTGTCAAGGGGGTGTCTTCTATTTTGTATTCTGAATACTTGACCTGACAAGGTCCAGCATCATGATTACTTTTTTTGTCTGCTACTGCACATTGAGCTGCTGATTTCAGAGAAATATCTAAGAGTGACTTTAAGATTTTTTTGCAGAGTTGAAATTGCCAGGTCTGAGTTCTGAGAAGACAGACTAATGAGCCAGGCATGATTTATAGGAAAGCTCTTCTTTAGAAGCAAAACTGAGCAAATCAAGACAAATCTGTACTATCCTGACACTCAAAGCCCACTTCATTTCTCATCTCTACGTGTAACCCTGTAACTCTCCCACCTTCTCCTGCTCGTTCTGCTTAGTCAGAACGGGGGCCTAAGCCATGCACCAGTCCTCCTTCTGACACCCACTTTCCCCATTTCCTTAGTCCTCTTATCCATTTGCCATACATTCCACTTCCCTCTAACAAGCCCTGAAACCAGGGCATATAACAGATTAATCCTCCATACCAACCCCAGACTCCCAGAAAATGCTTCCTCACCCACTTTCCTCCTAACAAGACTCCAGCATTTTAGTTCATCATTTGTTACAACCTTGGGCTGTACATTTCCTATACTTTCCCTAGATCTTGGAGCCTTCCCAGAGTATACAACTCAGTGCTTGATGAACACTACAGTGGATGTTAAGGAGCATGCAGCAAAACATCATAAGAGCTGCTTGTTGTTGCTTTCCAGATCAGAAGTCAGTACAAACCAGCTATTCCATGACAATTCTCTGTCCTGTCCCACACTTTGCCTTCTATGCAAGATCATTGAAAATTGCTTTTTCTTTTTCCATCAGAAAGGTGAGTTGCCTCCAATATGTTCCAGCTATGCAAGCCATTGATCCCTGTGCCTGTTTGCACCTGTCACTGTAGAGAATATACTCAGAAATAAGTAGAAGTCATATACACACCTCAGGTGTCTGACCAGACTATTTTTTGTCTATTTTGTTCTTATAAAGACTGTAGCTGAGTCACAGAGATAAAGTAAAATAATACTTTGTCCTTATAAGACACCCTGGGATTAGGGGAGCCATCCTGAAAGAGCAGAGGATTGTGCTTTCCCTGGGGACTATTCAGCATGCACAATAGGGAGCATTTTCCAGGCTGAAATGAACAAGAAAGGGAACTGGTGGTAATCAAGATGCCAATAGCACTGCTAGGATTAGGAAGATGATGTGGTGAAAGAAGGTTCTGCAACACTTCCCATCTAAATAGGTAGTGAGAGAGAGTTGCTGAAAAGTGCAAAGTGCTATAACAAATAGAGTTTTACATGTTTGGACTTGCAACCAGATGTCTGAGACTTTGTGGTGATTCTTCTGAAGATGACTGCTTTTTGTAATACATTTCCCATCATTTCAGTGAAAGCAGCTGATGCAATGAATTGGATTCAGACCTTTATTTCTCAGAGTAGATCAAGTAGATCTGCCTTTTACAAAGACATTCTCTTTGATTCTCCTTCTAAGTAGCATTGCCCTCTTTTGAGGTTGGTTGCTTTGCCCCTGCTTTGTCACAAGCTTTCGTGAGAAGAGAGATACCCTTGATCTCCTACCAGTATCTCTACTTGCTTCTGAAGTAGGGTGACAGAGGATCTGCCTTGTGTGTGTAGCCTGCATGGCAACTCAGCTGCTCAGATAGCCACTTGCTCCACAAATGTGATATCTGCAAGGTGTAATACCTAATATCACTGTGGACTTACTTAAAAATAAGAGGATTCATCATTACTCAAGACTGGCATTTGCTTCTTTATTGTGAGATAATAAATGCAATGGATCATGCCTGATTAATTCTCTCCTTGAGAAAACCAGAGCAGTTTTGGGCATTTTTGTCAGTTCCATTTCTTGTGTTTGCTAACTATTTTCTATGCATTCACCTCTCAGTAATCATAGGTAATTATCAGCAGGTAAGGAAGCAATAGAACTCATGGGAAATGATTGAAATTAAGTATATGGAAGAAATAAGAAATCAAAATCCCATATATACATTTTTTAAGTAATAAGTAATTTTCCTCTTTCAGAATATGTCATGCTTTAGCTATTCAAGGTGAAAATCAAAAAGCTAAGTGAGAGGCATTTTTCCACACTTCATACCTGCAGGATTCCTCTGCTTTTTATCACTGACTACTTCAAGGGACCACAGGTCTGATTCAGAATATAATTCCTGTGCACAGATAAGCTGAAAGTTAGAAGCCAGATCTCGACATGCAGTCAACTCCTACACTTGCAGAAGCAATGTTTATTTTAACACTTATAATTCTAGTGACAAAATAGTTCCAGCTTACTGATGTATCTCAGCACCATAGGAAAAAATTCACTTCTGAAGAAGTGAAACCTAGGCTTTGACTGGGCCAGAATGTCCCAAATTCAATTTTCAGAATTTTTTTCTCATCTTTATCTCCATCCACTGGCACATCCAGAGTCTGCAAACATTTTATTGATTCCTTACTCAGATATATGATTTTCAGCTCTTTGTACTATTCCCTACGAAATGAATGAATACCAATGCTCTCAGTTTATACACCCCTAAGACTGCACCTGCTTCATGCTACACAGTAAGTACCACTGTGTGGAAAATCACTGCCTGACAACCAAACAGCCTGTGGGCTTTAGAACGACTGTTATAGAAAAACCTTGCAAAAGTGAATTATTTTCATTCAACTGAAAGAAATTAGTTTTGTTTCACAGTAATAACACATTCAGGAGTTGCAAAGAAATCTGTGTCTGAGCAAGTTTAAACTGCTCCCTATCAGTGGAAGTAGAAGAAGGACAGCTGAACAAAATAACTCAATAATCATTTCTACCCACAAAAAATATATCATGCAGCTTGTATTTAAAAAGTAAGCCAAACTCTCACTGCTCAGGGCTTTTCCTGCTGTCTCTGTTTCTCCAGATGTGAGGTTTTCTGGGCTTGGATTTGCTTTTTCAGATTTTTTCAGCTGTTTTATTTGGTTTCTCTTTTCTTTGTACAGAATGCAATAATGAGGAGGAGACTTCATGTCTTTATACCAGCGTAAATGTAGGAAAGGAGACCTTGAAAAATGTTGGTCCTTCCTAGTGATTTATATCAAAGAGCAGTTTGCCTTTTTGTGAGTGTGAGTCCCAGCTAAGTGTAGTGCTTGGAAGAAGGAAAGATAGAGCTGGGACAGAAGATGAATGGTCAGTGGGCTTGTGCCTCCTTGCGCTACTGGAGACTCAGGCAAGCAATTACTGGTTTAGGAACATCCATTCTCCTCTCCCTTTTCAGCCTGACTCAAAACCTCACACAGCCCATGTCACACCACAGCCATAGTAACTGGCAGATTTTTAGGCATCTGGTCGAAGGGAAGAGTGCTTCATACCCTTCTGCTTTTGGATGGAGTGTACAGCAAGGTTGTCTTCTCCTAGGGCCAAAGTAGGGTTGCAACAGGCAGTTTGTTATCCAGGAGAAATTTCCCATTGGTGATAACTACATCTCTAAGACACAGCAAATTTATGTTCATACATAGGTACCTTAAATTTTAATTTATATGCTTTTGTTTTTCTATGCTTTACATGTCCTTAATTATTATGCCAACTTTGTGTTCATGAAAGTAAGAATTGTGCATACAGCTACTAGTATTCATTAAGGGAACAGATGGCTTAGAGTATATATTAGCACTACTGGTGTAAATCCAGCCAACTGAATATAGATTGAAAGCTATTTACATCCAATACATTTTTAATGATTCCTGTATCAGTTTGATAATGATATCAGTTAATGAGCTGACTGAATACAGATCTAGTTCCTACCTCATAAATTTTTTACCCTCCTGTACACTAATTGGCAAAGTTAACAGGTTGTCCTAAGAACCCTAACTGAATCTTGATTTTGTTGAGGTTAAAGCACTAGAAAAATCATTATTTTTATCAGGAGACTGAACAAAATACCACAAGCCAGTAGGTGTGAGAAGTTTTTTCTTTTAATTTTTGCAAAACTTTGGATAATGTCTGTCACAGAATCCTTCTGGAGAAAATCCAGCTAGATGTACTGCACAGGATGGTGGGTGGACACTGGCTGGAAGGATGGACTAACTGTGTTGCTGTACAGGGACAACATCATTCTGACAGCCAGTCACTACTGGTGTTCCCCAGGGAACAGTTTTAGGGCCAGTTCTTTACAACATTTTATCAATGACCCGGATAAAGGAGTTGTGTGCACACTATGCAAATTTGCTAACAACACTAAATTAGGAAGGGCTGTTGATTCCCACAAGGAGAAGGAAGCCTTATAGAGATACCTTGATAGGTAGCAAGGACAACCATTGACTATGTGAAATTTAACAAGAATTTAACACCCAAATTCTTCACTGACAATGTAAATTTGGTTCCTGAACAACCACACATAAGAAATTTGAAAACTTCATCCTCTTAACGACCAAGATAAAAATTTGGAAAGAACCAAAGGGAAGAAAGGAAGTACTTCTAATTACTCCTTAAGTATATTTCATTATTCCAAAGTATAATTTTCAATTCCATAAAAATAAAAAAAAAAAAAGAGAGAGAGAGAAAAATATGTCTCAAATCACATAGGTGAGGTGATGTATGGAAGCACTGGTCATGGCCTATGGAAGTTCCTTTGACAAGACTCTGAACTGAAAACAGAAGGCAACAAAAACAACACAGGGAGGTCCCTGCTTCTGGACCCTTAAACAACTGGAATTCCAGGAACTCCTGTTTGAGTTTACCTTTAAATATATTACATATATGAATACTTCCATTAGTGCCCAAGCTTTTTTTCCTCATTGACACTTCCACCACACTATTCAGAAGCTGTTGATAAGGCTTATTGCTAGTAAATAACCATAAAGAAAGAACTGTATTTTTACTTCTCAGTTCAACTGTGGGAAAGAAAACTTTTAAAAATGTATACCAAATGCTTCTATTCGTTTGCAAAGATGGTATTGGTATGAATTTAGCATTTTGGTGCACTCATCTTTACAAGGGAATATTTTTACTTCCTGATGAAGATCTTGCAACATTTTATAATATCACATTATATAATCTGATACATAATATCACATATAACAAGTGATATCTGTAATATCACCTTATACATAGTCACATTGAAATCTATACAGTTCAACAATACTGTGGTTTCTGAATCCTGTAATATCTATGTCCCCTCTAATAATGAAGTATTTGACTCATTAATTTCATGAATATTTAGCTTTCTTGAATGTCCTTTTTTGTCTCTATATTTTCATTATAATTACACATTTATTTTCCTATTGTTACACTCATCTTTCATCCTGCTTGTGCAGTACACATTTTTCTTTGCCCTATCCATACAATTTCACTAGACTTGTGTCTCTGTAAAAAATATATCTTTGCATATATATACATAAAATATTAACTATTTGGTATAAATATAGGATTTTCCCTCTTTTCCCAGAATACTCAATTGAGGTAGTATTGTTCCTCAATTTAATAATTTTTTTATCAATCAACTAAACTTCTAAATTTTTAAACATAACTCCTTCAGTTTCATTGTTCCTTTAGATGTCTTTTGTATGTCTACTAAAAAAACTAGTTTCTTGGCTTTAATATAATTTTAGGTTCTGGTAAAAATTTTGAGAAATATAAAATAATGATCACCTTGCCATTATTTCTGATGAATACCCTGAAAAATAAAAGAATGGTAATCATTTTAATGTCTTTATACCAGCACAATATAAAATATTGAATTAAATAAGTACCTTTTCCAATTTCAATATGTATTTTTAAACACACCAGCCACACATTCTATATTATTATTTTCTTTTCATCTTCACCAGGCAGCATGCCTTCTTATTGATAAAATTGATCAGTACTTATATTATTTGTTCTGAATTTTAGTACTGATACTTTAATAAAATAAAAAAAAAAAGTGTTAACCAGGGTGACATTGTGCAACAATTAAGCAAAATGCCTTGTTTTTATATAACTGCCCTTTACAAACTTTAATTTTGGAATGCAAAGCCTATCCCTTTAATTATGTCTATTATCGGGGGATACAAAAGTGTATATTAAATTAATGAAATGGATTACCTTGGTTACACAGTGGTTATTAACAGGAAGAGCTCCCAGTTTTCATATTAAGTACATCAGTAACTTTAATTGCATTAGGCTGAGCTAGGAGAGCTATTTTAGGAGCTCTAAAGCTCTCTTATTTTCAACAGCACAACAATTTCTGCTGGCTTTTTGCCTGCTGTAGCTCAATTTCTGAGGGTTCCCTCACAAATGCTAACTTATTACTTCTGTCAGTCATGCTTTAGCAAACACAGCCTCATTAAAACTACCCTAAAGTGGCTTCAGTTTTGAAAACTCTCCCTTGATGTATCCATGAGACAACTGGTGCTGGAGGGCTTTTTCTCACTTTTGGGTTAAGAGATAAGTGTCGCAGAGTATGAATGTACAAAAGACCAGTTTTAGGGCCAACAGCAGTAAAAATGATGGACTGCGATTAGCTCAGGCTTTGTAGGACAGGATACAGAACTGCCTACGATATTAAAAGTATGAAACAAATTAGCTTTTAAATTATGGTTTGCAAGCACTGATACACAAGTGTAAAATCAATTAGCTGTCAGCTGTTGGTTAATAGTGACACAGTGACCTGCCTTGCTCCTGCTGGGAGTTGTGAGCCGAGGTTTCTAACGGGGAAGGCACAGCGGTTTTTTTGCTAATAATGTATAACATGCTGAAGTCACTTTATCAGAAGCTCCTGAAAATAGAAGGTAATGTTCCTGAAAGAAGTGAGTATTAGTGAGATCCCACACTGTAATGCACAAGTTTCTGATTTTATGCTAAGGTAAGGGGGGCTGGTGGAAAGGATTTCCCAGGCCTTGTTTTAAAGGATGAGGCCGATTTATCCATCATGGGACTTCAGGGAAGACACTCATCTCTAGCTTAATCTGTCTGCGTGCATGGGTAGTGTCACCCCAGTGACCCCAGTGATCTGCTGCATTACAACAATGGATCCCTGTAAATTTATGACCATTTCCCTCAGATGTGAGTTAGGTAAAGCTCTCCACAGGTCAAGGTGTGGAGGAAGAACTATATAATGAAGGAAGTCTGTGGGGACTGAACATGAGTTGTTAGATTTTCTTATTCCAAAGGACCTGAGACCATTCTAGGAAACGTGCAAGGATTTAAAATACAGGGAGAGAAAGCAGCCTCAACCTAAATCTTGTAGCAAACCAGGGGTGTTTTCATACCGTTCTGAGCAAGCAGAGACCCCTCTAAGTGCTAAGACAAGTCTGTTGTCTCCACAAAACTTTCACTTTTGCCCAATGCAAATGTGTGAGCTCCAAACCCAGGCACAGATTATACATTTTACCTTTCACCACTGACTTAAACACACGTCAGAAGGGAGTAAAATGGGGTATAGCTTTAGAAATGGATGTTACTCTGGATAAACTCCTGAAATTGCACCCCAAATCACATAGGATGTAAGAACTGAATTGCCTATCTACAGTTTGTTTTTATTTGGCTAGGTGGTTATATAGCCTTATTGTCATAGCATCTCAGTAAGTCAGAAGATTTAGTTTTGCCTCAGAACCTTGGTGTTTAAATCATGTACAAATGGGGAACTCGAACTCAGTTCCACAAAACACTGAAGATATCTGCTGTGAGAAATGGGGAAGATTTAAGCGCTGAAGTTGGGAACTGCAGAAATATTAACTCATCTGTAACTTTCAGCTTAATCTCTTTTTTTTTTATTTCTTTTTTTCTTTAACTAAAAGGCAAGAGTCCTGTTACAGACTAGATAAATGGCCTTCTGGGAATACTGAAAGTATAAAATATGTATGTGTGTGTATATGTATAAATATATATATACACACATATATATGTGTATGTGAGGAAGTTATCCACATTCATTTATGGATAATTATGTTAAATATAGAAATACACTTTGTGATTTCTTTAATGATACAGAATGAAAGAAAAACCCAAAAGAAAACAGAAAACCCATATCTACCTGCCACTGTAACCCTTCCTTCCTTCACACGTATCTGTAGAGCCTTTGTTACTGATGTAGCTCAGGGATCTGTGTGCAGGGGACAAGTACTGATCCATTTAGGGGGATGTCAGGACGGTGTAATTTAAACAGTGATATCAGAGAAGGCAGGTCTGGCATTGCTGAGTCTGCATGGATGATGGATGGTGCTTGGCATGCATGGCTGGTCTGCAAAAGAGGAAGGACTAAACCAAGGGAGAAGGAGGAGAGAACAAAGAGGCTGTGCTAAGGCACTGCCCCGAGGGGAAGGAATGGTGGGAGACCTCTGCTTAGGGATGAGGGAAAAAAGATAAATGAACACAGGTACACAGACAAAAAAAAAAAAATGTGAAAAGACTAAATGGGGGAAAAGGAGAAAGATGAGTAGGCTGAGTGGTGCCAGCAAAGTTGAACACTTTGGGTGACAAAACTTAGTGGAATCTGCCTAGAATATGAGAATCTCAGGAAGTACCAATGTGATGGGTTGACCCTGATTGGATTCTGGGTGCCTACCAAAGCTGATTTCTCCCTCCACTTCTCAGCTGGGCAGTTGGCATGGGCTCTGATGGACAGGGAGGAAGCTTCTGGAAGCTCCTTACAGAAGTCACTCCTGTAGCTCCCCCCACTACCAAATCATGCAAACCCAATATGTACCACACCTTACATCTGTGAATCAAATCTTTAAGAATTAGCAATAAAATCCACATTCATCACTCATTTGCAAGCTTCACTCACATCAACAAGAAAAATTCCCCACACCAAAATCACATGAACATATAATGAAGCAAAAGTGGACAATTTACTTCACCACAATTTCAACAACAGAAATTCTCCATGATTATTCCACTTTTCACTCTCTAGATGTGTTTAGTCCATGTTTTGCCTGTTACCTCTCCCTATTACTATTGTTATCTCAAATTCCTCATGTCCCAGATTGGGCAACAAAAAGGACAGTGGTGAGTTGACCTTGGCTAGATATCAGATGCCCCCAAAGTTGGTCTATCACTCCCTTTTTCTGCAAGGCAGCGGGGAAGAAAATAAGATGAATAAAACCTTATGGACCAAGAAAAAAGCAGTTTAATAAAGCAAAAGCAAAGGACATGCATGGAAGCAAAGAAAAAGCAAAAATTCATTCTCCTCTTCCCATCAACAGGAGATGTCCATCTGCTTCCCAGGCTTCAATACATGTAGCGGCTGCTTCAAAGGCTAGCAGAAGCACAGGAAAACAAATGCCCCCTTCTCCTCTCCTCTTTTCTCTTAGTTTTAGTGGCTGAGCAGACATATGGCACGGAAAATCCCTGTAGTCAGTGTGAGTTAGCTGTCCTGGCTATGTCCCCTCCCAAGGTCTTGCCCACCCCAGCCTTCCCATGTGGGAGGAGTGTTGGAGAGGCAGCACTGATGGTTCCAGCTCTGCTCAGCAAACACCAAAGCCCATCAGCACCTTTCCAGTGCCAATGCAAAACACAGCACTGCCATGGGAAAACTACCTCCATCTTGTTAGACTCACTACAACAACAGGGTATCTAGGATTCAAGAAAATTGTGGATAAAAAATTGCTTTCCAATATAATCTTTGCGTTGAGAACTTTTGTTATCAATGCTTGTCACCAGTGACAAACCAAGGACAGCTAGGCTTCTTGATTTTTTTTTTTAATTCCCTAAAGCAGCTTAGAGATAATCTTCTTGAAACAAGAAGAGTCTTTCCATTACTGTATTTTTGGATCCTCAAACTTCAGTTTTTCTTTCATGTTTTCCTGTCCGTCTCACCAGTAATTTCAAGTGACATTTAAAATAAATTAAAAGATGACTGCTGAACAATGCTTAGAGGTATTTGAGGTGTTGCCATTGTCAGAAATGACAGCATGCAGACACATCAGGATTGTTCAGAAAGGGAGTTCTTCAATGTAAAAAATTATGTCTGTTTTTAAGATGCCAATTTTGGCAACATTAAAGCAACATTTTCACCTTTTCTTACAACCTTTGGCAGAGGTCATGTGAGGCCTTTGAGTTTCATCACAACTTTTTAAAATGCTTGTCGTTGAATTTTTAAACTAAAGACAATCCACATACAATCATTTCTGTTCAGTGGTTGAACCTATTTACTGATAGAAAGCCACACTTACATTAGAGCCAGTGACTGAACTATCACTGGCTTCAGTAGGACCAGGACTGTTCCCCAGTCTGGTCCATCCTTTGGTGCTGAAGACAGGTACCACACAGCCAGAGAGACTTCTTCTAAAAACCTGGGAAACCTCATGAATGCTGCCTGTTATGAAAAGTCCTTGCGTCAGGGTGATACCTGAACTGAAAGTAAATACCTTTGCACCATTTAAATCCCAAGCCACTGCCTGGACCTTCAAGTGGAGTCTTACTTCTTGCTGGATAAATAGCCCAAATGTTACTTTCTCTCATTTGACAGTATCCTTGCACAGAATTTGAATTTCTGTGGCAAGAACACAAAATCAAACACAGAATTTAGACTACATCCAGCGCATGGGGAAAATGGCACACTAGGGGAAAAAAAAAATTTGTTTGAGCCAATGTCCTGTCATGCCTGTCAGCAATATCCATTCAGGTGGCAGGCAGGAGACCTGTAGCATTTATTTGGAAGGATAAGCCATTTTCTTACTACATTTCCTTTTCACATTTTACAGTGTCTAAGGTTATAGCTGAACTACAGCTAAACATATAATTGCTTCTGCTCTTGTTTGCAAGCTCTACTATACTTTGTAATGTATTTTGGGATCCTTGGAGGATGAAAATTTCTGTATAAAAGTTCCATATGTAAAACTCAGTTTGTTTTAATAATATAGCCAAATCCTGGAAAGAGTCACAGATAAGTATCTTCTACATCTAATGCTATCACAGACTAATTTTTCCCTCCCTCTTCATTTGAGTAGATAGATGCTAACACAGCTTTACATCACTTAAAGGAAGGAATAATTTTATATGTTAATATAAATATAATTATATGTTAAGATCCCGACCATTCTGTGAATTGTGGCGTGTTTGATCCTTTGAAGGTACAAAATATGTCCTCTGGGTTGTATTTTCCTGCAGTAATCACACTGCACTTATCACAAATGAGTCTGGGCTGATACTTCTATTTGTACATTTAAAATCCATGACCTACTGGAGAGTACCATATATATACACCCATAAAGGGGTGTATAGCAAGACAATTTCTCCACCCTTGCCTTCCAGAAATATTGTTTATTTGACAGTGTGAGCCCATGACCCTACCCATTTTTCAGAAGATCAGAAACTGGACTGCTGCTGTCAAAAATATTTGTCATTTCTGTAAGCTTGGCCTACTCCTTACCCTGGTGTCCCATAAAATGGGACAGGTTGATTATTGCATCCATGTGCCTTCACTCTTGGCTCACTCCCATGCACACATCCACACTTAGATGCAGACGTTGCTTTGGCTAATGACTGCTCTGAGCATGACTGTGCAGTCACAGAGGACATTGCAAATTCATTCTCCTAAAACAATCAGTGTTTGGCTTCTTAGCTTGACATAGCCAGAGCATTGAGAAGAGATTATTACTGGGGCCTGAACAGGCTAAACTGGGAAATGTCCTTTTGTAAAGAAAAGCATTCCCAGTGATAATCATATTCTCTTCTGATCAGGAAGGGGCTATCACAATAGTGTGGCCCAAGAGTTAAAGAGCTTATTTTTCAAATCCCTTCATCCTTTCCAGAACTGTGAGACAGTGACAGCAAGTCACTTAACTCTGTCCAGCCACAGCTGTGTGGGTTTTGCATAATTAATTATTTATACCAAGGCAGACACAGTAATTAACTTCCAGATGAATATGATATTCTGATCAGAAATGCTTTGCATTTTAGCCGTCCCTCAAGCAAGTAACTGTCAAAGCTGGACTGTTTGACAGAGTGGTTCCTGCCAAAACCCCTCCCAGACATCTGTTCTCAGACAAAAAGAACAGATTCTCAAAGCAGCGCTTGCAGACATTGCCTCGTTTCAGCAGGCAAAGAATAACCAGTTCACAAATTCTGGCTAATTTTGTCTGATTTCAAGACAGTATGCCAAACCTTGCAAAAAGCCGGGACCTGTTCTTTCAGTCGTAGGTACTGATGCAAATTGAGTGTTTCCTCATGGAAATCAATGGCCCACACTGATGTCAGGCAGGTGCAGGTTGGGAATGAAGCCCAAGGGATTTAATATGAGGTGGGTTTGAAGAGAGCGGGCAATTTTTAAAATTTTCTTTGTTTTGGTGAACAGAAATGAACAATAACCATCAGCATTACAATAATACTGAATGGCTTACTGGCTGTTACTGCTGTCTGAAGCATAATAGTAATTCACTGGAGTATGAATTTTATGCTGAGGAAAATTGATGCTGATTTTTTTCCCATTTCTCCTTTCTAGCAGAAATTTGTATTAATCACTAAAGATTGTGGCTAAACATTCAAAAACAAAGACAAGAATTGACACTCTGAATGCACACACCACAGATAGACCTGACTGCAAATTGCATTTTTCTGTTGTGATTTCTGTTGTACTACCCATACAATCACAGTGCTTTAATGCTGCTTGCTGACTGCAATGGAAGTCAAGATGATGGCTGCAAGAAATGATGGTTGCACCATAGCAGAGACAAACCCATCCAAATGGATGTACATGCTTTATAATGCACAATTCACTGACCATATAGGAACCAGGAGCACGGCTGCTGGTTTGGGATTTGTCATTTGACACCCCAGGGTCTTGAGAGGCCAAACCATTCTTCAAGAACATCTTAAGTTCTGAGGTAGGAGGGAGGCTACAACAGCCAGGGAAGGACAACTAGTGGTCAGCCAGACTCCAAACACTCCTGAATCCTGTAGTTTAGCCATGGGAATGAGATGATCAACCAAGAACAGACATCCCTACCCCACCACCACTCCAGACATTCTTTGAGATGGTAATGGCATCTATCTGACCTTCAGTGGGATGGGTCAGGTTGCTAAACTGGCTGACACCCCTACCCTCATTTTATGTCATTGTTGGGTCAGTTCTGTACTGGCTTGACTCCTAAAACAATGCCATGGATCTGCAGCAGGTACCAAACCAAGGAAACAGGGGTAACAAGGAGAGGTATTTGTCAGACTAGTTTGCTTTACCAAGAAATGAAGAGTATACACACTGTGCTGGTTTATGCTATATATATAATTTATGTTACACACACAACCAGAATTCAGCAGCAATAGACAGAGAGACTCTACTAGGAGTGCAGAGGAGGCTGTGTGGATATGATTTCAACCCATAAAGTCCTTGAGAATTGCTTAGTCAAAGAAACTGGGATAAAAGGAGCTATTTTACAGGGTCCGGAAAGCACAAGCAAATTTGTTTACAAGCCATTCTTTAATCTCATTCAAGTGCAAATTTAAATTTTTACCTGTTCCTTAATTATTACAGTTAAATCAATAAAAGTTTTGAAGTGCTCACCTTTAAGACCAGGATACCAAAGCCAGCTAAGTTGTTGTTCACATTGACAGACCATTTCAGCCAGCAAACACACATGTGTTAAACAATGTTCTTGTTAAAATACACAAAAAGAGAGCCAAAGTGAGCTAAGCTATTTAGTTCACTACAGGAACCCAAAAGACCCTGGGATACAGATCAAGGAGCTGGAATGAAGGTCTGTGTGCAGGTGCTGTTACAGCAGCCCAGTGACACATTATTTTCCCATTCTCTGAGATGCATGGCAGTGGACTTGATGGCACAGAGTTTTATTCAGGATAGCAATTCATATGCTGCTGCTCCCCAGTCCCCCTGCATGTTCAACACACAATCCTCCTGTAGTCACTGCTACCTGGACATGTCAAACATGGCAGGAAGGAACCACATGGGAACTCTGCACTATTTAGTGACTGTAAAACTCAATAATTCTTGCTCTATTCTGTGAGGACACTGTCCTCACTGTCTTTAGGAATGCCAAAATATCTGTCAAGGTGACTAAGTAGATTCTTTAATACCACTAGCCTCAGTTGCTCATCCCTGGACATCATTATTACAGAGGATCATCTAACAATAACACACTTTACTTTTGAGTGTCAAGCTCACAGGTTTGCAAGGATGAAATCTAAACCACTGTTTTCAAGCATTTGTATTGTATCGTATTTTCAATACATCCTTAAATTATCTCCAGTGACATGTTTTTTAGAGGAGTTGGTTTGCAAATTAAGCACCTGTTTTCCAGTGTCAGTCTTGCTCATTTAGAGCTAATTTTGTATACACTGTGATGGACATGGAGCACAGGCCTAAAGAACACCTTGAGAGCTTTACTGGAAAATAAGAGAGGTTCTTTTCAGTTTTCATAATCCATATCTTACTTGGAAAGGAAAGATTTGGCCAAGGAAATAATTTTTCTACACTTCTTTTTAGTTTTTATGAATTCAAATAATCTTATTCTAATGAGAATTGTAAAAGGGAAGACTTCTTTGGAATGACAGCTCTCCCCACAGTAAATGCTCTGGGATTATCCCTGGTCCTACAGAACACAACAGAAGGAAAAATCAGCCTGTTACCTTGGAATTGTAAAGAATTTTATACAGTCTGAATGTCAAGGCCGGGTTCTTGTATTTACTGAAAAAAAAATAAAAGTCCCAGATTTCCAATGCCAAGGTCAATGCATACCTTGGTTGCTTCTATTTTCATTATGGGAGAGTTAAAGAAACTATGTTTTTGAAATGAGACATTTTTCCAAATGTTGTATTGCTACAAGAGAATTCACGTATTTAACATCTTGCATGTTTTTGGAAGTGTGATGATTTTGTATACATATTTTTTACAGAAAAGGAGCAAAGTCATACAAGCCAGGAGAAGAAAATAGCTTATGGCTGATTTTTTAAAGCCTCTGGATAGTGATTCAGGGCCAGGAAAGCTGAACCAGTCACAGGGAATGGGCAGAACCATGTTCCACAGTGCCAGTTCTGTACAATATATATATTTATTTATTTATTAGTATAGAACATATTTCTATTTCCATCTCTCAGCCCAAATGCCCTCTTATCCGGCTTTCTTTCCAAGGCTTGCTAAGTCAGCAGCTTCAGAAACAATACCTCCTGCAAATTATCCTGTACCTAGCTGTACTGCCTGCAGCCAGAGCTGATGGGTCAATGAAGTGTGTGGGAGAGGAGCAGGCAAGAAGAGTCTTTCACTGCCATTTGCTCGACACCAGTGGAGTGCCAGTGACCCCCTGAAGTGTGAGGGGACAATCATCCTCCAAGTGACCTGCATGGGGGACAGAAGGAAGTGGCATTCCCTCTCACACTCACACCACGATCAATTCAATGAGAAAAGGATGATAACAGCAGATCAGTAATCAGCAAAAGCAGAAACTCGTGGTGGTTGTCTGGTAAGTTAAACACATCAAATTCAGTGTTATCTCAAATATGTCTCTTTTCTGAAAGCACAGGCCCTGAAGGAGCAAGTCTTTGCAAAGGAGCACGGTGCTGACTCCATTTTGTCCGAAGCATCTCTTTTCAGCACAGAGAGACGATGGTTTTTTACTCTGCAGAATATGAAAGCACATGAGAGAACAATTAATAGTGAAAACCCAGCAGGGCTGCTGTAAGCAAGTATGCACAGCATGCTCCCCCATTGCTTCTGGACTGGCAGTAGCCTGTCAAATGCCTGGAAATGAAGCTTTCTTGAGCCTTTATTAAGATTCATAGGAAAAGCAGGCCCCAAACCCAAAGATAGCATCAGCATGAAGTATCTGGGCCTCCTCTCTGCCATAAGCACAGCCAGCACATCTGGCTCAGACTCTAGAGGGGAATGAAGAAACTGGGCGTGTGTATAAAGCGGATCTGTCAGCATTTACTTGCATGACAATCTGCCATGTAGAGTGCGTGCCATGCACAATGCAATGCTCTCCAGAGACCAGACCCTGCTACACCCTGCCTGCAGGCAACTGCACTCACATTTCTCACATCTATGCCAGAGAGGGACTGCAAAAGTACACATGAGGTTCACAAAGGGCTGTGTTCCCCACACAGGACAGAGGTGGCTTCCTTTTTTTTCCCCCTTTATGTTCTTTTGTAGGATCCATAGCAGCCTTAAATCCCATTTCTTCAGAGGCGCTGCTGAAAATCCCAAGCTTCCCAAGCACAGATATTTTAAACTTTGCTCCCTCCCTTCTGTTTATTTGACAACTTGATTTATTATTACTGGTTCAGGTGAGTGTGTGTTCACATGCATCTGTACACTTATATAAGGCTTAAGGATACATGTGTACTAACTCATTCCAAGTATACATACAAACACATATTGCTTTTTGATAAACTGAACCTCAAAATAATCTCTCTGATTCTCTGTTTCCCTGCAACTTGGCATAGGCTTTTACAGCAGGACAAACACAGTATAAATCAATGTATTCCTTTTTCATTTCACACAAAAATGGTTTTCACTACCTGAAGGTACTCTCGTGGAAGATGAAAAATAGGAAAGTTGCCGTCATGTAGGGACCAAATAGATGCATAAGCTCTAGAAAGTACAGAAGTCCCTTCCTGGGCTTTCCATCTGAAGCACTTAGAGCAAGCCCTGCTCCCTGTGATCACCTCAACACGACACCCAGAGCTGAGTGGAAGAGGCGAGTGCAGGCTGCTTGTTGAGTGAGTGGGAGAACAAGCAGAACTCCTGGATAAAAATGGATCTGTTATTCCTCACATTTCCACACTTGCGACTCTCAAATCTGGATTTTTTGTTTTGAAAGAGTGCTTCATTTGCAACAGACTTGTCAGATAATATGGATGTGTGGGTTAAAATACTGGTTTTTTGGATTATAAGAGACAGAAAAACATGAAATTCTGCTTATGAAAATAAGAAACACAGTTATTTACTGAGCACCTGAAGTTCCCTGCCTGCTGTGAGTCTTAGCTAGGTCAGTTGGTTAGGCACAGCATCTCCTTGGCTGTGCAGATAACAATTTCAGCTCAGCACACAGAGGGCCAGGTGCTGTGTCTGTGTCAGGCTGTGGATTGAGTGCCACACCAGCCCCAGTGGCTGAGTTCAGCACTGCCACACCTGGCCAGGTGCTCTCTGCTGTTCTCTGTGTTTGCCTGGATGCTCTCAGGGGGTGCTGGAGACCAGCCCCAAGGTTTATGTTGAACATCACCTGCACCACCATGGTGTCTCACCACGGGTGCTCCTCAGCGTGGCCACCAGGACGTGCTTGAGGAGGTCGTGAGCAGAGCCAGAGTGACCCTCCAGTACTGCTGCAGTGTACGGTGATGCTGAACAGTAGGTTTCCTTTTCTTTGGTATCTGAATCTTGGATTTGTGGTCTATGAGTCATTATATTATCACCCACTGAGTCTCCTCATCAGCTGATAAACTATATTTCAAACAAAGTTTCCATTGTATTAGAAAACGGTGTTTTGAGAAAGTTAGAATATGAGGGTTTTTTGCTCAAATTGAAAGAAATGTTCCACAGCTCTTCATCTTTAAGTAAAATTTTCGTGTTCATCATGTTAAAATCAGATCATTTCTAGTTGCTTTGACTACTAATGCAGAAGTGTAAATGTATAGCAAGATTTAAACATGTTGCCTTTGACATTATCAAGATGAAATAATTCAATAATTGCATGGAAAAATATGCGATTGAATATGATGTGGTATTCAAAAAACACATTTATCTCTGAATCAGCAGTGTCTCACAGAAAACACACCCTTTGTAGCTTGGTGTGAGCAGACATAGGTCTGCTCTTAAGCAGAAAATAAACCAAGTCTAAATCATTTCCTGCATCACTGCATTTTTCCTATTTACCTTCTTGATGACATTTTTGATCTACTCAGAATTGCAACTTATCCATTGTTATCCAGGAAGCACAGAGCAGACCTTTACAAAAAGAAATGTTATATTTTTCAATTTATTGCTAAATACTCAATATTTCATTGATGGAAAAAATAATGGTAATGCATTCAGTAAAACTCTTGACTCAAAATGTACGCTTGTCATATTTTTCTTAGCTTAGAGAAGAAAAATAATTATTCCATTTTCATTTTCTTGATATATGAAAAGAAGTCTTTCAGCTGATTTTTTTTTTTTTTGCAGCATGGTGAGAATGGCCCAGCTGTACCATAAACTGAACACTTAGCCTTGCATTCAGAAATCACCAGCTTGCATTCAAAAGTCAGTTAGTCTTGTATTCAGGCAGCAAAGATCATATGAATGATAAATGATTTGTAATGCAAGATGCTTTTTTTTCCAGATCTTTTCTGGAGGTCAAAGGGCTCATCATTTATGCTTTTCCAAAATTACATTTTTCTTTAGAAAGCAGGAAATTATTGAAATCCAGTATAAAATATGTATTTTAATAAGCAGAATATAGAAGGTATGACCTCTGTCACTTGCTAAGTGTATCAACACCTTGCATTGTCCCAGTGGTATATTTTAAGGAGATTTTAATATAAATTGAGTATTGAATGTGAAGATCTTTCCATTCTCACATTTTAATGAACTTCTTTCAATGCCATGATACACAGTCAAGATCCTAAATCTGACTTATTGCTGTACTACATATTGCAAGGCATGTCATTTGTGCACTTCAGTTTTTCCTTTGTTAGAAGAAACATTTTGTGTATCTTTGCTTGGATAGAGTAACTTAAATCAAACCCTGTATACATATTTTAATTACAGATAAAACCTTCAGATACCTAGAAGTAATCTTAAAAAAATGAAATAATAATCCTGGAAAATGGACATATTGTACAATTATAATTCAAAAAATAAAGACAGATGGTTTGAATAAGTGGCAAACTCATATTTTCATTGACTAGAAGCCTACACGTATTTGAGAAAATACTTTGAAATTAATTATTTGCCAAAAAAAGATGTCAGAGTTCTGGAGCTCTGCCACACTGTAGCATCTTGCTTGGTTGGATGAATGTGTGAGAGGAAGGCAGATACGGACTCCATAATGATCTGTCATAATTCAGAGCAGTGGGGCAGATTCAAAATTAAAACCAGCTCCAAATACCCTGGAGGAGCCAGTTTCACACTGCAATATGTCAGTAGTTTGGGAGTATCACTTTCTTCATCTCCAGTCTCACATTCAGCTGCACTCCTCCTCAGTCTAGAGATTTTCTTTGGAAATGCTTATTTTTCACTAACCCTCTGTGGACTTCCATTTATTGACTATCTCTTGGCCTGGTATAACGAACCTGAGTGTGAAAATTGAGTTTGTGGATAGCCCAGAGCACTCTGCTCATTTAGAGAGCTGAGATTTGAGAAACTGAATCAGGACCCTGCTCTGCTCCTGGTGCATCATGTAGGCTTGGGCTATGTCGGTCTCTCTGAATTTTTCTTCAGGGATATAATCACCTGTCTCCGCACTGATGGGATTTAAGAACCCATACTATGCTGGACCGAAGCTTTTAAAAGAAGATGTACCATGTCTGATGTAAAAAGGAAAATAACTCTAGAGTTTAACTTGGTCTACTTGAAGTTTAATTATTTGGATTCTACAGAGGGCTGTGGGATATGACTTTACTTTGGATATACTGACTAGTGCATTACCAACCAGTAAAGCAAACCACACTGCTGTCAACCTATATGGGTGCATAAATGCCTACAACATGAACAAAAATACATTAAAGCAGCAAAGATCTTCTCATGTTTCTTGCAGAGCACTCAATATTGCATATCATAAACAGTTTCCTGTAAATTACTTTAAATTATAATTAAAAATATATATAAAAATACATGAATAAAAAAAATAACAGTTTTCTGTTCAAAAATGTCTGATATTTTGATGCTTTAGCAATACTGACTCTATATAAATAATTGATTCTCTTACAATAATTCTGTGAAAGCTGGAGGCCACATTGATTTCAAACCTACACGTGTCCTCTTATTCACTCATGGAGAGTGTGAAATAGATTGGTAGTGAGGCATTCACATATTCTTACATGGAGAGGGAAAATTAGAAGTTTGTGGAAAGGAGGTTTGGTAGGTCTGGGGTACTATTCCGGCTAGAAAATAAAAAATAATATTAAAAAATCTGGGACTGTACGGTCTGTACGGGCTGTAATATGTGCACAGCCTGTTCCTGGAGCTGCATTTTAAAATACTGTAATGTACATAGATGGTTAACTGATTACTCCAACACAAATGCAGTATATATCTCAAAACAATAATCTTCTTGTAATGAGCAGCTGTTTCTGATGACAATAAAGATTCTGAAATTTCACATGCATAACTCATGAGGTGAATGAAAAAATATATATTGAACAGAGCAGTTTATAGTAGTTGCTGCCAAACGTGGTACAAAGCAAGGTAGCCCAGGATTTGTTTCTGAATGACCAACAACCTTTTCTGAAATGTCAAGTATAGACTGGAAAAATGTCTAACTTCATGTCCTTTAATTACATGCATGTAAATCATTGCCTTATCTTCTTTTATTTATTTATTCATTTATTTATGTATTATTTGCTTCGGTGTGACATTCCTCCTTGTAAGCAAGAAAAGCCATGTTTTTAAGGTCGGTGTTCCCTCTGACCTTAGGCTTTAAGAGGGTTTGAGCTTTTTCATTGACCCTCCCCCCTCGACTGGGGCTAATATGTCTCATTATCTCAGTGCATAAAACTGATTATTAAGTAGCCTTAGATGAGGCAAACAGGCTTCCACTTGTCCTTTTAAATTATCTCAATATCTTTAATTGTTTAAAACTGACAATGAGGTCATTCAGTTACGGTATTCTCTATACAGTCTGTGCTTAGTGTCACATTGAGGTTGTTATCCAGAGTGGAGGGGGTTAAATTATCAGTATGCTGTTGCTGCTGTGATCCTAATGTAAATGAACATTTGGTGGTTTATTTTTTTTCCTTAGCTGCTGGTTACTACGTTATTAGCATATTTGATGTATTCCTCAGCTCAGTTAATAAGCAGTTCTGAAAGCAGAAGATTGATGTTTTAGAAGGCCGTTTATAGACCATTCTGCCTTGTAGCAATATCTGGAACACGTCTATGCACTATTATAACTAACTGACTTTGGGTTTAGGCCATGTGTACCACTGACAAAGCCTAATCTCTGCTCCTGTCTGCTGCTTAGGTCTTTTATTTCTAGATTATGGCCATCCTATGAATTCCAAACACTTCTTTCCTTTCTGTTTCCTACTAGAACTAAATTCTGCCTTGATATTAAAGCACATTAAAGAATTTTGCATACTTCTGATGTATTAAAATTATCTGAACACCAATCCTCGTATAAAATTCAGTCAAAGATACGAAATACATTTGAGCAAGTCCTGTTAAAAAAACAATGAAAACTCTACTTAAATATTAAGGAATAATATATGGAATTATAGGAAATACAAGCAGGTATATTCCTATTAGACCTAGTCCATAGAATAACATGGAGGACAAGATCAGTGTAAAATGTTCTGATGCAAGAGCAATTCAGCCAATCTTAATGGAAGCACAGGGAGTAGATGCTGAAACTGACTGCTCAGATGGAAAAACTGTGTTTCCAGAGCTGGGCACAGGAAAGCTCTCGAGGGATGTTCAGGGGCTTGTTAGGAGAGGTGACAGCTGGTACCTGGGGCAGATGCTGTCAAAGGAAGACAAGACTGTCCAAGGGCCAGTGTTGGCAGCAGACTGTGAAAGAAGTTTCCTTCTTTTTGACTAACTTGCCTTTATGTTAGGTGGAAACTAACCTGTGGAATTCAAACTTTCAGTTCAGAAAAATAAATTCATTTTGGCTCACCAGCTGCCACTCTTCTGTCTATTATACTATTGATTTTAGTGCTGGTGAAATGCTTTGGGACTCTGAATAGCTTTCAAATCTATATTTGAAATCTGTCCCTTTGTTTGAGTAGTGTCACAGGTAATGTGATCAATATAGTTAGCACTGAAGCCTGCTAAATGATGGCAGTGGCTTTTGGTAAGGACTTGCAAGGGTTCAAATTCCATTCTGGGAAATAAGACTCTTCAGCCAGTTTTGTAAAAATAGACTTTTGTTGAGACAGTTTGTCTTCAGATTTTTCAAAATCATTCTCTCCTCTGCCTTTCACCCTCACCTGTGTCTGCTGTTTCAGTAGTAATCAGAAAAGTACTGATTCTCACAGAAACCTTCAAGGTGAAAAAACTTATCAAAACTGTTATGTATGTGCAAAATATTTTATCTTTGGTACTGCAGGGTATTTGACAAAATGACTTTCTCTGTAAGTAGAAACCAGACCTTACTAACAAGCTTTCCACAGATAAGCAATGTATATCCTGGTTTTTTTCTCATCAAGCTGGGACAGTACATGTATTTTGCCAAGCCTCTTGGCAGCTAATATTTTTGCTAAATTGGCTAGTACATCTGTCAGCCCTGGGACAAAGCTAGGTTTCCTACCCTGAACCTTTCAAGCAGTACCTTTTGTAAAAGACAAAATGCTGTATCTACCTTAAAACATAAAGGATCCTCAGGGCATTGGAAGCTAATGTGCAGCTTTAATGCAAACATCCCTTGTGAGGGCTCTCGGTCCTTGCATGCTCGGAACAGCAGGGGGAAGAATACATGAATATAAATGAGCTGCACAGCAGTTTTCAGAAAATGGAGCTATAAGAGTTAATGAGATGGTGTCCTGCTGCTGGACGCTTGCATGTTAAAAATTCTGATGGTTTCATCCAGCAGCAAGTTTGAAAAACCTGTGCAAAGCTAGTGATTGTGAAGAACCCCTGACTACAGAATGGCTCTTCCTTCCACGTGGCCTCGCTACAGGCAAAGAGCCTTTGATATATCTAAATCTAACAAGGGAGAAAACAGAGGGATTATTAGAAATCATTGACCATGGAGGCACCAGGTAACTATTAATAGCATTATACACTGAACTGCTCATGGCTGGTGCCTGTCTACAGCTCTGTGCATTTAAGTGCACACAGCAAGTGGCAGGGCACCCTGTCACCCACTGCAGATTGCAAGCTGTGTGTCTTTCAGACTCTGTAGCAGCAGAACTGAAGAGAAGGTTCCCATTTCTGCTGCCCCACTGCAGAGACAATGTAGTGCACCTCTTCTTTCTTGCAATCAGTGGTACTTTTCCAAAAAGAGCCACCACCCTGAAAATGTCCCCTTTTGAACTACTGCTCACTGTCTGTCTAGCACAGATCAGTCTGACCTACCTCTTCTGTGCTATTCTGTTAATTTACAGAATTATCAGGATGCATTGCAAGGCAATAACACATCTGCTGGGTAATGAGACAACCCTACAGAGCAGAGTGTCCTCTCACCGTGCTTGGATGAGGTGCAGAGCTACTTGGCACAGGTGCTGGTGTGATGGATTTGCTCTGCACAGTCATGTACATCTACTCAGTCATGTACATCCCTACTCTTTCCAGAGTCTTGCAGCACCTTGCTCAGGTGGGCCTCCTGTTCAGAAGCACCTGAGTACTGAGAGTCCTGTATCTGAGTGCCCCTTGGAGGCTGAACCTGGAGGGAGAGCTTAAGATGAGCCTGTGGTCAGGTAGGATGTCCATATGTGCTGCACAAAGTGTGATGGGGAGTGAGTTGCTGTCAGGAATCTCACATCCTCATTTACCTTCAGGAGCAATCTGGTCTATTAAACATTATTTTAAAAGCTTGGGGCCCGTAACCAGCAGCAGAGTGAAGATTAGCTAAGCATGGGGCTTGTTTATACATGTTCAGTGATTATCACCCAGCTGGTGCATTTTTCACTCTTGGTATTTGAGAATTAATAAACTCGCTGAGTGACAATTTCAACCTCATCTCTAATGAAATTAGCTTCCCTGGCAGGAATTGATGAGCACAGTTTTGACAGGAGCTACCAGGTGTCACTCTGATATGTTTCTTTCAAGTTCTTTTACTGAGGACTTGTTGACACACAGAAATAGTCTAAAAATTGTTATATAATTATTAAAATTATTATTATTATTATTAATAATAATAATAATAATAATAATAACAGAAGAAATACTTTTATTTTCTGTATGTCTATGCATATATTGAAGGTCATATGTGGGCCAGAGTTTCCAACCACCTCCCCTGAGAGCACCTAAGCTCAGCATTCTGTAACTCTTCAAGCACACATCTGGTTCCTACCTGAATACCAGGACCTATGAAGGAATATCAGCTTGTCAGATTCATGGAGTTCCTCTGTACATCACAGACCTCAGCAGCTGGAACTTTGCAATTCGGTGCTCCTGCTTCTCTGTTTTTTGCTTCTGTCTTCTGTTGCCAGAGACAGCTTGATTCTTAAAGGCGACTTGGAGATCCAGAACAGAGGTGAGCGGCTTCAGTGCAGGTGCTAAGATATAGTGCATTTCTTAGAGAATAATATTGGTGTAAATCCCTTTTGAATAGCTGTTCCATTTTAAATTTCTTTCTTACAGAACCACAGAATAAGATGAACTGGAAGGGACCCACAAAGATCACGAAGTCCAGCTCCAGTCCCTGCACAGCACCATCCTCACACCCTGTGTCTGAGAACATTGTCCAAACACTTCTTGAGCTGTCAGGCTGGTGCTGTGACCTCTGCCCTGAGGAACTGTTCCAGTGCCCAACCATCCTCTGGGTGAAACAACTTTCCCTTATATCCAGCCTAAACCTCCCTGACACAGCTTCAGGTCATTCCCTCGGGTCCTGTCACTGTCACCACAGAGCAGAGATCAGTGCCTGCCCCTCCTCTTCCCCTCAGGAGGAAGCTGTAACTGCAGTGAGGTCTCCCCTCAGTCTCCTCTTCTCCAGGCTGAGCAGACCGAGTGACATCAGCCACTCACACGGCTTCCCATCAAAGCCCTTCACCATCATTGTAGCCCTCCTTTGGACACTCTGGCAGCTTTATTTCTATTTCATAACCATTTCTCCATGAAGATAACCCATAAGGGTATAAGCATCATTCAGTCTTAGAAAAAATATATATTACAATTAGGTTTGTGGTCTGAATGTATTTCTTAAACAAGATCTTTAATCTTTCTAAACAGACTAAATTTACAGGACATGTTATTATTGGGAGGGGAGGGGAGAGGGTTCTGACATACTCTGAATTTTCCTCTGGAATCCACTGGATTTCATGAGTTTTCATGTACATCCTGCATGTGCATGCTAAATATTCAGGTTCCCCTTATAGTCCATAGAGAGTCAAGTCAGGGAATGATTCACCTGTCTTCAGGTATCATATGCAGGATGAGATGATTTGCTCCCTAAGAACACCTCTTTCCTTCTATTTATTGAAAAGGGACAGCAACACTTGTTTTTCTGTGAAACATGTTTACCTTTTTGTCAAATGAACTGCACATACACTTTTGAAAACAATCATATATCCAGGCTCCAAGTCACTGATTACTTTTGAGAAAGAAAAACAAACAAACAAAACAAATCTGCTTCCTTTCAGGTTAGTGGTAAGCCTCTATTTAACCAAACCCAAGCCCTACACATTTAAGATGACCAAAAGATGAAGTTGGAATTCCAGAAGTTTTGTTATACTGACAAAAACCCAAAACCCACCCCAACTTATACAGGTATTTTTAACAATAAGATGTGGACAAGCTGGAGAGGGTACAGAGAAAGGCCCCAGAAGTGATCAAAGGACTGGGAAGGCTGCCATATGAGGAAGGGTTGAGAGAAATGGGTTTGTTCAGCCTTGAGAATAGAAGGTTTAGGGGAGAACTTGTCACCACGTTCCAGTATTTAAAGGGTGGCTACAAAAAAAAAAAAAAGATAGGGCCTCTCTTTCTCCAAGAAGTTACAGGAGAAAAACAAGATGTAATGGGTACAGGTTACTCCTGGAGATATTCCAACTGGATACAAGAGGAAGACTTTCACAATGAGAAAAATCAGCCACTGGAATAATGTCCCTAGACAAGTGGTGGATTCTTCAGCTTTGGACACTTTAAAATTCAGCTAAACAGAGTGCTGGGCAATCTTGTCCAGACCATGCATTTGCCAAGAAAGGTTGGACCAGATTATCCTTGTGGTCCCTTCCAACCTGGTATTTTATGATTATGTGATTCTATGATTCTGTGTTTCTATGTAATGTAGTTACCTTTTATTCAAAACAGTTTCAATGGAGATTTCTAAGAACAGAGATATTTCAGCTGAGAGCAAAAATAAGCACATTCTTCATCCCTTTGAACCTAAACTACTCCAATGAAATCCAGCTAATGTGACTTAACATTTGAGATTCAGCATTCAA
The DNA here is from genome assembly GCF_049639895.1 of Pseudopodoces humilis. Taxonomy (NCBI): domain Eukaryota; kingdom Metazoa; phylum Chordata; class Aves; order Passeriformes; family Paridae; genus Pseudopodoces; species Pseudopodoces humilis. The sequence goes on from NC_142202.1 coordinate 97,658,007, forward strand.
AGCTTCTCACCCAGATTTTAACATAGAAAAGCAACCAGAAGAATGCATTGAAAATGCAAGGATAGAAAGAGGTCAATGAGAAGCAGTTCTAAATGGCATGGCCCCTTTTTTTCTCATGGCTCCCTGTCAGCATGCAGTTAAGGAGTCAGAAATGGAACGAAAGGAAAATAAAATGTAGAATTATTTTAACCATAAAACAAGCCCCTAAAGCTTCAGACAAGTGAAGGGGAAAAAAGTTACTTCTTGAAATTCTTCCAACACAAAAATAATGTAGTGATTTTAGTGGTTAAAAGGCGGTTTAAATTCCCTAAGAGAGAGGTACATGACAAGGAGAGAGGAAAGGATTTTCTGTCCAGCTCTCCTGGTTTTGGCAGGGATAGAGTTAACTATTTTCCTAGCTGTGTTTCCTAGTCCTGTGTTTGGGATTTAGAGTGAGAATAATGTTGATAACACACTTATGTTTTGGTTTTTTTGCTGAGCAGGTCTTCCACAAAGTCAAGGGCTTTTCAGCTTCTCATGTGGCCCTGAGAGGCTGGGGGTGATGAGAAGATGGGAGGGGACACAGCTGGGACAGCTGACCCTGAGTGACCAAAGGGGTATCCCAGACCATATGGTATCAGTCTGAACAGCAAAACTGAGGGGAGCTGGCTGGGGTGGCAACCACCTTCTTGGAGACTAGCTGGGCATTGGTCAGTGGGTGGTGAGCATTGTGTGTCACTTGTCTGTCCTTTTATCATTATTCTTACTTTCCCTTCCTTTTCTCTCCTTTTAAACTGTCTTCATCTCAGCCCATGAGCTTTGCCCTTTTTCCTATTCTCTTCCCCATCCCACTACAGGGAAAGGAGGGCAAAGCTGTAGGGTCTGAGCTACTGCTGGGTTAAACCACAACACAATCCAGAAAAGCACTTAAAAATTAGGGCATTCCAAATTGTTTCAAGTAAGAGCTGTAATGGTGACATCAATGAAAGAAAATGTCACACTCAAAATCAGAAATTTCCAAGGATAGAAGCTTGTTAAAAGAACAGCATTAAAAGACAAGAGATGCAGAACACAGCATCTGGAACTGGATCATGAACTTTTAAAATATTATCTAAATACATCTTTTGTGCATAACAGCACCACAACGTAGGAGCTTGAATTCATACAATTTTTTTGTTACTCCTTGATATTCAGAACTTTGCATAGGAAACCTCCTGCCTTATGAATCTCAGACATTTCAAGTATGAAAACTAGTCCAAAATTTCTGACTAGAATTATACTGTCTGTTATTTGCTCATCAGTCACCTGGCAGGGGAAAATACCAATTCTTCCTTTATGAACAATATATAGTAGCAAGGGAAAATTAATGAATGAGTGATGGTTTGAAGGTAATTCATCTAAACTACTCAACAAGAATTCAAGAACCTATGAGATGAGTACATCTGAAAGCAGTTCACAGGTTAAGCCCATTCCAAACTACCAGAATCTTTAACACCTTTGACCATTTTGAATAAAAAGCAATATTTATGTGAAAACATTATTTAGATGGAAAAAAAATTCACAATATGTTTTTTATATAAAACTAGCAAGGAGTCAATGTCTTCTGCATTTGTACATCAGAGTTTAGTAGCAAGAATGTTTGAACAGAGTAGATGTACTGAGTTAGAGAACTTAATTCTTTCCTGTAATAAAACAGATATTGGTAAAAATATACATAGTATTTTTAATGTAACTCAAGGCCCTTTGTTTTTATTTAAGATGTTTTAAGGAAAATAAAATCAAACTACTTACTAGTTATTGTTCTTGATCACAAACTTTATTTGACAGAAAATGTGCACACAAAAACCTTTGCATGATAATCTTATATAACAGTCTCATATGTGTTTTCCAAAACGTGTAGCTGAGAAGCAATTCTTATTTCAAGAAAGGAAAAGTCATGGTGGTTCTTGTTAGAGTGATGGCCTAAATTCTTAATGTAATTAACTGACAAGAAATAGGGAGATTCAAGGAAGGGAAAGCATAAAAGACATGCTCCTTTGCCTTCAATCTTATTGATCCCTGCTGTCACCTACTCTGTGGTTACTTCATTAGAAGACAGCATCATGTTGATAATACCCTTTGAGTTAAAGGAAATATAAGTAGAAAATAAGAGATGTGATGGACTGGCCAAACCCCGTCCCCAACCTTTTTCTTAGCAGTAGAATTCCTTTTCCAGTGTAGCACAGAATATGGACAGGACATGGATGATAGATGCAGAATACATGCTACTTCTGCATCTTCCATCACCCTAACACAAATGACACAGCAGGACAAATTTCCAGCCATCTTAGGAACAAGGGTGTGGGAAAATGACATAGAACTACTTTTTCACTGCTAGAAATTTTTTTCATAGTGCCTGATAACCCAGTCAAAAAGATTTACAAACTGTGTGGTGTCCATGTTTCCATGTTTTCTAAAACAGTGATGGCCAAGATGAAATACTTTCTGTTCAGCAGAGTGCAGCAAACATCCTGGCAAGCACCTAAGGGGCATGAGGATCAGAACAGTCTTGAACCACTAAAACAGGAACTAATTTTTCATTTTAGTATTATTTTATTATTGTTACCTGAAAAGAGAGACTTATAAAGAGAGACTTATAAAACATTATGCACATCAATCATGTAAAATCATAGGAAAAGTTGCCCATGAAACGTTATACCCAGAATTCAAATTTGCTTGGATATGAACCTTGCTGTCTGTGTGTGAAACACACTTCAGAGCAATCATCAAATGGCACTGATAAGTATTAGCAGGGCATGAAAATGAAAGCAAGAGGGCTGCCAGCCTGCCTGGAGGTACTGGCATTAGGATCTGTCCTGCTTTGTCATATTCATTAACAATAGGAAGCAGGATGACTAAATGGACCTCAGTGGGATTCTCATATTTCAGAAGGATTGATAGAGTGGGGCCAGCTATGAGAAATGTGTATGACTTGTGTGATGAAGGATTACTCTGACATTGCTGAGACATGAGCCCTGCTCCCCTCTCTGGCTGGGAGAGCCAGTCCTTCAGTAATTACTGGGAGATCAGTTCTCCTCATCCCTGGACCCTGGGGATAGACTACGGGGACCAAGTGTAAAAAGGCAGAAAATTACTGTTTTTCAGAAAGTTAATTTACATCAGAACTGATTTTTAATTAATAAAAATAATAATTACCACCAAAGAAAATAATATAATAGATATCTACATTATTTAATTGTGTTTTTTATCTATGTAGAATTCACATACATTTTAAGACTGTAGGTTTTTATTACAGATTTTCAGGAAGGTTGTACAGATCTGGAGAGATTTCCTAGGTAAGACTAGCAGTGAGCATAAAACACAGATAATTTCATAATTTAGATAATCGTAGCTATGTATAAGCATCTGGATGAATACAAAGTTTAACTAATTCTAGAAAATCTTATTTTAATTATGAATCTTTCACTGAATTAGTTTATACTTTTGGTTGTTGCTTGTCAGATGATGTTTTGCTCCCTTAAGCGTTCAGACATATATAATTTATGAATGCGTTTTCACCATTGATATTCACTTTGCTCACATGTAAATTGCTAGCTCTGGTAAAATCTATTGTAAAATGATAGCTTAGGTTTCATTTTCTTTACCTGCAAAGTGGAACCAATAATTTTACTGTAAAAGAAGTAAAATGATTTCTCACTAAATAACACCCACAAATATCTTGATGATTCTTACACATTTTCTAGCAGAAAAGCTGCATTGTTTACATCCTCTCCACAAATACAAAGCAGTAGCAATTTAATTTAAATATTTCAAGTATATCAACATGAGATGAAATATGTGAGTGAGTGAGTGAGTGAGTGAGTGAGTGAGTGAAAAACAGCACACATCATTTAGAATTATTTTTAAAGTGAAAAACTGTTCTTTCTATTCAGAGGAAAAATGTTTACCGAGAGATTAAAATAATATTGCTCTCATAAAACTAAAAGCTCTCACTTTTGGCATCTCCCATAAATACAAGTTTGAGACTGATGCCAGGAAAGGTATTGTTTGTCTTGATCAAAATGCCACATTCACTTCTGAATCTTATAGAAATCTTATAAAGCTACAGTCTCATGAAACTGAATCTGGTGATTTAATTCTCTTCAGCAATCCCAGTACCACAAGGTAAATGCTCAGGTGCCAAAATTCAAACATTTCAAGGTTTTTCAGCAGGTAAACTCTTTAACAGGAATAAAGCCAGGAGTTTGTGCCAGGACTCGGGCGCAGATGAGCTTCCAGGGCTGTTGATGGTTGATGGTTGATAGTTGATGGCCAGGTGCTGTCTTTGCAGGTGTAAGCTACAGTCAGTGCTTCCCCATGCCCAGCCTGCTAGGAATCTCCCCACAGAGCTGGAGAGCAGTGCAGTGACGCCTCCACACGCTGCTGCTGGTCCTGGGAGAACACGCACTGGTTCTCACACCAGAGGGGAATTCCTGCTGGCTTAAATCTCCTCTGCAGCGTCAGTGACTGGCTATGCAGAAACTGCCAACACAGGACCTATATATCAGGCTATCCATTCTGACAGCCAGGTTAGGTTAATCATTAAAACTCTGCCTCTCTCCCTCTGAGGGTCTCCAGAGCTTTGTTTAATGCAGCAGACAGATGGCACTGAGGAAATTCAGGTGGTGCGTGATGAGATTTGGGGTTTTTTTAATGTGGTTGCTAGAATTTTTCAAATAGATTAAGTTCAATTGTAAATCACTCTTGTTCCCAGGGTTGGAGTCTTTATTAGCCCCCCAGTGCTTGCACTGAAGAATTGATCCTTCAGCAGCAGCAGCACTTGATGGGGGAAGGAACGCTTTTTGTTCTGACAGCTCTGCACACCATCTGTTAATGCCCTGCTGCAAGGAGGCGATACAGTCAAGTGTAACTAGCTAATTACCCAGCAAAATCTAACCTAGTTCATTTCACCAGCCATATATAAATTCCCATTTCAGTTTTCCTTGTTTTTCTTTAACCAAGTACATAACCCACATAATTACTGATCACCAAGGCTGCCCAGATCTTGAAGTTCACTCTGGCCTATCCATATCTCTCTAAGTAGCTCTGTACCTTTTCCTTCCCTCATAGTCAGGTTTTTCTGTTGGTCTCTGGTTCTGACACTCTGCCAAACTTTAAACATAATTTAAAAACGGAAGAAAAGGCAAGAAACAGGATATTAACTCCCTTCTCCTATGTAGTGTGCAAAGCATGGGTTCCCCCACCACAGTCCAGAAAGGACTGCATATACAAAATGCATCCTACAGGAAGAAACCTTCCCTGCAGCTTCAAGTTCTTGTCATAGGTAGATTCCTGCTGCCACTCATCAGCTCATCACAGCATGTCTATTTACACTGACTGAGGTGAACACAGAATTTCATTTTAGGATGTAGATACAATAGTAAATTAAGTCTGTAGAAAAAACGTGGCAGGAAAATTACTGTTCCCAAGGAGCAAGGCAAAACTTAACCCATCATGGGGAATAAAAAATTAAGTGTGAATACGAGCAAATTTTATTTACAGATCAAAGATGCCCTGAAAATTCAAGAGAAAAAGATGAAAGATTTAAGCTTTCTGGAAGCAAAATTCGTTCCCTCCCAAGGACACCAGCTGAAATGAGATTTCATCCGTCCTTGTGATGGTCTTGTTTTCATAAGGATTTTACTAATCAGTGATGTTACGTTATTGAGCTGCTTTGAAAGTTTCTATTAATTTTTAAGAGAATTGTATAAACTCTTACATCTTTGCAAGTGATATTTCTTTGTATCAAACAAGAAAAATCTGATCCAAACCACATTTTTTCACTATAAAATAAGCCTCATCAGTGTGTTGCATTTGAGTAGGTGCATTTATAAGAGGAAGCCAGTGGCTAAAATCCCAGTTCAGAATTAATATTCACTGTGGGCAAGCAATATCAGAAAGTCATTTTTTGATGAATAGCCCAATGACAAAAAAAATAATGTTTTCTGGGAATAATATATTCTTCAAGGAAGTGTTAGAGCCAGGTACTAGCTTCTGCAACATTTGTTTTGAATTCCAGTGTGTTGTGAGGTTTGGGGATTTTTTCCCCTGGCGTAAAGACTGTATCCAGGTTATCAGCTCCTACAGTGATTATTTTAACTCCAGGATACCAGTTTGTACAGAGGGGTTTTAACTGTAGGGAAAATTGAAGACCTGAATCTGGTTGTTGTGGATATTACACAGTTGGATTGTGTTCTTCATTACCTTTTATGTTTTAATTTCTCCTTTTTTCTTCCTATTTTCACCTGCAGGTATTTGCAAAAATACATCCCTACCTTCTGACTCTGATGGTATCCCAAGAAAAGGAAATCAAAATATAAATTTGTACTATTTGAGGCTTTCTTACGCAGTCTAAAGAAAACCAGCTTCTCCAGAAAGGTTATTGTGCTTTATACGTTTATTATTTATTTTCTGTTTTTTAAAGAAAAGCTTATTTATCAATGCACTTGTTACAGATTGACACTGTGAAATATTGAATTGTTTCAGTAAAACTATAAATTTTCTGCAAAGATTCAATTAAGATATTAAGGCCTATGTCTTTTTAAGATAAAAAGAAATAGGGTGTTATCTACTTTATTTAGCCAAGTTTTGTGAACTCAACATGTACTGAGGTTTGAGATTACAGATTCCTCACTAGGTCACCAACAACCTGCTGCGTAATGAGTGTTTCCTCCTCAGATCCTGATTAATTTTCCTACTAATTTTATTATTTTTTGCATGTCTTCCTCATTTCTTTTTGTCTGTTTCAATCTTATTAAAAGACTGAGATCAATTTTTGGAGGAACTCAGGTGTCTCAAGAACAACCAAGTTTAACAAAGCTAAAGGAAGACATGCAAATAGGCTTCAAACAGAAAAGCCTGATGGGGAAAATAGAAAAAAAGAGGAGGGAATAATCTGTCTTCACAGAGTGGACAGGACAAGAAGTGTTATGAACAATTTTTATCAAGAGCTATTTTGATTAGAAAATAGAAAACAAAATACATTATTTGCGACTGTAGCATAGAGAATGATGGAGAGAATTGTTGCCAAGCAAGGTACTTTAACACAGGTTAAACAAACAGCCCCAAGGAGCAGACAAGTATTTCTGATGCTGCCACAGGACAGGAGAAATGATTAGATGATCTTTCCAAGATGTCCAAACAAAAAAAAAAGGCCCACATAAAAAAAAAATAAAATAATTAAAAAGAGAATTAATTTTGTCTACAATCTACCAAGTCATGAGAATACTTCCTTAATGAAAATTACTTAATTTTGAAGCAGATATCTCCCTTAGGAATAGCTAACACTTCATTTTTTCCCTGACAGTGGGTCAGTGGCAGAAAGCAGCCAGGTACCAGGAGGCATTGGGCTACCAGGCACTGCAAACAGTTTGCCAACAGGCTAAAGTTTATGCGTGATGAGATTATAAATTGTGCTCTTTACATACAGAAGATTCACTGGCAAACAACACACGGCAATTTTACTTCTGGAATAATGTCTTTTTCAGAAGTTTGAGAGACATTAAACAGTCACTGGTTGTTTTATGCATTTTTCCCCTGTCCCTCAGATGTCACTAAGCCTCCAGCTGCTCTTTCCTATTGGCAAATCACATGGGCAGCTCATATGCAAAGAATAAACTGGCTTTTTGTCAGCCTCCTGTAGAATCATTGGAAGGAACTGTCTACAATTTCTGCAAAGGCTTTTAAAAAATGAAATTAACAAATAAGCAGCCACATTGCAGCTCTGACTAAATTTGTTTCTATTTTATTTTCTGTTTTTGCTTGTAAAAGAACAATGAAACATGGGAAAATGCAGAACAGTTGTCCAAAACATTTCACAAATGTCATCTAAATTTGCTTTGCTGTCATTTTGGACTGTTTTTCACTGTCATGACTAGAGGTCAATGACCAGAGCCTCATCCACTCCATCCACTTGGGAATCATGAGGTCCTTTATACTGTAAGAGATATTACTGAAATTTATATTTCAAAGCATTTTTCTGACCAAGAGCTGACCAGCTTCTCCCCTGCTAAGTACAGCAAGGCCAGGAAGGCATTCTGGTTTGTTTGATAGGATGTGATTCAGTGAGAACTTTGAGAGGGATGTTCAAATATTTTGAGATTTATCAAGTTACAAAATGATTTTTTTCATCTTTGAGCCTCACCTCTGAAGAAGAGCTGGTTCCTTCTGTTGCTCCTGCCCCTAGCAGTACTTCCTTGCTTATCTTCTCTCATATGTCCCTGTTCAGGACTTAATATTACTGTTTCTCCTCTTGTACCTCCTAAATACATTTGTCCTTCTCAGTGTTCACCAAACAGCAGTTTGTCCTTACTAACTGAAATGGTCACAGGGGGCAGAGTAAGACCTGTCATCATTACACTGCAGAATCAACAAAAGTTTTGAAAAGTTGTAACAATTTTAAGAATAAATCCCTTATCTTCCTTCATGAAATATAAGTGAAATCTAATTGATAATGGCAACACACGGCCATCACAAGCATTTAGAGGAGGTGCTTGATAGGTCTAAGTCTGTAAATTTTGTACTCACTATTCATGGGTTATTTACAATGTGATTTTAATTGCAACATGAGCAGTCAGGCTCACAGGTTTCCTTTCCAGCTTAGTCTGGCTGGTATGCATAGAGTCCATATGAAGATCTGAATTCAGCCATTTCCCCATGGTCCAAGGTGTACATATTCAGTCCACAAGGACTTGATCCATCCAAGATGTCAATTCATGCCAAGTGGGTTTGAGATTTCTCTCTGGGAGGACAGGTGAGGTCTCTGCTGAGCAATTCTTTGCATATAAGTAATATGGACAACTGAAGACATGCCTTAACAGCAGGCAGGGAGATGCTCTTTCCTGACTGTTTAGATGAGCCTAATACCTTCTTGAGTGAATTTATGGGTGCTTATGTTGGAAAAATATGAATAATGCATATGTAGACATATCAAACTATTAATCTCTTTTCCAAGTTGATTAAGGCATAAATTCTATAAGATAGTCATTCCCTCTTTAAAGGTCAGGTTAGTGATAAACATTTTTTTGCAGAGTTTCTCCCTTTTAACAGGAATATGAATAATAAATAATAGCAAATGTTTTGAGCTAGTAGAGCCATTGATTTTAGTGGAATTGTACTTAAATACAAAATATAGAGTCAAATACATGTTTGGCTCTAGAGTCAAAAAATAGAGTCAAAATACATGTTTTCAGAAATTTGCAGAAGCTGTGTTTTTGTCATACAGACATGTTAGCTGCAATGACTGAATTTGTGATGAGTGGGATAATGTCTAGAGTGATGAAACTAACAGTGAAATTGCTAACAAAAAATGAATGGAGAACCTGGACACTGTAATGTTCTTTGGTTTTGAGTTTAAAAAAGAAGATGAAGGACAAATATAGTCATTAATTCTGTAAATCAAGAAAATATATTGAAATCCATAGGCAGCCAAGAAGACATGCAGCACTTAGAAAGAAAATATGACATTATTTATGGAATGAGGTCATTGAGGTTAGTCACATCATGGCTGCAGAAATTAATATTAATCACAAGTTAAGTTAAATTAATATTACCTATTATTAAATTATAGAGAGCTATTATCACAATATTTGAGTGCTATTAGTGACTTTGGTCCATAAATTAAGAAAGTTGTGCTATCACAGATGAAGAAACTTGGGTAATTGAAGATAAGGTGCCAAAAGAGTTGATCACTTTGTTGCCTGGACAAAAGCACTGCAGTAGGTGCTGTTCTCTGAAAGTCTGGACTCAGCAGAGATGCAAACACACTCTGGCCACACCACTTCCAAAATCATGGTCCCACATGGCTCCATGGAAATTAATTTTCACCAACAGGGTCCATGCTCAAGGTCCCAGGACCTGCTTGCACCTGTATTCCCAAGAGGAGGGGTTTCTCCAGAGGCTGTGGGAGCAGCAGCAGTGGCGAGCCCACGGCTGAGTCCCGTGTCCAGGCTGTGTCACCAGGCACAAGCATGGCTAGTGGTGACCCCAGCCTCAGTATGGGCACAAAGCTCTCCTTACAGAGCAAGATGGGTCAGGACAGCCATTAAGAAATGCCTTTGTCTTTGTTAATTTGGAAACTTTCTCTGGGGCCACTTCGTCTACGACACCTCAATTAATTTATCTATTAATACAACCAGGACATGTCTGTAAGTGGGGACACTGTGCAAAGACTAATATTTTGTGATTGGCTGTGGCCATGCATAGTGGTCATGTCATTTTCAGTGCCATTTCCATTACGCTTTTTATTTTTCTTCACCTGTTCAGGTTCTGCCTCACTCCATCACTCATGTTCTGGGACCTCTTGTTTTCGTAATTCTCACAATTGCACTGTTGAACTCATTGTATTAATTAGAGGAAGGGATTATTCTTAATGTAATATTTCTGTGTGATACTTTGGTGCAAAACATTAGCATGAAACTCCTTCTCTCCAGTCTTTTGGGCCCTGGTGGTACTGTCGGTAAAGTGGGATTGTTTTGTGGTAGTACTGAAGTAATGGCATTTGAACAACGAACAATAACAGGATAGTTTAGCTTTCTCAAAGTTTCCTGTTTTGTGGAAGATTTCCCAAAGATCTCCTCTTCAAAAATATCCATATTTTAAAAAAAAGTAATTGGATGAGTTATCTTTTATAACTAGGTCTGTTGCTACTCAATTTGCAACATTATTTCACTGTCTATCTGTCTATCCATCCATGTATAAAGTAGCCATAGAATCTGGTGACTGTTGATAGATCATAAATCAGTGTCAGCTCTCAACAACTTGTGAATACAAATCTGATTAAGTTTGATACTGTGCCCATTTTTCATTTATCAGGTTTCAATATACAGTTCTTCAACTTCTGTTATTCTTTCACAGTAAGAACCTTAACTTCTTGTGTTTCTGTTTTCTAAATGTCTGAAAGAAGGAAAGAAAAAGGAGAACCATTTAAAAAAAATCTGAAAAATAAAAGAGAAAAAGAGAAAAAAATCTGAGAGAGAATAGAATGCTTCAAATCTTGTTAAAATGTTTTCAGGCTATGAGGCTGTGTCTGTATCTACCGATAAAACAGACAAAATAATTCATGTATAATTCTGTCCCACTAGCAGGGAATTGCCTTTGATAGTGCCACAGGAAGTTAGATTGTGCATGTGGATATTCACCCTCAACCTTGATTCACCTGAAACTGTATAGCTAACTTCCCTTAGAGAATGAAAGTGGCACAGGGAAACTCACACTGAAAAAATGAAAACAAAAAAATTAAAATGTTGCAACCCACCTGTCCAAAATAACCTGTACTTTTTCCCATTTGTGCATTATCAGATCTAATCTTTAAATGGATGCTACGTTTTAGGGTTTATGAACTTTGGCCTTATTAAAAATACAGGTTTGACCACAGATAATATGTCTCAGCTGTTAAAAGCTGAGTATTTTGACTACTCGGCACTCTCCATTCATTTGCTGGTCATTGTTTAGCTTTCAATAGAGAATTAAAAGTGGATAGCCTTAACTTTTGTTTTATCTCCCTCTTTTTCTCAATTCCTTTGTGCATTTGTCATGTAGGTTTTTTAAAAATATTTTTTATATTATTACTTTCTGTATGAGAAGTAGAAAGCAAGTGGAGCAAGAAGAAAATGGCATGATTCTGAGCACCTGCAGAGACAGAGTGGAAATTTACTGGTTAAAGGTGTCCTGCCAAGAATCTGAATTGTAGAAACAGCAAGAGCTTTTATCCTACCATCTATTTTCCCCCTCTACTTAGGATTCTCCCTAGCTGGTAATTCAGAGGATTACAGAAAAGTAATACCTAAATATTTCACACATACAAATGCATTTTATCCTTCCATAACCCTAGAGAAATAAGACACCTCCACCTTAAACATATGGGAAACTGGATGCATACCAGATTGTGGAATGGTGCTAACTTGGGTGGCAGGCCCAGGTCTCTTCTTATTGGCCCACAAATACAAAGACAGAGTCTTCTGAAATATAAATATTAACTGAGCCTGCTGAATAAAGCTCCTCTATTCCACTCACTGAAATTTCCATGTTCAGTCTGAGTTTCTAGACCGGAAAGAGAACAGATGGTCTACTCCTCTCAAAGCACTCCTACAGCTTTGGTTTTCTATTAAAACCATGACTCTAAGCAAATCTCCAGCTTTAGATCCTAAGCCTGTCAAGAAGAGTGGCAGAGAAAGATTTCCATTTCTCCAAGTTCAACTCCAGTGTGAGCTGGTCAGGCATGTTCAGAATAGCTTGTTTTCTTAATTCTTTGGAGAATCAAAGATTGGCCACTCAGACAAGCTCCACCATTGTTTTAGGACAGAGCAGAAAATGCTCTAAAAGCCTGAGGGCACTTCTTGCTCACAAACTCACAGTCTTTTTCTCACGTTTGGGAACTGGCAGGGACACTGGGTGTCTGTGCCAGCCTGCACAGCAAGCAGTGCCTACCTCCAGCTGGGATAGTGGGCATGTCTCACCTGATCAGCATCCTGTAACATCTCCACTGCTGTTGGCAGCACTGTTGCTCTTACTCTGCCAGAAACTCAGAGTTTTAAAGACAGAGTTTATTTCTTGTAATTGGAGTAACTGGGATGAATGCAGAATCAATGGGGTTTAAATGCTGTGATGTTTGTGTATGGGAAAACAGACTGGAATACATGCTCAGCCTTTTCTTCTTAGATGTTAGATTATTTGGTCACCTGATCTTGAACCCAAATTCATCAAAGACACATATTTTTGGGACACAGTCTCATGCTGAGGCCCAAGATTTTGATAAGAATTAGAGAAAGAAGTTTGGTCTTGAGTTTGGCACTTACACCCCTCTAAATTTACCATGTCAGTGATTCAGACTTTACTAAGAATGTGTCTGATGGGCTTGAATCTGAATGTTGCAACAGTGGAAGACTAAAGTAATAATACAAGACCTTGCTCTTGTCTGCAGCATGTTAATATGTGACTTTTAGGATGCTGGATCTCATTCAGACCTCACACTGTGAATAATGACAAAACATACCAAAGCCTGGACGAGCTAGAGCAGCCATAGGGACACTCTCAGGTAGCCACAGAGCATGTCAACTTCAGTTCACTCTTGGGGGAAGCCCCTCTAGGCCCCATCTTGTTCACTTATACAGATATTTTAGAGATATTTTATTTAGATATTTTAGAGAAAGGTTTCTTAACCTCATGTATACAAAATGCTGCAGAATTTTTTCACTAGGTATGAAACTTCACTTAACTCATGCAGACATAATAACACAGTAAAAACATCCACCTTCTCATACAGTAAATGTCAAAAAAGAGTCCAAGAACAATCTCAAATTGCTTCTTTGTTCCCAATAAAGGAAGTCTAGAATGATTTGCTCAGATAGAGGCCTCTTCTATCTTGTGTACATTTGCATTCAATCAAATGAAGCCATCTGATATTTTTAATCTTAATCTTCCAGCATGCTTTGAACTTCATGCTACATTCGTGTTTGAAATCTATAGACTAAATAAAAATCAGTCTGTTATTTTAAAGCAGGAAAATGCACTCACAAAACCATTTTACAAATTCCTGAAACTCACCTAGGTCAGAAGAGAATTTCAGCAATGCACCAGCTGAAAGTCACAGCATTATCTTCAGACTGTCCAGTTTAGGTGCCAATGTAGCCACTGCAACTGTTTCTCTCAACTGATGTTTATAGAACAGACATGTGTATGGTCTGGCAGTGCAGTACCAAAAGAGATGGAGGAAAAATAACTTTTAAGACATCAGAGTCATTCAGCTTAAATTTGGCATCTATAGGGGGAGCAGAGTGCATGTTACCTTATGCCATCAATGTAATAGGCTATTTAGAGCAGTGTGTGTGCATATGTAGTTTAGGCATATATGTGAAACAACAGGATTTCAACACAGCTAAGTGGTTTTCTGAATATGTGTAAGATAAATTTGCTGAACCAGTGTTTATACACTTGTCAGATTTCAAGTTTCAAAAAAATTTGCCTAAGAAATAAGATTGCTTAAAGATAAATAAATAAAACCCCATAGGCAAAAATGGAAGAAATTATTTCTCAGCTACTTTCCTATTATACTAGTAGCTGAAGTGTTTTCTTGATATTTCCCATAGTTATTCTTTTTCAGTTGTTTTGGTTTATGTTTTCCAGTTTACTTCATATATGCCAAAATTCAAGCTGAAAGATGATAATTTGGGAAAAAGTTGAAACTGCTCAAAAGAGCTCAAAGAATGCAAAGGAAACCTTAGCCTGTCTTTCTGTGCAGTTTTAATCCCAGCATTTATTTGTAAGCACTCATGTTGCTGGCCCATTTGTCTAACAGTTAACTGCTTCTGGCAAGGAGTTTTTAATGTCGTGTATACAAAGAGATGCAGGGGGTTAATAGCATGAATCCTAAATTACTATCCAAAGAAAGCTGTGATTATCCAAACAGCAATTTCAATTCCTAGCCAGCCTCCAAACACCAAAGACATATAACCAAAGATATGCAACAAGGAGACATTTCTGTTCATTTAAACATTAAATTTAGAGTGCAAGAATCTTTTAGCAGTGCATGGCCTTTTTCTTCCAAGAAGACTGCACCTGCTGGCAGGGATTTAACTTTGCTCTGGTGTCTCAAGTGTGACTGTATTTATATGTTAAGAAAAACACACAGAGCTGAAAATTAGTTCCTTGGTCACTCACATAGACAATAAAATGTACACGTACTTGCATTAACGACCTATAGTTTTCTGCTCACTGCACACTGGCTCAAAAAAGCTTGTACCTATATGTCACAATTATTGGTTTACTATTAAGCTCCAGATGATCTGTTAAATGGCAGAAAAAATAGTGTGGGAGGACATCTGATGGGCTAACACTTCTTGTTATCCTGTATCTTTTGTTCCTTATAAATCGTTCGACTTTGTTTGCAGTGGTTAACAAGGAGAAATAATCCTGATCTCTGTTTTTGTTGAGGAGAACCAAGTGCACATTTCCTCTGACTTGTAAATCACTTTATAATTGCTTTCTTCCCCTAAAGTGAATATAGCTTGAGTTATTTGTGTCACTCTAAGAGTAAGAATTAAAACTCCCATTTTCTTTCTGTTTGTCTTACTCTGTTTCATACAAATGTACAAAAAGGCATAGATGTTCCTTGGTCTGACATTCTCATTCCCACAACATTTTGGGAAGGGATGCGTGATGGGAACATAAAAAACCTTGACATGCCTTTTCTAGTAAAAGATGAAAACAAAAAACAGCCATGGAAACACTGAACCAGTACTGAGCAGGACATGAAGAAAACAGTGTGCAGGTTCTGCTCTTGTCTCACCTTCCCTCCATTATCATAGCAAGTTTAACTTGTCCTTTGAGGTAAATAACTTTGCAGTTTTATGATTACGTTCAGAAGGTATGGGAGGAGAAGCAGAGATGGCCAATGCCAACATGAAACACTGGATAGACTGAGGAGTGCAGACAGGCAGTGAATTGGTGCAAAAACATGGAGGAGCCATTCCACTAACAAAGATGCAGAAGTTTCACTTTGAGCCTAAACCTGTCTTCTTCCTTGACTGTGCATCACCAACATGTACTTTTGAACAGTATAGGCATAGGAGCCTTTGGAGCAACTCACAGATATTAGCAGCAGGCCTACCATCCCCATTTACATAATCTGCACAAACAAGACTACCAGCTTCTACTGGAAACTGGCTGAAATACATCTTTGGATTTGACTGGCATAGCCATCCTTATGTTCTGATCTCACTAGAGGCAGGTGTACAGATCACTTCAACCTGGAAACACACAATGGTTGGTCAGTTTCTGGAGAATACTTTTGTCAATCTGTACAAGGATATTAATTATTGAAATCTGAATATAAAAAACACAGATTATTGAATTTAGTGGAAGAGGAGAAATATTTAATGCATTATACAGAAAGACTGATGTGGTGTGGAGACCTTGTTTTTGGCCATTTTTTTACGAAATATTTTGTGTTGGCCTCAGGTCAATATTTGTCATAAATATTCTAGCCTATCTGTATTGTGAAATGTACTGAGCATGATGTAGACATTCTCACTCTAATGCAAATCCAACTTCATAGTTTCCTGTGGTGGAGAATAGAACCATTCAGATAAATCAAATTGAACCCAGGATCAGGATAGCCTTGTGCTGTCAGCTCTGCCAAAAGGCAGATTAGCTTGGGCACTACATCAAGCTATGCTGCTTCCAGGTTCAGGCTGGCTCACACACTATCAGCCGTAAGAGGGAAATGCTGAATTTCTGTTTATGGCTTCAATATGGCTTAGTCTCATAATATCTGCCTTTTTAAACAACTTTTGCTTAACGTAGCTCTTTCTAAGTGCCAAGAGACTGCATTTTGCTCACAATACGAAATAAGCTGGCAAGGAAGCCTCAGGAAGTAATTTACAGCAGGGCTAACAAACTCTTTCTGCCATCAGCAGTCGTAGTAATTGCAGGTACTTTCATCAGCAGCAGTGTTAAATGTGAATGCCATCATCAGCAGTGATGGGTAGCAGCAGCAGCAGTCAGGAGCAGCACCAAGCAGCACCCGGCACCGCTGGCTCGCTGCCACGCGCTTCCGCATAACTGGGAGCACGCTAATGATGCACGCAGTAGTTTGGAAACCTTTGACTTGCAGTGCCATCATCAGAACTTAACTCCAGCTTCACAGCTTCTGTAAAAACAGCTTTTTCATGCATGTTCACTGGTTAACAGATACAAGTCCAATAAGGAAGAAAAAGTATACCTCGTGAATTCCACTGTTTTAATCATTAACAGCTAAACTGATTAAGAATTATATTATTCCTCAGTTTAGCAAATATTAAGTATTTCATATAATGTCTGCTTTCTTTCTAGGAAAGATTTTTTGAATCTGCTGTTCAGTATCCGAATGTTCAGAGGGAAAAAAATGTTCATCATATTGAAATATGGAAAATCAGTACTCCTACCCTGAATTGTGAGGCTAAAACTCTAAGGCACGCAGATAGAACTGTCATGGGTGTCTACCTGTCACATTTCAGCAGGGGAAAGAGTTGATATATGGCTAGTGAAAGGGCCTCTGCCTGGCCCTCTGGCTTATGGTGTAGCACAGTTCTGCTCTGATTCTTAAAAGGAGCACACAACAAACTAACCTCAAGTAACCAGATCCCCGTATCTCCTAATAAGTTCCCAGCTGCATGCTCATGCACAACGGTGTGAAATAAATGTTGTGCACTTCTTGTTTACTGGACACTTGGTGCACTACAGATTTGCTTTCAATTTTATACCAGAGCTGGAACTGGAAGGCCAGACCTTTAACCTTTCTAGGCAGAGCAGAGAGGTAAGGACAAAAAGCTGAATTCTGACTGCTGCATCCCAATGTCGGTCTTTTTTTTTTTTTTTTTTTTTTTTTCTCAGAAGGAGAAATATAGAGATATTGGATTGGCCAAAAGGAAGAATAGAACTGAGCGTGGGAGAGCGTGGGAGGTGGGGGATACATGGACAGATACATGCCAAAAAAGTAAGGGGAGACATTAGGATTCAATTAAAAATTAGTATTGGTTCAAATAAAGAGGTCAGTCAGCTTCCAGCTGCTTCTCTTGTGTGCTCCAGAAGAATTGTGGAGAGGCAGCAGGGCAAGATGCAGGCCTAGATCCATGTTAGGCCTGGCATAACAGGATTTTTGTGTCAATTCTTTAGGATCTGCAGAATGCTGTATAATAAGGCTTTTTTTGTTAAGACCTAGTAAGATACAGAACTTGCAGCCTTCCATCTTTGGGGGCTTTCTCCCTCTCTTTTTCCTTCACTCCTTTTTTACCAACAGAGTCCCTGACAGAGTGAGGCAGCTCTGGAGCTCTGGACCCTGGCCCTTCTATGTATGACTGGTCTCAGATTGTCCTCTCTAAGTTATCCTCCTCTCCTACAGGAATCATCCATGGAATGGATGCAACCTATTCAGATGGGAAAGTCTGTAGTCTCCTCTTGTCAGCTGTTCCAGCATTATTTATCTCTTTACAAAGGCAATTAAAAAAAATATGAAATTTGCATTTTTGCAGTTATACCCTTTTACCCATTAGCTGACATGATTATCTGACCAGCATTTCAAACATTACAAAATTGTAAACATATTCTGCCATAGTCTTTTCCTTTATGTATTAACCAAGCCCAGTTCATTCAACATTTCTTTATAGGCCTCATTTTTAAATGTCCTACAGTGTTTTCTTCCTTTTTTTCAGATCTCTTACATCACTTCTTAAATATGGTGCTTTAGCACACTGGTGGACTCCAACAGACAACTGATCAGTGCTGAGCAGATGGCTGGTTGCCTCCTACGTCTTGCATTTAATATTCCTGGTAATTTGCTCTGAGTGACATTTGCCTTTGTTGGTTTTGGAAGGATACCACTCTGTCAAGTCAGAGTTCAGCTTCTGATCATCATGATCTCTTTCACATGTAAAGCCCTCTGCTTTCAACTTTAGCCTCACAACACATTTCTGCACACCACTGAATGTCTCTCACTGCATGAATTCTCAGCCTTTGCACTGCTTCACTGCTACAGAAAATGGCAATCTGGCATGGGTAGATGTAGTAACATTTCAACTCTCCTCTTCTATTAGATAAAATTCAGAAAATGAGATTTTAAAAAGCTTGAAAGACTAAGAATCCTTCAACATTTTTTTCCAATTCTTGTAACAGAAAAAAAAAATATTTTAGACCTGACACTTGGTTTGATAATACTGACGTTCTTATTAGAAAATAACATTTTTAAAATGAAAAATAATACTCTAAAGTTGATCATAAAACAGAGTAGTTGTAGAAGTTGATCATAAAACAGAGACCAATTCAAGATCAACCTCATGTTATTAACTGACAAAGTACAGATGAAGCTTGATCCAGGTCTTCCAAATTATTTTGATTTTCACCCTTTCCAGTCCAACCTTAAGATGCAAAAAGTGTGCATTGCTATAAAGTGGAGAAAGCTGCATATGCACATTTCTGGATATCTCATAGCACACTGGAAAAAAGCCAACAGCAAGTTTTACCCTGGACTTTGCTTTTTTAAAAAAGCAAAACTTTCTAGGAGCAACTTCCTGTTTCAATGACTCTTGAGCCCTGTTTTCATGAGGCAGGCATGAAAGTTTCACAATTGGCTTTTCAGATACTTGACTATGCAGTGGAAGTTCTGTGTCTAAGCTGGGGCCCCAGGACAGTCAGGATCCAGAGCTACTGTGAAAACCCTCCAAGATGATGAATTCCAGCACTTCTTAGTGTCTGGGACAACCAGCTCTCCTGTGGTGGGCCAGGCCTGGAGAGACTTGATGGCCTCCATCCTGACAGCCCAAAGGTTGAGCAGCTTTGACATCATACATACAGCAGACCTTTCAAATTAGGACAGCTTTTCAAATATTATTTAAAGGTAGATAGCAGTGCAAGTCTCAGAAAATAAGATAATTTCATCCAGAGATTGTGACTGGGAAGAACACAGTTTGTATCAAGCCTGGAAACATCAAGTCAGACTTGGCTTTCTAAACACTCTGGGGACAGCTTTCCATCAGAACTATTAATATTTTTTCCCCCCTCTTCAACACTATATATATTACAGCAAAGTAGATATTCTGTATGGCTCATCTGATTATGACAGTGAGAGTGATATAGAGAGGAACCACCAAAACTGTGCTGTACAAAACTGTCTAAACCCCTCACTTCTGTGTCTTGGTCACTAGAGAATCACAAAGAATCACTGCAGAGAACTGGAGATGCTCTTGGTGAAGGAGTGAAAAATATTCTCTCTAGAAAATCAAATACCTCCTGTATCTCAGCTTTGTCCATCCAAAGCTGCTCTTGATCTGGGATCCATGAAGGTTTTTTGGTTCTCTCTATTCCTTTGGGTTTATTTCTAGTGTTGAAGCTGCTGCTAAAGCTGCAGCAAAAACAGACTGAATGATGGGTGTTTATATACAAATAAAAGAATTAAACATTTCTTACTCCTTGGCCAATAAAATGAAAAGGAACAATTATTGAAGAGAAATTGTAGAGAAGGGAGTCTGAGTAGAGTATTTTTCTTGCCATTATTATGTTGGTAAAAATTGAGAAATGTAGGACAAATATTAGAAAGAAGAATTTAAGAAAAAGAGTAAAGACGCAACCCTTGGGAAGCTGCAAATAAGCACAAAATATTGAAAAAAACAACAATCCTGTAGCAGAAAAACTTTTGACTAGAGAATATACCACTGTGTGCATTGTAAACAGCTCTGAGCATCTGTGCTTTGTTTATTATAACAATGTCTTTATTGTTGGGCTGGGGCCTCTTGGGGCTACTGGTTATGACTATGACTCTGTGGCACAGAAGTAACACCAAGAAGTCAACTCAACTATAATATGTTCCTAATACTCTTTTTTTTCACAAACCCAGAAATTTCTATACAGCAAACTGATAGTCTTGCACAGGCTGAGTAACACATCACCTCTCAAAATATCTGAGTGAGTTTGGCGTGTTCTGTAATGGGGAGAAGCATTGGGTTATTTGTCCAACTACGATTTCCATGTATTCCATAATTACTCATTTGCTAAAGATTCAGTTTCCCATTTGGAAATAAAATAATTTCTGCAGATGCCAGACTTCTGGGCAACCATCTGATACTTGTATCCCACCATACGGTTACCCATATGTAACCATGTTAATGGCAACAAAAATAAAGATGAAAACAAAAAAGTAAAACAGACAGTTGAGCTGTTTGACACTAAGGTAATTCAGTTTCCTCTTCAAAGGCAAATGAAATGGAGAGCCGTACACTTCCCATGGAAATCACAGGGAAAGCATAAACAACTGTTCAGCTAAAAAATTGAACCTGTCACAGAGTCTCTAATGACTGCTTTGTATGAAAAAGTCTTGTAGATTATTAGCTCCGCTTAAACAGGCAGTTTCAAGAACAAAGACAAACAGGGAAACAAGCTCTCCCAACCTATCATGCTTAAAATCTTCCAGCATCTGGTGCAAAATTATTAAAAGCAGCTGAATAAGGTCACAGCAACTGCCACTCATGGAGACTTCCACGTCTCTGGGCCCCACTATTGTGTAAAAGCACTTTAGGGCATTTGCTCTTAGTCTCCTTTTTTTTTTTCTCTTGTGAAGATGTGACAGGAAGACAGCAGTGACCTGGGAAATCAGCAGGACTGTCCATCTGCAGCCATTCACCACTAATATAAAAACATTGCTAGAAAAAGGAGTGCAACTTGATGCATGTGGAGAGTCTGTACCTCGTACCCCAGACCATGCTCATCCTGAGGGGTCCCAGGGGTGTGTTGTGAAAAGCTTGCACAGGGTATGTCAGCCCCAGTGCTGATGAAAGAGCAAATGCTCCTTCAGTTCAGTGACCATAGCCATGTGGTGGGAATAAATGATACCCCAGGAGACCAGCAGGCAATATCCAGTACAGCAAGGAGGTACAAAGTGAAAACAGAAGCACTTTATACAGCTCAGATCTTGTTTTGTTTCTAGAGTAAAACTGCTTCAGTGAAGTCCTGCTTAATATGTCCCACCACAGAACATGGATTTCAGCTGCAACTCTACACCTAACAAAGCTCAGCTTATAGTGCTAAGATTTTGCCACTCCATTTGGTCACTCCTGGCAATGTCAATATGAGTCTCCTTTACTCTCCGAGATTCTTCTATTTCATACAAATCTGTGACATATGAATAAATAACATCCTTCTGAAAGACTGTCCTCTAGCATCCTGACTTCTGTAAACGTCCATTGGATTTTCCAGGCTTTGTTGACCATGGAAAGACATGGTCACTGGGATTTGTGGACAAAGATGAACACTAGTGCTCAATGTATATTTAAACTGTCTCTTGTAAGTAAGTTACCAGAAGCAAATTGCTGCAAATAAATAATATTACAACTAAAAAATAACAGTAAGGAGGAATAATTTCGGTATGCACCACATGGTTTCATTTTCATATTCACTAGATTAGTTTATGAGCTGCGTGCCAATTGTTTACAAGTAGGGATGCTTCTGTATTTAAGTGGTGTACACTACAAAATTCAAAGGATTTAAAATGCTATCTGTGTTCTGCCTCATGTACAGGGTGATAGACACTCTTAATTTGTAAGCATTAGCAAAATGAGATGCAGTTGCAGAAAATGTAATGGGATCATCTTTGTATTTTATGTCAGCATGTCTAAGTGCTGTTAAAAGATGCACAATGCATTTGATGCAATCTGACAGCAAATGGAGTAGCTGTTGTAGGCATGACAAATAATAGACTTCACTTTTCATTGTCATTTGTACATAGGCAATATCCAATAAACAAGGAAGCTATTGCACTGCCTAGAAACTTATTGGTTTTAAAACCTTTCTTATGTTATGTCCATAATCACAATTCCATTTGGGAAACATGGAGGGCTGTGTCTGTTTCCAGACAGAGAAATTCCATTTTAAACACCGTCTCATCTTCACTTATAATTACCTTGAAACTTGGAAATGTGCATCGTGAAATGATGTGAAAGACTCAGAGTGTGTTATATTTTTGAACTCAATATTAGTGCATCAATAACACAAGCTAATCGTTGCATGAGCTGCTATCTGCACTTTTAAGGAGCTCATTAGTGTCATCACTGACATAGTTGTATAATTTGAAGATTACTTCAGTCTTTCTTCTGGAAACAGCATGAGTTTTCATCCCTTCATTCACATTGTCTCCTTGCTACAAAATAATTGACTCAAGGCAAATCAATCCTGGGCAGATATTCCCAAGGATCACATTTCCAGATAAGCTGTTAAAAAACAGACTCATCTGGTAAATGATGAGTCACAAGCTGTGCAGGTGAGACACCCTTCAAGGTCCAAGGACTAGGGTGCTTTACAAAAAGGTGAAGAGCTGCTACTGACTGTTGAGTGTAACAACCAAATGCCCAGATCACTCTCTCCTTTCACAGTACCTTTAGGAGAAAGAAAAAAAATGAAGGTGTTCTAATTACATTGCTGTTTCTCGTTACACACTAAGACACACACAAGTAGCAGAGTGGAAGGCACTGAAAGAGATTACAGTGTTGGCAATGGTTGCATTAAGAAGTAAGGAAGTCTCTTCTAGGAAACCTTTTTTACTGGAACTCTATTCTAGCAGACAGTTTCAAGTTTACCACTTACAGTAGGTTTACTAGATTTTTTAAAAATTTACTTTGTGCTTAATGAATATATTTTAAAAAAACATACCAAAAAATATTGTCTATTGCTTTTTGTTCCTCGGCAAAAGGATGTAAAACACACATAATCTGGGTTTGGGTGGATTTCTGGGTTCCCTTTTCATGGCATTACAGTAATGTCAATTCCTTCCTTTAAAATATGAAGCAAAGTCATTACTTTCTAGAGAATAGGGGTTGGTATCTAGAAAAAACAGAGTGAGCATGAAATTAGTAAGTTAAAAAGAGTACAGGCAGATGAAAACTGAAGTTTGTTTTGTTAATTTAGCAGCTACTTTTTTAAATCAAGGATGGTTTCCCTCAAGGTGCACAACACAACTGAAGTCCTAAATTTTCCAGACAACTCATGAATGCAAAAATGGCTTAAAACCTATGCAAGACATATATGACAGATGTATCTTGCAGGTCCAGTGGAAATGTGGGCAAAACTATTCCTCCCCTGAGTTCGCCAAAGACATAAGGATGCTTCTTGTGTGTAATGCACACACAGCCTACATTGTTCCAATGTAGCAAGGAGCAGTCTCCTAGCTACAGATATCCTACTAGAGGATATCTGTGCAGAAAGCTGACTGTAAATGATCAGCAACTACTAAAATATAAACAAAAAAAATTTTATAAGTGCTTAATTTATTGTGTTTAATTTATGAACCTACAAATCAGATGAGCACTCAAAGCCATTTGGGAGTGTACTTCACTTTTGAGGAGGTACATGCAAATTACACTAATTAAAACACTTGTTCTACCACAATTCTATGAGATCTTGAATGAAAAACAGAAAAGCAAGCAGGTAAGGAAAAATACAAAGCATTTGGTCTGTATACTTTTCAAGCACACAATGTTTTTAAGAGGCAAATTTAATTTCTGGATGCCCTTGGGAATACAAAAACTTCCAAGCCCAAGAAGGGAGGCAGTGGTTATAAACTGGCTAGTGAAAGGCAGATCCTGAAACTCCAGGCAGCTGCTTTTTATTTCAGATGTCACCAAAACCCAGGCCTTTTTCATTCTGCTGATAAGTAACTAAACATTTATATATATGAACTTAGAGCAGGAATTTCAATCACCCAACCCAGTATATACAACTAGAGTATACAACCCCTCAGTGTAGCCTACTTACAGCTGCCTATAAGAGAATTCATTACATTCTGTGCATTAACCTTGCTCTGCCTGTTATGATTCACTCCTAGCTGCTGTCTCTGATGGCTATTGGGTTTGTGTCTTTTATCTTAGAATGAATTAATTTTCCTCTGCTTGAAAAATGTATTTATTGTACAGAATAAATGTGCCCCAAACAAAAAAGTAGAAACTTAACATAGATTTAAACATTGTCTATTACATAAATGTAAGAAATGCAGTCCTGAATCACCACCTATTTTTTTTTGTTAAACTACAGAGGGGCAGAAAAGGATTGGTTCCCAAAATTGGCAATATTGGATTAAAATGAAGTCAAGGATTTTTCTGTGTATAAACATACTCATTATTAAATTCACAGAACAACAAAGCTGCATTTCTTACCAAGTTTTGAACAGTTTTGAAATTATGAAAGTTGGGATTGGAACAGGAATTACAGCTTCTCCTCTCAAGAGGAGACTAAGTATAATCCAGTTCTTGGTAGAAGAGGGGTTTTTTTTTGGTTTTTGTTTTTTTGTTTCATCAGCAAGTTGCCTTTAGACTGATTTCTAGAGCATTGGTCATTACATTTTCATTGAAGTGTAATTTCAAAAAGTTAGACTTAACAATAAGACTTTAAGGCCTCTCTTGAAATGACCAAGTGAAACCGTCAAAGGGCAAAAAATCCTGTTCAAAACTATCCAAGAGTCCCTTCATAAAAAATCTGAAACTGTTTTAGTCAGTGTGCAAAGGACAAAAGTATTAATAATTTAATTAATTTATTTCACGTACTTTTAACAGCAGCAATGGTTTTTAAATTCACAAATTAAATCAATGTAAAATTTCATTCATCAGCTGTATATAAAAATTCATTCTGTTAATCATCAGAAAGGAATTAATCAAGTTGGACATGTAGCACGTTCACTATAAAGTCCTTTCTGAGCTTTATGGAAGCCTCACAGAAGAATAGAATTTTTGAGGTAAAAAATAAGTCAGGAAGACATTCTGATGGACAGTCACTGGGACAGGAAAGCTCCACAGGAAGAGATAAAACACCAGAAAAACACTACAAAAAGTTCAAACCCATTGACTCATACGTGAAAGTAAGAATGATTATTCCTAACTTCTAATACTGGCAGAAAAGTTAAATATGCAAGTGTGATTGCATTTACCTGTGCATCAGGGGATCAGCCAGTGAGTGATGAGGAGCAGAAAGGGAGCAAGGAAAACACAATGCCAAGAAACATGCAATATCCCATCCAGTAATCATATTCAGATGTA
Organism: Pseudopodoces humilis; assembly: GCF_049639895.1. Lineage (NCBI taxonomy): Eukaryota > Metazoa > Chordata > Aves > Passeriformes > Paridae > Pseudopodoces > Pseudopodoces humilis. Next base: position 97,683,566 of record NC_142202.1, read on the forward strand.
TCCAGATGTTAATGTGGTTTGAAACTAAACACTGCATTTATTTTTGCATTGACTTCTCTTTTTCAAAACCTTCTCAGGCACAGGAATGGCCCAGGGAAGGGGAGCTCAGCTGCCTGGGGGTGGAGGAGCTGGCAGCCACCAGAAGAGTCTTCCCCATCAGTGTCTCTGCTCCCCTGGGAGTTCTGGGACCATGTCCCCCTCTGGATGAATCCCATGTCTGCTCCAAGAGGAAAATCTGAGGAAAACTCTGCCCAGATTCAGCTGTTACCACATCTGATCCAGTAATGGATTTTACAGGAATCAGTATAAAACCTTTCTTTGCCTTGCTGTGCCTATATTTACATACAAAAGTGTTCAATGTAAGCATTTCTTTCCTGACCAACAACAGAGGCAGGGAAAAAAAAGGAACAAGAGAGAGTGAAGGTGACAGCACTTACTGTTTCTTTATAAATTTTTATTAGAAATCCTCTCCTCAAGGTAATTGGATCATTTCTCTTCTCCACAGAGCTGAGACAAAGAAATGAAAGAGAAATATAAAAATATGTCTGTGACAGAGTGTAGAAATTTACCAGAAGGATTTGGAAGTTCTCTGGAGAGGAAAGAAAAAGATAGATTTAGTTATTTTTACAGTTCAGTGCTGTTAAAGTTTTATAATACTGAGAAATAAAGCAGAATTCATGTTTATATAGGTTTGAAAATGCTGAGAAGGGAGGCTTTTAAACTTATCATTAATAATACCTTCTTGAGGTCTTTCCTACAGCCAATCTATTGGCCTTAAAAGTATCCTGTACCTTTAGAGCTTCAGAGATTTTCCCTCCTGGATCACCCAGACTTGCATGAGTATCCTGAGGCTGAACACAATCCAGGCTATGCTGCTGCAGAGCCTTCACAGCCAAAGAAAGAGTCAGGGTCTCTGTGACAGGGACTGGAATGGATCCCAAATGAAAAAGAAACTGGAGGAACTGAGTGAACCGTGAAACTGCCTAAATGTATACATTAGATTATGTGAAACACTAACATCTCTTTTGGCCAGTAAGTTGACAGCTTTAAGTCTGATACTTAAGCCTGATGCTTTTATTGCTTGGATATGAAAAATATCCATTGAGATGGATGGCTTCAGGCTTGTGGTTTTTTGTTGATTTTGTTGTTGCTATTGTGGTTTGGTTTTTAATTATGGAAACTACCACTGCAAGTCATTTGGCTGATTCTCAAGGACAAGGTGAAAATGAGGGATCCCAACCAACTGCTAGCTCCTGATTTCATTGCAAATGAAAGAGATTCAATGTTTTGTGGACCCAACCTTCCTGAAATTAGGTATGGAATAAACAAAAGCAAATATATTCAGACTTCCATATACTCAAAATAATAATCAGAATTGAATTGCAGTAGTTCCACCTATTTCTGATGAACAGGAACCTTGCAATAATTAGAAAATCCAATAATAATGTATACACATGCCTTTTGCATTCAAACACTGCTTATGCTTCCACATTATTTTGAATGAGGGTAGGCACAGTGGGGCTAAGGTACAATTGTACTGCTTTGTAGAGGAAGAAGGCAATTCTAAATAAAATATAAACAAAATGTGTGGAGGTCAGCAGTCCAAAATTTTTTGTCTTAGTCCTTGATATTAAAATAATAAAATGGCTATGTTGTCTAAATGTAAAGAAAGTGTACTACCATGTGATGCTGACATGAAATAAAGACCTTGACGTTTCTCTTCCACTCTCTAAACGAATATAGAATTACATAGATTTCTAATCATTAAGGAAATTAAGACATTGTCTCCACTGGTTTCACACAGACCTCACTGTGTTTAAAATCAATGCCTTTGATATCATTGTGACTGGCAGGGTATGCAGGAAACACCTTTTTCCTATGCTTTTTCCTGAAAGGGGCAGGTGACAGCTTGAAGGTAGAGCTGTTGTACTCGACAGTGAGAACATAAGTTTAGTTAGTCGTTCTGACTGGAAAATGTAGCTAAAGAAATAATTTTTGAAATTCTTACATGTTATCTTGTTTGGATACCTATGTAAAATAAACTTTGTTTAAGCAATAGAACATAATTAGGGTTAAAAGAGATGTAGAGTATGGATTTACAATAAAAGCAACAACTTCCTTATCACACTATCTTGTTATGGTTATTTTTCTACACTAATTAAAAATGGTAAGAAAACTGAAGTCACTAGAATTTTATGCTGCTGTGTGAACATGTAGAAAGTTTAATAATCAATAAAATGTTAATTAAGTCCAGTTTCTAGACATACTGAGCAGACAAAGTTCTCACTAACTTCAGCAGGCACTGCAGTTCTCACCACCTCTGTAAATACAGAAATGATTGGTTGAGTAACTAAAATATCCTAGCTAAATACGTGAGCATATTTTAAAACTTTGCCCAATTCTTTACATATAATAGACAGTGGACTGTTAGCTAGAAACCATATGTCTGGATAAAATTTGTATTCAATAAGTTTAGATTAATCACATTGAAAGACAGCGGAATAGAGGAAAAAAAAATCCTAGAGGGGGGAAAAAAAAGCAAGTAGTAGAAAAGCAAAGAATGCACAATGGAAAAATAGAAGCTGATGTGTTCCAAGAGTCTTACCCAGATTTTCTCCCTGTACATGCATTGTCTGGGCAAAAAGTGACCCTTTCATTTGTCAAAGTATTAGCATAGTGCCTGTGTGATATATGTGTCTATGTGGAATCACAGTGACAATAAAACTGATAACTGTGTGGTTTATAATGTAAGAATCTGGAAACAGTACAAGATAGAGCTGTATAGCCAGTCTCTAACTCTGTTACGTACTGGTTCCTTCTCAAAACCTTTTGGGAATTTCCTAATATATAACCTTACCAGTAAAGTATGCTATAATGTGATTTGGCCTTTCTCCAGCCTGAAACAAAGAAGCCATAGTTTTGCTTAGGTCTATAGGTTAATCTTACTTCACTTTGCTTCACAAAATTAATTCTGAAAATATAAGAAATGAATTTTCCTGATCAGTTGTGCAAATATGATTAATAAAAGACATATTTTTTTCTATTTAAGCATCACAGTGTTTTAAATATCTCTCCTAGTAGCCTGGAGACAAACTTTCAGCAGCAGTGCACAATGTATATCAGAGTGGTTCTGAACCATTGCAGAGATCAAGCTGTACTTGCGTAATCTGAGTTCCCATGGAAAGCTGTTCAATATTATCTGTCAGCCTCTCGCTCCTTACGGTCAGTGTAGGATGGATGTGTCAGGAGAGGAACCAACATCACAGCCCCGAGCTCTGTGAGAAAGAGAGCTCGGGAGAGGGGGGAAAAATAAACTAAAAGAAGCCATTCAGTGACAGTAAACAGGAATTGAATTTCATTGAATACCTGGGTCTTGTTAGACCTGCCCATAGTATGCTTTTTCCTTCCATGTAATGTCTGTGTGCACACAGAAATATGTTGCACGGCAGGAGGTTATTGCCACAAGTTAAATGATGTGATTTCAGCCAGTAAAATGTCTCATTCTGTAGTGTACACTTTAAATACTTACATATTGTACATTACAGTCTGCCACTGAGTTCTCATAAATGTGTTTTGCTCAGGTCACATTTTAAAGGGCCATCTACCCTCTGTATCATTCAGAGTATTTGCAAAACAGCATCTGGAAGTCTGAGTAGAGCCATGTAAGGACAAATTTTTCTAAAATGGGTTGCACTAGTATGGGGTAGCATAGACAGATGTCAAAGGTGAAGCAGAAATGTTCCTCAAAAGTAAAAAAAACCAAGCTGAATAAGAAATCTTTCTAACAAAGTCAGGCTTCATTAATATTCAGTATTAAATGACAGTGCTATTGGGAAAAGAGCTTGGTCAATGGAACATAAAAGTGATTAGAAACATGGCTTCTCATAGGTTGGATGTTTAATAATTTCTGAAAGGGTGGAAGGGATTCAAACCACAGTTTGCTCATGTTTCTGCATATGATGCCTACAGTGTTTTCTGCAGGAGAGGACAACGAAGATGGAAAATACATCTTTGCCTCAAAGATAAATGAGATGGGGGAACTGTGTGTAGCAGAAAGGGTAAGAAATGTCCTGAAGGGGGGCATTTTTTCAAGGTATCTGCAGAGATTACATATGCTTTATGTAAGGCATGATTATTATTTTTCTTTTGGTGTAAAGCCTCAGTGTTGGCAGTTTTTCATCCCAGATGATCTAATCTCTTTCCAGTCCAGGTTCTTCTCCCCTTAGCTCATTTGTCATATACTGTAAATATGACAAATAATGATACAGTTGAAACACTGAGAGCCCACAGAGGGCCCACATCATTCCTTATAATGGGTTCATCACACTCCTCTGCAGAAAATTGTTCAAGATCTTGTTAACTTGTGTTCAGTAGGTCGTCTGCATCTGACATTTTGCCCTGTGGGTCCTGTTGCTTGGGAGAAGAAAACTATTGCTCTTTGTAAAGTACATAAATAGGTTCATTCTACCTCAGGCAAAATGCATAGACACCTGTATGAGAGCTGCCTTTGAATTAAGATGCAGCCCATGGAGCCCAGTTCAGGCAGGAATGTTTAGCACATGGTCTGTACTGCTCATGCTGCAAATATGGGTCATCAAGAATATCTGGTACAGATTAGATCTCCACATTCACCAAAAAAGAGTAAGATCCTGGATTCAAATTCTTGCTTCAATAAACTGCTTTTTTTTCAGTGAATTATTCCCCATTCTCCAGCAAGAAGCCCCCTGGCGCTTGTTGTTAAATTCTATTCCTCAAAGCAATTCCTTCCTCCATTCTGCATACTCCTCATCCTTATAAGATCTAGATGGAGAAACATTTTCTTCTGGTTACCAGATTTCTGAGAGCAAAGGAGAGCACTTAGTGCTTGGAAATATACTTTTCCTTGGGGGTGGCAGGAAGAAGTAATAATTCGGTATTCAGTCTCATGGGAACAACTAAAGCAGTGCCCAGGCACTTTCTTCAGCAACATGACAGCTTTCTGTAACCAGTCACATCTGATGCAGCACACAGGTCTGACAGTTTGAATGGGAATAAATGAATGTTCTGAGGACCACTTCCAGAAAAATCAGATGATCTCAGTGACAGCATCTTGGCAGGAAGCCAGACCAAAATAGTCACCCCAAATACTGGCACTAGCTCTGATGTCCGGGCTGTCACAGTGTCTCATGGATGGCTTTGCGTTGTACCCACCTCTTCCCCTTTGAAGCCCTAGGATAGGACTTTTTTTCTCCTACAAACCACATGTTAAACACTTTTAGTGATTTAAATTCTAACACTATTTAAGGGGTTTAATATGACACACCAGTTCAAATTATTTTAAGGATTTAAAGCAGATTTCAGTTTTAAAGTAGCCCAGAACGCATTCTTAAAAAGGTTCCATACCTTCACCAGCTGCCTGTCTCATGTGCAGGGTTGTAATGGACTCCCAAATACCACCCAGTTTCGCATGAATTTAGGAATTTAGGAATCTCACAACCCTGGTCACGGTTATAATTTCAAATATCTTCCATGCCAGAGCAGAAGACAGTGATGGCAGCTGCAGTTTTCTAAAGCTGTCACATTGCTAATCCTCTCATTTGTAGCATCCTCTCCTCATTTGGAGCATGAGTTTGACATCAAGAATATGTACATTTTCCATAATTAGCTTAAACTTGAATACAGTTTTCAAATGAATAATACTTTGTCTGGTCAAAATGTTTCAAAGATTTATTTTTTTTTTTTCAGTAAAGAAGTGGCTTTTTGACTGGTAAGTATTAAAGATCAAAAAGATCAAAAACTTAAAAAAAAGCTCTTCAGTTTGTGATTAAGAGGAATCCAAAAGTTAGGGGTGAGATCTGTATATGTGAAGAAGTGGGTGGCTTGTCAAATATTCATGGAAAAATCCACATTATGGCCAAACATATTCTTCCTAATAATATCTGGTTGGTGTCTGAAATGTTATTAAAATATTTCCTGATCCTCCTGTTTTCAGTAACATGGACAATTCCCCTTTCCACCCAACTTCTAAGGTTTTTTGTGCCAATTTTGATAACATTTAGAAAAATAATATTGCGTTTTCACTGTTTTGATAAATATATATTTGAACAAGATTATAGTAATAAATGATATGTAGTCATAAAATTCCATGTAGACTATTTTTAAAAGATAAGGTATTCTTAATTAATTTCAGCCCATTTACTAGTGATAACTAGAATATAATATACATGAATGGTTGACATCCATCTGAAGTTTTGCCAAGATAATTATTTATAAAACTTCTTTCATGAATACATTTTTTGATATAAAAAAAATGGCAAATCTATGTTGCAACCTATTATTTAGCTGAAAAAGATACTGGAACCCTTTTCTGCTCACCTGCTTTCATAAATATATATGGGGACTGAATAATGTTCGAGATCTCATCCCTTTTGTCAGATACAGAAACTGTGTGAGAGATTCACAATTTATTGAGAAACTGAGAATGAGGAAGCACAGGCAAGTAGGCTGGTGCATGCAGAGTGCGAGCATAAAGGTGTCTTTGCATAGGGAACAAATTTAAATGTAAGAGGAATATCTCATAGATGGAAGTGAGTTTGCACCCCAGCATGTCATTACCAAGACTTCCTTGTGAGTGCCACTGTTCAGTTCTTGATCTGTATTTAACCCTTTTACCTTTAATAATTGTTCTAATCCTTTAATACTTAAACAGCTTTTGAAACATATAGAATACTTGGACATATATGTGCACCCCTGCTTTGAAACCAGGAGTCCAAGGTATATATTTTCCTAAATTAGATGCCTCACTTAAGTGTCTAACTTAGGTGGAACAAACACATTCTAGAGTCCATATGGTAAGAATATACCATAGAATCATAGAATGGCCTGGGTTGGGAAAGAACTTAAAAATCATCTGGTTCCAACACTCCATGCTGTGGGCCAGGATGCCCCACTTTAGACCCAGAGCCCCATCCAGACTGGACTTGAACACTTTCAGCTATGGGACATCCACAGCTTCTCTGGGCAACCTGTGCCAGTGCCTCACCCCTACAGTAAATAATTTCTTCCTTTTATCCAATCTAAATATATCCTCTTTCAGTTTAAAGCCATTCTACTTTGTCCTATCACAACCTTGCAGAAATTCCCTGTCCAGCTTTTTTTGTAGGCCCCCTTCAGGTATGTTAATGTGCTTCAGGATTTTCCTGAAGCCTCCTCTTCTCCAGGCCGAACAATCCCAACTCTCTCATCAGGTCACGTCAATATGAGCATTTTGGTAGCACATCTCTGGATAGGTGTCTGTAAGGCTTATGGAACACAGGTGCTCAGTTAACTGAAGAGAACTTGAGATGTTGATTGGACCATAGTATGTGGAGGAAAACACATCTGATAGTTTGAAGGATTGCTCAGTCTTTCTCACGATGGTGTAATGGTGGCTAAGGACTGGATCTTGAGTGAGATACATTTGTATTGAGCTGGATGATCAGAGTAGCCCATCCATTTCCCCATCCAACATGATGTGCATATGCCCAGTTATCTCTTTTTTCTTGGCCTTGGAAAGATTGATTTTACTGATATTTTGCCTGGTGTTCATAGCATGGGCAAATGTCATCTTTCAAGCCTCAAAGTCACCTTAAGCTGTTAGAAATAATTTTTCTGTGAGCATACCATTGTCTGTCTTGCATTCACTGTGATGTTTTCTACCTTCATCTAAGAAATCCTCCCATTTGAAGAGGGGACATAGGACAAATTATATCCATACACATAAAGAAAAGAAAAAAAATCAATGCAGAGAATTCTGCCTCTCAGATGCCCAGACGGTATGTGCTTTTCTCTTGTGCCATGCTGATTTCAAGGGTCATGCTAATTTATTGATTTTTAAAATTTTGGAGGAAATTGTTTTTTAAATCCAAGATTTTCAAAGTCAATGCAAGTTGCCTTCCCCTGTACAGACAGTGTAGTTCAGCTCCTGGGGATTCCCTGTGTCTGTTGTGGAAATTCAGCTTCTTGCAAAAGGAACAGTTCAGACATGACAAGCATCATGAATTATCCTGTTCTATGTCAGTAACATACAGTTTATCTTCCCACAGAAATGCTTTAGCTTATATAAAATCTATACTTTTACAAGAAGTAAAAGTTAATGCCATACTGGATCAGATGATCTTGTAGTCCTTTAAATTAATATAATGAAAGCATACAGACAGTTTTAATGAGGACTCTAGCAGCAAGGTTAGGAAAACTGCTAAAGGTTATGAGCTAAATTTGAGATCGTGGAAAAATAAACTATATCTCAAAACTTTGCCAAAAATTTCATCAGGGATCGCAACACAAGGATTCCAGACAAAATTTCTCCTCTTATGTATGGCAAATGTTTCATGTAACTTTTCCTTTGGGGATGGTTTTACACTTTTATGAATAACCTATATGGATTTGGATCTTTCCGACTAGCTCCTGTCACCTTTGACATGACGAGTTCAGTCTAGGGTCCACAAAGTGAAGTGCCTGTACACATGGATTATTTCCATGAAAGAGACTGATGAAAAGAAGCTTCAAGATGCTAAAGTGGACCTTGAAAATTAGGGTTTCAGTCCCAAAAATCCTTCTCTAACCTGACTATGCAGTCTATTTCTTAATAGTGTTGTAAGTCAAAAGAGAGAACTACTAAAATGCAGCTCAATTTTTAAAATAGGTTTGAGTTTCCCTTTTTCCTTGTGGAATATTCCATTTTCTTCCAAAACAAGCTCCCCTGCCAAATACAGAAACCAGGTCCCTCTGATTTCCTCACAATCAGCCGCTAAACCCTGTTTTCCTCCAGTCATGTCCTTTCTACACTTCCTGAGCCTATTGATCCTCACCTACACACAGTGGCACTGATATGCCCCTGATGCTGCAGCTGACAGGAGTTAAAGCTTCTGGGGCGAATTAGCTTCGGCTTCAAGTTGGCAGGTAGTAGATAGAAAATAAATGGGTTTGGGAGCTCTGGGGACATTACTGGTGCTGCTTTAAAGGAGCCAATGGAAAACAAATACAGCTAAATGAAAGGAAAGTTATTTACTTTCCTTCATCTAAGCTTTGCTTTCAGGCAGAAAAAGAAGTGGGATTGGAGTAAGGGAGGAATCCAGGTCAGGAAATGATGCCCCCAGAGTCACACAAGATATGAAGTTGAGCCTGAGTATAATTTGGCTCCTGTGTTTAACTGCGTTAGGCCAATAAACCATTTTTATTACTACACACAAAGCAGAGTTGCCAGCCATCTTTACTTTTACCAAAGGTCATTAATTTCTTTTTAAAATATAATGCATTCCTCCCTGAAAAAAAACTCTCATGAAACATAAATTTTAAGTTTAGAGAGATGTAGTGAGAGATGAGCATTTTAACGTAATATCCACTATTATTCACTTTTTGGCACTATTTCATACTGCACTTGAACATATATTTTAAATGCTTAAATAAAGGCAAAGAATTAGTTTAGAAAGCCTCTCTTTTTTTTTAAGCAGATGACTTTCCCTAAAGATTTCTAAGTCAGCATTTGGAAAAATGTGGGGTCATGTCAGCAAAATGTATGCCTTGTTTCAATAAATTCATTAGCAGGTGGGTCGTTTACTCTGATGCAAAGTGCCAAGTTATAGAGGTCAATGGATTTATAAGGTTCAAAGAGGAGAATTTACAGCCCCAAAGAGAGATGGCTGGCATGAGGAATTGCTCCCACAGTTGTGAGCTGTTAGAGTCAGAGCAGACCCCTGACCAACAAAAACTTGTCTGGTACCAAGAAACTTTGTTTGTGGAAGGTTTACTCCATAGCCATAGTTCACATAAATTGTACAAGAGACTATTATTACTATTATTATTTTTACTATTTATTTATATTGCAGAGGTATCCAGAGGCCCCAGACAGGATCGTGTTCCAGCTGTGTTTTGGACTGCATGAACACAATGATACAGTCTACCTTAAAGGCAACTTGAAGTCATCATAAGCGATAATGAAGAGATAAAGGTAAGGTATAAAACTTAAAAACTTTATAGTGAGATTTATACACATTATATATTTAAAGATCTGTCCCCACAGTTTGTTCTATTTTATGGAGATTGTTCCAGGGAAAATATCTAATCATGAAAGAAGTAGTTTTCTGCTCACTGAGGGAAGGGTGTTTTTCACTTCAGAAGTAGCACAGGAGTCATGCACAGAAAAGCAAAGAATTGCCTTGAACGCAACTGCAGGGCAATGGCAGCTGTGTAAAACCTTTGCAAGGAAAAGAAAATCAGTTTCTAAGGTTTGAGGTTTGGTCACAAGCCAAGAAACTAGATTTTACTCAACATTTGCTGAGCTTTCCAAATCCTCTCACAATGCTAGGATAGGTTTGCAGGGAAAGTAGGCTGACATATGGTTTACAATGGATTATGCATAGTCTTGATTCAGTTCTTAAGGTTTGAGATGAAATTCCTTTTGGACTTTGAGGTTTATTCAAATCAAAATGATGGGCTGTAAACCCACTCAAGCCTGTTAAAATGATTCACATGAATCTCTGAAAGATGAAATCAGATAGTTGCAAAATAGAGCCCTAAGAAATTTTTGAACCATTGTGAACAATAGGAGTCTTGATCCTAACTTGATTTAGAGCAGCAATAGAGGTAAATTTGGCCTTTAAAATTTATAACAACTAGAAAATGCAAGAATCACCCAAAGAGTAAGGATTATGCAAAGGCCAGGAAAACATCTATCAGCAAGTGTAGTCAGTGCTGGACTTTCCACCAGCAGCACAGTGATTTCTGTTAAAGTATCAAAAGATTGAGATGTCCTTCTATTGTCTTCAGAGACTTGTTCCATTCAGAAATACGGTATTTATACTTCTCAAAGCTAAACAGTACCATAACCATAACAACTGAACTTTCACATGACAATTATTAGTATAACATAATGAAAATTCCAATCCTGAAAAAAGGCACCCATTTTTTCTTAAAATTCAGTTATCATCAGTATAAATTAAATCGGTCACCACACATTAAATTATTGACTGCTTAGAAAAAAGTAAACGTAGAATTAGGGACACTCTGCAAAATGAAATATGCTCACAACAGCCACACTAGTTTTTAATTTAAAGAAATTAAAAATCTACTTTAAATAATTTCCAGGTGAAAAAATATATTTTATATAATCTGTCATATATATGATATGTCTATTGCTCTTTTGTTAAATAACATGAGTGTATGTGTCATGGGTTTCTTAAATGTGCAGAAATTAGTAGGTTTCTGATTGAAAACAGTATATGGCATGAAATAAAAAAAAATAAAAATAAATTGTTTATATAGCAAGGAGATAGTTTTTCCATTTCATTTTCTCCATGATTTATACAGCTATTATGTCACAATACGACTAAAAACTGCTCTTAGGGTCTGTTTTTTCTTAAAAACAATTGCTATTACTCTGAGGTAGGAGATTCTGTATTGGCTGAATGTTGGAATAGTCCCCTGCCTCCCACTCTGTCTATTAAGAAAGCTCACACTTCATAAATAAATGCAGCTAATAAAACAAAATCTCTTTATTTTTTTAACTTATCAAAAACAGGCAAATACAGAAAAGTTAAATTTGCTATTAACACATGGATTGTGAAGAAGTGTTTGGCTAGAGCAGTGGTACCACAGCACAGAGAAGAGCTTTGAAGGCCAAGCCTCGGTTGCTCTGTGTAGCCTCTGCTGGGTACCCCTCTCCCCAGGCCAGCTGGCTACTTGCTGCCTCTCCTTCGGGATGCCCCTTCGGGCTACTGACACTTCTGGCTCCCTCTCATCCTGTTCTGTTGGCTCTCCTGCCTTTCTTTCTTGTGACTCTTCCTATTTGGTTAATTGTTTCCAACCAGCTAATCTCCTTTTTCCAACTGCAGCACAAACACATTTGTCACAGTAAAATAAATCTCAGCATGCTTCTTAACTGCTTAAAAATTTAACTTATATTATTACATATACTTTGTGTTTCCCTAGGTTTATTTTCTGCATGTAGCTACCAATTGATTCCAAAGATAGGGCACAGTCAGCTGGGTTTCTTTATTCTCTTTCCACGGTTTCTTGGTATATTACCGATGCCCTCTACAGAATCCTTAACAAAAATTAATGTAGAATGAAAAAGATTTCTTTAACAATGATTGCCTTTCTATGTTACAGTTTTATCAGAGGAAAAAATGGATTTCCTTATGAAATTTTGAAATAAAATTTTGAAGGCTTTATATTGGCTTTGATAAAAGTTGGGAAGTAGATTCCATTTTAAAAAAAAAGTTTCACCAGGAACAAGGGTAGTGATGAAAAGAAACATGAAATAAGATGGAGAAAATTCCTCCAAAAGGAACAAGATGAAAAATTTCATTTTGCATCAGATACAAGTCTTCAAGGCAAAATTTGTCTTTGGAATTTGTCTGTTAATAAGTAACACAGAAGCAGAAGAACTCCAAAATAAACTATATTTAATTTACAACCATTTAAAAGAGCATTTTTAATTTCCAGCCAGTATAAGGAGTGATGGGCCTGTTATCCATTAGGCCACTGGGAGTGTCTTGATGGCTTTGCCCTAATTCACAAGTGTGTACTGCCACATGCCTTTTTTCTTCAGAGCCCTGATGCAAGCAGAGTAGCAGCAACATGTGTAACCAGTGCCACCAGAGCCAATGCTTTGCACACAGAGCAGGGGTGGCTGCCCAGGACAATGCAGTATTAGGGGCAATAAGGTGTTTAACAACTATTTATGGTACAGCTGTGAGAATACAGTAGCACCTGATGTTTTTCCAAATGTCTTAGGCTGTTTCAAAGTGGGGAGGGGGGGAATGTGCAAGGCTCCACTTCTGAACATATTTTCCCTGTAACCTAAAACCATGTTCCTCCCCCACCTCACTCCTCTTTTTTCTTACATCCTCTGAGTATAATTCAATTAAGAATAAGACATGTTTTCCTACTTGCTAAAGGGAAGCATGTGTTATTCGTTAAAAATTTGGCTGGCACAAATGGGTGGGCTGTAGATAACATACCAGTTTATACTGCATTCCTTTTTGTTTAATTAGACTTCCCCTCTTCTCCAAGTCTCTCTCCTACCTCTTTGTTTATCAGTTTCTGCTCTGTAGCTGTCTTTCCACAATTACATTGAAGTGAGATGTGGACCCAGAGCAGTAAGTGTTCCACATGGCTCAAGTTAGGTTCAGAAATGGACAATCGTTTTGCCCAAAAGCTTCTAGTTCATTTGTCAGGAATGACTTTCACTGTCAGAGCAAAGCCAAGGCAAAGTAGAAAAAGTCTGAGGAACACAATGCTTATTTCCTTGGGGACCTCCTTCTCCAGCAGATCCTGGAAGACCTTGACTGGAATTCCCACCACCTGCTTTGCTTTGTTTTCTGTCACTATCACATCTGATTTCTTTTGGATGACATAAGTACACAGCACTGAACACAGGGCCCCTGTCTGGTCCTCATGTTTTGCTGGAAATTAACAGTTAAGTTTCTTCATTTAGTTCCTTCATGACATTAAAAAAACCTTTGTGATAAACATGTGTCCTTTGATATCCCTCTGGTGGGTTGACCCTGACTGGATGCCAGGTGCTCACCAAAGCTGCTCTGTCACTGGCATCCTCAGCTGGGCAGGGCAGAGAAAATAGAGCAAAGGCTCATGGGTCAAGTTAATGGCTTAACTTCACTCCCAGTTTGCTGTACTTTTTTGTTTTGTTATTTCCCCAAGCAGTGCAGTGGATGGGGAATGAGGGCTGCTGTCAGGTCATCACATGTGGTCTCTGCCACTCCTTCCCAGGAGTAGAATCCTTTCCCACTCTTTCCCTTCTCCAGTGCAAGTCCCCCACAGGTTCACAAGCCCTGCTAGAAAACCTGTTCCAGCATTTGCTCCCCTCTCCATGAGGCCTCAGGTCCTGCCAGGATCCTCCTGCAAGGCCTCACATTCTCCTTTGGGTATCCCCCTGCTCTGGTGTGGATTTCCCCACAGGCTGTGGGTGGATCTCTGCCCCACCACGGGTCCCCATGGGCTGCAGGGGCACAGCTGCCTCGCCATGAGCTCACCATGGCCTGCAGGGGAATCCCTGCCCAGTGCCTGGAGCACCTCCTGTCCCTCCTCCTTCACTGACCTCGCTGTCTGCAGGGCTGCTCCTCTCACATATTCTCACTTATCTCACAGCTGCTTACTGTGCCAGATTCACTTCTAAAATCTATCCAAAAGGTGCCACCACTGCTGATGGACTCACCCTTAGCCAGTGGTGGGTCCACCGTGGAGGTGGCTGGCATTGATTCTGTTAGACATGGGGAAGCTTCTGGAATCTTCCCAAGGAAACCATCCCTGTAGCCACCCTGCTACCACAGCCTTGCCATACAAACCCAATACAGTCTCATAGGAAATTCCATGTCCCTTATGCACAGGTTCCCACAGTCTAGAGTTTCAAGCAATGCTTAAGAAACACTCCTGTTATCATTACCCTGGTAAAAGTTTCTGTTCAGACAGAAACTTTAAATCTCATGTGTAGTGAGCAAAGTAAAACATATTTCAGAGTAAAAGGATTTTAATCCATAAAAAGCTGAACATTTTCTTACATAAAATGGTGTTAAAAGGAAGAAGAGCAAATGCCAGACTGTCTTAACTAAAGTTGGTCAGGACCTCATTAAATGAGTGGCTCTCCTTAGACTCACAGCTAAAATAAATTAAACTTTTCGTAAAACAGCTGTAGTGGTTGTTTGCAAGTAACAGAGCACTCCCTCTTCTGATCCCCAGTGCCTTCCAGTGGGGGCATTCTCCAAATCTGGCCATGCTCCTTCACGGCAGGGTAAGGCTTCCCTGAGAGAAGACCATGTATTATCTTTTTAGATTTCCAGTTCTAGTTAAAAAAAAAAACAAAAAACCAAAAAGAGGTAAGAAGAGCAGGTCCTTGGTAATGAAAAATTTGCAGCAGACAGACAAAGTATGGTTTTCAGCTCTCTGTAAGATATTTGAAATTTGTTATGCTTACTCAATGTATTGATTTTTAACAAACAAGTCTATTAATAGTATTGATTTCATGTTAAGCTGGTCAACTTTTTCAAGGCTATCAGTACTATTAAAGAGAGATGGAATAAAATTATTAATGTTCATCTTACAAAATATTTTGGCACTTTAATTTCTAATTTAGAACACAATTTTAAAAGAATATTTAATTTCTAATGAATTGCAAGTTGTAAATTATTTTAATATGTGCTCAGTAGCAAACATAAGGAATATTGTTGGATTCAAGGTATTTCTCTTGATGTTTTTCTGATTATTACTTTTTTGTAATTCATGACAGATAATAGACAGATGTATTTCATGTATTTCATGACAGATACAGTGCTTACTGTGATGTCATACCAAAGTATTACAGTGTCTCTAGTCTCAGAGTAAGAGTAACTGTTTATAAAAGGTTCAATTCAAAACAGAAAAGCTACTTTTAGCTACTTCACTGTTAAATGGAATTTTATGTGCAACTGAAAAAATAATGAATAATGTAAATATAATGCCTATAAAATGAAAAATACTATTTCAAACATGTTTTTTTCAAATAGTTTTTAAATCACTTGTGATAAGAAATACTGGGAAACACAATTCTTCATGCATGAAATGTCAAAAAAATTAATATTGTTAAGGGAAAAAACAAATCAAATACTTCAAATACTAATATCCCACGGACACTTCTTCCACTGAAGAGCTTCCATTCATACATTGACTCACCAGATGAATTTTTTTCTTTAGCATACATAAACCCAGCCAGCCTACCTTTCAGACAATGAAATGATTAATTAGAAGAGACAATCCTTGTGAAGAAATTCAGAACCATTCAAAGCATGCAGCAGAAATACAGAGGAACACCCTACTTGAAACAGGGATGTTATAAGTGCACAAACAGGAGAGGGCTGTTTGTCAGCAAACTAAGAATCTTAAAAATAACTACATCTGCATCTACATATAATGTTGGCCTCAAGAAGAAATTGTGTGCCTGAAACCTCTACTTTTCTCCAGGTAGATGAAGTGAGATAATAAAATATATTGTTTCTTCCTACAGTCACTGACTGAATAAAAGCAGGCTTTTCACTTAGCAGATTCAGGAAACAAATTAATAGATCGTTAAATTGCAGAAAACTCTTAGTAAATGGAAAGTGTTATGCCTTAAAGCTTACTCTAAAACAACACAAAAATTTTGAAGAGTGATCCTCTGTGCTCACTTTTAGTCAAATCTGTGAATTGCCAAAGGAACAGCAAGTATAATTCAACTGCATAAATATTAAGCAGTCTAACCCAGCAGGTTATTGGATTTCATACAGGACATGACTGACTCGTGAGCCCTTCTGCTGTGTTTCAGTGCCAGCAGCATGGCTCTCTCTCATCCCCTGTCTGGCATTCCCACTCCACCAGCAGCTTTCATGGGCTCTCACTGCTGTTTGGCTTTCTCTTTTTGCTTTCAAGGCATTCCAGACCACAACAACAACAACACACAAGAATAAGAACTTGCTTTCTGATAACATTTTGAAAATTCCTATTCCAGTCAATTTTTCCCGACTTTCTAACAGTGAGATTCCATTAATGATTTGAACCAGAGAGACTATTGCAGGTGACTAAATCACATAAGATAGGAGATGGTTGCTCTCACTGGTACTTTCCAAAGTGTTTAAAATAACATATTTGGAGCAGGAGGGGCATCATTACATTACAGATATGCAACAGGAAGAAAAGATAACTAGACAAGTAGGATCTAAACAGACTTGCATTATTGTACAAATGATTCTCATTACTTCTCTTTCAGTACCTATAATGCCTCCTTGCAGCACATGTGAAAGGAATTTGAAATTGAGATATGATATAGCTCATTGCTTTCTAAATCTTCGGCTCCTGCTCATCCGCAGCAAAAGTTATTATTTGATCAGCTTAGAAGGGATTCATCTCTTTTCTCAAACTTAAAATGTCCTGTTACATGAAAATCCAATTTTTTTAATTCTAATCTAATCCTAGAACAAAAAAAGCAGTGCATCTGAAATGAGCCAAAAATGGTACATACAATGCTAAACACTCCCCTAACACTTTTGCACACCTTCCATCCCCAAAAAAGAACTACTGATATCCTCACACAGGTTAATAATGTTTAAAGGAATGCAACTCGTAATATTACTCACTCTAGTCAAAACTCTCAGAATAAGAAGGCAAGTATATTCTCTGTGTAAATTGTCTTATCTGCGCACAGTCTTTGCTCAGTCCTGTTTCTCTGAAGAGAAAAAAAAAAATAGCAGGCAACAGCTTCCTTGCTGAGAAATCCCCACTGTAACCCCTGCAGCTTGCTCTGGTCCCCAAAAAGTTCCTGCTTCTTTTTTCTTTGAGGGCTGCGCCCATATTCCTTCAACATCTCTGAATCCAAAACAGAGAGTTTGCTAAAAATTTCATAACCCCTCTGGATGTCTCCCCTACAGCTGGGGAATCATGGTTGGACCCTCTTATGTCAACCTTAGCCTGCCAAAAAGCTGGGGTTTTTCCAAACCCTTTAGGAAAATCAAATTATTTTTACCGTAAAACCTAAAGTTCTTCAGAGTCCTGTAAACTGCACAAAATTCTAAGTGCTCTGAGAAGGTACATATTTGGAGGTCAAATTACATGTACAAAGACATAGACAAGGGAAATGATCAGCCCACAGTGCATGGAGTCAGTGTTTCAACCTGCTTTGGGAAGGTAAGGGAGGGTGTGGTACTCAGAGGCCCAGGACAGAGATTCAGAGAGGGCTCCAGGGGAGCTGAAATGCCACACAACATCAACAGCAGAGGGATGGTCACCAGTTCCCTTTTGGGCTGGAGTTTTTAGGTTCAAGGCCCAGCTGGTGCTTCACCTAAGAGGGACACACATTTAGCGAGGCATAGGCATACAGAGTGCTGCAGAGATCCCAGTGCTGCCACTGCTGGGAAACTCAACATTCCCATGGTCCAGGCTGCAGACGGGGCTCTACCATTCAGTAACCCTGAAACAGGTGAGCAGTGGGCAATGACTCTGATGTCAGCACCCTGGAGTCAAAAACACTTGATTTCCCATTCAAAAATGAAGCAGCACTGTAATGGGAAGCAGAGTTTTCCCAAACTCTCCACGCCTTGGGCATGAGAGGATGGTTTGCTTAGCACACCACCTCCACACCACAAGGACAATTAACTTGGGTTATGATTGTCTAGCAGAGCATAGCAGCTTCCTCTGGTGAACCTGCACTGCTAACAGCGCATCCTAAGCACCCTAAGCAAACTCTTCATCTTCAGTTCCTAAAGCTAACATTTTACTGCTTTCAGCACAATAAAATTAATCCTTGATTTAATCCTGCTCTTTAAAATCTTTGCCTGAAATTACAAATATACTTCTAATACACCATGATTCAGACAATGTAAAAGTTTTCCAAGTCTGGAGGTGGATGCTAAACTGGCGTCAACTAAAATTTCAGAATGGTTGTCTTTCTACTGGACTTCTTGCAGGCAGACCCAGGAACTGAACCCAGCTACCTCTGTTGCCTAACAGTGTCTGACAAAATAGTTATATAGATGACAGAGATATGAGGGTTAAATAAGAACACAGTTATAGTTGCTTACTACATATGACCAGTCCATGGTAAAAATAAACCACTATATAAATGTTTTGTGGTGGACCAATTACTTCAGCCTTGATATATTTAATTGTGTTCCAGGACAGCCTCTCAAATGATTTAACATTAGTGTAGCTCAATTATATTTTTATTCAGTGAGTTATAACAGTATGTAACAGCTGAGGATCTGGTACAGTCTCCATGTCTCACAAGTGCAGTCACTGAAGGTTACTTTTAGCCTTTTTTCTACTCCTGTTTCCCTTATGAGCAATGGCAGAATTTTTGTCAATCACTTGAGAGACATTGCTGCTGGATGTGCTAATTTAATTCAGTGGGACAGACAGATCTATAACAGCTGGCAGCAGACAAAGGATGGGCTGAAGGAGGTTTTCTAAAGTTAATACTATTCTTGGTGGAGATAATTGCAGACTTTTAAAAGCCAGCCAATGAGCTCACAGAGCCACAATAAACTCTGTGCATCCGAGGGAGCAGGGGAGAGCAGTATTGTCTTCTGCCACAGCTCTGCATTCAGAGGTATGTGACTCATGGGAAACCAGCCCAAGAAGTTCCAGTGGAGCCATCAGTTCCCTGACAGAACAGAAATGCTCCACAAGAGCAAATATTCCTTCTAGTGCTTCACTTCTGAAGAAAACTGTGGGAAAACACTGAATTAAAACATCTAACCCAGCGCCAATAATGAGCTGCACATGACAAAAGTTTTGATGGATTGTGAATACTTCAGAGAAGACAAAAATGATAAATGCTTGAACAGTATGCAATAAATGAAATTAAATAAAGCACAAAATGTTTTCTTAAGAGAGAGAGAAATGCCTAAACAGTGAGTAAAAAATGGCAGAGTAGACAGGAGACTGCAAAAAAAAATTCAACGTTACAAATTTATTACCAAGTCAACCAGCTGTTACAATTATTGCATTATTCTTGGCTGTATTGACTGGATTGTGATATTTAATAAACCAAAGAGGTAAACTGCTCAATGTATCTTATGTGGAGCCACATCTAGAGAACTCTGTCATCACCTGAGCTTCCCAAATTATGAAAGCTCTAAAAAGTTAGAGAAAAGAATAAGGAAAGTCTGAAAAAATCCAATTGATCCAGAAAATACAATATACACTCTTTTTCTCCATGCCTTTTCTTGGCAGAAGCACTAGCTTTCCCAGGTCAAAGCATTTGTTTCTTCTCATCTGTTCCTTCCCTATTGGTTTAATTTTTCATCAGGGGTTTTGGGTTTGTTTGGTTGTTTTTTTTTTCATTCAAGCAGTATGTCAGCATTGAGCAGACACTAGGAATGGCTAGTCACAGGTAAAAACACCTGAAGTTGAGACTTATGCTGAAATTATATAGTCCCCCAAGACTGCACAGGGTATAAGTTTACAATATACATAAGGCTGCTTTAAAGATGATCAACTATTGACATTCCCACCAGACTTGGCTGTTATCCAAATGGGTTAAGATTAAGTAAATGAGATAAAGGATGTTAGATAAACTTCTGGCCTTAATGACAGATTAGCACAGGAACATGTTATATAGAATGGGTATGAAATGTTTGTTCTCTAAGGCTGGTTAAGCAATGTGAATTTGTAGTACATGTTCATGCAATTTCATTTGGGCTCTGCAGGTGACTGACGCACACATGAGTCAGCCCCAGGGTAGAATGTGATATAGGTGACATGTTAAAGCAGTTTAATCCATGTCATAAAGGGGCCAGGGTCAGGCATCACAATGCAACACAGTATAAATTAAAACTTTTGAATATCATAAAGTACTGTCTAGTACTGTAGCTCTTATCTCAGAGGAGCCTGTAGCTCAGGATTTCTCAGGCTTTTTGGGTTTTTTTCATGAATAAAAGCAGCACTAGCAATGGCAACTGTTTCTCACTACCAGTGGTGGTGGCAGTACTCACTGAGAGCCTGGGCCATCCTAACTTGAAATGGCTCATAAATCACTAATGGCTCATATAACATATTACACCTTTATCTGGGCAGACAGATCTGAGGTATTTCTGCCTGAGCCTGGAGAGATGACCAGGAACATTTAGAAGCAATAGGAATTGCTGCCCGTGTAAGGCATTCTTTCTTCAGGCAATATATAGTCAATCTCTCTTGCAAGGTGGTCAGAGCTTTGTAATATGACTGTACCATCATCTGGGTAAAGTACAAAGCTTTCCTGCAGTCCTGCCCATCTGTCATTTTAAACTTAACTTTCCTAGGGGAGCTACGAAGTCAGTGCATAAAAAAAACCCAAAAAACATAACAGTTCATCCTCACAACCTCTTGTGATTAGTGGTTTTATTCTCAATCAGTTGTCAAAATGACTATCCAGTCACATATGTTATTTCTGTTCATTTTCATCCCATGCTATTCTCATGTCAGTGATATTAATCTAGAATCCAGCACAATAAACATGGTTTAAAATACCAACAGTTTAATGCAAATACTCTGCAGAAAAATAAAAAAACAACAAACCATTGTTAGAAGGCATAGCAGTATTGAGGATGAAACCATAACCCCTTGAACTACAACCTTGGAAGCTGAGGAGGTTCATATTGCAATCTTGGCACTTGAAACAGGAGATTCAGATTCCACTTCAGAGTTATTCTGGTGCTGGGAAGACCCCTAATTAACACTATGCAAGTAATTTCTATTAACTGACAAGCTTTATAAAAATAGCCCTGCTTTCTAAAAGTTTCCAGTGTAGCTTTCTTTTACTTATTTTTAAATGGGAAATAGTTCAAGAGACTACAAAGTTTTGAGCTAGACTTTTTTGGGACACTGATGAGGTTTACGATATCATCATGACTGTATCATTGTCATTTAAAATCAGCTGTGCTCTGAGTTTCTGAGAATCTAGCAGTCCCACCAGCAGTAATAACAAAGTGGAATGGAATGGATGTCATCTCTCCACATGGGAGATGGTTTCACCAGAGCAAATTCTGCTTGGAGACAGGACTCTTTGTTCTGCTTCAGTCTTATGCACCTGCAGAGTAAGGCAAATATAACCAGCCAACCCACCTGAAGGGATTACAATTATTCCATTGTAGAAATTAAGCACCCTGAATAACCTGAGTCATTTTCAGGACTATCATTTACTGTTTAGTCAACCTGATAGCAACTTAAAACTTTCTGAAGCAAACTTCTGTTGGAATTTTCAGCAGCCTATTTGTTGAAAGGCAAACAATAAAAATACTCAAGCTGTTACAAATTCGGTATTTTATGTTAAGAGAGAAGAAAATTATTTTAAGCATGGCACATTTATTGGCATAGGATCCTATAATATTGCATATTGTTGTCTGTAGTAGGATAAGTACCTTCTGCATTCACAGAGGAACATAAATAGATTACCTGATGGAAAAAAAAAAGTTTTATTAAAACTCTGTAACTTCTGGCCATTCTTTGAAAATCATTCTAAAAAGGCCTCTGCATACTAGAAGTTCACTTGGTCAGTTTTCCAACTGATTAGATTGCCATCTGGGGTGACAAACGACTTTTCTATAGTCTGTGATTTGACTCATTCATCTCAGATATGTATTGATGGCATAAACCATATCAGATCACAGCTAGAGGAGGTGATGCACTTACTTTGTGAATTAATTGTGATCAAATATTATTTTGAACTTGCATGTGATGTAATTCGCTGATAATTTATGTTTTAAATGGAGATGGCGAACAGACCTGGTCTAAGAGTGATCACACTGAGTATGGATCACAGTTTGAACAATCAGAAATTAAGTTACCCCAGGACATACGTATGTGAAAAGGTTCATTTGTTTGCTGCAATCTTTCAGACACAGCAAGTATCTGAAACACAGGAAAAAATTGGTCCACAGGGACTCCTTGCTGCCACACTCAGACTACTTCCAATGACTGGCTGAAAACAAGCTCAGCTATTTCTACATTTTTCTTCTCAGTCTGAAGTGACTAGAAGGGAGCTGTCTCAAGGCACAGACAAATTGGGCAGCTAAGTAGAAACTGTCTACTAAAAGAGAGAAAGACAGGATGTTCTAGCCTTCCTCCTCATTGATGCTCTCCATTCTTGATGTTATTGCAGCAGGATGGGTCAGAGTAACCAGGGGATGATAGTAGGGTTGTGAACAGCAATAGGGAGCATCAGCAAGCACCACCCAATTTTCTTCCCTCTAAAAGCCCAGGAAACACTGAAGGTGAATAAGAATAGCTGAAGGAAGATGGAAAGCAGAAGGAAATAAGAAAATGTTTCCTGGTTCCAGGAAGAGTATGGTGAAGCTGGGCAACTCATAGCAGAAGGGATTTACTGCAAGGTCTGCAGCCTACACCTTTCCATAGAAGTTCTTTCCAACCACACTTCAGCTGGATCTATAGGCTTTGTCTGTCTTCTAACCCTAGCTAGAAAACTAAGCCATGGCTTTTGCCACAGGGTCCTGTTAGTGGCCCAGATTCTCCTGGGAGAATATTTTTTTGCAACTTAGCCCTTCCTTTGAGGATCCTTCTCACTCCCACTGAGCAGGACCTTTTTCTCTGTCGTAACCACAACAGCAGCCTTGTCCCTATATTTTGACAACCCTCAGCTATATGAAGCCAAGTGTCTCTATGCATTGTCTTCCTATACACCTCCTCCAAAATTTCAGCAACTCCCCCATAAACTTTTTCCTCTCTACAAAACTATTCCATCATCCTTGACATCACAGCTGAATCTTGCCTGAATAGCTGAGAGGCCTTGAGGCATTTCATGGTTACTTTTGATCTATCTCCGAAAAATACACCTGTCAGGATGTAAATGTGTACCTAGACATTTTGGAAGTTTGTTGCCATCTGCCTTGTAGTGGATGGAGAGAATCACAAATCATACTCATTGCAAATGTGAGACATTTCAGTTTTTTCTTCAATTTATGGACAATTATTACTTATTTGTAGTCACATTTCTCATATTTGTAAATTACAGGTTTATCTGTAAACTCCAAGATGACATTCAGCTGACTTTGTGCAGCCTCTTCAAATCAAATTACTGGATTTTTGTGAAGAGGAATATTGCCCTGAGAGGAAGTAGAGCCCGGAGAGAATCCCCATCTCCTGTCAAAAGCAAATTCTGACCTACCAAAAGTAACATGCTCTGTATGTAAGCCTCATTGGATCCCAGAACTTGACTTCCATGCCTAGCTTCTGTGCAAAAGGTGTATACATCTTAGATATTTGCAGTGTAGCAACCAGGAGTTTCCCTGACTGCATGATTCTCTGACCTTCCCACTGCTCTGCCCTCACGGTTCCCACCTGAACTGCTGCAGCTGTCCCTGACCATGGCAGGGGGTTGGAACTGGGTGATCTTTAAGGCCCCTTCCAACCCAAACCATTCTACGATTCTGTGATCAACACCACACATGTCATATGTTTCTGGTTTCCTTTATATAACTGATCACTCATCTCTGATCATGACTGGATATGTTTTGGGATCTCTGAAGGCAAATTTCAAACTGGGTACACTTCCCCAAGTGTACATACAGTGACCTGACACCCTGACTATTGGTACTAGCACTAAACATGAAGTCTCTCCTAGTAATCTGCTTCCTGCAGCCCACTCCTTTTGACAAAATAAATCTTTCCTCTGCTCATCCTATATTCGAGGTGCCGAGGTCTCAGGTAACAGACAGGGGCAATAGTGTACATACAACACTACTCATTCACTGGAATGACACGTGCTTAACTATTCTAGATATATCTTTATAATATGCTTATAATTGAGATGATATGATAATTTATATGACCCTCCTCCTCAGAGGTGTTTTGTGAAACACTCTGCTGGATTCCTGCCTAATCTACAGGCTCCCAAAATCTAGGAGTTGTCTGTCTGCAGTCAAATATTTATAATTAAAATAATTAACTATTTATATTGAATATGTAAATTCATCAAGAAGCTTACCTAAACTGAGTTATAGAGCAAGACTTTCCTCATTCACCCAGTTCTCCATCTACAACCTGACCCGTCTACAACCAGTCTTTTTGGTTTTCTAAACTGTTCCTAAAAATAAAACCAATTTATGGAATCTCAAGCTTACAACATAGCACAACACCCTGCCAGGGTGTCTCTATCCCCATGTCTATCTCTTCTAATAAGCCATTCCTAAATGTTCTCTCCTGAAACAGAAGGATCATTAGTTTTCAGGTACTTATCATAAGGTTTCAAAGGGTACCTAAAAATAGGTCACACTGATAAGAGTTTCATTTGACAAATGTCAGGCTCTTCTAATACTTCCCTTTGTAAGACAAAGGGCAAGCCAACATTTTCACAGCTGTCAAGTAACTCTCTGCACTGAAACACA
Source organism: Pseudopodoces humilis (assembly GCF_049639895.1). NCBI lineage: Eukaryota > Metazoa > Chordata > Aves > Passeriformes > Paridae > Pseudopodoces > Pseudopodoces humilis. The sequence continues at coordinate 97,708,426 of NC_142202.1, forward strand.
GTAGAATAAAACCTGACAGTGAACCATTGCTGCATCTGAGTCCTGGTTACATAAGGTAGTATAGGAAAATGAGTGTTTTTCAGATTATCTTTAATGTCAAGGCTGGTAGCATGAATGTAATTATGGCTGATATTTTTATGCTGCAGTCTGACAGATAGTTAGCAATAAATACATCACCTCATGCAGAAAATGAGCAGACTTTCAGTAATGGAAAAAGGAGGGTGTCAAGTACTTGCACAACTTTTGTGCTCTTGCTTTCTCCTGGGTTTTATTATTGTCTTGGAAATGCTTCAGATCACTGTTTTGGTTCTCAACCTCTTCACCTCACCTTTCAGAGAGGTTTTTGAGAGCAGCTCTGATTTCCATTACCTAGTGATGCTCGTGGCATCCATCTTTCAACTGAGAAAGTGAGACCTGTTATCTTCAGGACAAAAAGCATTAATGAATCATGAAAAAGGAGGTGAACTTTAGGTGGTGTGACTAATGGGCATTTATATTTTTAGAAGTGTTCCCTATCATCATCAGTAGTTAGTATAAGGACTCTCTTAGTCAAATGGCCAGCAGAAGGGACAGGATTTAAATCTTATGTTCATAAAACTTCAGGGGTTACTTCAATCAAGCCATTTCACATGAATGCACTACATCTATCATTAGAGGGGTTCCACATGGTGATTTTATAATTTCTTCATTTAGTCATTGTGTAAACTTCTTCCTCCATACCCTGAGGAAATTATTTTTTAATATCATATAAAAGAATCAGCTTTTATTCTAGGGTTCAATTGCAACTTACTCTGGATTATTATTTATCAATAATATTTCTGAAACAAATTCCAAGTTCCAAAGAACCTTTGGTCATTTTTCTGTAGAAAAAAGTCATCCAGCTAAAAGAAACTATAGTGATTTTCAGACTGATCTGGACAGTGAAAAAATTATTAATGTACATCACAGGAACATTAGTACAAAATTTATTTAAATGAGCTACAGTCTCACAAACATTTAAAGCTGCTCAGTTTCAACAAGCAGCAAAAATCATCATGCCAGATCTTCACAGGTTTCAGAATTGATGCAGGACTGCATCTACTAAAAGTACAGAATAAAAGGGGTATTCACTTCTGTATGAACAGAGGCTTAGAAATGAGAAATAATAGGATATTCTTGTGGTTTCATAACATCAGTGATCCCTCTAAGGTAGAAGAAATAGAACATTTTAAGCATTTAGTCTGCAGTGCCATCTTCTGTGCTTTAATGCAATATAACCATTGATTTCCATTCCCCCTTTTTAATAAATTATTACTATCTGTGGTAAGTCACCTTCTCTCAGTGTTAATTCTGGTTTGGGGTCTTTGTTTCAGGTAATGTCTTTAGATTTCTGTGTCATTAGTAGCAACAAGTATGCTGCAAATTTACTCCTGTGTGATTCAATGTATCAAGGCTATACTATTTCAAGAAAGTCACGTTGATGATTTAATCTCTGACTAAAATCTTCCATGCTGCTCAACACACTTCACTTGAAATCAACCAATTATTTCTCCAGTTTTGGTGGGTTGCAATAGCTAATGGCATACAAGCATCCCACCCCACATGGGCAGTCCTTCCTATCAGAAGTCCTGCATGGAGGTCTCTCTGCTGAAGTGTTAGTTCTCCATTAGGGTGCTAACATTACCCTAGAATTGTAGATTCACTATGTTTCACAGCAGTATTCAACAAGTAGAGTCAGATTCTATATACAGGCTAGAATGATAATTGTGCCTTTCAAGACAGCCTCAGGCTTGTACCTAAGCTACTCCAATAAAAGGGGAAATTCACTGAGAAGTATGGATGCTCAGCCATAAAAGACGAAGAAGAACTCTGTTTTGAAACAGAAAAAGAAACTCAGTAAGGAAATCCAGGCATATGCAATGGATCCTGGGTTTGAAAGTAAAATCCTGATCTTGGCAGAAGGAAAATTATGAGACTTGCATATTTAGACTTTAAATATGTTTGAAGATGTACATGATGAGGAAATTCTTTCCATGATCTGGTTTTGGACATTTTCAGCACTAAGACAAGCTGGATGGGCATAATGGAGAGCAAAGTACGTGACCCAGATGCGTAATTTTCAGCTCTGTACAACATATATGGAAACAAATTTGTACTCGACAGCTGTGATTGGAAGTGATTCTTATGGACTCCATGTAAGAATGGAGACACTGTGAGGGAATTATAAGCACTGGATGATGAAGAAATTTGATACAACTGACATTGTCACAATTTGTTGAGATGTATCACACAAATGGCACGTGAAACTCATACAATCTGTTTTATAATGGCATAATGGATAATGGGATTATAGAAGCTGAACTCTCCATTAAAAATACTGTTATCTGTTTAAGTTTTATTGGTGATTCAAAACCCAGGGATCATGCAGGCATATAGATCAATGTTCTACTTAACATATCTTACAAAGAGAACCTGCCACTGACTTAACTGGCCTCTGAATTATGAGAATATGTTTCTTCCTAAGCATCTGCTGATTATGTGCAAGAAAAATCAAGCTGTTACAGGAACTTGAATTTGAGAAATGCAGACTGGTGATTTCATATAACTGGTGGTAAAACTTCTAAAGAATCCCCACAAACAGGCATGATTGTTTTATAATGAACAAGTAATTCCTGAAAAAGAAAAGAAAGATAATTTTGGACTTAATTCTGACAGATAAAGCAGAATAACCATGGTATTGGTAGTTAGCTGTTGCCTAGAAACTGTGGATCATGACCTCATATTCAATAAGACCAAGCACTGCCCCAAACATAGATATATAAAGAAAATGCGTAATACTCCAAACCAGTTTATATTCAAAATCTGAATAAACAAATGAAAACACTGATTAGAAGGAAAAATGCTGACAGGCAAAGAAATTAATAAAAACCTCTGGAGTTTTCAAGTGTTAAGAATGGGAATGACCTTAGCTAGAATCTTGTCTTCATTCACTGACAAGGACGAAAGCACAATATTTTAAGGAAAATATGTGAAAAAATGTGAAATCATTAAAAAAATAGGAGTTATGGACTGACAAAAGCAGTTTAGAGCAGCAGTTATGCAGACTATCAGAATTAAAGATATTCTAAAAAAATATTGAAAGTGTATTGGGAATAAAATAAATTATAGAAAGGTCTATTAAGAAATTCAGATTGTAAAGTTGTCAATGATGATATAGAAAGAGCAGAAGTTTTTAATAAATACTGTGTCTCTATATTTGGAAAGAAGCAGAGTGCTGCATTCATGCCATAAGAGGACAGGGAAGCAATTTCTAGGCTATTAATAAGCCTTAGGAAGAAGTTAGACAACATCTACTCAGGATAAACATTTTTGGATCAGGAGGCCTAAAACATTTGCATTGGAAGGTCATAAAAGTGCTGGTTAAGAAGATTTGTGGCTTGTTGGTATTAAATTATAATAAAGATTACATATATATCTATTCATACCTACATCCATAAAATGCTAGGAAGCCTCAAAATAGCTAAGACAATGTCAATATAACAAATAATAAAGAAGGGTGATATAACTAAAACCTGATTAATTGGTTGGTCTTAAGTCTCAACAGAAAACCTAAAATATCTGACAGAGGACTTAAAAAATTAAACTGTGTGAAAAAAAAAAACAAAAAACCTCTTTCCAATTTATCCACCTTTGATAGCATTAAAATTTTGGTTGATGAAGGCCACGTGCAGAGATTACATCTTTACTTTTCCCTAATTGCCAGTGAGTCGATAATGCCCCATCTCGGTGCGCTCCGGTAGCGGAGTTGCAGGAATGTGCCTGCACAGCTCCCCAGCCATGCTGATCAGCTTCCCTCTCCGCAAGACTAACCAGCCAAGGTACAGCACCATTCTGCTCTTTTTCCCTGAAGCCAACTTGTTCAGTGCTGGATTAAGGAGGTCCTTACCCCATCACAGCGCATTAGCGCTCACTTAGATTTTGGAGCCATTTTAGAGTGTGTGTCATTCAGTCAAAATATTAACATGATGCAAAACAACACCAGTAACACCTGCTAAATTAATTAATATTTCATTCACTTGTCATTAATTGTTGACAAGTGTCAGTGCACAGTTGCTGGCAAGAAATAGCCTTGAAAGGCTTTTTTTTTCCACTAAAGCTCCACCTGGAGTGTGGAGGACATTACTGATCCTCTTCAGTAAAGGTCTCAAAGACACTGAAATAGTTGGTTATAAAAATACATTCGAAATTTCCACCTATTTTTTCACATTTCAGTAAATGAGATGGGCAAGATGTTAAATTAACTGAATTTCTTGGGGAATTGCCTTCATAACAATTTTCTTTTTTTTATTATTATTTTTTATTTTTTAATAGAAATCAAAGTCATAAAACAACAGTGGAAAGAACTCACACTTACAGAATAAGGGGCTCCAACCTGGTATCTAGTGAGACAGAAAATATTTGAGATTAACAATCCAATGCAATTTCCCCTTAAAATGTTACTATAAACAGATGACATGACCCATGAAAAATGGAAATTATGAACACTTTCTTTCTGAGAGTGAGACATTTAAATTCTGCAAAAACAATGTGTGGAGTAAAACGGGTAATAGATAAAATCAGTAGATGCGATGAACATCAAATTCATAATCAAAGGATTTTTAAAGTTGAAGAGTGCTCAAAAAAGCTATGAGGTTTTTTTAAGAACTGTAGAAATAGTCACCTATTGAAAGATTCAAGGAGAGAAGATTGAGAAAAGACTTGAGGAAGTAACTTTAGAAGGCATTTATGAATGTTACCAGGCTCTTAATTGTAACAAAGATGTAAAAGAATCGGTGTTGTAAAGTTAAGTTAGGCAAATTGAAATTTGAGGTTGAGTGGATGATAAAAATTAGGATGGATAACTGGCCAACCATTGTGATGGATTTTTTTAATACTTTTCCTAATATTTTCAATTAAATATATGATACCATTCAATTAAAAATAAAACAACATAAAACTAAAAAACCCAAACAAATTATGTGAGGAAAACTGCCAGTAGCAGTTCAAAATACTTGATCTGATGGCTCACTCTGGCCTTAAATCTTTCCAAGTACATGAAATCATTCACTGATTCTCAGGGCTTACATAACAGCAACCATCAGTAAAAAGCTTTCTTTCCAACTGGCTAAAAGAGTATTTCCTGGAAGGCAGTGACCTGGCCTCAGTTATTCATGCTTTTGTCATTTCTCATTTAGACTGCAGTGATTCAGCGTTCAATATAAATGGTCATACAGTTTCAGTGCTCACAGAAATTCGTCTGTTAAAGAAGGCTACATCTCCTTTCAACAGTGCAGTCCGCTGGAAACACATCAGATATATCCACCAGGCTTTTTCTTACCTTTCCATAGAATACCTAAAGTTCAAGGTCCTGATTCCCTTCCTTAGGAAGCACCATAGCTGAAGCTCAGGAATGAAAACATCTTCATAAAGTTTATGATGAAAAGCAGTTTTCTCTTATATAATGGACTCCCCACCAACTTCCTACCGTAACTATATCTAATTGACATTTTATAGGCCAGACCAATCTGCTTCTGTACATGCTCCTAACATGTAAAGACTGCAGCCCATTGTGATTCACATTATGATGATGATGATGATGTTTGGACATTGTTGTATTTACATTTGTAGAATGGTTTAAGCTGAGAAAGTCATCTAGCATGACTTCAAGCCAAAGCTTATCCAGGTTCAAATTTAGGAGCATTGCTCAGCTCTTGTCCAGTCAAATTTTGTATCTCTCCAAGGACAAATATTGCAAAGCCCTTCTGTGTTACCTAGTTGAGTCTTTGACCACTCATGATGGTTTTTTCTTATCACTAGATGGTACTCAACTTTTTGAAATTTTTAACTGCTGAGTCTCGTCCTTTCATTGTATTAGCCTCTGAGAAATTTGACTCCACCTTCTCTGCACCCACTCAATTAGTTTAGCTAAACACAGCACAGTTATATTTTCCCCACAGTCCTCTCTAAGTGGGTCAAACCCAGCCCCACCACCCTCTTGCTCCTTCAGCATCTTATGATAGGCAGCCCCAAAGTAGACAAAGTAATTCAGGTGCAACCTCATAAATGCTGGATAGGTAAGAGAATAATCACCTTCCTGGACTGGCTGTGTTCTCTCTAGTGCAGCCCATGCACTGTCAGCCTTAAGTTCTGCAACACTCACCCCTGTCTTATGTTTGACTTCTTGCCCACAGCTCCTTCTTTGCAAAATTTCTTAATCTAATGTATCCCATCTGATCTGGGGTATCCCAGTCATACCTGGTCACAATTTATTATGCAGGCAATTCTGTTTCAGTCAAGTTTTCTAGGGAAGAGAGTAATCCAAGATTTGGCATTTAGGGCCAAAGTCTATGTTTTTATAAACCTGACTGCTTTATTCAGCATGTGAAGCATAAACTTCAAACTATTCATCACACCAGTGTTAAGAAACATGAATGCTAAGAGAGAAGCAAAAAGCCCTCAAAACACCTCCTCACTAAGAAACTTCCTCTTTCTTCCCACTTCCACTAAAAAAAATTGCTTTACAAAACTAGACTCTGAACACACTTTCCCTAGTGCAGAGAGAATATAAATATAAACTGCTCAGAACAGATGTTCAAAGGCTGACAGCCATGTTTTTCACTGCACTGGAAAACATATGAATACTTTAGTGCTGACCCCAGAGTAACAAAGAAAATGAGTATTCTTGCTACTTACCTTTTTTTTTTCTGTTTGGCAAATTACATTATTACAGAGCTATAAAAGTATGATGATCGTTATGACAAATGATCTAAATATGACTAATGTTATCAGCCAGATTATGAAAAAAGCTTATTCTCAGAGTGTTACAGTTAAGGGCAAAAAGCACAACAGGATCTGTCATTCTGAGTAAAACAATCCATAAAACCTCATTCAGTAATTTCCATGTTCAGTGCCAGCTATATGCAACTCAAATTAGCATGTGTGTTTGGACATGTGCCACCTTACTTGACAACATGAAGGAAGAAAAAATCTACATGTCCACTGGCAAACTGCCCTGATAGTTAAGCACATTCTTGATTTAAAAATATGCACATTATTTTCAGCCTAAATTACTTTACTTTTAATTTTCATCTGTTTAGAGTACGTTTTGCTGTCTGTGACTGCAGGGTCAAACAGACTCCTACTAACTGATACCCTATCCTCGTGGAGGCACTTTGTATTTGTAATTAATTGCCTCTTAAATACCTCTTGTTCAAGCTAAATAAACTGAGAGATTTTTACCATAAAATATTTTTGTAAGTCTTTTATTGAGAACATGAATTGCCCTTTAAAAATATTTTTTCTTTACAGGAATGAATTGAAAGCAGAATATAACAGCAATATATCACAGTCATCAATATTTTGCTTAGCTCCTGTTATTTACCACCTCAGAACCCTTAGTTAAAACTTTCTCAGTATGCATCCAAGGATGATACTAAAAAAATCAACAAAATTAACAAAAAGTAATGATAACAACTCCTCCTCCAAAAACCCCAAACAAAAATACCAAACAACCAAAAAATCTCAGTTCCTGCTGTCCTGCTAGAGTTGTCATGTTCTCCAGACCCATAGAAAAACTCGTATATGCACCACCCCTTTTGGGGGTTACAGCATAACTTCACTCACATGCTCCAGCTGAATTTCACCGTGCTGTAGAAATCACCAATACTTCTAATTTTGGGGGAGATTAAGAAATTGAGATATTCTCCATATCATTGTTACATTGTCCCCAGCATCTGGACTTGAGACCTTCTGACAGTGACCAAAAGTGTCAACATAATTTTTCTCATTGTTAAAGCTGTGACAGTCACAGAATCACAGAATGGCTTGGGCTGGAAGGGACCTTAAAGATGATTTAGTGTCACCTCTTTGCTGTGGGCAGGGACACATTACACTAAATCAGGTTGCTCAGAGCCCTGTCCAACCTGACCTTGAACACCTCCAGGGATGGGGCATCCACAGCTTCTCTGGCAATCTGTGCCAGTGCCTCACCACCCTCACTGTAAAAAATTTCTTCCCAGTATCTAATCCAAACCAACTCTTTTTCAGTTTGAAGCCATTCCCCCTTGTCCTGGCATTCATGCCCTTGTAAACAGTGTCTCTCCCCCTGCTGCAGCCTTCTTTCAGGTGCTACCTCTGGGTGCTATCCCCTGCAGGCCTAGGGATGCCACAGACCATGCCACGTCCAAGCTACTGACGACATCATGGAGTTAAACAGTAACGCTGTAGGCATAAAAACAACCACGGAGCCACATTCAGATAGATCTAGTATTTCTTGACATTAGTGGGAACATTTCCATTGGCTTCAGTGAGTACAGAATTGCCAAAAACCAATAGATTTTTTGTGGTTGTTTTTGCATTTCAACAAGCTGGATTTAAATTCATTAACATTCCAAATGAGATCGATAATGAATAGTTCAGTAATAATTACCAGGACTCCACAGAAAACTCTATAAATTATGTCATGAGCTATACACTGCATGTGCCAATTTTCCATAAACAAGGGATTATTGCACTCTCTGTTTTCTAACAATAAGCACGTTTGGTAATTGTAACTGGAACTATACATTATTCATCTGAATTTAAAACTGTGCTCATTTATCCCTTTGTCAAAATTGTCCTTCCAGTCCAATAACAGGTCTGTAAGAAACAGATTCAACTGAGGTTTCCTCCAAGGTAAGGTGTTCTCCTGAACACCTGAATTTGGGCTGAAAATTCATGTTCTAATAAATTTGCCAGGGCTAAATGTGATCTACCAATACCCAAATCAAGTTACTGCAAGATAACTGGGCTGTAGTCTAGAAGAATTTCTTGCATATCTCATAGTGCTGTAGTGTTTATCCTAAGGTTCAAGCTCTTAAAGTGACTATCTAAAAATCTCCTTTAAATAAATACAAATAAATAATTTATTGTACTTCCTGGTCATGGACAGTGCTTCAAATCTGAGGGTAGAGCATGGTAAAGACTTTTATTTTAAAAATTGCCTTTCATCCCATTTCATTAATGCATAATCCCTGGTTACAATATTTGTCTGTATTGCAAATTAAAATCAATGCTTAAGTCAGAAATCAGAACTGAAAAGAAAGAGATTTTTAGAAAGATACTTTTAAATTGTGTAAAGAAATAGCCAGTTGTGAATTTATTGGTGTGTTTTACTTGGTGAACACAGAATTCTCAGCAGTTAGTAAAACAAGGAAATATTTTATTGTTAAGCAGAATTAAAAAATCATGTTTACAGAAGTTGTAACTGCATTTCCAAAATGATTACATGGAACTATAAATTTTACTGTAGTCAAAATTTAAATTGGTGGTTTCAGTCTAAATGTGGAAGATTATTCAACATATTCCCTCACAAATTAGCCTTAAAAATTCATATGCTGACCAATTGTTTTAGTACTCAGTGCCATGGAGCTGAAAACTGAAAGGACTTACTCAGTCAACTTAATCCAGACATGTTTTTCAAGTATCAATCTTAACTGTGTAATCCTAGTCATGATTTTATGATTCTGAGCCCAATGTTTACCTTCTGTTCCGCTACTCCAAATGGAAATCTGCTTTAGGTGAGCATTCACTCTGGCAGCGAGTAGAAAAAAAAAACTTCTTATAAGTTTCACTTTTTGTGAAAATTGTGTCCATGGCCACTCTCTGAACTTACTTGTTCTTATGCCAATATCACTGTTCACTGAAAATACATCTTTTACTTCTCTGGTATGCATTATTTTTAGATAAATCTCTTATGAAGTTAAATCACCCAAGCTCCTTTAATCTTTTTTTTTTTTTTAAACTATATTCTGAAGTTCCTTGGTCATCCCAGTATCTCTTATCTGAAGGATCTCTGAATATCGCTTTCCTGACTGTTACCATCAGAAGCATTTAATTTAAATTAAAGAATTAATTTCCCTGATATGGCCACATCTGTATTGGTAAATAAGCTGTATGTGAGGGACATTAGTTGATGTGGCATGGCTCACTGCTTTCAGGGCTCTCCTGAGAATCGTCCCCAGGCCACGTCATGCCCTGAGCTGTGCCCAGGCACTGCCTGCAAAATGATAATTGGCCTGAACCAAAATCAGGCGAGGGCTGAGCTAGCAGTTGAAAGTAGGGCCCATGACTGGCCCATGTCTAGGTCCTGTTTAATTTATTTGCATAATTGCAGTACATGATGAATACTACACTGGTAAAAATTCTTCTCTACTTTTCCTGGAATTACTTTTTCCAACATATCCTAGGTCTCACTTTGCATGCCTGACCCTCATAGATCATGTCCTCCCTGAATTCAGCTGCTGTACTTGCATTTTTCTCCATCTGACTACAGTAATCTTCCAGGATTTTACCAAGGCAAAATATTTGGGGTTGTCTAACTTTGACATTTACAATTTTTGTTCAGATCTCCAGGGGGTCTTCCAGATTTTCAAGACCAAAAATATTACATGTCTACACTGTAAGTTAGTAAATCAGACTTACAAATTGTAATAGACATGGAGCAGGGAAATTAACAACATGATATAGTAAAAAAGAGGTTTTTTGCATACAAAATATTACAGTATTTACTTGCCAAGAGTGCACATGAGTTACAAAAATAAACACAATATATATATAACATAAAAATTGAGGGTTTTTTCAGGTACTGCTATTCACTGATAGTCATATGACAATAAATCCCCCTATGTCCTCAGTCCATTTCATGTGAATCTGTTAAAACAATACCCAGAGAAATTTTGTGTGCATTATACAACATTAAAATCCCAGTCTACATGTGTTTATCTAGCTTTCATTTGGAGACTACATGTGAACACTCATATTCTTCATCCCCAAGAAGTATATAACCAAATCAACTTTTGTACTCCCTTCACTCAAATCTTTGATAAAAACCCCAAAGCATTCTGGTCAAATTCAAATGCAATACAAATAAAAGCAACACAGACTTTGACTTTTTATTTCTTAAATGTCTTATCTCTTAGCCACCAGAGGAAGCTTATTGAAGCTATGAATAGTTGAAATGAGTGATTGATAATGAAGAGGGGGAAAAGTTAATTAAAGATTTAAAATGAGAATTTTGATACCCTATGTGTTCAAACAAAGTGCCTTTCTTAGATCCTACAAAGCCTTACCCATATGCTAATTTCATGGAAATGAGGTTTATTATACTCTGTGGATTTTTCATTAAACAAGCAGAGACATAACCATATATACTCTTCTCTCCCTACCCCAAGCTCTCACACATTCTGTGAAAGGTGTGATAGGTACTTTCTTTTTATCAGTTTTTATTCCTTGTCAACTTGTCTTTGTTGAATCGACATAAAAGAGACCGTTCCACAACCCGTGTAAGATGGATCCCCAGCCCGCCTGAACTCAGCATTTCTTATGATCTACCCCAGCCCTGCTCATTTCCTCTGGTCTGTAAATTGCAAACTTTTACCATGCAAACTGCTTGATTGGAACAGTGTCTGGCTCAGACTATCAAACCATGCCAGACACTGGGCTAAGATCTTAATATTGCGTTCAAAACAACCCAATTCCCAAGGCTGCTATTTTGGACATATCTTCAGCCTGTATCCACACTTCATATTCAGAGTATTTTGTCAGATCTTTCTTTGGGCTCTTTTCCTGAAGAATTTGCCTCCTCTTTCCTCCTTCAGTGGTTTGCACCAGGCCCAGAGTGCATCTCCCAGGACAGGAATATGCAGACATTTCTATTTTTTCCCCCTCCTAACCACAGCCCTTTTAACAGTGTATATGATGTACTGTATTTATGCATGCAGTCCTTTTGCTAAAGGGGAAAAAGAGCCAGCTCAGATTTTAGTTGTCAGCAATAAACACTGTCTCAAGCCCATCCACAGACCTCAGAAAGTTAAATTAAACAACCTAGAAAATTCTTTCAGACTTAATGGTGATTACAATTGCTTGGGCAACACCTTCATACTATTTTCTGAAGCAGCCTTCCATTGATAATACCATGTATCTGAACACACTTTACAGCTGAAAGTAAAAACAAGCAGCTCAAATTCTCCAGTCTTCTCTGATGTATTTAATCTCTCCAATCCTTGCCCTTAAGATTAATAGACTTTTCTATACATGCTTGTTCATCCAACCCTTAGATCTATCTCACCAACATCACAGGGAAGGTTAAATTCTGAATATCCACAATCAATGTCACACAACAAAATTACATTGCTTAAAGCATATTTCATTAGATAAATAAAATCATGGTAAATTTTTTTAATTTTAAATAGAGAGAATTAATTTTTTTTTAATTTTAAACAGAGAGAAGTGTGAAAAAACAGTTCTGATGTTAAGTGGTTACATGGTTAAAGAAGGCTAGAGAACCACTTATACTACTTAATATTTGTACAACCATGTCACAGGCTAAGTTTCTTTCGAAATCTGAGGAAGTCATTCCACTTGTTCCAGCAACAGGTCTATAAAGATATATATTTCTTTCATATCTGTATATTTTTTTTTTCTTCATTTTCTCAGCAGGTATAGCAGGACACAAAGGACTCAATTACATGTTTCAGTTATATCTAGTAAGATAGATAGATAGATAGATAGATAGATAGATAGATAGATAGATAGATAGATAGATAGATAGAATATAATTACCCTGAATAACTTAATACCTATTATATATGATTTGAGTTGCCCTACATATCCTCCAGCTGCTGGATGAGAAGCATTTCCTGGTTTCATCTATGTTTCTGCCATAGATGCAGAGCCCATATATATTTTCTGTATCCCAAGGCTCCTGAAGAAACCTAGACATTTATATTTAAGCACCTTAACCTCAGGCTCAAAGTGGTGTAATATAGGGATATGACTCTTGGAGAACACTTCAGCTAAAAAGTCTCATTAAACAACAACATGACTATTTTTCATGCTACTTCTTTCAACCAAACCCAGGCTCTCTAAAAATCATATAGAATGCAAATTACAGGAATTCAATAATTCCTTGATATTAGAGATTTTCCTCCTCTTTCCAGTGCTCTTTGTCAGATATTTTATAATTAACAGGTTTGTTTTTTCTATTCAGGTACTGTGTTGAACTTCAGAGGAGTTTTTTGTTCTAGACACCTCCTAGATATCCTGTAGTGATGTCCTAGTAGATATCTTGGAGATTTTTCCACCCTAGACATTTAGTATGTTGCTATATGTGAACTGGTGAAGTATGTGGTTCTTTCCAGTGCTATTTTTATTAAAAAAAAAAAAAAAAAAAAAAAAGACTACGTGGGCTTTTCATAAGAAACAAAGATTTTAAAACAAACGTTGTTTTGTTTGCTGTGAAACCTAAAAGATTCTCCCTACATGCATCTTGAGGAATGGAAGGAGTAAGCTGAAGCACTGTAAGCAGAGATAAATGGCATATGATGAAATATTGTGCTGATATATTGAATATATTGAAATATTATAATGATATATTAGATAGTGAAATGTGGGACCTCTGGATCCAAACACATATATTTCTAGTGACAGTGCAAAGGGGCTCTATTCCACAGCAAGGGGCTGTGGCAAGGTCATCAACTTCTCTTTGCACAAAAGAGTGATACAATGCTGCCTTCAAGTGATTAAAAAAAAAAAAAAAAAAAGCTTCATTGTTTACTGCTGAAGTGCACTTATTTTGATCTCATTTATTAGAATCAAAAAATGTGACTATTTTTAGTAGCATTACAATGAAATCTTTACATATTCTACTGAGTTCAGGAATTTCCTTTGTAACTATATAAATTTAAATTACAGTGGGGTGCATAGAAAACTAATTAGAAAGCAACACTTGGCTTCCCAGAACAAATACTTATGCCAGCTCTTCAAATATAATGGGCAAAATTATTAACCTCAAGTACATGGCAACCCATCTACTAATAAGACATATGTTTATTTTTCCAAGTTCAGAACTCTAAAATGTAAAGGCTAATGAGTAGTGAAAGGACTCCTGAGAAGAAAAGATAGGCTCCTCAGAACAGGGCTAGGGAAACAGACTGAAAGGTTAAGTAGAGGAAGAAAGAAACAGATTCTATAGAGAAAGTCTGAGATGTTGGTGCCTTTCCAGAACAAGGGCATACAAGCTGTAGGGAAAAGCTTCATATGAATATATGCTATTATCTACTGGTTTCATGTTTTCTTTGATGCTTTACTTCTAAATAAATTGCACTTCTAGAATGCTTTCAGTCAGCTTTTTTGTGTGATCAACACTTTGAGGGAGCTGATTCTGCCCTTCCATTCTGCTAGAGTGAGATCCTACCTGGAATTCTGAGTGAAGCTCTGGAGTTCCCAGTAGAGGAAGGATCTTGACATGTTGGAGTGAGTCCAGAGGAGGGTCACCAAGTTAATTGGAGTGATGCAGCACCTCTCCTATAAGGAAAGGCTGAGAGAATTGGGATTGCTGAACCCAGAAAAGAGAAGACTTTGGGAAAAGAGAAGACCTAATTGCAGCCTTCCAGTACCTGGAGAGAGCCTACAAGAAAAATGCAGAGGGAGACTTTATAGGGGCACATAGTGGCAGGACAAGGGGGAGCAGCTTCAAACAGAAAGAGAGTAGATATAGAATAATATAGAATAATATAAGAATTTATTTTTTTTTTACTGTGAGGGTGATGAGGCAGTGGCACAGGCTGCCCAGGGAAGCTATGGATGTCCCATCCTCGAAGGTGTTCAGGGCCATGTTGGATGGGGCTCTGAGCAACGTGGTCTAGTGAAAGAGGGATTGGAATGAGATGTTCTTTAAGGTTCCTTCCAAGCCAGGCCATTGGCAAGCTGCAGGGGAAAAGGAACAGCAGGGTGCAATCTTTGAGATCCAGCCTCTGCCTGGGAGAGCTGGAAGCCAGGCTACAGTAAATGACCCAAAAAGGACTACATCCATTGAGACTCCAGAAGCCACAGTATTCTAGGATAATATTGCTTTCCCAAAATAAGGAAAAATCCCAAAACTCCCAATATTTTACATTCTGTCCTCATCTTTACTTTTCCTAGCATACCTCTTTCAGAAATAATTTTCAAGAGCAAATTCTATTTTTCCTGTTAATAAGGGAACTCTTTCTTCCTTGTACCATCCAGCTCTTCCTCTGCTTGTGGATCACCTTTAGCTGTGTTTTGACCCATTTTGTTCTGAGTGGAACCATGCTACTCTTCTAAGACAATGCATGAAGAGGATGTGACAGCTTTATGACTTGGGTGTTAGCTCAGTGAACTGGCACATTACAAAAAGGGCAATTACTGTAGTCTTTGTGATGTTATTTACAATACTTACTTTGCTAACATGAGCAGCATTGTAAAAATGTTAGTTGTTAACACTGCTAAAACATAATGCCAGAGCTTCCTGCAGCACAAGAGGCTGGTATGCTGATAAATGACACTGCATGAAATGGTGGCCATGAAAAGCAAATTCACAGTGAATCACCCTCAACACCAGATTGGAGTAAGAACATTGCAAAGCTGATTTGTGGGTTGATGTTGCCATTTAATGTGGTTTCCATCAAACTGTTCATAAAATTCATAGCTGCAGCTAACCTCCATTACTGTGTCCTTGCACATTCTTCTTGAAAATAACTTGTTTATGAAGCTTCAGCAATGCAGAAGGACATTGTATGACCTGAAGGAAATGGAGGAGTTTCATGTAAACATCGCCACAAAGCAGTGGCCAGAAGACACATTCATTTTATGGGCTTCAAATTCTTTCTTGCATGTTATGATTCCGTCCAATAGTCTTTGCAATTATCTCTGCCACGTGTGTTAAGGCCAGTCTAGAGGCATATGCAGGTCCACAGCCCATAGATACTTATGCAGACATCTAATTTTTGACTCTGAACTCCACCCACTGTCACTTCAGCAAGTCTCCGTTATCCTCACAAACCAATGGTTTGATCCTGAAGAAACATGAGCACTATTCAAGAACCATGGAGGCATCCAGAATGTTATTGCCTTGAGCTCCCTGGGGAATCCCTGATATAGGTGCCAAATAGATCAAGCACCTAACCAATTCTCCATTAACATCAAAACAATTTTGATGAAAACAATCTATTTTTATTTGTAAATTGATTTCATGTAATGTGTTGATAAATCCCAGCAACTTCATGATCAGTTTTGTGATTAAATGTTCCATGACATAGATTCATGATGGGAAAATATCAATGTCATAAGTATAGAAAGTATGACAGTAAGATAGAAAATCAACCTGTCTGTTGAAATTCTGAGAGGTAATTTTTGTTTTGCCTGCTTACAGTAATCTCTTTTTTCTTTGCTGCAGTGTTTTTGTTGTTTTGTGGAGGGTTGTTTTGGTTTTGGTTTTGTTTTTTTTACTGTGGAGAAGACATAATTTACACAGAAAATGTTGTGATTTTGAAGCTGTGAAAAAAAAGAAGATTCAAATTTATTTTTAAAATATCACTGTAGCAAAGTTAAGGCATATATCCTTTGATGCCAGAATCAGGGAATATTTGTAAAAGAAGCATATATCGTTGAGGTATACACTCAGCAGCTTTTGGTTCATGTTTCATGTACAGATTTGCACCATAGATTTAGTATTTGGAGGAGAGTTATTAACAGCCCAAGAGCAACTTAACCCTTCCTCTGATTTTCCATGGAAAAGAACTCCAAGTCCTTTTCAGATTAGATCATATGACTTGTCTAAAGGAAAATCAAACTGGAAAGTGCAGTTGCCTTAAAGCTGAATAGGGTTTTAATAAAGTAAGCCCTGGAATGACTGTGTCCACTACAATACTTTCAGTGATAGATCACACATTCAGTAGCTCCCTAGTATGTGAACTCGAAAAAATCTCAATATTTTTTCCACACTGAGTAAAAGCAAAAATTAAATATTACTTGTAATGTTAGTACTCCATGAGAATTGATTATAACGCTGAAATGATAATATATGTTCATAAATATTCTAGGCTTAGTCAGGCAGGAAAGTATTTGGAATGTTTCAATGAGATCCAAGCTTGCACTTCCCTGGATAAACTGCTCAGCCTATTAGCTTGAAAAGGCAAAATACAAAGGGCAAGATTTTCACAACTGATTAGGGAACAGAGAGAGTCGCTTTGCATTTCTTAAAAGGGGCCTGATTTTCATAAAATACAGAGAAGTCTTGAACCATCTAAAGCTGAGCACCCCAAGCTAAACCAGGTA
Organism: Pseudopodoces humilis; assembly: GCF_049639895.1. Taxonomy (NCBI): domain Eukaryota; kingdom Metazoa; phylum Chordata; class Aves; order Passeriformes; family Paridae; genus Pseudopodoces; species Pseudopodoces humilis. The sequence goes on from NC_142202.1 coordinate 97,725,559, forward strand.
AATTTACAAGTAATTTTTGCTTGTCTCCAGCAAGTGGTATATTTAAATTCAGTTTCATGAAAAGAAAATATCAAAGAGACAAATCCAATTTGATTATGAGAATCAAGTCCTACTAACTTTAATTATTGATAAAATAGATCAAACCCAGGAAGGATGCAAATGCTGCTGACATCCCTCAGTTTTATTCCTTGTTTAGGCTACCAGGGAAGCAGTCTTGCAGCATCATGTTGCATTCTGGAACCGAAAACAAACAACAGCCTCCACTCTGCACAGTCCTCACCCGCAGTCAGAACGACAACAGCTAATTGGATTAAGAAATGGATTATGACACCCAGCATAGTTTGAATTGGTTAATTGGATTAAAATAGATTGAACTGGCCATTTGGATTAAGGCATAATCAAACTTCTCCACAGACAAAAGATCTGAGCAGCATGTTAAGGGGAAAAAAAAGAGAGACAAAAAAAAAAAAGATAAGCGACAAGAAATGCTTGTTAAAGGGGGGGATGCTACTCTTCTCTTCCTAGCTATTTTTAATGAAGGGCACATTATCTTCTTGCCTAGCAGCTGAAATAACATTGTGTAATGGAAATGAGCTCAGCAAAAGGGCTGTAGTAATTATAAAAGATAAAAATCCCTAGAAGTCTGTTTAAATGTTAATAAATATAAAAGGATAAAAGAAGAAATTAAACATTTCAATACAATGCTACCCCCTATGCAAAACTTCCCAGTCTGCATTTGCTCCCCACCACATTATTGATTTTTAAATTACATTGTCTTTTTATTTCTTTTCTCTGAATCTGTCACTGCAAGAACTGACACAAAATCTAATCAAACCATAAGGAAACTATCAATTTTATCTAGTTATTCAGCTGTTGGTGAATAACATCACAGCCTCTGGTCCTGCTCATAGTAATGAAATCAAGTCCTGACCTGTGCTTTCTTATTTTAAAGGTTTTGTTTTGGAAGAACTACACAGCTGAAGGGAACACCTCTTTGGGAATTTTGTGGCACAGCATAAGAGTACAGACTGTCACAAGCCATTGACCAAAATGTTTCTGTATCTCTCACTGACAGATCTACATAGACATCTACATGTTTTTTAATACTTTCTCATTTATGTGCAGGCCTCGCAATTTTGTTTTTTTCCAAAAGTTTGTAGTGCAAAAGACACCATTCTATCAGAGCCATCCCACTGCACACAAGAAAATTACCTGGTGCAAAGACCCTGAAGGCATTACCACTAAAAATGGGTTTCAAATCAAAAGCTGTAATTCATTCCCATTCAGGGGCTGCAGAAAGCCCATGGTGTTGGCAACATCTGCTTAACTTCTGAGCCCTTCAGGAAAGCCATGGACTTGCAGAGGCTCCAGCAGGGCTGAGGATCTGCTTTATCATCCAACTCTCTATTTGAAATGTGGTGCTAGCCTATGCTGGTAGGAGGAGGGGACAGGGACCAACATGAGGGTAAAGAACGTGAGGGAGATGATCAGGCAGACCACAGCAGTCACTGGGCTCCTCCTTAGTTTTCCCCTACAGTCCCTGTGGCCCCTGCAAGCAGCAGGGAAATGAGTCTTTGCACTTCCAGCTCATGCTGTCCTCTCTGCCAAGCAAGAGAGGACAGTTGTTTCTTCTCAGGTCTTCTTGCCCAGAGCTCAATCACTCTGACATTGCTCAAGTGCACTGAGTGCACCCTTCAGTAAACAACAGTAGTGAAAGGGTTGTGAAAACAGATGATGCTTGAGGTCAGAGATGGAGTTAAGTGTCATAGAAGTTCAGGACTGTGCGAGAAATTTTCCCAGATGCAGTTTGCCAAAAAAAGAATCTATATTCAGCAGCAATGTGATATGTGCTAACTTAGTGTGAAAATACTACCTTCAATCTCAACCTTTGCAGCAGCCTCATCAAAACCCAAGTAACACTGCTGAATAATACATGAGTTAAATTAGCAGATGACTGGAGACAAGAAATAACCATAAACTGTAGTCATAATTCAGTGTGCATTAAACTTTCCAATCGCTATCTCTAAATCACCTTGGTTCTACCCACATTTTCTTTTTCATCTTCTTTCTCTAGAAATGAACAGGAAATAATAAAATTCTGGTAATTTATTAACATAAGAAAAAAATCTGAGGATTGGATGATATACATTCATTGAAAGCCTCATTTCCTTCCATCATTCAGAAAATAAATTTCCTGGGTTTGGTTTCCTTTGGTTTGGTTTCAATCAGAGAGCATGCTAGGGATATTTGCAAAATTATAGCAGGACTTTAATATCAAACAGAAGACACCTGTACTGCCCAGTAAAAAATTATAAAACAAAATATTTTCCAAGTATTACAGAAGTATAAGCACAATGCTGCCTCATGATCTGGAGTAGGTCAGATCATGCCTTGAATGCTACTTTTCCTTATAACCATCTTTGTCATATTTGTTGAACAGCTAGAACTTCTTATCTGTATCAACATGATCATTACATGGAGGAGCAAAGACCCTTTATAGACAACGGTGGAAGGCTTGTGCCTTCATCAAAAAAACAGAATCAACGTACCTGGGGGCTTTGGGTTCAACCATTACAATTATCTGCTGCCTACCATGATGGTAATCAAGGTGATCTAGAGCATACTGCACTTTAGGACAGAGATCCCAATGAGTCATCTCTATTAATAAATTTCTTAATGAGCTCCAGAGCTTGAAAGTTTTGCTGGGAGGTTTGTGGCCAGGGACAACCTAAACCTCAGGAGCTCTGATGCAGCTGCACTCAGCTGTGCTGATCTAGTTGGGCACATCACAGCTGTGCCAACATTACCAAACTAAATGAGATAAGGTTCATCTATCAGCAGAGTGTTTGCCAAGCCAGCACCCTAAAAGTAATTCATAAAGCAATATCATCTTTGAACCACCCTCTCTTGCCTCCTCTCTTCATCACTGAACCTGTCAATCTGCAGCTTCAAGGTGTCAGAAATATGTGCTGAAGTAACCAATTAAGTTTTATTGCTTTATTGATGCCACAGATATGAAATGACTATGTAGAGCATCTGTCATAAAATGCTTGCTTAAGAATCTGTTGCTGGAGACATCAGTAGTGCAGTAGAAAGATGAAAGGAAGATTTAAAACGCATGATGTGGATATGTGTTGGAAGCTAATTACATGCAGTGGGAACAGATACAAGGATGGCTTGCCATCAGCTGTGGATTGCATCGAAGATGTGGTTATCAGTGCTAAAATGTTTTCATAAAACAATCTTATGTGCTGTCGAGCTAGTCATTTTTCTATCATGAATTGTTCCTTCTAGTGATTTTTTTTTAAGAAGACGAAAACTCAGTATTGGTTTTCTCTTATACTGTATAGAGTGGAGTTCTTTCATGGGGAGCTCACAAGTATATACAAAACATTTAATGCTGGTCCTGAACAGGGAAGTCTATTGTCAGGAGCTGTCTCATAGCAATGGCATTAATTTATAGAAATATAAAGAATAAATTCAGCATGAAGAATCTATGACCATATGAATCAATCGTGCATCAGTTCAAATGAAAGCTGTTGAAAAGAACTGGACTGCCAGTATATTCCTGTGGCTGCCTCTGACACAGAAAGTTTACAAAAGAAAAAAAGAAATGCTAGCAATAAAAATGGAAAGGTGTCTTTCTTCTACCATATCCTTTTATCCTCGATATATGCCCTTCTTCTAAATTTTTCATATGAAAGCTTAAGAGAGTATTGAAATGCTTTTAAAAAGAAAGGAAAAGGAGAAGCAGTGCCTATTGCCTATCAGATATAGTCACAGAGGCAGTTGACTCAGATATACAGATTAGGGAATCTTTTATGCTTTGGCAGCATTGGCCCCTGCTTTGTTCTGTGTAGCCCAAAGCAAAATTATCCTCTTAATTTGTTATTCTATAAATATTTTGAGCACTGAAACCTTTAAAAAGCCCCAGAACAAAATAAAAAAAAAAATAAAATATACAAACAGCATCACTATTGTCAGTTTTAAAATGGCAAACTCAAATTCCTAGCAGGTTCCTTTGAAAAGGGAAATTGTGTATGAGGATCATGTGCATAGGGACATGTTATCAATTCTGAACGATTTTCAAGATGTAGACTTGCCTGCTGCTAACACATTATATATACAGTGCTGCAAATCGCATGTACCCTTAAGAAAGGTCAAAAGAAAGAGATTTTAAATACCATGGGATTCTTTCTCTTTTTATACAAAAGGCCGTGCTTTATTGAAGAGGTTAGGAAATCTGCTATTGTAAAACCCACAGTGGAGATCAATTTTGTGGCACTGAAATAGGAGGCTATGTTATTTACTACATATGTAAATATTAAAGAATTGAAAACCTGTTCTAGCTTAACATTAAAACACATTTTTCAGAGATCTGGTCATGTATCTAATAAATTCACCATTTTATTCGGGAAAACAAGGAGATAGAAGCAAGTATTAAACCCCCATACAAAACCTGCCCAAAGAAATATTCACTGATTGTTTTCATTTCTTATTCCTTTTCCACCCTAATTTCCTTTCTGCCTTCTCTTCCTTTTTTCGGTCATATAAAGAGCTATTTTTTTCAGGGTCAGGAAGGATGTTTTGTGGTAAGAGGACGAAAGCATCCTTTTTGTAAGAATTTTTTTTTGCTCCTGTTTATTTAATTCATGTATCAAGACAGAAATAGTTTTAAAATAACCTCTAAATATTGAAATTCAAAAGAATGAGAAAATTTCAGTCTTTTTGACCTGACTTGATATCTATCATTGCAGCACCACCCAAGCATTCAACATTTCATTCAGTCAAGCTAATAGCTAAAGGATTGATGAAGAACTATTTGTTTTGCTACTTGACCATGTCCTAAAATCATTGTAAGATTAAAAATTTCTTTGTGTTTACTTATTGGACTTGACACAAATCCCATCTCTTATTGATGCAATGAACTTTGTGACCATTACACATCTTCAAAAGTGAGAAGGAGGAAACCAAAGCACTGCTTCTTTACAGAATGTGTTTCCTGCCTTGACATTTCAAGAGTCAAATGCAGATGATATACGTCTGCAGGTGGTTTAATCCCACCCTGCCAAATAAGATCAGGTAAATCAAGATGTACTAGGACCAGTCTTGTAGCAGTGAGAGGAAAAAACAACTGTAATGGGAAAGTACACAGAAATGCTGCAATGTCTCTATCACCATCCTACATGCCTCTCTGTCCAAGACCACATCAGTCACCATTACCAGACACTTCTGTGTGCATTCTCTCTGTAGTTTTTCTAACTTGGAGAGTAAAACCTAGTTTTATATGAACCTCTGCTTGAAAAATTGCCCCTGTTGAAATACCCAATTGTCTCAAAAGTTATTAAACAATTTGCAATTATTTGATTATGCATTGTTGCTGCTATAGAACTATTTTTGTATTTCAGGTATTATTTAAATTAAAATGATCCATACAAATGGACAGCCTTCTTTCATTAGCACTTTACACTCTCGAAATCATAAAATTCAAGTCACAGCAGAGCAATAGTGTCCATTATAAGTGTTTCAGGTCCAAGATTTCTGGTCCTGAGATAGCTTCCATCCAGGACAAAAGATGGATCTATGTCATCATTATCAGAGTGTGTTAGTCAGATTGCACACATGCAGGCTGAATTCCTGGGCCAATTAAAGGAGACATTGGAAAGGTGAATTAATCCACCTTGTTCCAAAGTTCCTTATCTTAATAATGTGAAAAAATATTTTCTCTCTCAAAGAAGTAGAGGAAGTACAAATCTATTAATGGTTGTGTAAGTTTGGATATTACAGAGCTGAGGACCATAGCAAGTAACCTTTGTAACAGTATTTTCTTCCAACTTTTTAATGCTCCTTAGTCCCCACCCTCTGGGAATTCCTGCAAATATTCCTTAATTTCATCTTGCCTCTTTGTTTGTATAGCATACATTGGTTCACCTCCATGGAATCCAGCAGTGGCTAGGGTCGGGCTGTAAAGCTATGAAACTTGGAGCATAATCACAGGGTTTTAATGTGGATCAACCACCTCCTGAACCCTTCCTGTAATGGTAGTCTATCTTAAGATATGCATTAGTGAAGAAAATCAATTAAATTACCACCACTTAATGAACTATTGCTTGTTGGCCAGTCAGGGTACCTAAGTTACCACAATTGAAAAAAATAGGCCATAAAGGGCATAAAGCAGATGCATTTCATATCTGAGTGAAGCACATATTCAGATAGCAACAAAAAGTATTGATTAATTTTGTTTGTATTGAGTCGTCTCCTGTGGTCAAACTCACAAACTCACAAACTACAACTGATAACAAAATCCCATCTTTGGCATCTCCCTGCAACAGACAAGACCTAATCTTCTCCCATTTCTCTTCCCATCCCTGAACTGTATATCTTGCTTTGGACTACACCTTAGTAGGAATTCTTGGCAGAGTGTTTAAGACAAGGAACTGAATCACTGCATGAATACAGGTACAGTCAAGTGTTAATTCAGTTCAGGTTAAGCCACACAGTGTATTTCTCAGACCATTAAGGATGATCCAGTGTCTGTATTGGTGCAAGGATTAGGATTTAGTTTGAAAACTTCTGGTCTTTTAACTTTATAATTTCTAATACATTCAAAATTTCAAGCCCTAAGAAATTTGCAATCTTTCATTTGCTTGTAACTCACATTGTAATGTCAGCAGTGAATGTCTTGCATGGCTTTACACAGGAAATGGCCATAAATGATCTGGACCAAATTTCCCCTTTTCCCTCAAGAGGACTTCCAGGGTCAGAGTTGAGGTCATTAACAGGATGGTGTGGGGAAGCTCACACTGCAGCTATCTCTTATGTTTGCAGCTCATGGATAAACAATGGACCTCACTCTAAAATATTTCAGTCCATTAATCTTCAAAAATACAAATATTTATAATGCAGTAAGAATGTATTAGCCCTGTACACAGTATCTGCCTGATTTGCTTCTCTTTGTGCAGTTCATTAGCTGTTTTAATACAAGCTTCTGTTCTAAGGTGTGTTGTGCTCACTTTTTCATCCATCTGTCCACGCACAGACTATCTGAGAATGTAGAGGTCATCTTCCTGATTGTGGATTTTGTTATGGCATTCAGGAGAACTTAATCTTTCCAACTCTACTCTCTCCCTCTGAGGGTGACAGGGCCATGAGAAAGCAGGCACTTTCTCCAATTGTTTTGAAACTGGGAGCAACTTCACAAAGCATTAAAAAAAAGCAATCCCATTAAAGCGTTTTTTATATTCTGTTCCCAAAATGTGCCAAACACTCTTCAAAAAAAGGTGCTGGTTCAGAAGAATAGAATTTTCAGAATAGGCTTTCTTCTTTGGTTATTTTAATTTGAACAATAAATGTTTCATTCTGCTCCATCAAGGCAAATGGGTCTCAGTACAGCAATGTACTTCCCCTCCGTAACGAGATCTGTGTTTTGTGTCCTGCACTTACCTTTCAAAAACAGGTTCAGCACTTGGACCTGCAAAGGATAATATTTCACAATACAGTGCAGTAATAACAAGACAGTTTCTCCTGTAGAGCTACTAAGACTGACATAATATCATATCTAATGGGCCTCTGTCAACAATGAACGGTCCATGAAAGAGCACATTCAGTGCCGTCACTTTCTAGGCAATTAGTTTCACCATTTAAATTATTACACTTCCAGTAATATTATGGCAGTGACATATGCACATCAAGAAAAAAACTGTATTCTGGCCATTCTTCACCCATGCTAATTGCTTGCAGACCTGTGGAAAAGGCAATAGAATGAAAAACAAAAGAGAGGTGGAAGAAGCCAAAACAACCCTGACAAATTTTGAGTCCCAGATGGAAATGACTTGTCAACATCGGTTATACAGTATATGTTGTCAGTTTATAGCTACATAGATGTTTTTGCATTGTTTTTACAAATATTTTCTTAGTTAGATTCCTCATTTCAAAACATGAGCTAACGGATCAAAATCACTTAGTACATCTTTTTTCTTTCATATTTCAAACATAGAAAAATAGTTCTGCTTACTTGCTCAATTTACTAACAGTGTCTCTTCTATGCACAGCTCAGCTTTGCATTCTGCTGTGCCCAGGCACCAGTGCAGATCAGCAGGACCATACAGCTCATGCTTTAGTGCAGGATTTTTTCAACAAACAGCTACATTTTTTCTCCAGACAGTTATATGAACTGGGCAGAGCGGGAGTGCACTCTGGCACCATCTAGCAAAAACACAATGCAAATCAGCCTTCTTCTCCAAGTACAGACTAAAATGGAAACATGAAATAACTAAACTGGAAAAGAATTCAAAATATTGGCACCATGTCTCTTTTTTTGATACAGGTGGAAAAGTGATATAAGGATCATTTGTAAATATATACCCCTTTGTCAAACAGGGATTTGTGCTATCATAGCAGAAGCTAATTTCTTATATTTCAAGGCAAATGCAATAGAATATGTAATCTATAGTGATGATTGATGCCTCTGCAGAAGTGGATTAAAAAGCAAAGTAATTTCTTAAGTGTAGGCTTCTGCTTTAACCTTTCTTGAAATCACCAACTGAGGCAAAAACCTAGTGCATCCTGAGAGCTAGGATGTTTTGAACAGTGATTTACTTACTGGCCATAAAAAAACCACCTCATCCTGGTTTTCAGTATCTCCATATGTACAATGGAAAAAAAAATTATAGGATTGTAGTGAAAAAAAATTATTGTACACTTGCTTTTCTGAGTAAGTTGTTCTGAAAACATGAACAAAGCTGAAGCAACTATTTTCTTTCCTATTAATACTATAATAAGGCAGCTTTCAGACAGAAGCTTAAACTTTTTAAGAGAAATGAAGAACCAAAGCCTGGAGATAAGAAAACAAGCTATTGTATTAATGAGAGCAGCTCTGCTGTTTTTGCTTTACCTTGGGTAAGAAGGTGAGCTCCTCAGATGGTATAAATTACACTACTTCCAGCTTCCTTCAAATGATGCCCTTTCACACTGACTGAAAGCCTGGCCTCTGTTCTCTAGCAGTTCTGACCTTGGAAATCCCTTTGCCTGAAGAAGTTTTATGGAAAGCTTGCCTTCAAAACACTTATTTTTGAAAAACAGAGGCACTCAAAGAAGTTTTTTTCATTAAATGTCAAATAATTGCTAACTTTTCTAAGAAGCATTTATAAACACAGAATCACAAAATCACAGAATCACAGAATAAACTGAGCTGGAAGGGATCCACAAGGATCAAGTCCATCACAGCACAGCATCATTCCCAAGATACACCATGTGCCCAAGAGCATTTCCCAAATGCTTCTTGAGCTCTGTCAGGCTGGTGCTGGGACCACTTCCCTGGGGAGGGAGCCTGTTCCAGTGCCCCACCACCCTCTGGGTGAGGAACCTTTTTCTAATATCCAACCTAAACCTCCCTGACACAGCTTCAGGCCATAACACAATTAGCCTGACTTTATAAATCCTGTTGCCTGGGTTCATGTTTTAACTTTCTTCTCATCAAATGACTTGTTCTATAACTACTTTCTTTTCTATCATCTCACCAGTGCAATCTTGCTTCCAATTTCTGATAGGTGTTTGGGATGGTTTATAAGATTTCCTTAGTAATCTGGTAATTTTTGCAGTCATTTTTAAGTGTCTGTAAACTTGGGGTGATCAAGGAAAAGTTATAAGCAAGTGGTTTGAATCTAAAAATGTTAAAACTGTTCTTTCAGACATAGTTCAGTAAATAAATTGCCCGTTTTTTGTAAGCACAATGTTTATTTTTCAAGTGGACTTTTTCTTGCTTTTCTCCATTTACCTGAAAGAAGGAATTTCTTTAAATCTCTGCTTAAGCTTCATACTGTCCTCTCTTTTCCCAAAAATTCTTGTTTCTTTCCATCATATCTTCTGTAAAAAAGCTAACTTTTGGAATATCTACTCTGAAACCTGAATGCAATTAAATTCTCTACAATACTGTACTAATTAATTCATATACCATTATATAATATCTGTGAAACACTGACAGAAGATATCACATTTCTGATTTTCCCACCTCTCCAAAGACACACAGGCAGTTTCCAGGTCTGATGGATTTTCTCTTCCTGGCTTCTATAAGTCCCTGTAGTGTTCAGGCTAAATGTTTCCATCTGCAGGGTGTAACCTCAAAATATAGAGCTCTCAGCTGTTTTCTGGGCCAACACATAACTTGATAGAGACACATACAACAGGCCAGGTTGTCAGTGAAGGATACACATCCATGCTTTGCCTCCCATGGCAAGCACAGGCACAGCAGTCCCTGACACGGTAGCCTCAGCAGGGCTCCTTTCAGCACCAGGTTCTTCCCAGGGGTGGAATGTCCCCACAGCCACTCCCTCCCCAGGGACCCCCACCCCAAGCACACCTAATGGAATTCTCATTCCAAGTCACACTGCAGCCGCAGTGGAGGGAGCCATGTGGACACCACAGAACACGACCACACTAATAAACCACAGCAGGAGGGGACCCGTATAACCCACAGGGCAGGTCTGTGCTCCTGCTACTGCACTGATGGGAGGACTTGACCTAGAGCCTCATGGAGATCCAGCGTCAGTCAATTATAGGCACACTGTTTTACTCAAATGTGTTTTTAAGAGCAATGTTTGGAAACATTTTTACATTTGATTACATATGTTATTTAGCCACCTGCACTGGCTGTTCCATACATAAAGACAAATTTCTGTTGGCTTCTTGACATGAGTTTAAAATATGTTTGTGAACACAGCAATGTGGGAAACTATTTGAAACTGGGCCTTCTTCCATTCTGCTGGAGCAATCCCTATGGCTTCAGGGAAAACCAAATGGAAGACATTTTATTTAGGATCTGGCAACTGTCCACACTCCGATTTTTCACAAAGTTGTGATGCGTTTATGCTGAAAAAGTTGACATATATGAAACCTTTGTGCAGCAAAATGTCATACTAACAATAAAGCAAATGGACTATGGTTTAGGCCTAGTCTTTTTGTACCGTGCCAAATTCCCCCATAGGATGAACTGCAGAGAAATTATCTCTGGAAAAACAGACTGATTATTGCTGGTTTCATTAACAAGCTGTCAATGTCTCCCTCTAAAAGACCCACATATGCAAATACTGGTCTTCTTATATTTAGATTTTTCTCTATCACCTTAAAACTATCCTATCTCACCACAGCTGTGTCCTTTCCAAGCTGTCAGATTCGCATATTAACTGATATTTCATCAATTTGGCTTGAGCTGCATTTCTAACTGAGTCCCAAGGGGGAAAGCTAATGCATTAAACAGAACATTAGCCTCATGGATGTCGTATTTCCTTCAGAAGCAAAGAAGCCTTCCTCAGCTGAGCTGTACAAACCAGAAGCACCAAGATGGCGTGGAGAAACTCATATTGTTCCTCGTGAATTTTTCATGAGGGTTCCTGCCCATGCCTCTCTAACATCCAGCTGTACATCACTGACATTTACTTATCCTCATAGTAAAGATGGGAGAGGTAAAAATGACATGGGCCTCCAGATTTTTGGGTACATTTGATACAGAATTGAGAATATCAGGGAGTATTTGGAGCTGGGGATGTGAATCAGGTTGGATGGATGTCAGTTTGCTAGTCCATAGCCCCATGTCTACAAAATCATGCAGTGCCAGAGGTAGTTAGTTTGTAGCTGTACAGATGGTCATGGATGATAAGATTTGCCTCAGGCAGGAGAGCTGTTCTTGCTTATTCCACTGAAATGCAGCCTTAGATATTTGTAGCTAAATTGCTTTGATTTTTTTTTTTATTGTAAACTCCTCAAGTTAAAAGGGTAAAGCTCAATTTTTGAACAAGATATCAGAAGGCAAAGTTTAAAATGCAAACATCCCTTAACCTAGCTTAAATACAAATTTCAGAAATAATTTCATTTGAAATACATTTAACTTGCAAGCTTACCAATCACATAATTTCCCATACAGTTCAAATCAAGACTCGGCAGAACTTTCTCATTAATGCATCAAATAATGCAGATGTCCTTTTCTTGCCCCCTTTGAAGTGACATATGCTTCAATTTATTTTTAATCTTCTTAGTGATGTTGTAAGAAAAGCTGCCCTGTGTGACATATGAAGTTACTATTTTCTTCATTGCTATGAATCTGGAGAACTCAGGCAGTAGTGGCTAAATGCAGATTGAATCAGGCTGTTTAACCTAAACGCCAAGGAATGAAAGCCAGCATTTAATTGTGAGGACATACACAAAGGCAAATGCAATGAATTTGCCCCTTGCACTAAGACACAGAATACACTAAACACTTAAAACCCCACATCTGCACTTCTCTTTTACAAGGCACATTTCCACTGCCAGATGAAGTTTCTTGGCTGTAGCTGTGTGGAACAACAGTGTCATCCAGTGGTTACTTGGCTAACCACACGCTGCTCTTCCCTCCAGGCCGTCCAAAGCCTGCATCCCAATCTTGCCGCATTGCTTGAGAGATAACAGCCTGAAAACAAGCTGGCATGACCAGCCCTCGGCATCACACCTTTAAGGAATATTTCTTGTAACAGCACTGCTGTCTGCGCCCTCTGTGCTGGGTAAGGATCGGGTTTCAGGAGGAGCCTGCCTCTTCGGGACAATGCAGAACAAGCAGCTGCTATGAGCAAGGCCATTTCCATGTATGTTTTTAGAATCTGACTCTGAGACTCCTTGAAGAAGACCAGAGGAGAGGGCCAGAGGAGGGACAGATAAGGAGAGATTTGGCTACCCTCCCTTGGCTTCTGGCATTCACAGTCCAGGAGCCTCCCAAACCAGAGGCAGCACCTCTGTGCCCTGAGCCTGACATGTATTTTTCCCAGTTTCTCAGTAAATGTTTGATCCTTCCACGTGCAAGGTTCTGTGTACTTTGCAGGGAAAAAATATCTCTTGCCTGCTTTAATCCCACCAACAGTCTTTCTCGTTCTTTCACTGGCAGAGGAAATGAATCATCTATTCTGAGACACTTTTTCCAGGCCACCACAAATCCAGACCTTCCTTCATCTCCCTTTCCAGCTGTCAGACTTGTATTTGATCACAACAGCCACTCCATATCTTTGAGCTTCTTTGACCTTCTCTGTGCTGCTACAAGTGCTAAAATTTCCTTTTTGAGACAGAGAGATATGTCTGAAGATAATATTCAAGAGTAAAGATGGCATTTTTGGCAAAGCTGAAACTTTCACTCTCAATAACAGAAAGTAAAAATCACTAATAGATTTTTCTTTCATTTAAATAAAATAAAGATCTTCACTGGTATTAAAATAAATTGATTTGGCTTTATTGTTTTCATGCATTTTCCTCTGACCTAAAGATTAAATATTAATATTATCCTCTATATAATATATCTAGAGTATTTAATATTTTATACTGAGATTTGCCGTGGTCTAAATTAAATCCTCTAATATTACTGTACTGAAACTTTCTGACATTCTCAAAATAAAATGCAATAAGTGCTCTGATGTTTCCAAACTGAGGGAAATAATTAAAAATAAAAGATTCGGTCTGTCATAAAATTCAAAATTTCCATTTTGGGATGGCATGAGATGTTTTAAAAGAAAATATCATGAGAAAACAGTTCTATCTTCTCAAGTTTAGCTGCAAGAGTTTTCCAGATGGGAAATGATGCAGCTTCTCATGGGAATATAATGCTTTCCATATATTTTGTTAAAGAAGTGCACATGATCCTTAATATATCTTTGGAAAAGATTGTTAAACTTAAGATTTATGCTTTATTTGCAAGAAAAAGATAATGCCAGGGAAAAATAAAATCTAAAGCACATCTTAGAAGAGGTTATCTTTATGACTAAAGATTTTTTTTTTGTGAGATTCTATTATTTTTCGAACTTTAATTTTCCTTTCTCTTGAACTATATATTTAAAAAATATTGAACAGTCTCAGAGTCCAAGACCCCTCTGCCTCCTTGTGTCCATGCAGACTCATTATTTTACTGCAGGAGAGCACTGGAGATAAGGAATTTCATAAAAGTACATAAGTGATTTAGGCACAATTAGATATGTGCTCTTAAACCTGCTAGGTGCATTTAAAAGTCTCCCTGGACAAGTTATGACCATTTATATCCTCATTTATATGGCCTGCCAGGGCTAGTTCTTTAAATTAGCTTGAAGCAGGCCAGATAAACCCAGAAGGAAGTCAGTTGCCTTTTCTTTTGGCATATAGATAGCCATGGCTCTGCTTTCAAGGCTAACAACAAACAAGATGAGGGTAGAGATAAAGAGGACAAAGACTAAACCATCTTGTTCCTTAAGAGTTCACTGTGCAAGCAGCAAAATGTCAAGAGGAATTGGATGAAATAGTAAACCCAATAGGAACAATACATCTTTTGAAAAGAAAGGCTGCCAGATAGCCTGAAAATGTTCCTTGGCTAGATTACCTCTTCCCCAGCAAAGCTCATGAAATCATCACACTAAGCAATCACAGATAAAATTATGGGGTAATTATGAAGGTTTATGCAATAATACTTGAACTTGGCAAAAAAGCAAGATAAAAGCTCTCTGTTCATTCGTGATATTAGGCTTCAGTTTGTGCTGAAAATCTGTGATATTTTAAGGAGCCTGGGAGCATAACTCAGCTTAAAGAGTAGTTTCTGAACAGCCTACAATGAAAGAAAAGGAAAGCAAGCATGATAACATCTCTGCCAGTGTGAATGGAACAGGGTGCTGGGGGGTATAAAGAGGCCAGAGGAGGTATTACAATGATCCTCAAAAGGTAGCATTGCTGAGAAAGATTTGGGCAATGTGTTGAGAATCTGGAGGAAGAAGGCAGGTTTTATATGAAAGTGACTTTCAGAAATCATAAGCAGAATATGATCACTGACCTCTGCCTACAGCAAGAAGACAAAGCTGTATGGTCCTGGGGGGCAAAGTGGGGTCACATCTACAGATGCAGATGCAGCCCATATGTCTTTGCATTCTGATTTTAATGAAACTATGTAACACTGATGCTTTTTTTTTATTTAACATACTTTTTTTGTTCGGGGTTTTTTGTTGTTACTAGGCTTGGCGTTTTTTGTTTCTTTATGTTTTTGGCAGGGCTTGCATAGGTGTGTATAGCTGCAGCTGTCACATGGCAGATCACATGTCAGGTTTCATCTGAAATAAGTTTTTCAGCTTCCAAGGAGAAAGAAGTAGAAGAAGGACAGTAAAGTCTTTAGCTATCTGAATGGTACTGGACAGAAAATTCCTACTATGGGATGGGGAGATAAAAAGTAAGTTCATTCACAGCAAGCAAGAGTCTGAAACAGACAAAGACCAACCTCAGCTGCAAAAAATCTTGAAAAAAATATTGGCAATATATACATAATAGGGCACATAGAGGGTTAAACCCAGTGTCTGAGGCAATGTAATGAATTTAACCTCCTGTTCCCAACGCAAAGTTCCTGAAAGCACAGCTCTCTGCAGTTGACTGGAAGCCAGTCCTTCACAACCAACCCACAGCTTGCCCAGGCTGCAGGCTGGTGGGTGGAGGTCCCCTAATTCTCTTGGGCTTACAAAACCTGAGGAGACAGCTCCACTGATTCTGAGGGGTAACAGATGAATCCCCTCCCCACCTCTCCATGCTGCTCTGAACAGTTCAACAAGACTGTGCTTCAGAGAACAGCAGAGGCGGCTGAGTGATAGCACTTCATTCCCATCCTGCAGCAAGTGAAATACTCCAGACCCCCACAATTGCAGCTGTAATTCCATTGAGGTTTTCTGGTGACATTAGCCAACTCCTCAAGTCTTTCTCTTGATGGAATTAGAGACCTTCTATGATCTATGGGATAGACATCAATGCTGATGTCATTAGCATCAGCACTGGTTCTCCCTGGAAAGGCTGAAGCACTGAAAAGCATCTTCTGAAAGTAAGAGCCATTTGAAATATTGTTTTAATGGGAAGACAAAGAGCTCACGTAGCATAGCTGCATGTAGCTTTCAAGATAACAATAGGTAAAAGATATAACAATACAAAGAGAAATTTAATGTACTGTTTACATTGTATGTTTTAGCACGGTACCTCCTTGCTTTTCACCTTGCTTGCACCAATATCAACTAAAATAGCATAAGTGAGGGCAGTGGGATCACATTGCATAAACCCATCTGATGTGAAGTCATGATCAAGCTTTAAATATAAATATATTACTAATTCTAGGGCTGCAACCAGACAATGGTGCAAATCCTCATTACCTAAGGGGCAGTTTTGTGCCTGGAGCTCTGTTTGCACAGGGCTTCACCTTCTATAGAAGGCTGCCTAACTGGTTTCTGCACTTTGTCATCTAAGTGGCCTAAAAATATGCTGACAATAAAAGCTTTTTTTGACAGCTGTGTAGAGGCCTCTAGTGGGGAGATAAACAGAGAGTGGAGGTTATTCATCCTTGTCCCTCCCTCACCCACCCAAACTCTCCACCCAAGTTAGCAGGGCCAAAAATGTGTCCACCACAGAAGCTTTCTCTTATTTTTGAAAGTTAATCTCCTCCAGAACTGGATTACCACTGGCTAATCCCTTTAACCACAGGCACATAATGCTGGAAATGGATAACTTGCTTAGAAACCTGCTCAGAGCACACACGTTTAAGACACCTCCTCAGCCTTTGGCTGCTCGGCACCGCAGCTGTTAGAGCAGGCACTGCTCTTCAGCTGGCTCCTGCCTTGCTGAAGAAGAGCCTGTCACACTCTTCCTCTCTGCATCACCTGGGAGGGGGTTTTACTGAGCTGCTGTGCGCTACCCTCCACATTATGCTGGAGCTCTGCTGTTCCGCCTTCTTCTTCATCGGAATGTGCTTTATATTTTAGCCAGGGAGCTGTAGTAAAGATTTTAAATGAGTGGTTTCTACTCATTACACAAGCTTGCTGCCCTGTTAAACAGATAGATGTGGTGCTTCTCTTCCTGCTAGAGTGTTCTGCAGCAGTTTGTGTACCGAGTCCCACACTACACTGCTTTTTATTTACATTTCAAAACACCTGTCTAGAGACATGCATGCACCACAAAAATCAAAATTACAGTCTAGTTCTGGAAATATGCTAAATATTTCTGCCTGGTTGATACTGCACTCGGATGTGGGAGAGAGAAGATGGAAAATAAGCATTAGTATTTCATTCAGAAAGTATATGAAGAACCAAAGCTTTTTTTTTTGACCAGTGTTGTGAAGCTCAAAGGTGAGTTATGGTACAGGAGTGGTAACACATCTTGGTTGATGAGTCAGCACTGAGCCAGGAGGCAGTGACATTGTTTTTTACTCTGAGCATTGCTGGTATTTGTTCCACAATCAGATGGTATCTGGAGTATTGATTAAGTATAGATAGCAACACTGGTTATAGTCTAATCATGTAACTGGAAGGCAGCTTCTAAACATATAATTACTTATTCAGAAAATCATCCATGCTCTGTGCTGAATTATCATACAAAAAAGAGCATTATTAATATTCCGCACTGACACACTAAGGAAGATAATGATGGTACAGTATATTCCAAGTCTCACATTAAAGACTAATCCAATGCTACACTGTGACTGAGGGTGTAAAGTCAGAGCAGTCAAACACAGTCTTACCCACTTGATAACCTTCAGTGTTCATACTCTCTTGATGTAAGATGGAAGGGGAATTTTAGTCTTTCAGCATAAGCAAACCTCAAATTTACAGATACTTACAAAATGGCCATTGTATTTGCCTGCACACTTCCTGCAGTACCAGTTTCTAATCAGATTATGTATTTTTACTGTATATAATGTCTAGAAATTCATTCTGAGTTACCCATGGTTAGAAAGTTTCAAGCTGGTTCAAAGAGAAACTGTCATAAAATGTAATAAGGCCCTGTCTAAATAAAACACTGATAATGAAGAGAAAAGGCATTATTTCTTTTTGTCATTTTAATATTGACCAGCACTGGCATAACCAAATAAGAAGAGCTGTTACCTTCACAGATTCCTACTGCATCTGGAACAGAAGTGACAGTATGCTAGGATGCTGCATGTGCATCACTTCTATCTCCTAGGCATAACAGGGAAGAAATTTATCACTACAGTGCACCCAACATGTTCCCATATATCAGTCCCTTCATCATATGTTTGTGCCTCCAGTTCAACAGCAGGTACGAAATGTCATGCTTGTATTTACTGGTTCTGGGTTCTGCTGATGCAGCTGCTCAAAAAGCCTTTGTGCTACAAAACCCAATTGTTCACCAGAGAAGATATGAAAAAAATGCACAAAGACTGTGCCAAGGTAGATGTCTACACTGGATTGGCTGCTGTTGGCAGAAATCCAGGGTCTAGGTAAACTGTTTTGGAAGTGGTTCAGATGCTCAGGCAAAGTCTAGACTACAACCAGCACACAATTTCACCTGCTGTCAGGAGATTTCCAAGGAGACAACTGTCAAGTAAGGAAGTCTATCAGCCTGTGGAGGCTCAGACATGATGCTGCCTGTTTCCATGCTTCTGCCACAGCAGCCTGGGTCCTCGTCTTGGAAAGGCAGCTACCTGTAACACTGAACTTGTTTCAGTCCTGTCAATCTGAAAAGTGTTTTCCATATGCCAAAGATTTGTTGTTTTATTTATGATTTTGTGACAGTTTACTGTAAAGAAAGAGTGCAATATTGGTAGTAATCTCACTGGAGCAGGAAACAGAAATTATCTTCATTTATTAAGATAGTTAAGACTTCAAGTATTGTTCATTTCTTAAAATAATTCTTAAATGAGAAAACTGAATCTACACAAGACATTTGCTACCACTCTGTGGAATAGGGTTGGCTCTCAATGCTGTGGTGACTAAGAAGTACTCAGACATCTCTGATGACGTTGATGAATTGATGTTTCAACTAATCATGTACAGAGAAATTTTGCAGCTTTTAATTCTAGTTTCCCTCCATTTCCTATAAAATTCAAAGGTCTTTCATTAACTGAAAGACCTGACAGTGATATAAGATTTATAAACCTGGATTTTAAATTACATAATTTACATTACTTGGGACAATCCAAAGCACATTCTTTGTTTGACCAGCAGATGCTTTGTGTCCCAAAATGGTGAATTCAGATATTTTACATGTACCTCTTGGGAAAGCAGAGACTGCTACCCCAGAATAGGGTTCGGGTCTGACCAACATGCTGCATGCTGAGCTGCTGTTAAATTCTTAGCACAATCCTGAGAATGTTTAATGGACTGATACAAAATAATTCTCTTTCCAGGAGAGCAGAATGCTCAAGAAGCTGTAGAGACCCCTCCTCTGGATGCTATCAGACCCGTTTGATAACAAAAATGGTATTTAATATTTTCTACCTTTAACTCTTGGGCTTTGCAAAAGTTCCTAAACTGTAACTGTTTGAATTGTACAATCTATAGACAGACCTTTCAATCACTGCAACACACAGGTGAAGTCTCTGCCTCAGTTTCTCCAACAGCTGTGTCCGTTCTCTGCATGCTAGGCTGGATCAGCTCAGAATTCACAATCTTCCTGTGCAGTTTGTTCCACAGAAAAGTTTGTCTTGCTTGTCAAAGCACAAAAAATTTTCCTAGTTTGAATGAAAATCTTAGTGTTTTATAACCCTGTAAGGGCTATTAAAACAGTGCTAATTTATG